>NC_086099.1:65664802-66864802 GCF_963921235.1 Mobula hypostoma | reverse complement strand
TACCTTTAGCTCGTCTGACATCAGCTGATAAGAAAGATAAGTGAAGGAATGTTGTGGGATTGTCATTATCTCACCCCTCCCCATTACACATTCCTCTAACCACTAGAATCTTGTCACTAGTCAGAATCTTGGAAGTCCGTACCTCAGTTTTACTTGCTTATCTACCCAGATTACAACAATGGAAAGAGAAAACCTATTTTCACTTATTCACCACCAACCACAGACTGACAATATACCTGGTCTTATCATTGTTGCCTGCATCCCAAGAGTATATAAAATAATAACACTATTGGCGATCTCTGACACTCTAAAGCCTCATAGTCACGTTACAAGCCAATGAGAAACCTATGGCTTATCATCTTGGAGCTTGTACAATAATACCAAATTTTAACACCATATTCTGCATGCTGTTCCATCTTCAACCATTCCCAAATACTCACAGAATTTGACTGTGTTTCTAACATAACACAAATGTACTTTATTCTTCTTGAGCAATATGTTTGATTCATAAGTAATTGCGATGATATTCAAGGCATATGGTGCCTCAGAGGCAATTTGATATGGAAGTTTTTCTTCTATGTTTGGATTGCTTACTTATTACACACACAATATTTTTTCTTCTATTGAAATCTATAGGTCAATACAAACACAGAAACATTATGATCACAAAAATCAGACCTCTCTGCCAATATTTTCTCATTACCTCTCCTGGCCATTTTTTTTGTTTGGGGGACTGTTTTGGATGTGTGACATCAATAGCCTGATGAAAACAATTTAAACCGTTAACCAGTGCGGTACACAAGCTGTACTGGAAACTCACAATGACAAAACTTGCAAAAAATGATAATAAAATTCAATTTTAATTTTCTTGTTACTAAAAAAACAAGAAAATTAGAAGCTTGTTATTAAAAAAGCTTCATTGATTACTTTCTTTCCCATATCTTATTCACTGAGCTTGGAAGTACTTGGTGAATCCAACCGGTTACGTATGTATGAATTGATTTGAATGCATTAAGCATCCAATGTTGCGATGGGCACAGAAAATAGCAGATGAATCAAACTCATTCACCTTCTGCTTTCTTTTCTTCATATCATGGATGTTGCAAACATAAAATGTGTTTTTTTATGGTTGTTCTTTTTTTGCACACTTTCATTAGCTGATTATGAATATGATGAATTTCCTCATTCACTCAGTTCTCAAAATAGTTTTATGTCACCCTCTGAAAATAATACCTACTGTAATAATTTGTGCTGCACTGGCCTAAATTTCTCCCTTCATGACTCATTGGTTCTGTAAAATTAAAAAAGACTTTAAGAGTGGCAGGCAGGAAAGAACTGAAACTGGAGGACCAATTAATTGTAAGGCTCTGTGCCAGCTATATAATATTAATTTAAATTGTTATGTGCACTAAAACTAATAGAAATCGGGAAACTATAAATAACTATGAGCTCCATTTGGAGTTATTAAAATATCTCTTTCAGCAAAATTTTGGCCATTGAGATGTTTTTTCTCAGGTCGCTGATTTATGTCCTCAATGATTGCATTTTCAAAATGCTGGAACCACAAGCTCTAGTGAATTGAAAGTCACTTTGGAGAAAGACTCTGGAAACCCATTGGAGAAGGGGTGAAGAAACCTGGCACAAGAGCTAGAAATGTCCTGATCTATGATGTTCGTCTGATCAAACCAGCAGGAGAGTTCTTGTGTTCACATGGAATGAAGGCAGTGGGAACCCCAGCATGACATGGAATTTAGAACATCCGACTACAGAATGATGCCACTTTAGAGTTGGCTGACTATTGTGGAGATGACAGGTCAGGGAGATCTAATTTTCCTATTCAAAAACTGCCCTTAACATGTTTTTTGTCAGTATACATGTCCCCCTCTCTAATAGAACAAATACAAACTCTCCTATCAAAGCCCTGACAGAGGTTCCAGCTCTTCTAGTGTGCTCCTCCATGTTCTCCTCAGTAAGATTTAGAATCTTATGGCCAGCAAGAGTTCAAGTATTCCCTAACATCGAATTGGTCTTTCATAGTATAAATAATTTAGAAAAAGAAGTCGAATGCACAGGTATTAAACTGAAGATCAAGTGGAGACAGAGAACTCCTTTATTTCACCTTTCTAGATTTTAAACAGCTGTCAACCTATTAAAATATCTATTTATTTCTTAAATATATAAATTAACCTCTTTGCTGGCACTTGCATCAATTGCTGACCATTACCTGAGGAAAGAGGTTTCAGTGGTATCTCAAGGCTGATATTTGTGTCAGTCATAGTCACGAAGTTATAGAGTTGTACAGCACAGCGAATAGACCTTTGGTTCACTGCATCTATGCTGACCATCATGCCTACCTATACTGAGTCCACTCATCTCTATTTCCTTTCTTCACTGTCTTATATAATGTATGTCTACTATGTTTTGTGTGTTGTCTAAACCTGGATGCTTGTGATATTACTGCAAGTTTTTCATTGTACTTGTACCTTGCAGTACTTGTGTACGTTACAATGAACTCAACTTGACTTAATCTGACTCACTTACCTGCATTAATTCATATTCCCCTGTGCTCTGCTCATTCAGGTACATCTTAAATGTTTTTCCCATTCCTGCTTCTACCACTTCCTCTGGCAGCTTATTCCTGACACTGTCTACTCTTAGTGCAAAAATGTGTATCCCTCCAGTTCCCTTTAAATCAACTCCTTCTAATTTGTCTAAGCTTTAGACACCTCTTGTATGGGAATCAGACAATAGTTGTCTCTGCTTCTGATAATTTTATATAGCTCAGGTACTGTGCACTTGAAGAAGTATAATATCCTTTTAAGAACTGGCAACTCACCAGCGATGAAGATATAAAGAAATGAGATGCTGCGTGAGTCAAATATATTGCAGACTAACTCTTGGGTTCTGATCACTAATTATCCAAGTTTCTTTGGAGGAGACCGCAGTAGACAATATTTTATGAGTGTCACATAAAAAAGCCCAGAGTAAAAAGGGCATTAGAGTGCTGGGAACAGAAAGTACTGCTGTGCTTTAAGTGAGAGATAAAACTAGTTCAATGATTAATCACTATTTAGCTTATCATTAACTCTAGGAAAGTACATTGGAATTTTTGCTGAAAGCTCCGATAAGGAAACTTCCAGGGACAGAAGTATAATATAAGTAAAGTCAACATAGATTACTTAAGGGTTATTTTTTAGACCATAGCAAGTTCTTTAAAGAAATCAGAGGCAGTTAAACTTCTGAATTCTTTACCTGAAGTGTTGTGGAGTCCAGATCAATGGAGGTGTTAAAGAGGAGATAGCTATATTTTTGAAAAGTTGAAAAATTAATGTTTATCCAGAACTGGCACAGGCAAGGAATTAAGACCCAGATTAGATTATATTGAATGATGGGGAAGGCTTGTGGTGCCTGGTGGCCTACTAATGTTTCTGTGTTCTTGTATCGCATGAAGAAGACAATGACAGTTTTGCAGATCTGCTCTATGTGGACTTTGAAAAGATGCAGCACAAGAGGTTCTTGAGCAAGTTATCAGATGCAAGATGGCTGCAAGTAAGAGAACATGGGAATTTTCAGGAAAAGAATACAAGTGTTGAGTATGGCAAATTGTGTAGTGTTGGCGTCATGGATCTGTTGATCCACTGCTCCACTGTCTTCTGGAATTGGAGATGTGGTTTCAGATCTGCAGATAATCCTAAATCAACAATATCCTGACTGAGAAATATATCATCACTCCTTTTTTGTCTCTGGGTGAAAATCCTGGAAATCATGACAGAATTGCACTATGGGACTAGTTTCACCATAAGGACTGTAGAAGGTGATTCATGCTACCTTTTCTAAGGAGATTAGGATGAGAAGTATGTGCTAACCTTGACAACAAAGGCAATATCTCACAAGTGAATAAAAACAATAGGTATGGATAATAAAGTGAAATCTTTCACCAAAATAATGAGTAAGCATGTGGTGTGTTAATAAATGGCAAATTGGTTGAAAGTAGTCGTACAAATTGATCAAAATGGTAGCATAAAATGATCTACTGATAAAAGTGCAAAGGAAATATGGATTTCTAGAAATGTTCATCATCTCTGGGTGTATTATTTTAATCTCTAGATGGCCAATAGGCATTTGGTCCATGAGCCTGAATGGTAGATCCAGATAGCCCAACATGCTACCTTCAACTAACAGGATGGTGGGGTATTTACTAGTCAAGTAACTTAAAAATGTCACAGACAAGAGAATATCTGCAGATGCTGGAAATCCAAAGCAACACTCACAAAATGGTGGAGGAACTCACAGCAGTCAGGTAGCATCTATGGAAAAGAGTAAACAGTCGACGTTTTTGGGGCAAGATCTCTCATCAGAAGTGTCAGTTTAAATTTCACCAAGGAAGCTGTGAAATTTAAATCCAGTTAATAACTTGGATTTTTTTTAAGGCAATCAGTCTCGATGAATGATGACTATGAAACACTAGATGGTTTCTTCAAAGCTGATCCTGCTCACCAATATCCTTTGTATGTAGAAAACTGATACTCTGACCTGGGTTGGATTACATTGTGAACCCAGGCATGCAACAATGTGGTTGGTTATCTTAACTGCTTGAAGCAATAACAAGTATAAAACTGATGGACCACACGGACTTGACTGGACACTGAATTGAGACATGTCAAATTGAATCCAACCCAGTTGATCTTGTAAAGACCTTCTCACAAACAATTGAGGGTTCCTGTCTGATGTAAGTCATCCTAACAGACTGCTTTAGGGCAGTGCTGGAGTATATCCTGTCTCTTACCATCAGAACAAAGCTAACAAAAGTAGTGGTGGTACAGTGTTTTACAGGTGGGAGTGAACTGCTCCGCGAGTCCTCAGTGTTGACTCTGGACTCCATGAAATATGCATGCACCGGGGACGATATCATTCTGCTTCATGACCTATCATTCTGCTTCATCTGATGAGTCATTACAGTTCTATGTTGAAGAAAACGTGGAAGAAGCAGTGGGAACTAAATCACTTTTGGTGGAGGAGTTCATTGTCCACCATTAGAAGTGAGACGATCGCACCACTGCAGGCTGAGCATTGAACTATTGTACCAGCTCATGAATGAACAATGCACTTGAATCCTTGGATGAGAGGTTTGTTGGATGAAGAAAGATTAATATCTCTGGATTTTATATATAAAAAGGAGGTGAAATCTTATCAAACCATAAAATTGTGTGAGATTTTGACAGTGGAGATTCTGTGATCATGTTTTTCCTGTGGTGAGTCCAGAACTGTAGGGAAAAGTTTCAGGATAAGTAGGGCAGCCACATACACAAGAGATGAGGTAAAGATCTTCTCTCAAATGGTTGTGATCTTTGGAAATTCTCTCCCCTAGAGGAGTCATCCAGACTAAAAGTTTTGAACTACTGAGAATCAAGGATAATAGGATTTGGACAACTGACTCTAATCAATCGTCATCATATTAAGCAACAGGAGAGAGTTGCTACTTCTTCCAATATACCTGCCCTTCGGGTCACCACCAATTAGACACGAATGGCTGTTAACTCCCAAAAGCATATTACTCATGCGTTATTACATTTGAATGCAGGGGATGAAGGTCATCTGTCTGATTTCTGGCTTTATGAATAGAACGTAGAATGAAAGGATGTGTTAATGTGCGCACAGAAACATAGACAATAGATGCACAAGTTGATCATTCAGCTGTTCGAGCTTGCTTTGCTATTCAATGGGCACCAGGCTGTTGCTCTGTCTCAATGCCATACTCCCATACCATATATGGGGATCGATCTACTTCCTACTTAAATGCATTCAATGACAGAGGCTCCAGCGTCATCTGTGGCAGAGACTTCCACAAATTCATTATCTTTCAAGTGAACGCATTTCTCCTCACCTCAGTCTTTCATGTTTTACCCCATACCGTAAAAATGTAACTCCTCATTCTGGACCCCTCATCCAGAGAAAGCATCTAGCTGGCACCCACCTATGATCATAGGCAGAATTTTGAACATTGCCATATGTTCTTTGTTTCCTATATTTTAGTAAATGCAGGCCTCGTTGCGCTGACAAATAATCTGCTGGAGGAGTTTAGTGGGTCATGCTAGAGGAACTCAGCAGGCAAGGATGCTGCTTGACCCACTGAATTCTTCCAAAGTCCATCATCTGTTGTCTCTTGTGTCTTCTAGTTGAACTAATCTCTGCTCAAACAACAGTTCTGCCATTCCAGGGATCTTAGGGACCTTTGCTGCACTTTTTCTTCGGCAAGTATATTCTTTCTTTGACAAGGGGACCAAAACTTCATAGGTGTGGTCCTGTACAAATCTACGAGATGTCCTTCTGTACTCAAAACCTCCTGCTGTGAAGGCCAACATAACTGATAGAAGTACTTATTTATTTATTGAGATACAGTGCAGTATAGGCCAGCTGTGCTGCCCAGCCTAGGGTTTAACCCTTCGCCCAGCCTAGGGTTTAATCCTAGCCTAATCACAGGACAGTTTGCAATGACCAATTAACCTACCAACCAGTAAATCTTTGGACTGTGGGAGGAAACCAGAACACCCGGAGGAAACCCGAGTGGTTACAGGGAGAAACTCCGTACAGGCTATGGTGAAAATTGAATCTGAGTCACTGGTACTATAGAGCATTGTGCTAACCATTATGCTACCGTGCCACGCATATGTAATTTCTTTCCCATGTTATGGGTATCAAATACAAAAGGGCTTAACTTTATGGTAAGAAGATGGAGTTTTGAAGAGAACCTGGGGAGTAGGTTTTATATAGAAAATGATTGATATTTGGAATGTACTGCCAGAGAAGGTGGTGGAATAAGATAGATTTAGAAAGAAGCTTAAAAAGGCAAGGCATAAAAGGGTTCAGTCCTAATGCAGGCATATGCGATTAATTTAGATGGGCAAAAGGATGGCATAGAAATGGCATAGGCCGTCTTTGGTAGTATGACTGCATGACTATGATTCATGACCATTTGCTTTCTTAATTAATTGTAGCACTTGTATGTTTTCGATGTATAAGCAAGCGTAAATCCCATTGTGCATAAACATTTCTCCATGTAAATGGTACTTCATTTAGTTGCATTTGCAATGATCAGGAATTTGCAATTTGCTTAAAACAGAATGAAGCCTCTTTGCATCCTCCTCACAACATGCGATCCCATCCAGTTTTGTATTGCCTGCAACTTTAGAAAAAAATAACATTCCATTCCATAATCCAAATCATTGGTGTAAATTGTAATTAGCTGGCGCCTAGGCATTGATCCCGCTAGTCAATACCTGCAAGATTGAGAAAGTCTCATGTATTCTTTCTCTCTAATTCCTGTCTGTCAGCCAATTTTCAATGCATGCCAATATATTCTATATATGCCAACCTCTTATGAGGGACTTTATTAAAGACTTTTAAAGTTCCAAATACACATCAAAGACGGGTTCTGCCTTATCTATCCTAGCAGTCACATTCTCAAAAAAAAACTCCAGTAACTTTGTCAAACATGATTTCCTTTTCATATATCCATGTTGACTTTGTCTAATTCAGTACATTTCCTATTATAATAATGACTCCAACATTTTCTATAATACTTATGTTAGTCTAACAGAAAAAATTACTGCTTTCTCTCACCTTCTTTTCTTGAGTAGTGAACTTTCATTTGCCACTTTATGATCTGCAGGTGACTCTGTGATCTATAGACATTTGGAAAATGCCAATCAAGGCAACTATTGTTTCCATGGTTATGTCTGTTAGTACTCAAAAGATTCAAAGTACATTTATTATCAAATTAAGCATGCAGTATACAATTATGAGATATGTCTTCCCGCATATTTAGTTCAGCTCAGATCAGTTCCATCTAGTGCTGTGTTGTTCGTTATCTGCAGGCAACCCCGATCAAACGTGCCCAAAGTAGAAACAAAAGAAGCAACAACTAACAATCAGAAAAACATCATGAAATACAGAGTTCAATCCATAAACTGTGTGGATGAAACCTTGCCCAAGACCCAGGACTCCAGCGCAATCCTCCAACAGCATCGAGCAAGAGGGAGAGAGAGAGACCATTCAAATGCAGGGACCTTCTTCTGGGACCAACGAGCCATATGGAGACAGAGAGACCATCACTCTCCTCCAGCAGCTGCGAGCCAGAGGCTGGTGGATGGTGCTGAACACAGGCTCACGATCTGCTTTTGTCTCGATGATTTCAATCTTCTTTGATGCTTCAGTCAGCGAGATCAGTGAGAAGTGGAATTGATCCTGGGGTCGCGCCCTGTCTCCCGGCTTCTTGGTCTTGAAGCCACACGCTTCGCTCGAAATCTCACTGAACACCCTCGGAGATAGCAAAGTGCCAGTTCATTCAACGGGCTAGAAAACACACAACCAAAATGTAGATCAGAGGCTCCAACAGTAGCAGAACTACATTTGAATGAGAAAGAAGGTGTAAAGGAAATGAAAGGATTCATTTTGTGAACAGTCTGGAGGATGTCGCTCTTGGCTATGTTGTTCATTGACACTAACTTCTCCCAGAATCTAGATCCATGGATTTATTGGCTTATAGTGCCTTTAATTTCCTCATCATTTTGTCTTACTATCACTGATTTCCTTTAATCCCTTCTTTTCAGTAGGCTCTTGGTTTCCTAGTATTTCTAGAAAGTTATTTGAATCTTCATCTATAAAGTATGAGGAGGGGAGGAGAAGATGGCAGCTTGACGCAGTGCATGCGGCTGCTCCAAAATGGTATCGTATTTGTTAAGTAGGTACCGTGCACAATCCTGATTTGATGGAGACAGACATGAGAAGCACGGAGGAACATCTGGAGAAACTTCTGAAATGCCTGCTTCACTGCCACTGCTACTGTGCGATCGAGAATCTGCGAAGGGGAAGGCCCCAAATTCTCGGCTTTGCCTGTTGCCTGTTGCCGGGGCAGGGGTCGAAGCGCTCTGCAGAGATGGTGCTCGGTGCTCGGTATCGGAGGGCTGGTCGAAGACTCGAAGTTTTTGGATGGACTCAAGAGTCGGCTGTGGTCGGGTGCTTCCAGGGTGCTGCATTGGCAAGTTTGCGGCGCTGGAGGTTCATGGCAGGAAGAGAGTTTCTCTTCCTTCTACCATCTGCGTGAGATGATGGGACTTTCGAGAGACTTTGAGACTGTTTTTTACCGTGCCCATGGTCTGTTCTTTATCAAATTACGGTATTGCTTTGCACTATTGTAACTATATGTTATAATTATGTTGTTTTTGTCATTTTTTTTAGTCTTGGTTTGTCTTGTGTTTCTGAGATATCATACCGGAGGAACATTGTATCATTTCTTAATGCATGTATTACTAAATGACAATAAAAGAGGACTGTGTGTCCTCATAATCTAAATTTGTATAATTGCTTTGCCATTTCATAGTTTCTCATTATAAGGAGCCTACATTTGTTTCACTAATCTTTTTACATTCTTACAGAAACTTTTATGTGTCTTGCAAGTTTACTCTCATGCTTTATGTTTCTTCTTGTAATCAGTTATATATTTTTAATGATTTTAATCTTCTCTCAAACTTCCTACAGTATCTGTTGTTTTTACTGGTAACTTACATGCCTCCTCTTTGAATCTAATTCTATCTTTAATGTTGTTCTTAAATCTTTGTGTCACTTTCCTTTTTTTGGCTCCAGAAATGAATATATAGATGTTAGTTTACTTGCTTCTTAATGTTGACATCGTGTGGAGGCTTGTCAGCTTCAAGGACTCCATCAGGCGATGCCAACTCAAGGCCACTCATGTTGGAATGCCTGTGGACAAGACGCCAGATGAAAATTGATCCAACCCTGGCACCTGAACAGACAGACTCATGTCTGCCCCTCCTGGGCCATGACATGCAAACCAATAACAACTTGTTTCTTAAACTTAGCCATTGCTTAACCATTATTGTGCTTTCCAATGAAGCTCCCAATCTGTGATAGCCAATTCACTCCTCTTACTTTTAGTTTCTTCTGTTTAAATTTAAGACCCTAGTTTCAGATGAAACTACCTCATGTTCTACTTCATTTAATGAAGAACCCCGTCATGTTGTAGTTACTCTCCTCTAAAGCACGAACACAAAATGGTTAATTAATCATAAATCCTTATTGAATGGTGCACCATTCAATTAGGGAACAAACTCAATATTTGGTCTAAAAATAGCTATCTGGAACTCACTCAGAAGTTCACTCTCATATTCCTAACTAATGCATGAGATTTAGCCAGTGCCAAGACTGACCAGGGTTGCAATTAGCGTTAAATTGCTGTCTCATGATAGATAATACAAAAGATCAAGAAATTATAGCAAGATAATGGTATGCTTCTGAGTCTGAAATGAAATCACACAGGTAGAAACTAGTGGAGTTGCAAGCCCAAACATCAACTCTTAAGTGTTTTAATGCTACAGTTTCTCTTGATCCACCAGAGATAGCTTGCCTATGTATGGGCCTTCCGTAAATCCTGAAAAGTGGGGGGAGGACTGTATGGAGGGGGAATGGAAGAACTAGTTCCTCTTGTTGGGAATAAAGAAAGGCAGATATTAAGATTCTTAGTCAAATGCAAGAAAAGAGAGAAATACAGAAATTGTAAAAACTCAGAAAACAATTTGAATATAATAAAAACCAATTAGTGTCTGAATGTCTGGATTTCACACAAAAGCAATGCTATATCTTTGATTCAACTATGGAGTTGTCATAAGGTGGTGACATGCTTGGTCAGTGAGACCTCTCTGAGCCAGCCAATGGTGTAACAGTTCATCTTTTACGTCTTTTTTACGATTGTGAGACACTGCCGGATAGTAAGAACAGCAAGTACTGCAGGCCTTCATCGTTAGTGAGTTGCTGGATAGTGGTGAAACTGTGGAATGGGCTTGTGTACTGTATTGTTGCCTGCTGTGGCCACCTAGGGAAGAAGGTGTTGGAGGTGATGCGTGGTGCAAATGATTGTCTGGGACATTTTTCTTGGGATTGCAAGACCCTTTGGACATTGACAATGTAGAATACTGCAAGTTTGGTTCACTGGTTCATCAGTGAGAACAGTAGCAGGAGAGCTGCGTGCCCTGGAGTGCTGCATGGACCAGGCCCCCAAGCCCCAGCGTTGCCTGTTGCAGCACGCTGGGGAGGAGGTGTGGGAGAGAGCAGAGGTGCAGCAGGCACACTGGAGTCTGTGCTGGGCTGGGCTGGGCTGACCCCCCGCTGTCAGAGCTGCCTTCCACTGTTCACTCACATGAAGACAAGCTGGACTGTGTTCATCTGCGCATAATGAGGAACTGCTGTGTGCTTGCTCTTGCAGAATCATGGCTCCAGGACCAGCATCCCATGCAACATCAATCTTCAGGCCATGCCACTCAGGGACTTGGGTTAATATATTTTTTTGTGTGACTGTATATGCTATCTTAGCTATACGTGCTAGGTGCCGGTTACTGTGTATGACTGTATGTACTGTGATTTGCACCTTGGCCCCAGAGGAATACTGTTTCCTTTCGCTGTGTACATGTCAATGGTTGAGTGGCAGTTGAACTTGACCTTGAACTTGTACAGACCCTGCTATGCAAAGGATGTTAGAGATATACAATGGGCCCAATGATGATTCACTGAAATTATATCAAAAAGAGAAACAACAAAAAGGCTTTAAAACTAAAACAATTTTATAGCAACAGAGAACGTGAAGGGGATTTTAGGACCTTGAAATGAATTGAAGAAGTGAACAGCAATAAATTGTTTCCAGTTGTCAGTAACAAATACATAAGAAATTTGGAATAATCACCCACTAAATAAATGTGTTTGTGGGGATGATAATGAGAACATTGTGTGCTTTACAATTATGACATAATTTGAAACAGAAACAATAACATCATTTAAAAATGTAATGGTTTAGAACTTAAAATGGAAGTATTAACCAATAGTACTGGGGAAAGACAGCACAATGGGAATACAGTGAACAGTATTGGATAATGGATGAAGCAGATTTGCAACCAATTCAAAGACCTAAGTATGTTTCTGAACTCGTTCACTACATGCACAATGTCCTGAGGATAGGTAAATTATCCTTCTAACTCCTGTTGTGACTTCACCGATATTAGAAAATCTATTCCCTGGCAGTAAAGTAGCATTCTAAAGTTAATCATTATATATTACTTTTAGTATAAAGATAAAATGCCTGCGGCATACCAGCCTAGAATGTTCATTGTTGCATTCCAAGAGAAAAGGTGACTATCTGGAATGAATATTTACAGATGTAAACTAACTATCTATATTGTTTATTTATCTCTTTCACTTAAATTTCAACACAATTAAAAGCATTTTACCATCAACAAGCGGTAACAAAAACACTCCTATTCTGACAGACTGATCCATACACTTACAAATATTGAGCAAAAAGTAATTTGATTCAAAATCAGGCTGAGATATCCCTAGGTAATCATACTTCGGCGCAGATGACTCACCATTTACTCAAACAGAGATGCCACGTGGGAGGGGTGTTGAGGTGTTGCATTGGGTTGCAGTGCGGATTCTGGATGGGGAGCCTTAACATCAGGTGTGAAACTAGCCACAGGTCACATTTAAAATATTCTTGTGCATGTTGGCTACTTGAAAACCAAGTATGTAGGGCATAGTGGGAGTGTGTGAGGAACTTTCAGAGTATCAGGCATGAGTGTGGGGAGGATGTTGCAAATGCCAAATGTTCAGAGATTGTTGAATGGGCTGGGGACAGTCAAAGAGTTGGATATATGCGTATGGAGATGTGAAGAATGAGGGAGACGGGAAATTGTGCTTTGAGTGGAGGAATCAGAATTTCCGGACTTGAGGATCAATGTGAGTGAATGGAAAATGACTGGAGGCATTTGGGAGTACGGGAGACTCTACTTGAGATCTGAGATCATTGTAAGGAAGACTGACTAGCTTCTTGGGCCCAGAGGAAACATCTTTTCTCCTACTGACCCTCGAGTAAGCTTGTAAATGCACAATGAATTAAAGAAACTGGGATTAAAGACTGGACTTTTCAGCGCAGTTTGAAATTTACTAAAAGAATTAGAAAGAACTTCAAAAGTCTGGCATTTCTCATTACTACTTACCTGCAGAGATTCCTTATCTGCAGACAATTCAGCTGTCGTGCTTTAAAAATAACAATTCTATTAAAATGCATTTATGCAGCTTCCCTGAAGTTTTCAGCTGACTGAAAACAAAGATAGGTGGACTGGAATTTGGCCTGATATTCAAAAGTCTTTCATTCCCACCTTTGTTCAACTCTTTCTCTTTAGTGGCTTGAAAGAAATCCCTAATGTGAATTAAAAAATCATATTATTTGGAGAAGCGTGAGCTCATTTGTGTAAAATATTCATTTATGAAGGGCAGTTATAAATTTTACTGTAATATTAACTCAGGTGAAAAAGCTCACTAGTTATGGTTAGCACAAAATCTCACTGAATATCAACATATTATGAATTCAGCGTTGCCTTTCATGATTTATCATACGTATATGATACTTGACTAAGTCTGTTTAGAGATAATTCTCTCCTGTTTTCCTTGGATTTCATTGTTCTTTTAATCATCCAGAGATCAAGTTGGTTTGGATGATGGAGAGAAAGGTTCATAAGGCGTCACAATTGTGTGGAAATCGAGCATGCATGCTTGTGTCCAACTTAAAAACATAAGTTAGTTAACACAGAGAGCTACAGGCGAGGCTATCATTAAAACTTGTCTTCATTTGTTGCAGCCGCCACTGGCTCTCGAGTTTGGAAGAATAGTAATCTACACTACTAGCCTTCGTGTTGTGAGGGCAACGTTTGATCGATGCGAGCTAGTAAGGAAAATTTTCCAAAATCACAGAATAAAGTTGGAAGAAAAAAACATTGCTTTGAACAGTGACTATGGAAAGGAGCTAGAAGAGCGTTGCAAGAGAGCAAATGAATCTCCTTCCTTACCTGTAGTGTTCATCGATGGCTGTTACCTAGGGGTAAGTTCAGATGTTCTGACCAAATACCAAACTCTGTATATGCTCTTATAATTATGCTGACATATGGGCCAAACTGCAAATGAAATAACATGCTTCATCATTTCAATGGCAAACCATTCTGGTTTTTGCATTGTTCCTATCGTCTACCTGCTTGAGCTACCAATTATATTGGTGAGCTGATAGAACAATTCAGGTTAATTGTCCCAAAGGGGATGGATTTTAACTTCACTGCTTTTCGAAAGAAAGCACTAGTTATTTTCATTGCGCTCGTTCTAATTGAGGCCAGTGAACTGAAAAAGATATAAAATTTACAGGTGGACCAGTGAACTCTGAGGAAGAATCATGACTTTGCAGAATTGCTAATGTTATGCTGTTTTGAAGAAGCTGCTAACTGTGCAGCTACAGCAAATGCCACAGACAGGATATGGACTTCTGTATAAGAGCAGTTACTTCAGATGAAGCCTTCTATATGCTGCTGTCGATTTTGACCTGATCTCTTTTACAGAATTGCACAAAGAACAATAATTGTCTTGAACCCACAGTGGTTCCATTGGTTTCAGGATATCTATTGTCCTTTACACAATTCTGTTAAGAATATAGTAGAGTCATAAAACATAGAGTCATAGAGCACTATGGCATGGGAACAGGCTCTTCAGCCCATCAAATCCATGCTGAACAATTATTCTATTAGTCCCAAGGACCATTGCCCTTATACCCTTCCCATCCATGTACTTATCCAAAGTTCTCTTAAAAGTTGAAATTACACCGGCATCTCATTCCTCATTCTCATCAACCTCTAAGTGATGAAGTTACCCCTCATATTCCCCTTAAACATTTCACTTTCATCCTCATCCCATGATCTCCAGTTCTAGTCTCATCCAACCTCAATGGAAAAAGCCTGCTTGCATTTACGTTGTCCTTACCACTCATCATTTTATATGCTTCTATCAAATCTCCCCTTGTTCTTGTATGCTCCAGGGAATAAAGACCTAAACTTTCTATCCTTTCCCTAATATTCAAGTCCTCAAGTCCCAGAAAATCCTTGTAAAGGTTCTCTGTATGTGTTCAATCTTATTAATATCTTTCCTACAGGTAAGTGAACACAACTGCACATAATACTCCAAATTAGGCCTTACCAACACCTTACACAACTTCAACATAATATCCTAACTCCTGTACTCAATACTTTGAATTACAAAGGCCAATGTATTAAAGACTCTCTTTATGTCCCTATCTATTTATGACACCACTTAAAAGGAATTATGAATCTGTATTACCAGGTCCTTCTGTTCTGTTGGTGCGTGGCCAAATAGTTAAGGCATTGGTCTAGTGATCTGAAGGTTGCTAGTTTGAGCCTCAGCTAAGGCAGCGTGTTGTGTCCTTGAGCAAGGCACTTAACCACACATTGCTCTGTGATGACACTGGTGCTAAGCTGTATCGGTCCTAGTGCCCTTCCCTTGGACAACATCGGTGGCATGGAGAGGGGAGACCTGCAGCATGGGCAACTGCTGGTCTTCTATACAACCTTGCCCAGTCCTGCGCCCTGGAAACCTTCCAATGCACAAATCCATGGTCTCACGAGACTAACAGATGCCTATATATGTTCCACCATACTCCCCAGTGCTCTACCGTTCACTGTGTAAGTCCTACCCTGGTTTGTCCTTCCAAACACGTAATACCTCATACTTGTCTGCATTAAATTTCGTCTGTCATTTTTCAGCCCATTTTTCCAGCTGCTCGGATCCCACTGCAAGCTTTGATAGCCTTCTTAAATCAAAGTATTGAATATAGGAGTTGGGATGTTATGGGGAGGTTATATAAGACATAGTGAGGTGAAATATGGAGTATTGTGTACAGTTCTGGTCACCGAACTATAGTAAAGATATCAGTAAGATTGAAAGAGTGCTGAGAAGATTTACTAGGATGTTGCCGGGTCTTCAAGAGTTGAGTTACAGGGAAAGATGTAACAGGTTAGGACTTTATTCCTTGGAGCATAGAAGAATGAGGGGAGATTTGATAGAGGTTTACAAAATTATGAGGGGTGTAGACAGAGTAAATGTGAATAGGCTCTTTCCACTTAGATTAGGAGAGATAAATACGAGAGGACATGGCTTTAGGGTGAAAGGGGAAAGGTTTAGGGGGAACATTAGGGGGAACTTCTTCCCTCAGAGAGTGGTGGGAGTGTGGAACGAGCTGCCATCTGACGTGGTAACTGTGGGCTCACTCTTAAGTTTTAAGAATAAATTGGATAGGTACATGGATGGGAGAGGTCTGGAGGGTTATGGACAGGATGCAGGTCAATGGGACTAGTGGAATAATGTTTTGGCACAGACTAGAAGGGCCGAACGGCCTGTTTTCTGTCCTGTAATGTTCTATGGTTCTTGGCTGTCCACTATGCCCCAGTTCTAAGCTCTTTACAAAATATTCTGGAATGGAGAATGTGAAAAGTACTTGATAAATTCAGGATACCAGTGTCCCATGTCTAGTGAAATGAAAGCAGAGAATTCTGAAAGTACCATCCACTTCAGACACCATTTGTGAGAGAGAAACTTGTGTAATTGCACTGATCTTTCAATGAACTTGAAACTTTAATGCCTTTTCTCTCTTCACAGATTCTGCCTGAGTACTTCCAGCCCTTTCTGCTTTTATTTCAGACTTTTTCTGGAACACTTCATCAGAGCCAAACTATCCTAGTTCTGATGGAGCAGCAGATTTAAGCATTATTTGTAGCAGATCTCACTAACTCTATCAGAGACAGCTTATTCACTGATGTCCATGGACTCTCGCAGCTACCTCTTCCCACCCTGTTACTTGTAAAATCGCCATCCCCTTCTTTCAATTCCTCTGTCTCTGCCGCATCTGCTCTCAGGATGAGGCTTTTCATTCTAGAGCGAAGGAGATGTCTGCCTTTTTCTAAGAAAGGGGTTTCCTTTCCTCAAGTCTCAACACTGCCCACAACCACATCGCTTCCATTTAATGCACATCTACTCTTACTCCATCCTCTTGCCACTCTACCAGGGATAGGCTTCCTCTTGTCCTCGCCTACCACCCCACTAGTCTTCATGTCCAGCACATAATTCTCCAAAACTCCAACGGGATCCCACCTCCAAGCACATTTTTTCCTCCCCCGCACTTTCTGCTTTCCACAGGCATCTCTCCCTACACAACTCATGTCCATTTGTCCCTCCCCACTGATCTCCCTCTTGGCACTTAACCTTGCAAGTGGAACAAGTGCTACACCTGCCCCTACACCTCCTCCCTCACTACCATACAGGGGCCTAAACAGTCCTTTCAGGTGAAGCGACACTTCACCTGTGAGTCTGTTGGGGTCATATACTCTGCCTGGTGCTCCCTCTTGTATATCGGTGAGACCCGACGCAGATTGGGAGACTGCTATGCTGAGCACCTACGCTCTGTCTGCCAGAATAAGCAGTGTCTCCCAGTGGCCACCTATTTTAATTCCACTTCCCTTTCCCATTCCGATATGTCTATCCATGGCCTCCGCCACTGTCGTGATGAGGCCACACTTAAGTTGGAGGAACAACACCTTATATTCCGTTTGAATAGCCTCCAACCTGATGGCATGAACATTGATTTCTCGAACTTTCAGTAATGCCTCCCACCCCACCTCTCTCCTTCACCATTTCCCATCCCCTATTTCCTCTCTCACCTTATCTCCTTCCCCGCCTATTGCCTCCATCTGGTGCTCCTCCCCCCTTTATTTTTTTCCATTCCCTTCTATCTCTTTCACCAATTTACTTTATCCCTTCCGCCTTCACCTATCACGTTGTGTTCCTCTCTCCCCACCCCTCACATTTTAAATCTACTGCAACACACATCAAAGTTGCTGGTGAATGCAGCAGGCCGGGCAGCATCTCTAGGAATAGGTACAGTCGATGTTTCAGGTCGAGACCCTTTGTCAGGACTAACTGAAGGAAGAGTGAGTAAGAGATTTGAAAGTGGGAGGGGAGGGGGAGATCCGAAATGATAGGAGAAGACAGGAGGGGGAGGGATGGAGCCAAGAGCTGGACAGGTGATAGGCAAAAGGGATACGAGAGGATCATGGGACAGGAGGCCTAGGGAGAAAGAAAAGGGGGAGGGGGGTAAGCCCAGCGTATGGGCAAGGGCTATAGTGAGAGTGACAGAGGGAGAAAAAGGAGAGAGAGAGAAAAAGAATGTGTGTATATAAATAAATAAATAACGGATGGGGTACGAGGGGAAGGTGGGGCGTTAGTGGAAGTTTGGGAAATCTACCTCTCAGAAGGGTTTCAGCCCGAGACATCGACTGTACTCTTTTCCATAGATGTTGCCTGGCCCGTTGAGTTCCTTCAGCATTTTGTGTGTGCTGTTCGGATTTCCAGCATCTGCAGATTTTCTCTTGTTTGAGATTTAAACATTAACTGCTTCTCCTTCCAGAGATACTGGCTGACCTGTTGAGTGTTCTCAGAATCTTCTGTTCTTACTCTGTTTGCGGTCTTGTATACTGTTTACACTGATGCAGGATGTGCTTTCATAGTTTGAATAGCAGCATCTGATGTGCAGCGAACTGCACATTAATAAAACTAATGGCCACTCACAGGGCTTGCACAAGCTGATCAACCTTACAATGAATTCAGACTTAGCGTAAACTCATATACACTCTTGATTGAATTATAGTTGAAATAGCATAAAATTAAATTTAGTTGTGTATATTTCTTGGCATTATCAACTTCAATAAACATCTGCTGCAAATTTATATATTTGTAATACAAACCATGTGCAGTGAACCCACTTTAGTACACAGAGTAGACCATATATGATGTTACGCTGTGCATAATGCTAATTAATGCAGGGGGTTAATGCTTCAGTTTACACCTTGTGTTATAGTTACCTGTGCTTTCCAGTTCTTGTACTTAGCTACAGAAAGGACCCCACATGTACCACATGAAAGTACTTTTAAGATGGTGGCAAACTTCTGTGCCTCAATACATCTTGCAGTTCTTTAAACTTGCTCAAGTCCATGTAACTTCAGTTTAGTATTGCACTATCTTGGATGCTGCTCTCGGAATGAGCTCCAAAGGCCTGCTAGCTCCTATGCACCTTCTTTTGAAAGGTGTAGGCTGGCTTTAATTCAGGCAGAATATCATTAACGTCACAGAGGGTTCCCTGTTGAGTCATGCAGTCACTCAGCAACACAATGAGAACTGGAAGCATACAGAAATCATGTAAATGTGCAGCTGGGATGACACTGGTGAGCCACCTACGACAGAAACTAAGAAAAGACTTAATTGTACATTGCAATCCCCACCTCCATTCTGAGATTCATCTAACTCAACCTCCTTTAGTTCTCATTGCCAATCACGGAATCCTTGTTTTTGAAGTAAATAATTTCATCCTCTCTTGGGAAGCCCACTGGTTTGTTCTAATCACTTTGAGTTACAGAAAATTAACGTTTATCAAGGAACTGTCAGGAATACTGCTGGGTAGAATACTGCTAAAGCCTACACTGACATTCATCAACACATTTAAATATGCTTTAGTGAACAGCAATATCTGACAGGCAAATATTAATTCCCATTATGCGGGCCCTTCCTTATCAGGTAAACACGTACACTTTTCAGTGAACTAAAACATCCTGTCACGTTTTATTTGAACTCTGTATGAGGCAGTTTGTTAAACGTAAAAGAGGGCCAAGCTCATTATTTTGATTGTTTGAAAATTCTGTTAGAACTCAATCTAGTGTTGAAATAAAGAAGTGAAGATTCAGGTCAGGCATTCTGACACCAATCACTGAATTCACAATATGATTCCTTACTGTCTGAGACTTGGAGCGGAGGCACCGATTATATAATATCCATTTTTGGGGAGGACTTAGTGTGCAGAGGCCATGACAGGTTTAGTAATTAGGTCTAATATTTAGAAAGTTCAGTATCGCAAGAGCCATTCTATATAAGATATTAGTGTTGGTGGAAGCTCATCAACTGGGGGACTTCCCATCATTTAAAAATGAATTAATAGTTAGGCTAGGCTTCTAAAGTTCAATATTAAAAGTGTTTACATGCGCATTATTTAAGCGATTGATCAATGTTATGAACTGGTGAAGCTGTAGCGCAAATTTGCACGTAGAGTCATCATAGATCCTTCCATGGAAGCTCCCATTTTTGTGTTGTCTATCCTCTGGTCAATTTGCTACACTAGTCAATGATTGGCCTCCATTTCCTGACCTCTAATTTTCAGTGACAATCCCTTGTCTATCTAAATGAACTTCAGTTTCTTCATCAAAATTTCAGATTTCTGATCAGATATCAGATCAAAAAGTACAACAGATTCATTACAATCTATATTGGCTTTCGCTAAGATTTCTCTAAGTGTGCAGTTATTTAGTCTTTATTTATACCTGACATTTGTCTAACAAATCTATAATATTGAGAATATTCTCTTCATAAAATGTCTATTAATTAGGTTTAGCATTTTATAATCAAAAAGCACTGTAAGATTATTGTTAAAACATCAGTAATTTCATCCCATTTCCTTTAAGACACGGTGGTGGGGGGGGGGGTGGATTTATCTGGTCCTGGAGATTTGCCATTCTTTAATGCAATTAATGTTTATGATACTGTATTCTTATTAACTGTGTTATCTTTAGCGAAGTTCAGGCCTTTTGTTGCCCATGGTTTTATTTGCTGCACATAGTTCTTTCCCCATCAGCAGTATGCATTAGTCGTATAATAAGCAAATTTTCTTTTTGAACACCTGCTCTACTCAAATGCACTTCCAAATTTGACATGTTTGCTTTAATCAGATTCTGTCTTATCCTACTAAAATTAGCCCTTCTAGCATATAAAATCCAATTAATTGTCCCGAGTTTCAAATCTAACATTGAATTTGGACATGTATTTGTCATTGCTATGGTAAGCCCTGGTGCTGATGAATTAGTAACTGAAACTGATTCCAAACTAATGCTGCAAAATTACAATCTTTTGGGTAGGAAAGGTTGTTCAAGAAAACTATTGTGAATGTTCTTGGGAAATTCACAACACTCCAGATCTGAGCTCTGGGCTTTTCTGCATCTGTAAGTTAATAGTCTTCTTTGGAAGCAATTTTGCTTTTGCTTCTTCAGTCTCTGGATCAGTTCCTTGTATCATTGATGTTATAAGGAATCTTGTAGGCATCACATGCAATAGTTTTGTCCTCTCTTACTCCTCAGTTCCCTGATGATATACAGTATTTACATTACTAATTCCCTTTTGTATTAATCATGTTATTGTGTCGATCATCCTCCTCATATTGATTAACATCTTTTATAAAGAATCTTATTGTCTAGAAAACTTGATTCAACATCGTGACCAAATTGCAGCACTAGCTCCACAGTGACTAACATGTTATGTAACCTCAAAGCTGCATTTAAGCTTCTCATGTCCTTATTTTCCTTTTTAGCATCTGTGTGCTAGAATTTAATATTCTCTTCCTGGGAATGAGAAATCCTAAGTAGGTCTACTGTCCTGATGCCAATCTTTTAATTTCACCAGACATATGGTTAAAGCTGATTTTGTCACTTATGCGGCCTTACTTCATAACTTAACTCTGCTAACTCCTGATATTCCTTTCGCAGAACTCCTCCTTTAAATTTCACATATCTTTAAGCCTGACATGGACCACAATCTCGGGTACATCTCTCTACCCTTTCCAGCCACTCTGATCCTGATATCAGTTAGCAATACACCTTTGGAAACTCTTAATTGTAGCTGTTATAGCTACTATTGATCCCTTCTTTCATTGTACTGACTACAACTACTTCATTTCTTTTTACTCTTCCATCTTTGGACAACCTCTTGCTCCACTGTCTAAGTCAACTTTCTGAATGACTCCTGACCCTACATCTTACCGAAGACTTTCTCTTTATCCTCACACATAATAGACAGGTCTATTGTCTTTAATGTATGTTCTTCTGTCTCCCCTGATTCTCCAATCTTGCTATGTGACAATCACAGCCTAACCTTCATATATCTTTCTCCTGAGATGTACATCTAACTGGTGAAAACTCTCCAGATCTCCCCCTCTCTTGCTCTTACATGTCAGAGTGTCTCTAACCTGCACACAAGTTCTGAACCAGAATGCCTTAGGACGGGCAGTTTCTGCATATACGAGAAGCTGAAAGCACGTCACTGATCTGAAATTCCCACAAATCACAGTCCCAACGCAGAACATGCACCATCATCTAAATTCATATTTATTTAGCTATTTGCTTGATACCATTAATTTCATCTAATGATTTTGAGACCTGCATTATATTTAATAGGTGAAGACACAAGAATAGATGTTTTGATTCAGGTCTACTTGTAAGTCCTTAGCTTCAATTTATTAAATTCTTTACTTTAGTATTATTTCCTCACTTAGTATTCATTATTTATGTAATTATGTCTTTTATCAAATTTTAATTTTATCTCTTGAGATGTGATTCATGCTAATGGTGATTTATTTATTTATATACTGCATATTGCCATAGATTTTGTCACTTGATTTAAGTTACCCAGCACCTCCTGCCTCTTTGTGACAAACTGCCAGTCTCATCGAATTTTCACAGACTCTCTGCTTAGGTAATTCTTCTAATTCTGTGTTGACAGTTCTTGTATGGAATTGATATCTTCCAGCATTCGAAGTTTCATTGAGAAAATAGCAAGCAAACTGAAGGACTCACAATTAAACTAGTGCGTAGAGTATGTAAGTGAAGTAAATATGTGTTGTAGGGTGGGTTAAATTATGGTGATGTTAGAAGATGGAGAATATTCAATTATCCTAAATGCCCTCATGTATGTGGTGGTGAGCTGCCTTCTTGAACTGTTGTCATCCTGAGGTGAAGGAATACCCACAATGCTATTGTCCAGGATTTCACTAGGCTATGGTGAAGGAATAATTATTTATTTCCAAGTCAAGATGATGTGTGACTTGGAGGGCAACTTTCAAGTGGCAACTTTTGCTTGTGCCACAGACTTTAGGATTGGCTTTTTAAAGTGTAAATGCTAATATTTTAATTATGAAGTTATTGTATTTAAATTGGACAAAGTGAAGATTTTGGGTGATCCTTTATGTAGTTCTCCTCATTGGAGAACAGCATGCTTAATCATTTGTGTTCTCAGAATCAGCATTCTTTTTCTTCAGTGTGGACTGTACTGAACAATGCACATTCATGCTTCTGCTGCATTTCCATAATGGTGTACCGTATACAAATTAGTAAATTATCATATGCCCTGAGATATTTTGTTTTGAATGACATCCATACAGAACTATTCACTACGATAGTGCTATAAAGTAATACAAGATAACATAACAACAGTGTGCAGAATAAAGAGTTACCATTACAGTGCAGGCAGACAATAAGGTGCAAACCATAAAGAGGTAGATTTTGAAATCAAGAGTCCATTTTATCATGCTAGGGGACAATTCTTATAAAAGCAGGATAGAAACTGTTCTTGTGCCCGATGGCGTTGGTGGGGGGAGAATGGAGAATATCCAGGTTGGCTGAGGTCTTTGATTATGTTGGCTGCTTTATCTAGGTAGCAAGAAGTGCAGAATAATCCATGAAGGTGAATCTTTTTCCAGAAATGATTTTACCTCATTCTTCTGAAGAACAACAGAGTTATTGCCCGCATTTGATAATTTCCATCTTTTTCCTATTTTATCACTGCTTCTATAATTGACTTAATATTCACAGGAGGTACCTAATAATGTGGTCACTGAGTGTATGCTCATGTTCTTCAGCTGCTGTAGCTCATCCACTTCAAGGTTCAATGTGCTGTGTATTCAGAGATACTCTTCTGCACTCCACTATTGTAACATGTGACTATTTGAGTTCCTGTTACCATCCTGTCAGCTTGAACCAGTCTGGCCATTCTCCTCTGACCTCTCTCATTAACAAGGTATTTTCACCCACAGAACTGCTGCTCACTAGCTGTTTTTGCTTTTGCACCATTCTCTGTAAACTTTGGAGACTGTTGTATGTGAAGATCACAGGAGATCAGCAGTTTCTGAGATACTCAAACTACCTATTTGGCACCAGTAATCATTCCACGGTCAAAGTCACTTGGACCACATTTTTTCCCCATTCTGATGTTTGGTCTGAACAACAACTGAACCTCTTGACCATGTATACATGAGTTGGTGCCATACGATTGGCTTATTAGATATACAGTATACATTAATGAGCAAGTGTATAAATATACTTCATAAAGTGGCCTCTGAGTGTATATTTAATGAACGATTTTAACTATTGATACCACAATGTAAATAGATATTTCTGAAGATTTTTTGTATGACTATCTCAGGTGACCAATAGTATATTTTTTCCAAGTAGAACTGATCGTCCTGTTTGAAATTGTAGATTTATTAAAGCTATTTTAGTTAGATGCTGTTTCTCATCTCACTTCATCTATCATACCCAGCATACAGTGGACTGGAAATTCTATTTCCACCTGATTCCACCTGGAAATCCTGTTTCAATCCAATGCATCCCACTCCCTCTATCTCAATCATTCCTCACTAATAACAGGAACATGAGTCATCTAATGATATAGTAGCCAAGACAGAGGCTTGGTTAGAGAATGATGAGTTTGGTTGGGAGAGTTGGGAGAGAGATCTGATGGCTGGTGGAAAGACAATCTGGGTCTGGTTTGGATTGGTGGGGAAGGTAGGAATAGTATTCAAAGAGGTTTGTGCCTGGGAAACTTGAATTCGAGGGGCACCCAAAGGGGAATCAGGGTTTTGTGGGAGGGTCCTTTGTAAAAATTAGGGAATGGGAACAAGTGCGGTGGAAAGGAAATTGAGGTTTGGGGTTTCAGTGGCTTGCGCAGCAATGGGTGCTAGGTGGTTTTGGAGATCATGAATTCCATATTGAGCTTCAAGGAATTAGAAGGTTGGTCTTAGGCTTCAGAATCATCAGAGAGAGTCAATCTATCAGAAGATCTTGAACATTTGAGTATTGGCTCCTCAGGAGAACAATCTGTGGTGGATCAGAGGTTCAAAGGATTGAGAGGTCAGGATCTGGGCCTTGTGGATGTTAGTGAGACCAGGCGGAAATAGTATCTTTTCAAAGGTTGTGGAGAATAGAACACGAGGGGTGATTGATAAGTTTATGGTCTAAGGTAGAAGGAGTCAATTTTGAAAAACCTAGCACATTTATTTTTCAGCAGAGTCCCCTCCTACATTTACACATTTAGTCCGGCGGTCGTGGAGCATACGGATCCCTTCTTTGTAGAAATCAGCGTCTTGGACCTCCAGAAAATGGTCCACAGCAAGGTCATTGATAAGTTCGTGGCCTAAGGTAGAAGGAAATGTGTTATTAACTTCAAACTTTCTGAATAATCACTCAAGGAGTTGAACTGTACGTGCATGTAAAGAGTGCTGTATAACTTATCTCCTTCTACCTTAGGCCATGAACTTATCAATCACCCCTCGTATACTGGTTTCTATGAGGTCTCAGATTCTTGCTCCCTGTGTGGATGAGAGTGGGGGCTGTAGGAAGGATGAGCAACCTAGCTGTGGCATCGTAGTTCAGGGAGTCATTCAAGAGCAGGGAGAGAAGAGAAATGTAGTGGTAATTGGGGATAGTACAGTCAGGGGAATAGACTGAGTTCTCTGTTGCAAGGATACAGAGTCCCAAAGGCTGCGTTGCCTGCCTGGCATCTTATCTGACCAGCAGAGGAATTTGCAGTGGGAGGGGAAAGATCCAGTTGTCGTGGTTCATGTGGGTACCAATGAACATTGAAAGAGGTTCTGCTAAGGGAATTTGAGCAGCTAAGGACTAAATTAAGAAGCAGAACCAAAAAAGTGGTAATCTCTGAGCTACTTGAGCCACATGCAAATTGACAAAGGGTCAAGAAAATTGGAGAGCTAAATGCGTGGCTCAAGGATTAGTGTAGGAGAAGTGGGTTTGAATTCATGGGAAATTGGCACCAGTATTGGGGAGGGAGGGAGCTGTACCAATGGGACGGGCTCCATCTGAACTGTGATAGAAACATAGAAACATAGAAAACCTACAGTACAATACAAGCCCTTTGGCCCACAAAGCTGTGCTGAACATGTCCTTCCCTTAGAAATTACCTAGGGTTACCCATAGTCCCCTGCCTGCTGGTGGCTTAGTGGCATCAGTGCCGGACTTCAGAGCAAAGACTCCAGAGTTCAAATCCAGCCGGCTCCCTTGCACGCTTTCCATCTGTGCTGAGTTGAGCGTTGAGCTAGCAACTCGGCCTTGTAAAAATAAGAAAGCCTGCTAAAAAACGCCGTCATGATGGCGTCCCGATGACTCCACTCGGAGTTAAGGGCTTTCTTCTTCTTTTTCACCTATAGCCCTCTATTTTTCTAAGCTCCATGTACCTATCCAGAAGTCTCTTAAAAGACCCTATCATGATGGGGCCTGGATCCTAGTGAGTCGCATAACTAGGGCTGTGGATAGGGCTTTAACCTAAATAGTAAGGAGGTGGGTTCAACAGAAAAGTAAGAGTGGAGTGCAGAAAAGTCAAATGCAAAAGAGTAAAATATTACAAGATTTTAAAATGAGTGTAGGACCACTTTATTTGAATGTCTGTAGTATTTGAAACAAAGGTCAGTGAACTTGTAGCACAAATCAGTACAAAGGGTTATGATTTAGTGGCCCTAACAGAGACGTGGTTGCAGGATGGAGAGGATTAGGAATTAAATGTCCAAGGATATCAGGTAATACGGAAGGATAGGCAGGATGGTAAGGGAGGTGGGTGAGATCAGGGTGATAGTGAGAGACACTATAAGGCCTCAGGAGCAGAAGGTTGAATCCACCTGGGTTGAGATTAGGAACAGTAAAGGGAAAAAAATCACTGATGCGAGTTGTCTATTGGCCACCGAATCATAACATTACGGTGGAACAGGGAATAAACAGAGAAATATCTGAGGCATGAAAGAATGGAACAACAGTTATCATAGTGGACTTTAACTTGCACATAGATTGGGTGAATCAAGTTGGTTGAGGCAGTTTTGAGGCAGTCTTCATAGAATGCATCCGTGGTGACTTTCTTGAACAACATGTCACTGAACCTACAAGGGAATCTGCTATCTTAGATCTCGTCCTGTGCAATGAGACAAGTAACATTTGTGATCTTGTAGTTAGGATCCTCTTGGAAAGAGTGATGACTGAGTTTCTCATACAAATGGAGGGTGCAATAGTTTGATCTAAAACCAGTGTATTATGCCTAATCAATGGAGACTACAATGGGACGAGGGAGCATTTGGCTAGTGTAGACTGGGAACACAGGCTATATGGTGGGATGGTTGAGGAACAGTGGAAGACTTTCAAAGAGATTTTTCAAGGTGCTCAAACGTATGTTCCAGTTAAAAGCAAGAACAGTAAGGGCAGAGAGAGCTAGCCTTGGATAATAAAGGAAATAAAGGAAGGCATCAAACTAAAAGCATGTGCATACAAAGTCGCCAAGAGTAGTGGGAAACTGGAAGACTGGGAAAACTTTAAAAAGCAACAAAGGACCACTAAGTGAGCAATAAAGAAAGGGAAGCTAGATTTTGAAAATAAACTAGCACAAAATATAAAAACAGATAGTAGAAGTTTTTATAATTATATAAAGCAGAAAAGGGTGGCTAAAGTGAACGTAGGTCTCTTGGAGGACAAGAAGGGGGAACTGATATTGGGTGATAGGAAATAGCAGAGGCTTTGAATGACTATTTTGTGTAGGTCTTCATGGTGGAGGACATGTCTAACATGCCAAAGAGAGATGTTATGGATGTGATGGGAGGTGAGGACCTCAATACAATAGCTATCACTAAAGAGGTAGTGCTGAGCAAACTTGTGGGCCTGAAGATAGATAAGTCCCATGGTCCTGATGGAATGCATCCCAGGATACTGAAAGAAATGACAGAAATTATAGTAGAGGCTTTGGCGATAATTTACCAAAATTCTCTGGGCTCTGGGCAGGTCCTGGTGGATTGGAAGATGATGAATGTCACACCATTATTCAAAAAAGGATGTAGGCAAAAGACAGGTAACTATAGACCAGTTAGTTTAAAGTCTGTATTTGGGAAATGCTTAAAGCTATCATTAAAGAAGAAATAGCGAGCCATCTGGAATGAAATCAGGTAGATGCAGCATGGATTCAGCAAAGGCAGGTCCTGTTTGGCAAACTTACTGGAATTCTTTGAGGATATAATGATCACAGTGGATAGAGGGGAACAGATGGATGTTATTTACTTGAATTTCCAGAAGACACTCAATAAGGTGCCACATAAAAGACTTATTCATAAGATAAGGACGCATAGAGTTGGGGATGATGTATTAGCATGGTTAGAGGATTGATTAACTAATAGAGAGCAGAGAGTTGGGATACATGGGTGTTACTCTGGTTGGCAATCAGTGGTGAGTGGTGTGCTGCAGGGTTGGTGCTAGGCCTGCCACTGTTCAGGATCTGGAAGAGGGGACCAAGCGTAGTGTATCTAAGTTTGCGGATGATACTAAATTGAGTGGAAAAGCAAATTGTGCAGAAATTACAGAGAATCTGCAGAGAGATATAGATAGGTTAAGTAAGTGGGGAAGTGTTAGTAAATGCATTGTCATCCACTTTTGGAAGGAAAAATGAAAGTGCATATTATTATTTAAGTGGTAAAAATTGCAGCATGCTGCTTTGCAGAGGGACTTGGGAGTGAAACATAGAAACATAGAAAACCTACTGCACAATACAGGCCTTTCGGCCCACAAAGCTGTGCTGAAGATATCCTTACCTGAGAAATTACCTAGGATTACCCATAGCCCTCTATTTTTCTGAGCTCCATATACCTGTCCAGGAGTCTCTTAAAAGACCCTATCGTATCTGCCTCCACCACCATTGCCGGCAGCCCATTCCACACACTCACCACTCTCTGAGTAAAAAAACTTACCCCTGACATCTCCTTTGTACCTACTTCCAAGCACCTTAGAACTATGCCTGCTCATGCTAGCTACATCAGCCCTGGAAAAAGCCTCTGACTATCCACACAATCAATACCTCTCATCAACTTATACACCTCTATGAGGTCACCTCTCATCCTCCATCGCTCCAAGGAAGAAAGGCAGAGTTCACTCAACCATGAATCATGAAAGGTTGGTTTGCAGGTGCAGCAGGCTATTAAGAAGGCAAATGGAATTTTGATCTTCATTGCTAGAGGGATTGAATTTAAGAGCAGAGAGGTTATGCTGCAACTGTACAGGGTACTGGTGAGGCCGCACCTGGAGTACTATATGCAGTTCTGGTCTTCATACTTGAGGAAGGACATACTGGCTTTGGAGGCAGTGCAAAGGAGGTTCACCAGACTGATTCCAGAGATGAAGGGGTTAGACTATGAGGAGAGATTGAGTCAGCTGGGACTGTTCTCGTTGGAATTCAGAAGAATGAGAGGAGATCTTATAGAAACATATAAAATTATGAAAGAGATAGATAAACTAGAGGCAGGAACGTTGTTCCACTGGTAGGTGAAACTAAAACTAGGGGACATAGCCTCAAGATTCGGAGGAGTAGATTTTGGGACTGAGTTGAGGAGGAGCTGCTTTTCTCAGAGAATGGTGAGCCTGTGGAATTCTCTTGCCAAGTAAGCAGTGAAGGCTACCTCAGTAAATATACTTAAGACAAGGTTGGATAGATTTTTGCATAGTAGGGAAATAAAGGGTTATTGGGAAAAGGCAGTAGGTAGAGATAAGTCCATGGCCAGATCAGCCATGATCTTACTGAAAGGCAGAGCAGGCTCGATAGGCCAGATGGCCAACTCCTGCTCCTATTTCTTATGTTCTTATATTATTTTTTTGTGATTTCTGGCTCTTTATTAGTAGCTTATTAGCATAGAACATAGAACTCTACAACCCTTTGACCTACGGAGTTGTGCTGACTTCCTCATCTAAAAATCAATCTAACACTTCTCTCCTGCAGAGCCCTCCATTTGTCTTTCATCATGTGCCTATCTAAAAGTCTCTTACGTGTCTGTCCATGTTAAGGTTGATTTTCACTTTTCCATTTTGAGGAGTGACAGACTGAGGGTTTTGATGAGTAGGGATGTTACCTTTATCAGAGGTACTGTAGATTATAGGACCTAGAATAGTACAGCACAGAGCAGACCCTTCAGAAATGGAGTTGTGCCAAATTAATTAAACTAATGGCACCTAATCCCTTTTGCCTGCACAGATCCATTTTGCTCCACTTTGCATATTCATGTTCTCATCTAAGGGCCTCTATTGTATTTACTTCCAGAACCACAATCCAACCCCCATCCTTTGGCAGCAGCATTCCAGGCACCAGCTACTATGTTTAAGAAAATCTTGCCCCGCACATCTCCTTTGAACCTTCCCCCTCTCGTCTTAAGTGCATACGCTTTAGTATTAGACATGTTGACTCTCCTTATTCAAGGAGGTTTTGTCCACATCCATTTCCATGCATTCTGAGGTGGCTGGGGAGGCCACTGATGGGATCTGCAGTGTGGCAGCAGGGAAGTGGAGTGAGTAGTTTGCATTGTTCGGGTTATAAAGCCCAGGCTTCTGCATATTACTTAGAAGGAGATTTGAGCTTTTCGAAGGCTATTCTCCATTCTGAATTATAATGGACAAAGAATTGCCATGAGTTAGGAAAGATGTTCTTTTTCCTAAGGAAACTTTGTAAATGTCCTTAAAAGTATTTCTACAGACCTCCTGATAACCTTTTGCAGTGATGGTTATTTTGGGAATCCGGTGTTGGGTAAATGAATGAAATTATTCCGAGTTTTGATGCTGAGGAAGTCATTTGGGAGAGGATTTTGGTTTACTTGATTATTCTGCTTGTGGTATGAAAGGCCTTGTAGGGCCTGTATTGAAGGGACGAGTGCAATGCTTTGAGGTACTTGCTGGTGGTCTACCTCTCTAAAGATTGGGCTTATTACTGCCTGGGAGACCATAACTTTTGTGCCAAGCTTTAAATCTTGATCTTTGGATGTCCTTCTCTTCAAACTGCGAAAGGCTGTGCTGGCACGCTGATTGATGCCTGCCTTCCATTAAAAGAGGCTCCCAAGATATGTCTATTTCAGAGTCTCCACTGGTGCTGCTTGATCTGCTGAATCCTTCCAGATATTTTTAAAAATTTTTCTCCCAGCAGTCTTTTGTATCCCCAAGATATGTTAAATGGACCATACTTTTCAGGGTCTCATTATGGACTTCTATTGCTGGATGGGGGGGGGGGCAGTGTTGTACATTGGGAAGGGATAGGGAGCCTTTGACTTGCATTGTCATATATTGAGCTCCTCGAAAGCGTGATCTGTGGTACCAGAGCTAGTTATTCATGAGGTAGGTGATATGGTGAGCGAGGTGAGAGGAATGGTAATTTGGCTGTAGTTCCTGATGAAACAGTGGTAGCAGTTGTAGAAGCCCAATAAGCACTGTGACTGTTTGAGGGAGAGTGGTCGGGGCCATTCAATGATGGTATGCACTTTCTCTGGTTCCATGGCCTTGGGGTGAAAGGACATAACTGAGGAAGGAAATGATTGGAGTGTGAAACTGGCATTTTTCTAACAGTACAGTTGTTTTTTAGATGCTGAAGGACTGAACGGACGTGACGGATGTCATCTTGGGAGTCCTTGTCATCGAGGTAGATGAACACATACCAGTGTAGCATATCTTGGAGGATTTTGTTAATGAAGGCTTGGAAAACGGCTGGACTGTAGGAATGTCCAAATAGCTTCATCAAGTATTTGTAGTGGTCAGTGGGCGTTATAAATGCCATCTTCCATTCATCTCTGTGGCTGATGCAGATTGGATTGTACGAAGTTTGTAGAGCTAGTTTGATGACGATCTGGGCCCCGCAGAGTATTTAGAATGCACTATCCAGCAAGGAGAGAGGGTAGCAGTTCTTCATGGTGATCTTGTTGAGTCCATGGTAGTCAATGCAGGCATGGAGACTTCCCATTATTCTTTTTGACAAAGAAGAATTCTGCATGGCTCAGAGCTGGAGTGTTGAATGAAGCCATGCTGTTGTGCTTTGGAGATGTAGTCATTCATGGCTTGTGACTCAGGAGGGGAGAGGGAGAAAAGACAACTCTGGGGAGTGGTGGTGCCTGAAACGAGGTCAATTGCACAGTCGTGTGGGCTGTGAGGCAGAAGGATGCTGGCCTCCCTTTTATTTAAAGCGATGGCTAAGTTGTGGTATTCCTGTGAGAGTTTGGTGAGATCAAGGGTCTTTTAATTCCCATGAATTTATGGGGTGATTTATGGGCAGGTAGGCCCACAACTCAGCAGTGAACCAGATGACCAGGCAAAGTGAGGGTCATGAGTGAAGAGCCAGGGGTAACCCAAGGCAGGGGAAGTGTTGGGTGAGTCGATGAGGAGGAATTGGATGGATCCATAGTACTCTCCAATGTTCATGTGCACAGGCTGTGTGCACGTTCTGACCATCTCAGACCCCAAGTCAATGGCTTTGATGCATAAGCGGTGAGAAATAGGCTTGGTAGGGAGTCCAAGCGGCACACTCAGAGTCTGGTCCTGAAAGCCTCCTGTGTGCGTAAAGCCTTCGGGGTGTGGAGTCTCCTGAAGAATGAATGACAGTTAAATGTTAGAACCCCAAAGCCTCCCCAGCTCCCCCCTCCCATGCATAAGCAGCAGCAAAGCAACAACCCCTCCCCAACCAGCAAAAAGCATCAGCGTCTCCCACCGAGCACTCAAGCATACAGCAAAGCATCAATAAAAACACAGACTTGCAGTACCCCAAAGACTACTCGTTCACCCGGTAATTTGACATACCACAGGCTCTATCTCTCTCTAATAAGGGAAAAAGAGGTGTCCCTGTTTCACAGCGAGAGAGGAAACATAACAAAATAACTCGCTGATTTATGGTGTTAAAAATCTGTTGCGTTGCTTCTTCTGAGCTCTATGCCCAAAGAACTCAGGTCTCTGAGCACATAGCCAGCAGCAAGCTCACTGCTTTCGATCTTCTGTGTACTCCCACGACAGGGAGGAATTGGAGCAGGGGGCAGGGATTCAAGTTTTTGGATCATTGGGACCTCTTTTGGCGCAGGTGTGACCTGTACAAAAAGGATGGGTTACATTTGAATCCTAGGGGGACCAATATCCTGTCAGGGAGATTTGCAAGGGCTACTGAGGTGATTTTAAATTAGAATGGTGGGGGGTGGGAATCAAATTAAAGAGACTAGGAGAGAGGAGGTTAGTTCACAACAGGGGGATGGGAACCAGTGCAGAGAGACAGAGGGGTGTAAAACGAGGGTAGAAGCAAAAAGTAGTAAGGTGAAAAGTAAAAGTGGCAGGCTGGCAAATCCAAGGCAAAAATCAAAAAAGGCCACTTTTCAACATAATTGTATAAGGGCTAAGAGTGTTGTAAAAGCGAGCCTGAAGGCTTTGTGTGTCAATGCAAGGAGCATTCATAACAAGGTGGATGAATTAAAAGTGCAGATTGTTATTAATGAATATGATATAGTTGGGATCACAGAGACATGGCTCCAGGGTGACCAAGGATGGGAGCTCAACATTCAGGAATATTCAATATTCAGGAGGGATAGACATGAAAGAAAAGGAGGTGGGGTAGCATTGCTGGTTAGAGAGGAGATTAATGCAATAGAAAGGAAGGACATTAGCCGGGAGGATATGGAATCGATATGGGTAGAGCTGCATAACACTAAGGGGTAGAAAACGCTGGTGGGAATTGTGTACAGGCCACCTAACAGTAGTAGTGAGGTTGGGGATGGTATTAAACAGGAAATTAGAAAGGTGTACAATAAAGGAACAGCAATTATAATGGGTGACTTCAATCTACATATAGATTGGGTGAACCAAGTTGGTAAGGGCTCTGAGGAAGAGGATTTCTTGGAATGTATGCGGAATGGTTTTTTGAACCAACATGTCGAGGAACCAACTAGAGAGCAGGCTATTCTAGACTGGGTAGTGAGCAATGAGGAACAGTTAATTAGCAATCCTGTTGTGAGAGGCCCCTTGGGTAAGAGTGACCATAATATGGTGGAATTCTTCATTAGGATGGAGAGTGACATAGTTAATTCAGAAAGAAAGGTTCTGAACTTAAAGAAGGGTAACTTTGAAGGTATGAGACGTGAATTAGCTAAGATAGACTGGGAAATGACACTTAAAGGGTTGACGGTGGATATGCAATGGCAAGCATTTAAAGATCGCATGGATGATCTACAACAATTGTTCATCCTAGTTTGGCAAAAGAATAAATCAAGGAAGGTAGTGCACCTGTGGCTGACAAGGGAAATTAGGGATAGTATCAATTCCAATGAAGAAGCATACAAGTTAGCCAGAAAAAGTGGCTCACCTGAGGACTGGGAGAAATTCAGAGTCCAGCAGAGGAGGACAAAGGGCTTAATTAGGAAGGGGGATAAAAGATTATGAGAGAAAACTGGTAGGGAACATAAAAACTGGCTGTAAACGCTTTTATAGATATGTGAAAAGAAAAAGATTGGTTAAGACAAATGTGGGTCCCCTACAGACAGAAACAGGTGAATTGATTATTGGGAGCAAGGACATGGCAGACCAATTGAATAACTACTTTGGTTCTGTCTTCACTAAGGAGGACATAAATAATTTTCCGGAAATAGTAGGGGACAAAGGGTCCAGTGAGATGGAGGAACTGAGGGAAATACATGTTAGTAGGGAAGTGGTGTTAGATAAATTGAAAGGATTAAAGGCAGATAAATCCCCAGGGCCAGATGGTCTGCATCGCAGAGTGCTTAAGGAAGTAGCCCAAGAAATAGTGGATCCATTAGTGATAATTTTTCAAAACTCTTTAGATTCTGGACTAGTTCCTGAGGATTGGAGGGTGGCTAATGTAACCCCACTTTTTAAAAAAGGAGGGAGAGAGAAACCGGGGAATTATAGACCGGTTAGCCTAACATAGGTGGTGGGGAAAATGCTAGAGTCAGTTATCAAAGATGTGATAACAGCATATTTGGAAAGCGGTGAAATCATCGGACAAAGTCAGCATGGATTTGTGAAAGGAAAATCATGTCTGACGAATCTCATAGAATTTTTTGAAGATGTAACTAGTAGAGTGGATAGGGGAGAACCAGTGGATGTGGTATATTTGGATTTTCAAAAGGCTTTTGACAAGGTCCCACACAGGAGATTAGTGTGCAAACTTAAAGCACACGGTATTGGGGGTAAGGTATTGATGTGGATAGAGAATTGGTTAGCAGACAGGAAGCAAAGAGTGGGAATAAACGGGACCTTTTCAGAATGGCAGGCAGTGACTAGTGGGGTACCGCAAGGCTCAGTGCTGGGACCCCAGTTGTTTACAATATATATTAATGACTTAGATGAGGGAATTAAATGCAGCATCTCCAAGTTTGCGGATGACACGAAGCTGGGCGGCAGTATTAGCTGTGAAGAGGATGCTAAGAGGATGCAGGGTGACTTGGATAGGTTAGGTGAGTGGGCAAATTCAAGGCAGATGCAATTTAATGTGGATAAATGTGAGGTTATCCACTTTGGTGGCAAAAACAGGAAAACAGATTATTATCTGAATGGTGGCCAATTAGGAAAAGGGGAGGTGCAATGAGACCTGGGTGTCATGATACACCAGTCATTGAAAGTGGGCATGCAGGTACAGCAGGCGGTGAAAAAGGCGAGTGGTATGCTGGCATTCATAGCAAGAGGATTCAAGTACAGGAGCAGGGAGGTACTACTGCAGTTGTACAAGGCCTTGGTGAGACCACACCTGGAGGATTGTGTGCAGTTTTGGTCCCCTATTCTTGCCATAGAGGGAGTACAAAGAAGGTTCACCGGATTGATTCCTGGGATGGCAGGACTTTCATATGATGAAAGACTGGATCGACTAGGCTTATACTCATTGGAAAATAGAAGATTGAGGGGGGATCTTATTGAAACGTATAAAATCCTAAAGGGATTGGACAGGCTAGATGCAGGAAGATTGTTCCCGATGTTGGGGAAGTCCAGAACGAGGGGTCACGGTTTGAGGATAAAGGGAAAGCTTTTTAGGACCGAGATTAGGAAAAACTTCTTCACACAGAGAGTAGTGAATCTGTGGAATTCTCTGCCACAGGAAACAGTTGAGGCCAGTTCATTGGCTATATTTAAGAGGGAGTTAGATATGGCCTTTGTGGCTAAAGGGATCGGGGGTATGGAGGGAAGTCTGGGGCGGGGTTCTGAGTTGGATGATCAGCCATGATCATACTGAATGGCGGTGCAGGCTCGAAGGGCTGAATGGCCTACTGCTGCACCTATTTTCTATGTTTCTATGTTTCTATGACATATAGGGCAGCGGCACTGGCCTCGAATCTGCCTGCCTCCAGAACCACAAAAATCTGGCACCCTGAAGGCACGCTAGTCTTCCAGGCCGCATCCCTGGCATATTGAAAAGCGGCCAGTCGTGAGGCCCTGAGAGCAGGTCCCATTTCCGCAAAGAACCGAAGTCAACATGTAACTCCAGGTTAGGGTCTTCAAAAGAACCTTGAAAGGGAAAAAAAGAAATCAACGATAGAAATTGAGCTGTTTCTGAAGATGCAAGAAAAGGAGTTGCCATTTGGCACCATCATCCTCCTAAACTCCAGCCAATGGGATTTAGTAGAATTGTTAACAGTTCTATTTGTTGCCCACAAAGCATTGCCGTGTCTCGCCATCTTCTGGCATTTTACTTCAGGTCCTTCAGTTTCCTCCTACATCCCAAAGATATTTGAGTTGGTAGGTTTACCGGCTTTTGTAAATTGCCCCACTGTAGATGAGAGGTGGAATTAGGGAGGAGAGATGAAGAATGAGAGAATTAGTGTAGGTTTAGTGTAAATGGGGGTTTGATGATAGCCAAGGAGTCAGCTTCCATTCCATCTGTCTATATAACTCTAATAGTTTTGGCAATACAGTTTCCGCAATACATGTAGTCGAATGGAACTACATTTCTGAGGGAAGCCAAACCTGTGAAGGATTCTTCATAATCTTTCTCAGCTGTAAGCGTTGAAGCCATTTATATCACATTGTAAACATTTAGAATGATTTTGAATGATTCTATAAAATCAGTATGTCAAATATTACATTCAACTAGAATTAAAAGGTACTGTACACGTTGTAAAGATTACATTCTGTGCAACTTTGATGCAAATGGAGCTGTGCTGGAGCAGTAGAAAATCAAAAGGAAATTAGAGAAAGATATTACATCAGGACTAATGTGGAATAGTTAAATCAGATATTGGCTCTATTCAATATTACTGTTGATGGAATGTGCTTCATTTTCTGAGAACTCCCCCTCACTGTTCGTCAGTGAGAAGGTGCTAATCAGCAGCTGGGCATTCTCATACAGGGAAGGAGATTCGGAGGAAGACATTCAGGACCACCTGCGCACGATTTGTAAAAGCTATTTGCAATACAGTTGTCAGCCAACTGTAATTAAATCAGACTGCAGGAAATAATAAACTGAAATATTTGATCACTGTGATGAAGGAAAAGATGAAGGTGTGGACAATTTCTTGGTTTGTGTGTTTGCCATTATTTTATGCTTGTATTTGTTCTTAAGTTACTTTTAAAGAATGGAGATAAAAATAATTTATCTCTGAATTTATGTTCTGAAACAAGTAAAAATGTCTGTTTGCAGAATTGATTACACAACATCTTGCAGCGTAGGTATGTTGTACTTAACCATGCAATATAACTAGATGGCCCAGCATAAAAGAATTTGCACCTACTACACTAACATCTGCATGTAACCAGCTGTAATAATGATGTAACTCATGTGTGATAGAACTATTATTGCAGATAAATCAGCAATTCGTGTATATATCACAGTACTGCAAAAAAGTTATCAGAATAATGAAAGGAAAAACAAACTGAAGGGATCCCTAGAGTACTAGCAAGCTATTCAAATAAACATCTGCTGCAATTCTGCTTTTCTTTATCTTGATCCTTTTTCTGTCTGAATCAGTAGAAATATGACACCTGACTTCTGCAGCCCAGAGTTAGTGAGGCAACAAGAAGCATATTTCACACAACGGTGAATGCTGCCCTGCCGAAAACGGAGAAGTGAAGACTGCACTGAGCTTAACAGTGGCTCTCCTGCAGTTAAACAAAGTGTTGACATGCGCTGGCTTGGCTTGTACTAATAGGGTGAGGCCAAATATCGTCATAACCTTAGTGGGAATCATTGACTTCCGGGGAAGAAAGGAGGGAGGAAGCACAAGGGGAGTATATTGGCAAACAAATGTACACTAAGAATTTTAAACTCTTTTGTCTATATTCTTAAAACAAATGAGCTATAATTATCAGCCTGCTGATGTGTACAGTGCAAAATGAAACTAAGTTAGTTCAATTAAAAATGATAGATACTCATGAATTTTGGGGATTTGATGTAAAGCTTCTCAGAGCTACTGTGCATTTATTTGCTAACAGGGTGCAGAGAAAATATTGTCAATGAATGAATCAGGAGAGCTGCAAGATCTCTTAACAAAGATTGAGGTAAATATATTTTTAAACGAAAATAGCGTGCTTTAGGTTTAGACAACTCTTATATTTGTTAATATGCTTGTATTGTTTCCTGCTTAATACAATCTCAGAGTTTAGTACTGAACTGCAGTTTGTAATCTGTAGATTGCTTATTGGACTCTGATGGCCTTAACATCTATTCTTATTTTTGTTTTTTGGCCCCATTTATTATGCAGACAATATTATTTAACTCCCTCTATACTGCACACTTTCTAACTGATTGTTTCTTTTCTCTTGATGCTTCTAAATAAAATTAACATAATATGCTTTTTTGGTTTTTCCATTATCTGACATGATTTGAGACCTTAAAACCATTTAGAGATTAAAATGTGCACTGTGATCCATTGACCATTAATTTGAATAAACTTTCATATAATTATGACTACCCAGACCCAGTGTAGCTGAATATGATAATACCCAAGGAATGTGAGAATGCCTGGGACATGATTTTATGGCCAATGTCAATCTTCTTCCTTTTTTCTGAACAACAGGTGGTCAAATTGAAAGGGCAATTTTGGAGTTGATCTATGGTGGATAACAGTTGTGGGAAGGGCAGAATTTTGGACACCCATTGCAGGATATAGAAGTTCAGAGCTGGACTGGTAGATAAGAAAAAAATCATTTTGATAGGTTGTAGATCAAAGATAGAGCTTGGGCATGAGAGAGAATATGAAAGTGGAAGGCAGGGATAATCGTTAAAAAGGTAGAATGGGGAGTGGACAAAGGGCCTCTGGAAGTCAATAATATAGCAATGATTTTTGTTGACCAAAATTAATGTGAATTAATTACTATAAACTGATGGGATTAAGGTGTACACTAAGCAGGCTACTGCTTTGCTACCCTTGTGAAGCAATCTGAGCTTTCACTGCAGCCAACATTGTCCTGATGTTTGCACTGTGTGCTGTCTTCAAGTGGGTGGTCACAAACTGAACACTTGCTGCCACATCAGTGGAGCTTCTACCTGGACCAAGGCAGCTGCTGCACAGGAGCTTTAAATCTGGTAAAGTGGACTCAGATCACACAGCAGTCTCACAAGGAAAGTTTCCTGTCCACTTGTGGCTTCCCATTTCCTCATCACAGTCACTGTGGAGGGATTTTAATGTGGGGAAGCGGAATAAATCCTGATCATATTAAATGGCAGGGCAGGCTTGAGGGAGCAAGTAGCCTGATTTCTTATCCAGCATGTAAGCTGCTAACACAAGCTTTCACTTTCTTTCTGGACTGTCCAGAGTGCCCTCGTGTCTGAGGACTCACCACATGGAAATAGATCATAGAATACAGAAAATACAGCACAGATACAGGATGTTATATTGCACTAATTAATCTTGCATCACATAATTAAAACAGCCAGCCCCTCAGAGATCCTGCCCTCTCCTGTCTGCAAAGTGCCAAGAGCTAATCCGGTGGATGTGAGTGCCGTTGCAGGGAAATAACATCTACTCTGCCATTGCAGCTCTGTCAGAATACCTTGCACATGAAATGGCAGAGGCCCATTCATATTAAAGGGTGGAGGACAGAGACGAGGGTCACACTTGTACAACTGTATGGGACTGTGGAATGAGTGGGAAGTGGGATTTGAGCGGTTTACAGGGATACACATGGCTGAGCCCAGGATAACAACATTCTCCCACGAGATTTGGGCATGCTAGCATCTCCCACTTAACACCAGCTGCCCCAACACCCCCACCCCAACAGTCTACCACTGCAACCTCTCCAAAACAGAGGGAAGAATGTTAGTGAGGGAGTTTCGGTGTTTATGGGCATTGCTACCGTGGGTGAGCACCTGTAAGTGAGTGAAGGGTTTGACATACAGTATAACTATGAGTGTTGGAATGGAGGTAAATATGTGACTGCACGCACTAAATTAGATAAATTAGATGAGCTTGCTCATTAACACTCTTGGAGCACTGAAACTGGGTACAATGGGCATTAGTCTTTGCAAATGCTCTCTCCATTTCTGCCTAATGTGCTTAAAGTTCTCCTCTCCCTCCAGTGCTGCCAGTTGGTTCTCACTCCTCCCTAATGGGTGTGAGAGCTTCCCGCAACAGCTAGATTCAGAGATTCTGAATGAGACTGAATTTATAAATCACTTAGGCATGCCTGGAAATCATAAACACAGCTGTAACTTTCACAACTTCATACACTCCTGTTTGATGCAATGAGGACTCTCTGTGCCAATTGACCTTTTCACATTAAGGACCAACAGGGTATATCATTACATATTTAATCAGAGTATGTGAGGCAGATAATGCCAAATTAATGCACAGGGGCATGCACCCAAGGATTCTAAAACCAAGGATACTGCAGTTGTTGGGTGGTCATTGCTGGTCCATATTTAACTTGATTTTAGAAATCTGCAAAATGAGGTGACAACAGCTGCTCATGAAAGTAGTTTCAGAGAATGAACACAAATCAGGAATTGAAATTAAAGTCGTGTGTTTACTGAACATAGCAGAGCTATACTTAGACTTTGCTAAACACCAGAAGGCGCGTTTAGCAGCTTTACCGTAGTCAGGGAATTTCACAGTGAATCATGCTTACAGGGGCTTAATATAATAACCACTTGCATACAACATAAGGTTGTCAGTACAAAATGCTGGCAAGTAAACTTACAACTTCCTCAAAGACTAATACCGAATCCAACTGCAAAAAGCTTTAAAATTCAAAATGCATGAGAGTCAGCATCTGCAAGGCTTTGATTTGCTTATTTTTGACTGCAGTGTGTGTATATAGAATGGCTGTGTATAAATGAGAGAGGGAGAGAGGGAGAGAGGGAAAGAGAGAGAGAGAGAATTGCACTGGGCAATACACAAGCTAACAACAAAATGCCTTTGAGTATTGGCTATAGTGCATGGTACTTGCTGCCTTTTCTAGCATTTCTGACAGTGGCATAGATAGGATAGGTGGTAGGAATCATTCTCTTAGGACAGTGGAATCTAGAACCATTGGACACAGATTTAAGATGAGAGAGGAGCAATATAAAGGAGATTTGAGGGTTATGTTTTAACAAAGAGGGCGAAGAAACGAGTTGCCCGAGGAGGTAGTGGAGACAGATACAGATACAGCTCATTAAAGGTGTTTAGGAGGGTAATTGGTTAGGAGAGGCATAGAGAGTTGAGGCCTAATTTGGAGAAATGGGATAAACGTTGATAGGCATGAACAAGCTGGGTCAAAATGTCTCATTCCTAAGCTGTACATTACTATGACTCCATGATTCAAGGTATTACTGTGGCTGGGCAATTTAAATCAAAAGTTTTGATTGCTAGAGCACAGAAAAGGCCCTTTGTCCCATCATGAACATCTATAGCACCCATTTATACCACTCATTTACCTACATTAGGACAATTGCCTTTTATGCCTTTCCAATTCTAAAACTTCTGTAAAACTTAACTGTTTTGAAAGTTCCTGCCTCTGCCACTTCCTCAGGCCCTTCCACATTCCAATCACTCTTTTGAAATAATTCCCTCTGAGATCTCCTCCCTGTCACCTTCAACTCGTGCTGTACATTCATACATTCAGAGGCAGTGAAATTGGAATCCCTAAAATTTGCAAATCTCTCTTTCTTTCTTTTTTTTTCTTTTTAAATCTTTTTATTGAATAAGTATACAAAAAGGTAAGCCATATAGGCACTAATACACTGTTAAAATATAATAAAATTACAGAAGGTGTCAATACCAAAAAAAATACTACAAACAATGTAATTTAAACATAAGAAACCAAGATAACATAATAGTATACTAAATTTTATATATATATCAATAGAAGAAAAGAAAAAAAAACCCCAAAATAGGTAACAATTTTCCTTTACTTAGGAAAAGATCGGTAAATTATGCATTAAGTTAATTGAAAATTTAGCCAAGCATTTAATTGTGCATTACATGTAGGAATAATGCAGTGACTATTTTTAGAATATTAGAAAGTATTTAGTTTTGAAATGTAGCCTGAATGATGATTTAAATTTCCTTTGGGATTAAATAAATGCTAAGGTAGTCAGTTACCTTAAGTGAAACCACCAGCGAATAAAAAGGAGATTTCTTCATCCATAATATACAAGCGTTTGTAATTAGGCAAAAAGGCATACTGTGATAAGATAAGAAATTCTGAAGAAAACAACTGTTGCTAGAGAGCTGTCAGACAATATTTTCGAAGTATAAAACAGAGTGACTTTACGGGCTGAGAATCCTTTGCTTTATCTAAAAGCAGCAGGAAATTGAAAAGCCAAGGAATGGTAGAGCACAGGGCTTTTTCGCCAACGGTCTAATTTAAGTTTACTAAACAGAGAATTATTGAGACAACTCAGGCAAATTCTTGTTCAGCACTGCTGGTCTACTCTGGCTCCACACATGCCTTGAGTGTGTTTATCATACAGAACATGACATTTACTATGTTCCTTGAAGAATGGGAATTATGCAATTGGACTGCAGTTAGTATTAAATAATGCAAATGTAAGATGGGGGAGTGATATCTCAGAGTTTTTGAATTCATCCTTAAGGAAAATAAAGAGAGATTTTACAATTGCATCTTTAAACTTTTCCCTATGGCTCATCACTCTTGCCTCAAGAATTTTTTGTGAGAATGAGATGATCTCACTCCTCCTTTTCTCTGTAACATCCTGCAGCATTACAACCCTCTTAGACTTCCTTGTTCCTTCACTTCTGCACTGCCGTGCGCCTCAGCTTCCTCTGTTTTGCCACCAGCAACCATCCCTTCAGCAATCTAAACCCTCTGACGTTCTCGCCCTGCACATCACCATCTCCTTCTCTTTCTTATACAGTTCCTATGAACTAAATCCTGAAGCAAGCTTTGGTAAATTACGCTATTATTACATTCTTTAGCCTGAAGTTTGACCATTTTCTTGCTTGATATTGTAGGATATTTTATCATGTTAGCTATACTCAGAAGGAAACTGGGTATGTATTTGAAAGTAAAAGTCACAGTGTGAAGGTGGGTGGGGAAGTGGGACCAGTATAAGGCATGGAATCAATGGGCCAAATGTCCTCCTTATTATACATCTATGCTAAACAAAAGATTTTTTTTCTTGAATTGTTAAGAATAAAATTGAATATGATCAATCAGTTGGGACTGATATTAGCTCATCCATCTACAGGTGAATTGTTTATTGATACAACTAGCTGGACACTTGGACTTGATGGATAATGTGCTGCTCCTTATATTTATTATATAATTAGAGATAAAACTGCAGAGAGACTGTAATAAGAGCCTCTAGTTGTTGCCAAGCACACCTTCATGCCATGAATTCATTTCCTTTATAACACCCACCTTGAAGAAACATATCACCATTTCCCATATTCTAATTACAATCATCCCTGCAGCTCCAGACAATAGCAATGTTTATTTGGTATTTTGTTTGAGTCAAGGATAAATTTGAATAATACTCTTGAGATCTTCTAGTGTTGAAGTTGTTCTCTGATGGTAATTTTAGTCGCTTCTTTTCTGAGTGAAGCTATGTGCCTAAATTCTTTTTAGACATTTTCAAAGCAAAGGCACGATACTAAAAGAATGTATTTGCCTCTTTTTCTTTTAGAAAGTCCAGCACCCACTGGAGTGTTCAGCTTGTGGAGGTTTTGCATTTGTTCCGTGTTCAGTGTGCCATGGGAGCAAGATGTCCGTGTTTCGAAATTGCTTCACTGATTCCTTTAAATGCCTTAAGTGTACCTCTTGCAATGAAAATGGATTACAGCATTGCAGGCTCTGTGTGAAGTCAAACTCCCATCATCATGGAAAATAACATTCTAATGGCATTTGTCATGGCTCGACAGTAAATGTGTCCATAGGAACCTGCCTTTTCTGATCTTAATTTCAGCACACTAATTAATTGCAATGGAAATTAAAATCCCAATTGCCACTCTGCTTTTGCTGGAAGAGCAAAATAAATAAAAAAAAAAATCATTAGGTACTAAATTGTGAGTTGCCTATTCCGAAAATTAAACTTGATTTGTATTTTGGGACAAAGTGGGTTACATTTTGCCTCCAGCCTGCTTCACCTTCATTCACAAAAACTTTCAAACATTAGGTGCAAACATTGTTGTTCATTCCTTTTGTTGAGAGGCATGAACAGGGCATTGGGAGTGTATGTGTAGTAAAAAAGCTGGGTAGAGACTACAAATCACAAGTAATATACAACACTGAAATGTTTAATGGAACTGTTAAAGGACAAATAAAGGAAACCATATGAAATCTATGAGAAATACTTTTATTTGGACTGGTTGAGTCTTTTTTCCATCCTGTTAACTTGTACTTTTTCTTAAAATATATGGATAAATTAACTATATCTAACTATGGACTTAATTACTTGCTGACCGTTAAGCCATTGATGTTTAGGGCAGCAATAGAGTTTCTCCATCTTTGTCTGGACAGAAGGATTTTTTATTGCTATTTTCGTAACAATAGTTTTTTGACCATTCAGGGGTTTTAGCCCTGAGCTGAACCCCTGAACCTGGAGGACCAGTGGACCACTCTTAGTCTGGCCTCTGCCCTTTGACCTGTTTGGCATGGGTTACCCTACCAAGAGCTATAGCATAAGGCCCTGATTCCAACCAACGTAGCTCTTCAAGTCTTTAAGGCACGCAAAGCTCCAAACCATACAACAAGGTTGTGGTCCTCTTGGAGGGACCATGGGCTAGTACTCCTTTAATTTAGTATGTGCATCACCTCCTGCACACACAGGTACAACCTTTACAGTAATAATCAAGGTAGAACTCTCACTGGAGACTAAAACAATAAATACTTTCTCATGCATTGTTGGTTTTCTTGGCAAGAACAGTGTTTATGGCTCATCTCCTAATTGCTTTTGACTGAATAGTTGGCTAAGCTGTTTCAGGATACAGCTAAGTGCAAACAATATTGTGGTAAGGCTGGAGTCATAAGGAAGCTGGACTGGATAAGGTCAGCAGTTTTCCTTCTGTAAAGGACATCTGTTAATCAGGTGTTTTTTTTAACAGGAGTCTGGTAGTTTGTTAGGCCCCATTACATTTTGATTTCAGGTTTATTGGAAAACTTCCAAGCTGAGATGCCAATATTTGAACCTATGTCTCCAGATTATAAGTATAGGCTTCTGGGTCAATAACTTAGTTACATAACTGTTGTGTATGTAATATTTCAGTTATATTTGAGTAGAATTGTAAATATATCGATTGATTAAGCATTCTTGTTTATTTAATTAATTTATTATCAGTTATATGTAAAAGTATGTGAATGGCATATATCATCATGCCAACATGTCATATGTGTGAGCCTCACGTAAAGTAAAAACAAAATTAACGTACACATAGTCTGTACTCCCATCTTTTTCTTTTAGTTAGTTTTATGTTTTGGAGTTAAAAAATGTAACGGTGGCAACAAAGAAGTTTTAAACAAACCCGAGGTGACTACCTACCTGTTGAAGATTAACAAGAAGTTTGAGTTTAAATAAAATGCAACAAGATGTTCAAATTTAAAAATGCATAAGAGAAACGGTTGAGTTTAAAAAAAAAAGGCAGAAAACAGATGCGTTCACAGGTTCATCAACAGTGAGTACCAGATGATAATAATCATAAATAAAAGAAAGCAGAAATGGCTGGCTTCATCAGCAAGATAGGCTCATTTGATTGCAATACACATAACTGGCTCATGTATATTGAGTGAATTGAACAGTTATTTTGAAGCAAATAAACTAGCCAATGAGAAGCCAGTGCCAGTTTTGTTGAGTGCATTGGGGTTAAAAGCAAACAGTTTGCTTAGAAGTTTTACTGCTCCAACAAAACCCACCAAAATGAGCTTTGCTGATATCATGAAAATAATACAGGAACATTTGGAACTGAAAACATTGTTGATTGCAAACTGCTTTAGGTTTCATAAGTGGAATCAAAAGAAAGAGGAGTCCATTACATCTGATGTGGCTGAATTCAGTAAGTTGTCCAAGCATTGTCAGTTCAATAATTGGCTTAATGATCCACTGAGAGATTATTTAATTTGTGGAATCTCACAAGAACACATTCAAAAATGGCTCCGAACTGAATCACAACTTACATTTAGAAGGTAGTTGAAATCGTTGTATCAAAGGAAACAGCAAAATGAAAGTGAGCATCAACAAAACTGCAATGTCCAAACAGAAACATGCCTGGCTGAACAGAATGTGTTACCATTGTGGCAGGGGTTCACATACACCAGACCAATGCTGGTTTAAAGGTGAAACTTGCAGAAAATGCAACAAGGTAGGACATATACAAAGAGAATGCCAGGCAGACAAAAATAAATGGACAGTACAGGGAAGAGAAAAAGATAAAATCCATGTTGCAGTTTCAAAAAGAGCATTAATCTGCATGCTGTTGATGAAAAATCTGATAATGACAAGAGTGACACATGACTGTGTAGCCTTGAGATTTACTATGTGAAAACTAACAATATGGCTTACCCCAGATGAGAATGGCAAATTAATTAAAATGGAATTGGACACTGGCTCAGCTGTTTCAGTTATACAATAAAATGTGTTTGAACTGCATTTCAAAGATACCTAAACTGAAACCTGCACATGCGCAACTAAGAACTTATGCTAGAGAAAAGATCACTCTTGTGGGTATGACATTCATACAGTCAAATACGACAATCAGCAAGCCACATTGGGCTTGTACGTGCCATAAACAGGAGGGCCAGCATTGTGGGGACGTTTGTGGTTGAGACAACTGCTAATTGATTGGAGATTCATCCACTATTTGCATGCCACATCCCCGTAATAGAGTCAACTGAGAGTGAATTAAGAAAGATACTGGATGATGCCATAGCAGTGTTCAGGATTGGCATTGAAAAACTCACCCATATCAAGAGTAAAATAGTGTTAAATGAAAATGCCACACCAGGTTTTGCAAAGCTTGTCCGGTTCCTTATACCATCCATGATAAAGTAGCCAGTGAGCTAGATCTCATGGAGCTGAAGGAATTCTTTCCAAGGTTTAATGGAGCCCATGGGCAACACCAGTGGTCACAGTAGACAAGAAGGATGGATCTGTCAGGATCTGTGGTGATTTTAATGTCACCATCAATCTAGTACTGGAAGTAGACTAATACCCTCTGCCCAGGATGGAGGATATCTTTGCAAACCTTTCTGGAGGGAAACACTTCAGCAAAGCTGAGACCTGCTTATAGATGAAGACGGAAGAAGAGTGCAAAGTGTTTCTCACCATAAACACTCACAAAGTTTTTTATCACTATAATAGGCTTATTTTTGGAGTAGTCTCTGCACCTGTACTCTGGCAGAAAGCTCTGGACCAGGTGTTGCAAGGCTGCCCAGGCACTCAGTGTTACCTGGATGACATCATTGATACCAGTAAGGATGATAAGAAGCACCTCCAAAATGTCAAGACAGTGTTAAAAAAAGATTAGAAGATTATGGGCTCAGCTCACAATGCAGTGTGTGAATTACTTAAACCAACCTTCACTACTGTGGTCAGACCATCAACTCACAAGAATTCCACAAAAGTGCTGAGAAAATTCAAGCAATGGTAGATGATGCTCCAAGGTCAAAGGACGTGTCATATTTGCAGATCTTTTCAGGATTTGTAAATTACTGCAACAGGTTCCTGCCAAACCTGGCTGCTCCGCTCCAGCCACTGGACTCGTTATGACAGATCATGAAGAAAGGGTAATAGACAAAGTGGTGTAGGGTGGTTTTCAAAAAGTAAAGCAAGTGGTCACATCAGACACTGTACTCATACATTATGATCCACCTTGTCCATGTACCCTTCTGGATGCCAACATGCCCAGAACGAAGGTATCCAGATCTGTCAGAACCATTTCCTCTAGTCCCAGAGTCAACTCCTACAACCATCACAGCCACAAGTCTCACCTGCCAAACAGAGTGATCCCCCTTATTAGGAAAGATATTATCCCACTAGAGTAAGAAAGCCTCCACAGCTGTTAAACCTTTGGGCTTGTATGGGACAATTTAAATCTGTATTTAATATTTCAATAATGTTTGTGTAAAATTGTAAATATATTGTTTGATTAAGCATTCTTAATCATCTAAATAATTAATTACAGGTTATATGTGAAAGTGTGTGAATGGCAGATGTCATCACACCACCATGTCATACAAGTATGCCTCCATTAAAGAAAAAACTAAACTAATGTACACGCATCCTGGACATGTCTTTTCCTTTTAATTAATTTTATGTTTTGGAGTTATGAAACATAATAATAACCACTACAGTACTCTCTTGATTTATGAACTGATGCTTGTATTGCTTTGTCATATGACCATTGAATCATTCATTTTCTCTTATTTTAGATAAACGTATGAATGGTGGGCAAAATTCTCCATAATCAGAATTATAAATAAAGAACGCTTGTTTATTTTTGAAGCCAGTTACAGTAATGTTATTGATTTAAAATTTAACTTTGCTGATAGGTAAAATGTAATGATGACTTACTTAATGCAACTTAAGTAATTTATGCAACTCACAGAGTTTATAAGCCGGAAAACTACCCATCATAGATTAGAAGTGAAGAAGCCTCTCAGATGAATGGCGAAACATCTTCTAGACTACACAGCAAGTCCAGTTGCCTTGATTTACTACTGCTTGATATACAATGACCTGGATGACTGAGAACCTTCACAGACTTAATGAAACTTTCTTTCAGTGTTAAAAAGAAACTTCATGTGGCCCAGTTAGCAGTGCTGGTTTTGCTGAACAGGAAATCATAATTCTCAAACAATTCAAGTATTTCTTATTGCCTGACGTAATTCTGTTATATTTTTAGAGCATAGCATTTGATTCAAATCTGGAAAAGTAAATGACAGAATTGAAAGGAAATGCTAATATTTTTAAGAGTCAAGAATAGCTTGTTAAGGGAAGAAGTGTTACTTTGCATGGAGGGAATTAATCCATGGGCTTAGGTGCAAAGCAGAATTGGAGTGGGCTCTACTAGGGGAAACGATCATGAAGTTAAAAGTTGCTTATTGTAGACACGTTACATGGAGAGATAACATCTTGTCGGATTTGCTATGTGGAAAGGTGGAGGGAAAGAAAGGAAGAGGAAGGCAAAGAACAACGTGGCTGGATAACATCAAGGATTGGACTAAGCTGGACAAGACTAGGGATGTTGTGGACAAGTGTCGGGACAGAGCAGCACGGAGGGAAATTGTCCGCCAACTGGAAATTCCAGATGTGACCTAACGACGATGACGACTACTGCACAAGAACTCATGGGTTCCTTGACAAGAGAGTTAAACTAAAATTGATGTTTCCCACCAAAACTCCCACATCTCCCACCTCAACCACCGCAGTTATTCTTTGTTGTTGGAATATGAATAAAATGTGGAATGTGTGGCTCAGGGTGAAATTGTTGATCGATTGTAGTGAATGTTAGGAACAATGTATAGAAAAGGGAGGATATGATGGGAAGGATCACACATACCTTGCAGAACATGCCTAGTTTTTCTTATTTTAATTTTAATTGAAGGAAAGCCCAGATGGATGTGCCAACACCTTCTCACAGTTTCTTTTCTGTATTCCACTGAGACAATATTAAACATAAAAATCAACCGTAATGTAAAGTTTCTATTTCATCGCAGTGTTGAATTAGTAAGTGAATACTGCACCAGGGAATCAGGAAATATATCATGTTGGTTATTCTATTATCATTCTATGGTAATTCTATTCACCTTATAACCTAGGTGGATTAACATTTATTTTTCTAAAGCTTATGTTTTATAAAGTTAATGCAACGTCTTTTAGATATTTATGGAAGCAAAGGAGTGTTTTTTGTTGTTTAATTTACTGCGCAGATCCACAAGAAAATTAGCATAATGATACCATAGCTATTTCCAATCAATTACTGTAATTGTATCTAATTTTATAAATCTAATTTGGTTAACTTTCTAAAGAGCACATCTTATTATGTAACTGAAAAAGTACCCAGCAAGAAAAGGCCCACGTGTTTCTCATCCTTAAATAATTTAAACAACTTAAGTATGTTGACAGCTCAAATTGCATTTAATTATTTAAATCTCCTCAAGACTTGGCACATTACTGGCACCCAGGGAAGCCCATCAAAGTGCAACAAATATTGGAAAAGAAATAATACTTGGAGAGCTTCCGTTTTGTAATTCACATATGCCGTTTTCTGATTCAGGTTATTAAGTCAATACCTATCTTTAAATAGAGTGCAACATTCATTGCTGATCTTTCTATATCATCTCAGACTCAGATGACATGACATTCTTCACATAACTAGAAAATTACAAGCAAAAGTGAAGTTGCAGGGTCAAGATACAAGGCATATTGCTAACAGCATGACTTAAATTAAAGAAATATTACCCCATGAAAGTCCATTGTCTAGGATGAATAATACAAGGCGTCAATCTAGGTAGCCTGAAACTTCCTCAAATTGTGTGTAGGGAAAATAGTTGGGAGAAGTTCTGAGAAACCTTTCTGTAAAAAAATTAACAGGGTGTGATATTTATGACATTTCTTCATGGGATGTGCAGGATAGATTTGATTGCTATTTCAATCACCATCTTTTTTTTTTGTTTTGGTTCCTGCTTAGCTTTGTTTCCACTTCCTGCCAGCAGCTAATCAGATTAAGAAGCTCCAGCTGGTCTACACTTTTTGGAAGAGACCACGTTTGGGAAGAGGAAAGAAAGGTAAGTTCAGAAATATTGAAGAAGAGCAGAGCTGGAGTAGTGGAGCCAGGGCATCGTTCATAGTTGGAGAGGGGGTGGGAGAATAATTGGGTCTCTGGGGAGAGAACAGGTGAGTGTGTCCAATTGCAGCATGGATGAAGCACGAGAGCTGGATCCAACAGACAGCATATTTACATAGTTCGGGTATTCTCATCTCCTTTCAGCTGCAGGATTCCAAAAACTCAGGAAACCTGGTTGTTTTGAGTTGGAATGATCATTTGTCTTCCTGCAAAATGTGGTTCAGCTAGAGTGGGTTGGCAAAGTGTTACAGTTTTTTAAAACAATTTAGCAACTCAAGTCTACTGTAGGCTTAAAATTACACCCTCCCCTTCATAACCAATCCCTTATTGGTAGCTTCATATTTAATGATTAATCCTAGTTTATGGCAATATACTAACTGCAGAATGCCGTAGACAGCTATTGTGTGTCTTGTTAATGCATACTTAGAAACGTAGAAACATAGAAAACCTACAGAACAATACAAACCCTTCAGCCCACAATGCTGTGCTGAACATGTCCTTACCTTAGAAATTACCCAGAGTTACCCATAGCCCTCTATTTTTCTAAGCTCCATGTACCTGTCCAGCAGTCTCTTAAAAGACCCTATCGTATCCACCTCCACCACCGTTGCTGGCAGCCCATTCCACGCACTCACTACTCTCTGCATAAAAAACTTACCCCTGACATCACCTCTGTACCTACTTCCAAGCATCTTAAAACTGTGCCCTATTGTGCTAGCCATTTCAGCCCTGGGAAAAAGCCTCTGACTATCCACACGATCAATGCCTCTCATCATCTTATACACCTCTATCAGGTCACCTCTCATCCTCCGTCGCTCCAAGGAGAAAAGGCCGAGTTCACTCAACCTATTCTCATAGGGCATGCTCCACAATCCATGCAAAAACCTTGTAAATCTCCTCTGCACCTTTTCTATAGTTTCCACATCCTTCTTGTAGTGAAGTGACCAGAAATGAGCACAGTACTCCAAGTGGGGTCTGAACGGGGTCTGAACAGGGTCCTATATATCTGCAACATTACCTCTCGGCTCCTAAACACAATCCCATGATTGATGAAGGCCAATACATCGTGTACCTTCTTCACAACAGAGTTAACCTGAAGAGCAACTTTGAGTGTCCTATGGACTCGGACACCAAGATCCCTCTGATCCTCCACACTGTCAAGAGTCTTACCATTAATACTATATTCTGCAATTATAATTGAACTACCAAAATGAACCAACTCACATTTATCTGAGTTGAACTCCATCTGCCACTTCTCAGCCCAGTTTTGCATCCTATCGATGTCCTGCTGTAACCTCTGACAGCCCTCCACACTATCCACAACACCTCCAACCTTTGTGTCATCAGCAAATTTACTAACTCATTCTTCCATTTTGCTTATCCAGGTCATTTATAAAAATCATGAAGAGAAGAAGTCCCAGAACAGATCCCTGAGGCACACCACTGGTCACCGACCTCCATGCAGAATATGACCTGTCTACAACCACCCTTTGCCTTCTGTGGGCAAGCCAGTTCTGGATCCACAAAGCAATTTCCCCTTAGATCCCATGCCTCCTTACTTTCTCAATAAGCCTTGCAAGGTGTACCTTATCAAATGCCTTGCTGAAATCCATATGCACTACATCTACTGCTTTACTTTCATCAATGTGTTTAGTCACAACCTCAAAAAATTCAATCAGGCTTGTAAGGCACGACCTACCTTTGACAAAGCCATGCTGACTGTTCCTAATCATATTATGCTTCTCCAAATGTTCATAAATCCTGCCTCTCAGGATCTTTTCCATCAACTTACCAACCACTGAAGTAAGACTCACTGGTCTATAATTTCCTGGGCTAACTCTACTCCCTTTCTTGAATAAGGGAACAACATCTGCAACCCTCCAATCCTCCGGAACCTCTCCTGTCCCCATTGATAATGCAAAGATCATCACCAGAGGCTCAGCAATCTCCTCCCTCGCCTCCTACAGTAGCCTGGGGTACATCTCATCTGGTCTCGGTGACTTATCCAACTTGATGCTTTCCAAAAGTTCCAGCACATCCTCTTTCTTAATATCTACATGCTCAAGCTTTAGAGTCCACTGTAAGTCATCCCTACAATCGCCAAGATCTTTTTCTGTAGTGAATACTGAGGCAAAGTATTCATTAAGTACCTCTGCTATCTCCTCTGGTTCCATACACACTTTTTCACTGTCACAATTGATTGGTCCTATTCTCTCATGTCTTATCCTCTTGCTCTTTACATTCTTGGAGAATGCCTTGAGGTTTTCCTTAATCCAGTCCGCCAAGGCCTTCTCATGGCCCTTCTGTCTCTCCTAATTTCATTCTTAAATTCCTCCCTGCTAGTCTTATAATCTTGCATATCTCTATAATTACCTAGCTTTTTGAACCTTTTGTAAGTTCTTCTTTTCTTCTTGACTAGATTTACAACAGCCTTTGTACAGCACGGTTCCTGTACTCTACCATCCTTTCCCTGTCTCATTAGAAAGTACTGTACCTCCCACAAATACCCCCTGAACATTTGCCACATTTCTTCCATACATTTCACTGAGAACATCTGTTTCCAATTTATGCTTCCGAGTTCCTGCCTGATAGCCTCATATCTCCCCTTACTCCAATTAAACACTTTCCCGACTGTTCGGTCCCATGGAGTCTCCCATGGGGGGGGGGGGGGGGGGCGGTGTTACTGTCATGGTCCAGTCTGTGAAGTCTGTGTTCTGGTTCACGGTCCGGTCCGTGGACTATGGACTCTGGGTCTTCTGGCTGTCCCTTGTTTCAGTTGGACTGAATCAGAGGCACCTGATGCTCATCTTGGGGCTGGGAATATAAGTGGCCCTGGGTCTGAGTGTTGTTGCTGGTTTGCCTTGTCAGTATCCCGTTCTTTCCTCTGTGGAGTAAGTCAGGCCGTCTTTGCCATTACCCTGTGGTTGGATCTGTCCCTTCCTGTCTTTGCCTCTGTTGGGTAAGGCAGACCGTCTTTGCCATTACCCTGAAGCTGGACTGTTCCCTTCCCTTCCCCTTCCTTCTGAAGCCTTGCCAACAACCTGTGTCTGGAGCCTTGCCTGCAACCTTGTCAAGTTCTACCACCGGAGCGAGACTTGCTATGTCAAGATAAGGAACTGCCTATTGTTGAGTTGGAACTGTTTCTGTGTCCATGCCTTCGCTAGGTAGGTCCAGTCGTTTGCCACTACCTAGTGTTGGGAACCGTCTCTGTGTCCATGCTTTCCCTAGGTAGGTCTGGCCATTTGCTGCTCCCTAGTGTTGGGAACCATCTCGTTGCGTTCAGCATTCTGTGTAGAGCCCCGGCCCCAAGTCCTATTCCCAAGGAGAGGTCCTGGCTCTGTGTTCCTGTCTCTCAAGTCCAAGGCTCCGTGTTCCCATGCTCTAGACCAAGGCTCTGTGTTCCTGTTCTCCCCAAGACCAAGTCAAGGCTTCCAGCTTTGTGTTCCAAGGTTCCTGTCTCCCAAGACCACGTCATGTCTTCACCTAGTTCCGGAGTCCGAGCCCGAGTCAAGACCCAGGTTCTGGGTCCTTGTCCAGTCTCTAGCTCAGAGTCTGAACCCAAGCCTCGTCACGTCCTCGCCTCGAAGTACCCAAGCCATGTCCAGTCCCGTAGCCACGTCATGTCCTCGCCTGGTTCCGGGATCTGAGCCTGAGTCAAGACCCAGGTTCTGGGTCCTTCTCCAGTCTCCGACTTGGAGTCCAAGCCCAGGCTCCTAGTTTCCAGTTCCTTCTCCTGGTCCCGCTCGCCTAGCCAATGTCCTAGACCAAGTCTGTGTTCTTGTCCCAGCTCTCTAGTCAACTCCTGTTCCTAGTACTTCATTGACTGCGTCTTGCAATTGGGTCCGCTCCCAGCGCCCCCTTATGACAGTCTGTTCCTATCTCTCTCCAAATCTATGATAAAAGAGATAGAATTGTGATCACTATCTCCAAAATGCTCTCCCACTGAGAGATCTGACACCTGACCAGGTTCATTTCCCAATACCAGATCAAGTATAGGCTCTCTCTTGTAGGCTTATCTACATATTGTGTCAAGAAACCTTCCTGAACACACCTAACAAACTCCACCCCATCTAAACCCCTTGCTCTGGGGAGATGCCAATCAATATTTGGGAAATTAAAATCTCCCACCACGACAACCCTGTTATTATAACACCTTTCCAGTATCTGTCTTCCTCAGCTCCTCGATGTCCCTGTTACTATTGGGTGGTCTATAAAAAAAAACACCCAGTAGAGTTATTGACCACTTCCTGTTCCTAACTTCCACCCACAGAGACTCCGTAGACAATTGCTCCATGACTTCCTCCTTTTCTGCAGCCGTGACTCTTTCTCTGATCAGCAGTGCCATGCCCCCACCTCTTTTGCTTCCCTCCCTGTCCTTTCTGAAGCATCTAAAGGCTGGCACTCTAAGTAACCATTCCTGCCCCTGAGCCGTTCAAGTCTCTGTGATGGCCACAACATCATAGCTCCAATTACTGATCCAGCTCTAAGCTCATCCGCTTTGTTCATAATGCTCCTTGCATTAAAATGGACACATTTCAAACCATTAGTCTGCGTGCATCCCTTCTCTATCACCTGCCTATCCTCCGTCTTGCACTGTCTACAAGCTTTCTCTATTTGTGAGCCAACCGCCCTTAGCTTTCTCTCTTCAGTTTGGTTCCCACCCCCAGAAATTCTAGTTTAAACTCTCCCCAGTAGCCTTAGCAAACCTCCCTGCCAGGATATTGGTCCCCCTGGGATTCAAGTGCAACCCGTCCTTTTTGTACAGGTCACGCCTGCCCCAAAAGAGGTCCCAGTGATCCAGAAATCTGAATCCCTTCCCCCTGCTCCAATCCCTCAGCCACACATTTATCCTTCACCTCATTCTATTCCTCTACTCACTGTCACATGGAACAGGCAGTAATCCCAAGATTACTACCTTTGAAGTCTTGCTTCTCAACTTCCTTCCTAACTCCCTGTAGTCTGTTTTCAGTACCTCTTCCTTTTTCCCGCCTATGCCGTTGGTACCAATATGTACCATGACCTCCTTCCCATTTCAGAATATAGTGGATGCGATCAGAAACATCCTAGACCCTGGCACCTGGGAAGCAAACTACCATCCGTGTTTCTTTTCTGCGTCCACAGAATCACCTGTCTGACCCCTAACTATAGAGTGACCCCTGTCACTGCTCTTCCTTCCCTACCCTTCTGAGCCACAGGGCAAGACTCTGTGCCAGTAGCGCGGCCACTGTTGTTTCCCCCAGGTAGGCCGTCTCCCCCAACAGTACTCAAACAGGAGTATTTATTGTTAAGGGGGACAGCCACAGGGGTACTCTCTAGTATCTGACTCTTGCCCTTCCCTCTCCTGACTGTTATCCACTTATCTGTTTCCCGAGGCTCCGGTGTGACTACTTGCCTATAGCTCCTATCTATCACTTCCTCACTCTCCCCACCAGACGAGGGTCATCGAGCTGCATCTCCAGTTCCCTAACCGGGTTCCTAAAGAGCTGCAGCTCGATGCACCTGGTGCAGATGTGGCTGTTCGGGAGGCTGGGAGTCTCCCAGACTTCCCACATCTGACACCCAGTACAGAACACATGGAGTTTGCTTTTATTAAAACATTTTATCAATTCACATTGGATAAAATAAATACCTAACTTTACTGATAACTGGCAGATTAAAAAAAATAATAGAATACTATTACGTAGCTGAATTCTCTCTAATAATCTATTGTGCTCCATGCAAACATTTGCAGTTGTATCATCTCTTTCTAACTGATAAGCACTCTATTTCTCGAACTTCTCCATTTACCCATTAGTCTACAATGTGACCTAACTGTTCAATCACACTAGTGAATTGTAGCTAAAACTTAATACCTAAATTTAGTAGGACACATAGTGCATGAGCAATGCACTTACAAATATTTGGTTTGATCCTCCATACATATCATGTGTGTAGACACAAAGTATGCTAGGCATACAAAGTCTACGATGGGTCTGGGCCCTAAACACTAAAAGGTCATTTTGACCTGAGGAAGCGGGTGGCATTAATTAATGTCTTAATCTAACCTTAGGCTGCGGCCAGGGAATGCAGCACTTCCAAACAGACTCAATGCAAACCTTAGTGGCATTCTTAGAAAGCACGTGTAAATACAAAGGGACACCGATGTTGAAGCAGGGCATAAGGCATATGAGGTACATGTCAGAGCGCCTTAAAGCTGACCATGTCCAAGTCTCTGGGATTCAGCGCATGCATCCTCCCACAGGAAGGTACTATTGATGTTTGCTGCTTCTCCCGTGCTTTTTTTTCACTCTTCCCCCTCAACTCTAGCCCTGTTCTCCACACTTCAAGCTCATTGCGACCATGGCCTGATTCCAACTTTTGATCTGTCAAAGCTGTAAATCTCCCTTTCTCTCCACAGTGCACTGTTAACCATAAATCCTGTGAACATGACTTGCCCAAGTTCCTCTCTAGTTACACTGTTGTGGGACCAGCGAGAGAAAGGTAGGCTCATTTTATTGTGCCTGGTGCCCTGCTTCTCATGCACAGGCAAATATCACTGCAGTAGCCCAATGCAAGGCATGAGATGGCCTCTCTCAATGTGGAATAACTTCTGCACCAAGGAATTGCAATAAATCTATATATTTAAAAAAACTAATTCAGTTTCAAATGGATTACTGTGTCCAATTCTTTACAGAACACTTTATAAAAGGGTGCTAAGGCCTGGGAGAAAGTGCAGTCCAAAAATATTAGAATGGTCCAAGAGATTATACAGTAGTTTCATTTTATTTAATTAGAGAATTGGATTGTTCCTCTTGGAGCAAGGGAGGTCAAGGGGACATTCAACACTGGTTTAATATTATCAGGGACTTATACAGATTAAGTACAAAGCATTCATTCTTTGTGACCAAATAGTTAATACACACTGGCTCAGAATGAATGTAGAACCAAAGGCCAAAAAGCAGTTAGCATTTGGAGTTCATTGCATTTCGGAGTGATAGAGGCAGATTCAACAGCTGCCTTCAAAATGCAGCCAGAATAATACAGTACATGAAGAAAAAAATTGGAGGGGATATTGGGAAAGCAGTAAGAAGAGATTAACTAAATTGCTTTGTGAAAAGGCCAGCAGACTTAACGTGTATCTGAACTGCTTCCATACTATTCTTTGATTCTATTGTGTAAAGAAGATGAAATTCAGATAGAGATATTGCACCAGATTTAAAGGTTATTGATAAAGGAATAGGCTTTGTTTTCATTTCACTTTTGATTACCAACAGATGTTTTAGACTTCAGCAAGGCAGCTTTTGGGATTTTGAGATCCTTTCCGCAGCAGCACATCCGACAGAAAAAGCAACAGTTCACCTCCACCATTAATAAGACTGAAGTATCCTTGGATGATGCAGGAGGTAACTTAGTTTTGAAAACAGACTTGGCTGATGGAATGTAAAGTAAGTATCTGAACGAGGTGCCCACCTTCCTCAGATCCACCATTTGCTCCTGAGATGGAGTCAGGACTGGTTCAGAAGTTGGGAGGGGTGGGGTTGGAGAGCAGTAGAGTGAGGACCTATTATCAAGAGACAGGTTGGCAGCTGAAACTTTTCAATGAGGCTGTGGACTTATAGTGTTTTGTTTTTTATTTTTATTCTACATTGATGGCTGGATGATTGTTAAAGCCTTTACAATAGTTTTTGTAGGCTGGGTAGGGCAGGATCATTTTCCTGGCACAAGAAACCATTCTGAAAACTACCCATGATCTGTTCAGTTTTGTCCACTACAGTCACAGCCCGATCAATTATCCACCAAATAATCCTGTGATATCTGCCATCCAACCTCTCCCTGTCTTCTCATCTGCTCGATCCTTCTGTGGTAGAACTTCCGTATCACCTTGTCTCACAGTATTCCACAATTAGTCAAAGTTAAAGGAAGCTGGTAAGGACTAGAGCAGGGTGTCAGTAAGTGTGGCCAATACAACTACTACAAATGGTTCAAATCAGCAATGTTTGTTTTTGGAAGGAAATATAAATTACTTTTAATCATGTCTATTAGAGATAATTAGTAACAATTATGGCTTTTCATATCATTAAATATGAATATCCCAACACTAATATTGTTTGGGTTGTTTTGTGTTTAATTATTGCATAAACTTCATCAAGTAATTCCCCTACATTAATTTCCAGCGCTGTTTGTCATTGAGTTACTAGTACAATGTTGGTTGCAGAAGAACAGGAGAGACCAGGCAGAAGTTGCTGGACTCCAATGTCTTGATATGCAGGCCCTTCATAAAAGTGGTAAATGCAGAGAACCTTGTGGTCAGTCTCAATGAAAAATCTATATCAATGCTGTTGGAAGTTACAGTTTAGAAACAGGCTCTAAGTTAATGGGATTCTTCTACTGACCTGTTAATTGTGGAAGGAGAGTTGAGGAGACAGTTTGTGGGTGGATCAGACAGATTTGTACAAACAGCAAATAGATATTCTTGAATGTAATTACCTAGTTGTCACCTTGGGATAGGGAATAACTAGACATAAAAAGAAGGATGAAATTCTGAAATGTCCGTCCGATTCCTCCCTTTCTTCTATTTGGACAGGGAATATACTCTGCCATATCTAATAGATCAGGCAAATGAATTAAGTACATCTTAAATGTGGTCTGTTTGTCAGGAATTAAGGTTTATAATGTTGGCATCTAAGAGAGCAGATTTTAGAGAGATGAAGTGTGAATTGAGTCATGGTGGGAAGAAGAATTGTCACACTGGAAAATAAAGGAGGTTATAGAGATCAAGGATGCTGGGAGGAATGGGAATAGATATGCTGAGGTCCTAGAAATTACATTTCCTCAAAAGTAGGTAGAGTTAACTTGAATAATTACATTCTTGCTCTTTATACCAGAGGCATTCAGAGGCATTTTTGGAATCCCTAATTAAGGAGAAATTTACTAAGTAGCTGAAAAACACTCAGAGCAAAGAATCTGGACTTGATTGTGTTTGACAAATAGAATTATGGAGTCATAGAGCAATATAGACCCTTTGTCCCCACAATTTCATGCCAGCCATGGCACCCACCCAGCTAGAAACAATTTCCTGTGTATGTCCCATATCCCTCTACCCACCCCTTCATTTATCTAAGTGCTACTTAAATGATACTATTTCACCAACTTCCTCTGACAGCTTGTTCCATACACTCACCACCCTCTGTATGAAAATGCTGCTCCTTGGGCCTCTAGTAAATTTTTCCCCTCTCCCCCTAAACCTATGCCCTCTAGTTTTGGACTGTCCTATCCTGAGGAAAGACTGCTACCATCAATATTATCTAAGTCTCATGTAATTGTAAACATTTCTAAAAGGTTACCTCTCATTCTTTTACATTCCGAGGAATAAAAACATTGCTGGATCACCTCTCGCTATAACTCAGATCCTCAAGTCCTGGGAACATCCTCATGAATCTTTTCTGCCTGTTGTGTTCTTTATAGTAATACGTACCATGGGTTACTAATAAAGAAACATATTCTGGAAGACAGAACTTTTATTTACAGCAACAACCAAACCATGTTTTTACAGTACCATGTTCTTGATCATTCTATCATTTCTGCACATCTCTCCAATCACGTTCATATCACCACACTGCCATCCTTCAGTTGAATCATAAGTTTCCTATAACAGGGTGACCAAAACTGAACCTGGTATTCCCAGTGTGGTCCCACCAATGACATGCAATTGCAACATAACGTCCCAACTCCAGACTCAGTCTGAGTGCCCTGAGTAGTGAGGGCCAGTGTGCTGAATACTTTTTTCACCAACCTTCTACCTGTGATGCTGTTTTCAATGAGCTATGTACTCCTGGGTCTTTCTGTTCCATTATACCTTCTGGTGCTCCACAATTCATAACGTATGTCCTACATTGGTTTGACTTTCTAAAATGCATCACTTCTCAATTATTCATACTGAAATTCATTTGCCACTCCATGGCCCACTTCCCTAGTGAAGCAGAGATCCCTGTAATCTGTGATAACCTTTTTCAATATCAACAACACTTCCTAATTTTGTGTCGTTGCAAACTTAAGAGTCAAACCTTGTGCATTTGCATCCAGATCATTGATATAAATAATGAATAACAAGGGTCCCAACATGAATCCCTGTGGCACACCATTCATCACTGGCCTCCATTCTGAGAAACAACCTTGAACAACCACTCATTGCTTCCTACCTTAGAGCCAATTTTGAATTCACCTAACTAGTGCTCCTTGGATTCCATTGGTCCTAAGCTTCCAGACCAGTTTGCTATGCAGGTCCTTATCAAATGCCTTGCTGAAGTGCAAATAGACAACACCAACAGCCCTACAGTTACCTAGCTTTATGGTTGCCTCTTCACAAAACTCTAAATGATTCATCAAGCGTGACTTTCCATGCAGAAATCCAGGCAGACTCCTCCTGTATCCTCAGGATTCCCTCCAGTAACTTCCCTATTACTGACGTCAGGCTGACTGGCCTGTAGTTTCATTGATTGCCTTGCCATCCTTCTTAAACAACTTTCTTTCCAATCTTTGAGAACTTCACAAATGGCCAATGATGAAGGGCCTCAGCAGAGGATTCCATAATTTCATTTCTAGCCTCTCATAAAAACAGATGCGCGTGGTCAAGCCCTGAGTATTTACCCACATAAATGTGCTGTAAGGCTGCAAATACCCCTCCCTGCTTATATGACTGTCCTCTAAGGAATCTCCACTTCTTTCCCTTAGCTCTTGAACAACCATGATTTTCTTCTTAGGGAAAGGGAAAATATACATTAAAAATCCTACCCATCTCCTGTGGCTCAAGATATAGGCAGCCCTGCTGATCTCTAAGGTGAGCTGTTCTCTCCCTAGCTACCCTTTTACTCTTAATTAGCTATAGAACCTCCAGGGATTTTCCTTAAGCTTACCTGCCAGATCTTTCTTATACGCTCTTTGCCCTCCTGCTTTTACTTTTAAGATTATTTCAATCTTTTTACAGTCATGAAGAGATTCACTCAACCTCAATTTCTTAAACCCAATAGATACATCCTTTTTTGTTGACCAGAGCCTCAAAATCTTTCATCATCTAAGGCTCCCTAAACTTCCCAGGGTTACCATTCAGCCCAGCAAGAACATGATGCATTTGAACTCCTGATATCTTAAAAGCCCCCCAGATACTTTCTGTTCCATTCCCTTCAAACAGACTCACTTGATCAACATTTGTGAGATCCTGCCTAGATCCCCCAAACTGGTCCTGCTTCTGTTTGTCTCCATCAGTCCTATCCTTTTCTATCTCTGGCTTAAAACTAATAGAGTTATAGTCACTAGAGCCAAAATGCTCCCTGATTGCCACTTCTCTTACTTGTCCTATTTCTTTCCCTAAGAAGAGGTCTAGACTTCAACATCCAGAGAAGAGTCCACTATATATTCACTCAGGAAACTTTCCAGGACACATTTCACAAATTTTATCCCACTGAGGCTTTTAACACTCTGAGTAGTCAAGTCAATACCAGGAATACCAGGAATACAAAGAATTAAGAACCTCACTCTAATGCAACACCTTTATTTTAACTATGATGAGTAATTTCTCTACACACCTACTCCTCAAGTTTCTGTTGACTGTTGGGGGTGGGGGGCAGGTCTATAATATAGACTCACTATAGCAGGGTTTCCCAACCTTTTTTTATGCCATAGACCTATACTGTTAAGCAAGGGTCCTGTGGACCCTAGTCTGGGAACCCTTGAACTAGAGTGACCCTCCCCTTCTTCTATGTTCTTATCCACATGGCCTTGACAATCCCCCAAGAATGTCAACTCCCAAGTAATGCTGTTGTGTTTCCTCCCCATCAAAAAGGCAACATCTCCTGCTCACTTAAATGTCCCTCTGTCAAACCTATAGATCCCATGGGACTTGCCCCTTCTCAGAGTCCCACCCTCATCAATCTAATTTAAAACCTCCTGTGTAGTAGTTCCCTGTGAGGATATTGGTCCCCTTCTGGTTCAATTGCAACCTGCTTCTCTCATGCAGGTCACTTCTACCCAGAGGAGATCCCAATGGTCCATGAACCTGAATTCTTGCTCCCTGCACCAGCCACTCAGCCACAAATCCCCCTGGCCGATCCTTCTATTTCTGGTATCATTAGCACATAGCACTGGGACTAATCCATAGATCCTAACTCTCAAAGTCCTCTTTTTAACTTCTTACCTAATGCACTATACTCATTTTGCGGGACTGCATCTCTCGTTCTACCTATATCTCTTGTACCAGCATGTACAATGACCTCTGATCAACTTCCCCCTCAAGAATTTTCTGCAGCCATTTAGAGACAGCCTTGACCCTGGGACCTGGGAAGCAACACATTAAACTGGCTTTTCTTCTTTGGACTTCCTCGCCATTGAATCTCCTATCACTATAGAAGTCTGACTGCACCCTTACTGAGCCTTAGTGCTAAAGTTGTTTAAACATGACAATGAAAGACAAAATGTTTAGGAGGTTCAAGTTCATAAGCTAGTAGTAATAGCATCCCAGATGAACCAGGTTACAGCAATAGAAAACTATTGATAAATTGGTACTAACTTCACATAGCCATTATAAGAGTAATGGCTACAGCTTTGCATTTAAAGTTAGGGTGGGAGAACACAGCAGGAATACTCGTATGCTGCCTGGTATGATGGATTACAATTCAGCCACTTGAGTGTATGTTGGTTCCCAGAGTCATTCCACACCTCTACTAACTTTCCGTCGAACCTATTCCTCTCACAATTCCATCAATTTCTCCCCATGTTCTACCACAAACCTATAAACAAGGGACAATTTATGGTGGCTGATCTACCAACCTACCTGCGTATAGGATGTTTATGGAAAGCAAGGGCACCCAGGGGAAGCCCATGCAGTCACAGGGAGAACATGCAGAGGTCAGGATTGAATCTGGTCACTGGATCTATGAGTCAGGAGCTTTTAATAGCCCACTGATGACCTGTGTCAGATGAAAATACTGCCTCCTGGCCCCCAAGAGAGGCTTAAACATTAAAGTCAAGTTCCAAAAGAGTGAATGTTGAGACCCCGATCTAAAGGAAACATTTTTTGCAAAGAAATATTCATTTAATACACAAGGGCTATATAAGAGAAAACACTGAGACTCAGACCATTATTATTATTATAACAGTTTAGTGGGTTACTGTGCTGTGGATTTCTGATGGTAGCACAGAATGCCAAGAACTATTACTGAATCATATGCTCACCATGAGCTGTAAACAGAATAATGGTTCTTTTCTATCAAGCCATTTCAACATTGTATTGTTTGTTGTCTGCCAAGGAAACACTACTAAAATGATTTGAAATCACATTTACGCATAGATCATGAGACCGTCCTGTTGAATCTGCAGTGCTTTGATCTAGTGAAGTGACGGGAAATGCATCCCTGGTGGGCAGTGCTAAACATGATATATTGTAGCACCGGTACCTTATATTCTGCTTTTGAAAGTCATTCCAAATGGAATGAATAATGAAGGCAGAAACATAGCTGCACCAGCAATGAATCACTTGCCAAATGGCTTCAAGCTATTATGACCTTTGTTAAACTTGGAGACTCAGAAATTTAATTGGTAGGCACTAATCCATAACCTTTAATAAGTTTAGAATCGGCTGAGTAAAAATCAATTAAACAATTCAAATAATGGTAAAGCATAGTAAATAATAAATCATATTTGAGCAGATATACAAACTTGTCAGAGGTAAAGCAGTTGACTGAAGTAAAGTCTAACCACAAGATCTTTAAGATCCCTGTAAATTAACATGAATAAACTTAAACTAAGGAGAAACAGGATAGCCAAAAACGAATGACTATAATTTACTTTAAAACAGCAAACTGTGAAACTCAGTGTGACAAATCAATTTTCCTTTGTTAGATCTTGGCTTGGTAAGACTATCTGCCACCACGGCTAAGGTTATCTTAATCAACACAGGTCATAGATTGAAAATGAGTGGTTTCTAACAAAGGTCAGTTTAAAACAGTTTGTCTAAATTTAATAAGAGGAGTACCTTACCCACTTATTTAATAAAAAGGGGCCTCTTAATTTATTCTGTAGAATTTTGTAAAGGCATATATTGTGGAGCATTATGATTTTCACACCTTTTTTTTTCCCTATTAAAAAATTTTAGCATCACTATAACCTGGTTAGGATTATTTCTGAATCTGATAAATTTTTGAAAGAACATACTATCATAGAAATTACTATATCTGGCAAGTTGTAACTTTCCAAGTACTTAACAGGAAAGTACCTGCAGCAGGGATTAAGCGTTGATCACAGAAGAGACTAATGGCACAGCGACAGAGAAGGCAATGAACTGATTTGCACACAAAAGCTCTGCATCAGAATGTAGTAAACATGCCTGTGCAATCACCTTGGGAATCAATGGACTGGCTGATTGCTTTTATTACTATCTACTAGATTAAAAACAACCCTGTCCTGCATTATCAAACATCTGCAACCTGCATATGAGGAACTCACAGGTCTCTAAAGGCGAAATTGAGGCCACCTCTTCAGCTACATCACCTGTTTCCTGTTTCTCTTGTTCACTCCTGGGTCATTTGGGAAGAAAAAAAGTAATTGTCTTCAATCCTTGTCATGTTTTATCCGTTCCTGGTACTTTGCATACTTTAGGATAAATCAGCCTTCTTACAACACTTGCATCCTCTTCCGTCAGGAGTTACTTGTGACTCTAAAGACAGTCTATCTTCACCTCGACAATATCACCCTGCTTCATTTCTATCTCAGCCCACTCGAATGCCTTCCAATTTTTCGATCTGATTCAGATTTATTTCTCACATGTGCATGGAATTATACAATGAAATACGTCATTTGCATTAACAACCAACACACCCAAGGATGTGCTGGAGGTGGCCTGCAGGGGTCTCCACATATTCATGTTCGGCAGGGCCACACAAAACACAACAAAACAGAACCTATCAAGCAACAAAGCAAAAATAATGAAACAAGCCCCATTCCTCTCTCCCTACCACCCAGTCACCCCCGCACATACGCAGTCCTCTAACCCCAGAACAGGTCGTGCAGATCAACACTGTGCAGGTTCAGCCAACATAGATTGTATCACTCATTTATGTTAATCCTACGCTACTCCCACTTTATTTTCTAATCATTCCCATCAACACCTCCCAGATCACCTACACATTTATAATGGCCAATCAATCTACCAGCTTGGGCATCTTTGGAATGAAAATGAAGCACCCAGAGGAAACCCAGGAGTTGATAAGGAGAACTTCACAGAAACACTATGACCTACATAATCCAATGGATCCAATGGAGCCTACAGATGGTGGAATCTGGAACAACAAGCACGATGCTGGAGGAATTCAGAATTCAGTGGGTCAAGCAGCATCTGTGGAGGGAAATGTGAAGATCCATCATCTGGACTGAAAGGTGGAGGGGAGACGGCCAGTATGAAGTGGTGAAGGGATGGAGTGGAGCAAGACCAAGAGCTTGTAAGCAATAAGTAGATCCAGGTGAGGAGGGGTGATAAGCAGATGGATGAAGGCACAGCAGGATTAGCCACAGATGGAAGGTTATAGCTGGAGGCAACAAAGGGCTGCAAGTAATGTAAAGGAAAGGAAGTGGAGCAGCAAATCAGATAAGGGAGGTGGTGTGTTTGGAAACAGTGGAAGAAGTCTGTGGACGATGGGTGGTTGGAGTGGGTGGACAGACAGGGTTGAGTTATAGACTATTCAGGAAGAATATGAGGTGTTGTTCTTTGACTTTGTAATTAGTCTCACCCTGGCAGTGGAGAAGGCTGAGAATAGACACGTCGGTGTGAGAACGGGAATGGGAATTAAAAAATGGCTGCTAGCCGAGAGCTCCCCAGTGCAGTCAAAGTGCAGGTGCTTGGCAAAGCAGTCAGCACTTGGTTTCATGGATGCAGAGAAGGCCACATTGAGAGCAACAGAAGCAATAAACAATGTGAGAGGAGATATATGTGGAAGTCTGCCACACCTGGAAGGGCTCTTTATGGCCTTGGATAGTGGGGAGGGAAGAGGTGTAGGAACAGGAGGTTAGAATTGAATTCAGGTCACAGCAGCTGTAGAACAACTACTTTAATAAATCCTCCTTTCTTCCTTGTCTTCTAAACTTCCCTTCCAGAATCCTTCTTGTTGTATCTTTTTCTTTGAATCCTTCCGTAGTTCTAAATTCTGTTTAGATATGTGATTTCCCTTCCTCGTTCCTTTTATTTGACAGTGCTCATTTTCTGATCTGTCTGTGAAATGCCTTAGGCTACTTCTTTGTTTAAAGTACCATATATTGGCTGCTACCAGGTCAATAAGGTAATTTGAAGGCTACACTTTCTATAATTGATGAAGAATTAATTTAAATTGACAGAAATTTGGGAAGCCAGCAATCCAATCTGGGCAATTTTATTTCCACCTGCTCTTCCCTAGAGATTTTATTTCGCGATACAGTGTGGAGTAGTCCCTTCCAGCCTTTCGAGCAACCCCCAACAAACCTGATCAAACTTAACCTCATCAATTAAACTATCTGTATGCTTTTGGACTGTAGGAGGAATTCAGAAAACCTGGAGAAAACCCATGCATTCAACGGGGAGGATGTACAGAATCTCCTTTCTGAATGGTGCTGGAATTGAACTCTGAATTCCAGAATGCCCCAAGATCTAATAGCATCGCACTAACCACTACTTTGGCACCCTGAATACACTCGGTTTTTAAAGAGTGCCTCCCTTCTGATGGCATTACATCAAATTGCCACAACTAGATCTGTTTGCCTTTCTTAGTACGGGTCTCTTTTTCCAATCCCTGTAAGTGATGTATAGAAATGAGCAAATACTAAAATGGCAAGGATCGGAAATAGCAAATTAATGTTTGTTTCATACTCCTCCTTCACTGTATTTCCTGAAAATATAATTAGGCTGTCATTTCCCATGAATGTCTTGCTCTTTGTCTTGGTTCACAAATAAACAGTATGAAGGAGGTTGTTAGTAATTCAAGTTAAAGAATAGGTGCTGTGTGGGTTGGAAAATATTGGTGTTAGTAAAGGGCAAATATAAATATCCTGCTTGTGTTCCATTCTATTAATAGGCTGTCCAGGCATCCAAAATTGCCTGGGATTTTCTTACAATGGGGAGATGTTCTTCATGTCATTGCTGTTAAAATTTACAAGTGCTGGACTTCGAGTCAACACATTTCCACTTATTGTGGGTTAGTGATGAACTTGAACTGCAGGCAAGAAGCTCAAAGTAACAATTTTATTTATCAAAGAAAATTATCCAGTTTCTAGTCTTTAAAAAGATCTGTTCCATGATTCTGGGTCTTAAATGGAGGATGAAACCACCAAAAAAGCACAGTGTACTGAAGGAGACAACGTTCAGTTTGAAGGAAACCAGCACATGACCACGGAGAGTTGGTTCTGAGTTAGCTGGCGCATTTACTAAGTTTTTTGTTTGCATTTTGCAGCCACTGTTGTCTGAAAGCAATAAAATGAAACCTGAAAAATTAATGATAGTACTGGCAATGTCATGTCATAGGAAATTATTTCAAGAAGGAGAATTTTAAAATCTAGGTAAAACATTTGAAATTATTCTTGATGAAGGTTTTCTTCAAGAGGCTGTTACTGGATGGCATCAGTATATAAATTAGTGGCTACTTAGGAACGATGTGTTTGTCTAATGCTCTGATATTGCAATAGTAACCCAGAGCTCTCTTGCATAGTGTGAGAGATTGGTGTGAGGCAGAAAATGCTCTTTTTTGAAAAAGCCCTGTTGTCAAAATTTGTTTGGCAACACACCCAGATGATTTTTGCTTTCTGGAAATTGGATTGCTGGTCTTGCTCTCTTTATTAAGTGAAATCTAAGACTAATGCTATCCACTTCAGTTTCTGCTGCCAGATCACAAGATCCTTCAATCTTTCCAGTAATCACCTGATTAATCAGCAAAAGCTGTTATTAAAGTAATGAAAAAGAATGTTAATCCTCCTCTAATAAGCAGGAAGTAAATTAGCCAAAGAAGATTTATACAATTCCGCAGATGCAGTTTTGAGTATTGAATTTTCAAACCAGTAATCAAAATAAAAGTAAATTAAAATTGATAATTTTCCCATGATATGCATTACTTATTTATTCAAAATCATGTGGCAGCATTCACAAGCTCATGTCATGTGATCAGATATCACATGTTCAGTCTTCTAGGAATGTTCCAAAACAAAACAGGCGACTTTAACTATGAATAGATTTGTTTTTTTTTGTCTCTCTCTGTTGTCCGTTTGAATTATCAAACTATCCCATGGCAAGAACTTCTATTTTTCCATTCATTTGATGGCTGCAGATATTGCTGCCCTTTTGTAACCTTTTTTAAACAACTAAATGCCTGGCTCACTTATTTCACAGACAACTGCACTCCTGTGGATTTAGAGTCAAAAGAAACTCATTACATTGGTAAGCCAGACGGGTTTTTACAGCAGTTTGGAAGCTTCGCAATCTCCTGAACTGAGGGAGTTAGATATGGCCCTTGAGGCTACGGGGATCAGGGGGTATGGAGGGAAGGCTGGTGAAGGGTTCTGAGTTGGATGATCAGCCATGATCATAATAAATGGCGGTGCAGGCTCGAAGGGCCAAATGGCCTACTCCTGCACCTATTTTCTATGTTTATTTACCAGCTTCATATGTTACGTACCCTGTAACTGGGTTGCCAAACCAGCAGAAATGGAACACTCGTTGGAGTCTGGATTACTAGGAACTAATAAAGTTTTATTAAAGAAATAAGTAATATAGTACACTAATTGTAAGGATATAAATTTAACAGGTTAGCAATGATAATACACACCTATACACAGAACTAGGGTAATAGGAATCAACCAAGCTCTATCGCAGTCTAGGGGTGAAATGATCAGTCTTACAGTAACGCAGAGTTCATTTCAGCTTAGTGCAGTTCGCAGTAATTGCTGTTGTACCGTCGGAGAGAGAGAGAGGGGGGGGGATGCAATTTGGTTCAGGCAGACCTTTGATGTCTTCGCAGTTGGTTTTGGGCAGACCCATTTATGTCTTCGATCCCGCTGTGGTCACCGACTGTGACCCCTCCATTCTGGATATGATCTTTCTTCCGCGGTGAACCTAGCAAGGGCGGACACACACACCAGGTTCCCACCGATTGTACCTTTACACCCTGTGAGCCTATGGTCGGTTCCCGCGAACCGGACCTCCAAACTCCCACCACTTGTGGGGACACACCGCTCATTCCAGGGTCTCGTTGTCTCGTGGTCTCGTGGTGTCCTGTGCCTTAGCGAACCTGCTCTTTTTATCCTCCTGCTGGGGTATCACCTGTCCATCAAACTTCAAACAGTTCAGGTTCAAAGCAACCGGTCTGTCAATATTCTGAATTGTGTTTCTTTTCCGTTAATCTGTCTCTCCTCTCTTATTAGCATTTTGACTGTTTCCCCGTTGTCGGTCTTATCTCTCTCATTAGCATCAATCGTCCGATAGCTTGGTTTGGCGTCACACCCCTATCCTTCAAAGGATTTTTACCAGGGTAAAAATCATGGGCATGAATGCACATTATTAGATACACACTAATATACAGGGTCATCAGCTATTCGGCTAGTACAAAGAACTTTAAGTTTCAACACCTTGACAGACAGTCAGCGATCACATTGTCCATTCCTTTTATATGTTTTATTTTAATATCAAATTCCTGTAAGATCAGACTTCAACTTAGTAACCTTTTGTTTTTATCCTTCATAGTGGCCAAAAACACTAATGGGTTGTGATCAGTGTAAATTATCAGTGGTTTCCGTGTTGGACAAATATAAACCTGAAAACGTTGTAATGCCAGTATGATTGCCAGTAATTCCTTCTCCACAGTGGAATAATTTCTCTGATGGACATTAAATTTCTTAGAAAAATAAGCCACCGGGTGTTCAATTTCCTCTTTGTCTGTCTGCAACAGCACTGCCCCGGCCGCTTTGTCGCTAGTATCTGTTGCTAGGGAGAAGGGTTTTGAAAAGTCAGGCGCATTCAGCACAGGATGGTGACACAGAATCGCCTTCAGACTCTCGAAGGCCTGTTGACAAAGGTCGTCCCACACAAACTTCACATTCTTTGGCAAAAGCTTAGTAAGAGAGTGGGTAATATCCACTAAGTTTTTGCAAAACTTCCGATAGTACCCCACCATCCCCAAGAACCTTCTCAGGGCTCTCTTGTCCGTCGGGATGGGAACTTCAGAGATAGCCTGCACCTTAGCCTGCATCGGGGCCAGCTGCCCCTGTCCTACCACAAATCCCAGATAAGTGACCTTCGCGTGGCCGAATTCACTTTTTGCGAGGTTCACCATCAGGATGGCTTCAGATAGCCGCCACAATGTGCTCCTCCCATGTGTCACTCTAGACCACTAAATTGTCAATATACGCTTCTGCATTCTTTAGCCCTTTTGTCACTGAATTAATCATCCTTTCGGGGTTTTGCTTACTAGGCTGACCTAATGTGACAACAACATCATGTACCGTCCCTTCGCATCGCCTCGGGACATCCGGACATATGTCTGCGAGCCAGTTAATTAGCTTTATCAGCGGCTCGCTCTGTTCGGGGGTTAAGTGAGAGTCCTTATCAGGAAAGTTGGCCAAAACTATAGAACTCTCCAATCTCGTTGGCACCATACTTATCTTTTCAAAATGGGTCTTCCCCTTATCAGGTGGCACCCTAGCCTCATTAATTTTTGTGATAACACCGACTAGGTCTGCTTCCTTATCGTGGTAAGCGGTTAACATATTAATAGGCACTAACTGTGTCAGCTCACGTCTACAATACTCAATAATATCCTTCCTTATGTTCGGCCAGTAAAACTCTTTCATTATTCTATCGACTGCCTTCCTCACCCCAAAATGTCCACCGAGGGGTATCTTGTGAGCCAGGTTAAACATCTCGTCCCTATAAATTTTCGGCACTACCACCTGGTGCACCACCCCCCATTCCTCATCTGCGGGCATGGTACTTGGTCTCCATTTCCTCCTTAGTACTCCCTCCTTCACATAATAGCCCACTGGCTCCCTTTTTATTTCTGCTTCAGAGAGAGCTGTCTCCGCCAGAATCATCTGCTCCTCGTCTCGTTCCTGTGCCTGTATAATTTCCTTCCTGGCTAATGATAAGTCTATCTCAACTCCCTCACTTCCTTCCGCTCCACTATACTCCTTCTCACTTTCTAACCCCTCTTGGTACAAGGCTGGTAGAAACGTCTCAGCTAAATCTATATTCACTTCGGCAGCCTTTCTGGACATGCTCCGAGTCACTGCGCAAACGGGATAAACCTATGAGTCCATGGGCGGGGCCTCAATGCTGGCAGGCTGGCTTGTCAGCTTTACTGCTGGGTACACCTCTCCGCCTGCAAGGTCATTACCGAGTAAGACCTCCACGTCTTCCATCAGTAGTTCAGGCCTCACCCGTATCGTGACCGGTCCGGAGACCAAGTCGCTTTTTAGGTGTATCTGGTGCAAATGTACGGCTTCAGTCCCTTTCCCAATGCCTTTTATCACACTGACCTCCCCAGTCTTGGTCTCTGAACTAAAGTCTAACACACTCCTTAAGATCAATGACTGACAAGCCCCAGTGTCTCTCCAGATCCGTACGGGAACTGGGTTAGACCCCTCCTTCACCGACACCAATCCGGCCGAAATAAACTTCTCGCGCCCTTCCTGAACTCTATCAGACCTCTATTCCCTAGCCATTTGTTTGCCAGCTCAATACAGCCAGTCGGAGTCATCGTTTTTCCTTTCCCCGTCTCCTTATTTGGGGCAAAGCATCTGGACGCAAAGTGACCGGCTTTCCCACAATTATAGCATACGACCCCAGGAAACTTCCTACCAAACTGCTTCCTGTCTTCCTATACTTCTCACTAGTCCCCGGCTTACTTTCTGGCTTTTCCGGCGGACTCTCCCTGCCATCTTGACTACTCTTCTGGTAGCCTTTACTCGGGGTAAACTTCACTTTGTGCGTTAATGCGTATTCATCCGCTAACTTAGCAGTTGCGGCTAAGGTTTCTGCCTCTTTCTCATCTAGATAGGGTCTCATACCTTCAGGGACACAACCTTTAAACTGCTCAATCAGTATTAGCTGTAGCAGTCTGTCATAATCCTCATTGACCCCTTTCGAGGCGCACCAACGCTCACAATACATCTGCATCTCACAGGCAAACTCTAAATACATGCTAAATACACTGCTTCCTCACATTCTGGAACCTCTGCCGGTATGCCTCCGGGACCAACTCATAAATCCTGAGTATTGCCTCTTTCACCACATCATACCTCTGGGCATCTTCTGCGGACAATGCCGAGTAAGCTTGCTGAGCCTTCCCTTTAAGTACGCTCTGAAGCAAACTAGCCCACTTATCCCTCGGCCAGTCCTGACTTGCAGCGACTTTTTCAAAATGTAGAAAGTACCGATCAACATTGGCCTCCTCAAATGGGAGAACCAGCCTAACCTCCTGGGTCGCCCTGAATCCTCCACCTTGGTTCGGCCTGGGGCCTTGCACTAGCATCATCCTTAACTTCTCCAGCTCAAATTCCCTGTCCTTCTGCTTCTCTCTCTCTTCTCGTTCTAACTGCCTGTCTCTCTCTTCTCGTTCCAGCTGCTTTATTCTCTCTTCTCGTTCTAACTGCCTGTCTCTCTCTTCTCGTTCCAGCTGCTTTATTCTCTCTTCTCTTTCTAACTGCCTGTCTCTCTCTTCTCGTTCCAGCTGCTTTACCCGGAACTCATGCTCGAGTCTCAATTTTTCCATCTGCAGCTGCACTGCTTCTCCACCAGGTTTGCTCATAGACACCACCTCCAGTTCCCCGTGGGGAAACACACCTTTAGATACATAATGCTCAATGAAAGCTCTGTGCATCTCCACTCCCCTCATTGTTGGCTTCTCCTTAAAAAGATTCAACCGTTTGGCAACAGTCGCCAATTCTGATTTCCTGGCATCCTCTAATGCCTCCAAGGTTGGCGCCTTTAGAAATTCCTCAATCTCCATTTCTGCTGTTTGCCCTTTCTTTCTTTCGGGAATTTTAATCCAATCAATTTACCCAGTCCCAAATTTGGCATTCAAAATCCCGGACGAGATCCCCACTTATGTTACGTACCCCGTAACTGGGTTGCCAAACCAGCAGAAATAGAACACTCGTTGGAGTCTGGATTACTAGGAACTAATAAAGTTTTATTAAAGAAACAAATAATACAGTACTCTAATCGTAAGGATATAAATGTAACAGATTAGCAAAGATAATACACACCTATACACAGAACTAGGGTAATAGGAATCAACCAAGCTCTATCGCAGTCTAGGGGTAAAATGATCAGTCTTACAGTGACGCAGAGTTCATTTCAGCTTAGTGCAGTTCGCAGTAATCGCTGTTGTACCATTGGAGAGAGAGAGAGAGAGGGGGGGGATGCAATTTGGTTCAGGCAGACCTATGATGTCTTCGCAGTTGGTTTCGGGCAGATCTTTTTTGATGTCTTCTATCCCGCTGTGGTCACCGACTGTGACCCCTCCGTTCTGGATACGATGGTTCTTCCGCAGTGAACCCGGCACCCAGGCAGGGGCGGACACACACACCAGATTCCCACCGATCGTACCTTCACACCCTGTGAGCAGATGGTGGGGGAGCTGTATGGCCTTGGTTAGAGCAAGGACTAGGCCTTAGGCTGTGAGGTCGCCTGTTTACAGCCACCCAGGAGAAAGGCATCGGGGTCAGTGTGCTCTACCAGCGGCGGTGTGGCACAGTGTCCAAGCTGGAGTCAGTGCTGACCCCCAGTGTTTGCTTGGCAGAAGACAAGCTATATTGTGTTCGACTGCAGATTTCTGCAACATCCATGGAGTCAGGGTCTTGGACTACATATTTTTTGTGTGACTGTATTTTACTGATATATTAATGTGCTTACTATGTGCCTTGTGCTGTGTGCGACTGTTGGTGTCTTGGCCCCAGAGTAACACTTTCATTTGGCAGTATTCATGTATGGTTGAATGACAACTAAACTTGAACTTGAATGATGAAAATGAAAACGAAGAAGATGACAATGTGGAAAGATATAGGAAGAAATCAGATCTGATGTAACGGATGGCAGTTTATGGGTGGAGAGATAGTTTGATGATGGAGCATATTAGCCATTTCTTAAAAAAACAAATTCCACTTCATCCACTGCTTTTCACAGGGAAAATTTATATACCTGAAAGAAAAAGCACAGAGTCGTAAGTCACACCATATCCACTAGAGGGAGGTTTGATGCTCATTGTGGAAAAGTCACCTGTCTCTATAAGCATTTGTCATACAAATAAGAAGGAATAAAAATAAGTGAATACAGTTTCTATAGAGTATGGTGCCCATGATTTGTTATATAATATTTTGTTATTACTTTAAACCCATTGCTTAAAATGCAGAAATCTTGTTTCCTTTTCCTTCCCCAGAATGATTAATCTTTCGGTAAATTCTTCTAAAATGGAGATATAGATTTGATTTACATGCACATTTTTTAATGGTGCTTTCTCCCTTCTCAGGTTGCTTACATTTTTCTCATTCATTTGTGCATCTACAAGAGAAAATGGTTTAAAGAAATAAAACTTGTATCTCTTGTTTAACGCTAGACAAATTTTGTGGTGATGCTGTTACCTTTGATCAGAATCCATTTAAGTGTATTTTACCCAGTTGCTTTATACTTTCATGGGACACATGTATGTCCCTGGTACAAGTGTACGGTAGCTGCATATGCAAATCTCTTTTTATATCTACACGTATGTGTACTCACATCTTATTGCAACATAGGCTAGAAGTATCTTTCAGAGTACCAAACATTATTCATTAAGCTTGAAGCCAGACAAGGGAGTCTTTGCTGGGCTTCCAGAATCCATGGTTCTCTACTCTTCAGGAAGATTGATCTCCTGTGTCAGGTAGTACCAGTACTATCTTCACTCCCTTGTTTGCAGCCTTCAAAGAAGGCCTTTATAGAGTGACATTAGTTGCTGTTGAGATTCTTCACTACTGACCACTAGAGCACAGTTATCGCTGCCCTGGCTTGCTGGTGCCCTGGTTTGGCCTTCCATAAAATTTCTTCTGATCAGTGAATAAATGAGTACTGTTGTTTAACAGGCAAACTTTATTGAAAATCATGTTTTGAAAATCTCATTTGTGGATTTTGTTCATACTGTTTAAATGTAAATCGGGCTGAAATATTAAGAACTGAATTTCTCAGTGGACATTAATACAGCCCAAACTTGCTACAATAGTTATTCCCTCAATTAAACCAATTTTCAATTTAATAGCATTGATGCTTTTTATTAAGTTCTGCAAAGGAATTTTTAGGCCAGATATATTCTACCTTTAGAGAAACACAAGCATGCAATCACTTCTGTGTTGTGTTTGAAATACCAAAATTTGTAATTCACCTTCGAGGGCGCAATCAGCGGCAGAAGCAGGCCACAGCAATGAGGTTTCTCACAGGTCGGCAAAACCTGTTTAAAAGGAGAGCTTTGCTGGCGTTCAGGATCATTCTGGGGGCCCAATCAGCGGCAGGAGCAGGCCACAGCAACAAGGTTTCTTGCGAGTTGGCGATACCTGTTTAAAAGTACAGAAGGGACCAGCGGAGTGGCCAATGTTGGGAACAGGCCAGTGGTGAGAGCAGGAGTGTCAGACTTTAGCTTGAAAGAGGTGTTGACTCTGGGTAAGCTTTTGTTAAGGTTACTTTTTTCCCCCTCACTGTACCTGGTGTAGTAAATGGCTGTTGTGCATTCTTCATGCTGGATGTTGGAGTCTTGGGAGACCCTGAGTTTCCCAGGGAACTACACCTGTGTGACGTGCAACCAGCTGCAGCTCCTTGAAGACCATATTAGGGATCTAGAGTAGCAGCTGGATGACCTTCGGCTTGTACAGGAGAGTGAGGAGATAATCAATCAGAGTTACAGAGAAGTAGTTACCCCAAAGTTACAAGAGGTGAGTAACTGGGTGACTGTGAGGAGAAATGGATTCTTGGTAAGTTATATTTGTTAGATAATTGTTCAAAAGACATAAGGGAGCCATCTAAAAATAAATTCAAAAACCGTGATATACCATTGGTCTTCGAAATTTGAAAGGCACGGTCCATAGAAGAGGGGGGAAAGAATATGTTGCCTAAAATAGGAATCGCAAGCCCAAATTGACTAAGATCGAAAAATTTTCAGAACTGAAACCAAATGCGTAAGGTATGTTTAACTATCGGGTTACAAACCTGTTTATGGCGTTTCAAATCGAAAGGAAAAGAAAAACCTAAAATGGAACCAAGTGCATAACCTTGAGCAGATTGTAATTCCAATACTACCCATTTAGGAATGGATAGTGTATCTTGGTCAAGTAACCAAAATTTCATGTGTCGAATATTTATTGCCCAATAATAGAATCTAAAATTAGGTAATGCCAAACCGCCATCTCTCTTAGCTTCCTGTAGATGTATTCTACCCAGTCTCGGGTTTTTATTTTGCCAAATAAATGAAGAAATTTTAGAGTCAACTTTGTCAAAAAAGGATTTTGGAACAAAAATCGGTAATGCCTGAAATGTATATAAAAATTTTGGCAGAATAAACATCTTAACAGCATTAATACGACCAATCAAAAGTAAATAAAGTGGATACCATTTAAAAGAAAGTTGTGTAATGTGGTCAATTAAGGGTAGGAAATTAGTCTTAAATAAATCCTTATGTTTACAGGTAATTTTAATCCCAAGATATGAAAAATGATTATTAACCAATTTAAACGGGAGGTTCTGATATAAGGGAACTTGTTTATTAATCAGGAAAAGTTCACTCTTATTGAGATTTAACTTATAACCTGAGAAAAGACTAAATTGTGCTAATAAATCTAAAGCTGCAGGAATAGATTTTTGAGGATTAGAAATATATAAAAGTAAGTCATCAGCATAAAGTGATACTTTATGAGACTTTAAACTACGAGTTATACCAATAATATTAGGAGATTCTCGAATAGCAATTGCAAGAGGTTCTAATGCAATATCAAATAATAAAGGACTAAGAGGGCAACTTTGTCTGGTACCTCGAAAAAGAGGGAAAAAAGGTGAATTTAAAGAGTTAGTATGAACTGAGGCCATAGGAGAATGATATAACAATTTGATCCAGGATATAAATTTCGGCTGAAGTTAAACATTTCAAGCACCTTAAATAAGTAATACGTTTTTTAAGATATCTCCAAGTTAGAAATTTCCTAAGTACTATACTTTCTTCCTTTCCGGCATTACCCCCTACATATATTTTAGATACTATAATTAACCTTAACCCATGTCAGAAAGGTGTAACGGCTATTATTTATAATACTATCATGGAACTTAGGAAAACTCCATTCGATAAGATTAGGTCAGATTGGGAAAAGGAATTGGGCTTCACTATTTTGGCGGATGACTGGGCGCATATTTTATAACTAGTCAATACTTCCTCTATCTGTTCCAAACATTCCCTAATTCAATTTAAAGTTGTTCATAGAGCACATATGTCTAAAGATAAATTAGCTCGTTTTTATTCTCATATTAACCCTCTTTGTGACAGATGTCATGGGGAGATAGCTTCCTTAACTCATATGTTTTGGTCCTGTCCTACTTTGGAAACTTTTTGGAAAGACATTTTTAATATTATCTCAAAGGTATTGAATACAGATATTTCTCCCCATCCTATTACTGCTATCTTTGGATTACCTAAAACTTCCAGTAATCTTTCCCCTTCAGCCCGTAGAATGATTGCATTTCTTACTTTAATGGCGAAAAGATGTATTTTACAACATTGGAAGGAGATTAATGCCCCAACTACATTTTTTTTGGTTTTCTCAGACGATACTATGTTTAAATTTGGAAAAAATCAGAAGTAATCTTTATGATACTTCAGTTAAATTTGAACAGACCTGGAGATCTTTTATTCAACATTTTCACCTAATGTAACTTTTTTTTTCTCTTTGACCATATTTACATTCCCTTCTTGCTTTTTAACTGTTTTTAATGGAGGCCGGGTTTGAGGACGTGATTGTTTTAAGTTGTTTAAGTCTACTTGACACCTAGTTAGCCCATTGCTTTGCTTCGCTTTTTAGATTATTTGCATGGTGGGTTTTTTTGGGGGGTTTTCTCTTTATTGATATATATGGAAAATTAGTATATTATTATGTTACCTCGTTACTTTATAACTAAGCTGCACTGTTGGTACTACTTTTTTGTGTATTAATATCTCTTGTAAATTTATATCGCAACAGTGTATGAGTTTCTACATGTTTTACCTTTTGTGTACTAATTCAATAAAAAGATTTAAAAAGAAAGAAAGGAGAAATGGAAATGTGAATAGGCCGTTAGCACAAAGCATTTCTGTGGCTATTCCTCTCAATAATAAGAATACTGTTGTGGGGGTGACCTCCCAGGGTAATGCCATGGAGACTGGGTTACTGGCACTGAGCATAGGTCCGTGGTGCAGAATGGAAAGAGGAAGAAGGGGAGAGTGGTAATAATACGTAGCTCAATAGTCAGGGGAGAGTCTGTGGATGTGAACGGACACTCGGATGGTATGTTGCCTCCCTGGTGCCAAGGTCAATGATGTCTTGGATCATCTCCACAGCATTTTGGAGAGGGAGGGAGAGCAGCCAGAGTCTTGGTACATATTGGTACCAATGACATAGCAAGGAAAAGCAAAGAGGTCCTGAAAAGAGAATTTCGAGAGCTAGGTAGAAAGCTGAGAAGCAGGACCTCCTGTGTCATAATATCTGGATTGCTGCCTGTGCCATGTGCCAGTGAGGGTAGAAACAGGATGAATTGGCAGATAAATGCATGAGTGAGAAGCTGGTGCAGGGGGCAGGGCTTCAGGTTCTTGGATCATTGGGATCTCTTCTAGGGGAGGTATTACCAGTTCAAATGTGATGGGTTGCACCTGAAACCAAGGGGGACCAATATTCTCGCGGGCAGGTTTGTTAGAGCTGTTGGGGAGGGCTTAAACTAGTCAGACTGCCAGGAGGGGCAGGCAGATGGCAGGATAAAATAGTAGCCAACAGGGTGAATATCAGTCCATTAGGGGTGCAGAATCAAAAAGGGTAGCAAATATAGTACTCACAGTGTTATATCTCAATGCATTGAATATAAGAAATAAAGTGGATGATCTTGTTGCACCATTACAGATTGTTGGGTATGATGTTGTAGTTAGGAGCAGAATATCCGAAGGTACACATTGTATTGGAGGGGTAGGAAGGTAGGCAGAGGGGGTGGCATGGCCCTGCTGGCAAAGAATGACATCAAATCAGTAGAAAGATGTGACATAGGATTGGAAGATATTGAATCCTTGTGGGTTGATTTAAGAAAGTGCAAGTGTAAAAGGACACTGATGCCAGTTACAAACGGGGCTCCGAACAGTAGCTGAGATGTGGACCACAGATTACAACAGGAAATAGAAAAGGCATGTCAAAAGAGCAATGATGATAGACATGGGAGATTTCAACATTTAAGTCAATTGGGAAAATTAGGTTGGTAATGGATCTCAGGGAGAGTGAGTTTGTTGAATGCCTATGAGATGGCATTTTAGAGCAGTTTGTTATTGGGCCTACTAGGGGATCAGCTATTCTGGAACAGGTGTTGTGTAATGAAACCAGAGGGAATTAGGGAGCTTAAGGTAAAGGAACCTTTAGGAAGCACTGATCATAATATGATTGAGAATGTAATGTCTGGCATAGAAGAACTTCAGTGGAGTAAAAAAATTACAGTGGTATGAGAGAGGAGTTGGCCAAAGTAAATTGGAAGGAGCTGCTGGCAGGGATGACAGCAGAGCAACAATGGTATGAGTTTCTGGGAAAAATGAGGAAGGTGCAGGATTGATGTATTCCAAAAACAAAGAAATGCTCAAATAGCAAAATAGTAGAGGAATGGCTGATAAGGAAAGTCAAAACTAATGAAAAAGGAAAAGAGAGGGCATACAACAATACAAAAATTAGTGGTAAGACAGAGGATTGGGAAGCTTTTAAAAATCAGCAGAGAGCAATTAAAAGAATCATTAGGAGAGGAAAAGATGAAATATGAAAGCAAGCTAGCAACGATATCGAAGTGGATAGTAAAAGCTTTTTCAAGTATCTAAAAAACAATTAAGATGAAAATGGATATAGGACCACTAGAAAATGAGGCCAGTGAAATAATAACAGGGAGCAGGGAGATGGCTGATGAACTAAATGTGTATTTTGCATGTCTTCACTATGGAAGACACTAGCAGTGTGCCAGCTGTTGAAGGGTGTGAGGGAAGAGAAGTGAGTGCAGTTACTCTTACAAGAGAGAAGACACTCAAAAAGCTGAATGACCTAAAGGTACATCAATCACCTGGACTACATGAACTGCACCCTAGGGTGCTGGAAGGGGTAGCAGTAGAGATTGTGGAGGTCTTATTAATGATCTTTCAAAAATCATTGGACTCTGGCATGGTGCCAGAAGACCGGAAAATTGAAAATGTCACTCCATGTTTTAAAGAAGGAAGAAGGCAGCAGAAAGGAAATTATAGACCAGTTAGCTTGACCTTAGCGGTTGGGAAGATGTTGGATTCAATTGTTTGGAATGAGATTATGGAGTACCTGGTGACACTGGGAAAGATGGAACAAAGTCAGCATGGTTTCCTTAAGGGAAAATCCTGCCTGATGAACCTGTTGGTATTCTTTGAGGAGATAATAAGTAGGATAGTTAAAGGGGACTTTCAGAAGGCCTTCAGCGAGGTGCCACAAACAAAACTGCTTTCCAAGTTAAGAGCCCATGGTATTACAGGAAAGTTACTGGCATGGTCAGAGAATTGGCTGATTGGTAGGAGGCAGTGAGTGGGAATAAAAGGATACTTTTCTGGTTAGCTTCCAGTGACTAGTGTTGTTCTGCAGAGGTCAGTGCTGGGACTGCTTCTTTTTATGCTGTATAGAAATGATTTAGATGTTGGAATAGATGGCTTTGTTGCCATGTTTGCAGATGATACGAAGATTGGTGGAGGGATAGGCAGTGCTGAGGAAACTGGTAGTCTGCAGAAGGACTTAGACAGATTAGGAGAATGGGCAAGAAAGTGGCAAATGAAATGCAATGCTAGAAAATGCATGGTCATGCACTTGGTAGAAGAAATAAATGTGCAGACTATTTTCTAAATGGTGAAAAAAAATCCAAAAATTTGAGATGCAAAGGGAGTTGTAAGTCCTTGTGCAGAACACCCTAAAGGTTAACTGGCAGGTTGAGTCGGTGGTGAGGAAGGCAAATGCAATGTTAACATTCATTTCAAGAAGTCTCTAATACAAGACCAGGGATGTGTTGCTGAGGCTTTATAAGGCATGGGTGAGGTCCCACCTTGAGTATTGTGAACAGTTTTGGGCCGCCCATCTAAGAAAAGAGGTGCTGGCATTATAGAAAGGTCCAGAGGATATTCATGGGGATGATTCTGGGAATGAAAGGGTTATCATACGAGGAACACTTGATAGCTCTGGGTCTGCACTCACCGGAATTTAGAAGGATGAGGGGGGATCTCATTGAAACCTTTCAAATGTTGAAAGGCCTAGATGAGTAAATGTGGAAAGGATGTTTCCCATGTAGGGGAGTCTAGGGCCAGAGGGCACAGCCTCAGGATAGAGGGGTGTCCATTTAAACCAGAGATGTGGAGAAATTTCTTCAGCCAAAGGGTGATGAATTTGTGGAATTCATTGCCACACGCAGCTGTGGAGGCCAGGTGGTTGGTTGTATTTAAGGCAGAGCTCGATAGGTTCTTGATTGGACAGGGCATCAAAGGTTATGGGGAGAAGGCTGGGGAGTTGGGGGTGAGGAGGGAAAAAAAGGATCAGCCATGATTGAATGGCAGAGAAGACTCGATGGGCCAACTGGCCTAATTCTACTCCTATGTCTTATGTTATGTTCAATAGGTTCCAATAGGTACATTTAATGTCAGAGAAATGTATACAATATACATCCTGAAAATCTTTTTCTTTGTAAACATCCATGAAAACAGAGGAGTGCCCCAAAGAATGAATGACAGTTAAATGTTAGAACCCCAAAGCCCCCCAGCTCTCCCCTCTCACGCACAAGCAGCAGCAAAGCAACAATCCCCTCCCCAGCCCCACCAACAAAAAAGCATCAGCACCTCCCACTGAGCACTCAAGCGTGCAGCAAGGTTCAATAAAGACACATAGTTTGTTACATTGCTTTTTCCGAGCTCTGCGCCCAGAGAGTTGGCCCTGGAAAGGCGCAGCCCTCTGGACATGAAACCCATGGCAGCTAACCCGCTGCTCTTGATGTTCCATTTTCTCCCGCAATGCTTCAGTCAGGTACACCTGCGTAGAATCAGCACATCTCCAGCGCCACGAAATCCGGCGCCCTGAAGGCCTGTTAGTCTTCCAAGCCGCATCCCTGGGAAATCAAAAAGCGGCCAGTTGTGAGGCTCTGAGAGCCGGTCACATTCCTGCAAAGAATCGAAGTCAGAGTGTAACTCCAGGTCAGGGTCTTCAAAAGAACCATCAAAAGGGAAAAAAGAAATATCAAAGATAGAAATAGAGCTGTCTCCAAAGCTGCAAGCAAAGGGGCCGCCATTTAGCGCCATCGTAACTTCGTTCCACCCCTTCTTATGTTATTATCAAGATTTCTGAAAACTGGTCAAAACCACCTGCTAAATATCAGATTTTATTAATTATTGCAGAAGAGAATGGAATTTCATTTGTCTGTATATGCTGAGTTCATTTATTATTCCTTTACCATATCATTAGGTTCCATCAGGCCCAAGGAGTGAAGCACTTGAAGCCTATTGCCCTCTCAGAAGGGGAATATGCCCTGAGGTTTTGCCCTGTGATCAAATCTGTTGCTGCACTGATGGTGGCTATGAAGAGATTTACAATCAGACCGTTTGATAAACTGGTGGTCCTGATTCTCCTCCTTTAGCAGCAGAGGGAGCTAGATGCTTACTTGTGAAAGGTAGATCTGCAGCTGGATCTTCAACTTCCTCACAGACAGGACTCAGGCTGTAAAAATAGTGGACAAGCTCTCCTCTACAATCACTCTGAGCACCGGTGCCCCACAATGCTGTGTACTCAGCTCCCTGCTGTACTCACTGTACACCCATGATTGTGTAGCCAAGTTTCCATCAAACTCAATATATAAGTTTGCTGATGACACAACAATTGTAGGCCGTATCTCGGGTAATGATGAGTTTGAGTACAGAGAGGAAATTAAGAACCTGGTGGCATGGTGCGAAGACAATAACCTATCCCTCAACATCAGCAAGACGAAGGAATTGGTTGTTGACTTCAGAAGGAGTAGTGGACTGCACGACCCAATTTACATCGGTGGTGCGCAAGTGGAACAGGTCAAAAGCTTTAAGTTCCTCGGGGGCAATATCACAAATGACCTGACTTGGTCCAACCAAGCAGAGTCCACTGCCAAGAAGGCCCACCAGCGCCTTTACTTCCTGAGAAAACTAAAGAAATTTGGCCTGTCCCCTAAAACCCTCACTAATTTTTATAGTTGCACCGTAGAAAGCATTCTTCTAGGGTGCATCACAACCTGGTATGGAAGTTGTCCTGTCCAAGACCGAAAGAAGCTGCAAAGGTTCGTGAACATGGTGCAGGACATCACACGAACCAATCTTCCGTCCTTGGACTCACCTTACACCGCACACTGTCGGAGCAGTGCTGCCAGGATAATCAAGGACACGATCCACCCAGCCAACACACTTTTCGTCCCTCTTCCCTCTGGGAGAAGGTTCAGGAGCTTGAAGATTCATACGGCCAGATTTGGGAACAGCTTCTTTCCAACTGTGATAAGACTGCTGAACAGATCCTGACCCGGATCTGGGCCATACCCTCCAAATATCAGGACCTGCCTCTCGGTTTTTTTGCACTACCTTACTTTCCATTTTTCTATTTTCTATTCATGATTTATAATTTAAATTTGTATATTTACTAATTTTTACTATTTTTAATATTTAATATTTGTAATCCAGGAAGCGTGAAGCGCAGAATCAAATATCGCTGTGATGATTGTACGTTCTAGTATCAATTGTTTGGCGACAATAAAGTATAAAGTATAAATTGCTTGTCTACAAACTGTTGCACAGCGAGATGATTTCCTTGGACAAGAGAAGCTATGAGTGCATGGGCATGTCAAGGGGTCAGATTTGATAGAGGTGTACAGGACCATGGTCATAGAAAGGGGTCAGACTTGATAGAGATGTACAGACCATGCGTGTGGCAAGGGGTCAGATTTGATGGAGGTGTACAGGACCATGGGCATGGAAGGGGGTCTGATTTGATGGAGGTGTACAGGACCATGATGGGTTTAGACAGGGTAAACAAGGAGACAATGCTTCCATTGGTGGATTGGACTTGCAGGCGGGGAGTGTGAATGTCTTAGATGCAAAATGAATGGCAAAGCATACAGAGGAAAGCTGTGAGGAAAAACAATTTCTGCTCATCAAATTTGCATTTATATCATACACACAAATACTTGTAAGCACAGATGCAATGAAAATCTTCCTTGCAGTGGCTTCACAGGCACATTGCATCATATGGGCAGTATTCACAAGAAAGCCTGAAATTGGGTAAATATTCAACACAATGTTTACAAGAAGGAAGGCACTTAGAACAAACTCATCAAAATCTATTTTATTGCGAAGACTGTAGTGATTAGGATCGTGCCAATTGGTTCATGAACCGAATGGCTGAATACTATTTAATTATTTATTGTGCAACTGTAACGAAAACCAATTTCCCCTGGGATCAATAAAGTATGACTATGACTATGACTATGACTAATTGCACATATGAGGTCCAGAACAGCATTCATCTGAATTTTGAGCAATGCTCAAATAGAAATTCAGTTTCTTACCCACATTTCAGTTTCTAGACTTGCACAAGGTCAACAAATGTCTTCATTAGAAGGGACATGTAATTAAATAAACAGTCAAATGATCTTCAGATCTTTCACTTATATAAGTCATAGATGGTTAATGAAGTCAAACACAGGGATATTGTTTATTTTATTCAGTCATACACTTGTTAGCAAATTTATTCCTCGAAAAAAAACAGAGAAATGTGGAAAACAAATGTATTTCTCTCCAAGTTAAAATTAGTAGATGCTGGAGCTATCTGATAGGTTTTGACAGATTCTGGAAAGATGAACACAGGCCAATGTTAAGATGTCCTTCCTCTTTCTAGATGTTGTGAATTTCCAGCATTTTCTATTTTCATTTCTGTCTTCTAGCATTTGCTGTTATTTTAAATTCATACAATACTTCATTTAACAACAAATACATCTTCAAGTTATTTAACTATTGCATCTGTATGTTATGATGCCAGTATTCATTCACAGTACTCTTCCTCTGCTTTTCCGAGGACTCATTAAGTCTCGACTCTTTCCACCTCTTGCCACCCCTTATCACCCTTTCTAATTCCCTCAGACACTGAATTACGTATTATTCTGACTCAGAGGATTATAATTAATCAACATGCTGCAAGATGCCTGTAGAGGGCACTGCTGTCGGGTTCTGTAAGCAGTAGTTACAATTTCTATTGTATCTAAATGGATGTGCTGAACCATCATTGAGGGAGGCATGGTGATAATTATTTTGATTATGGGCTTTTTTTTTCTACTAATTTCAGTGATGCCAGAGGCTTACTACTTCTTAATGTCTGCTCATGCTTCATTGCAGACTGTTTTCAAGAGTGATTTTACTTAACAGAGAAATTGTGTTACAATTGTGTTACTGTTACAATATCACTCCATTTAGTTATTGCTATGTTTTGAAATTAAATGCACTCTCTTGGGGGTTTACATGCTGCCATCTAAGCCATGTAGTAAAGTAGGGATATTATCACTGCTCCCCCCTCCAACCCACCCCTGACAGGGAGGCGCAGTAGCATAATGGTTAGAGTAATGCTATTAGACTGCCAATGATCACCGATTGGGGTTCAACTCCTGCCTCTGCCTGTGAAGAGTTTGTACGTTCTCCCCATGACTGCGTGATTTTTCTCCGGGTGCTCTGGTTTCCTCCCAAATTCCAAAGGTGTATGGTTAAGGTTGGTGAGTTGTGGGCATGCTATGTTGGAACCAGACGTGTGGTGACACTTGAGGACTGCCCAGCACACTACTTTGATTGGAGACAAACAATGCATTCCACTGTACGTTTTGATGTACATGTGGCAAATAAAGTTAATCTTTAATTTCATGTGTTACTGTCAAGTTTCATTTACTCCCAGCCCTACCTCATCACAGCTGACCCCTTTATCCATGAACTCTTCCAAGTTAAATTTCCCTCCTGCATTGTTGGGTAATGGACCCTCATTTACATGTATTTTAATTCTCTCTTAACTGCCTCAAGGAAGTTATCTGCATGTAACTAGAAAATCAGTGTATTTTCCTAGTCTCCTTATGCTTTCCTTTATCTAGGCCGATGCTCCAGTGATGTGCTGTCTTTCAGAAGTGCCCTATGCTCAAGGCTCAGTCTGCTCACTTGGCTGCTTTCTTCTGACTATTTATTGCTCTAAGGTTTGATAATATCAGTAAATGTTGAAGTCTCTGTGTTGCAATTTCATTCATAACAATGTGTCAAAGCAAACTTCTTAAGCTGGCCAATAATAATTCTAACATAGATCAATCATACTTCTAATCTTTCCATTCTTCAAATGTTTTTTGGAGTTTTAATATTCAGTATGCATAAAATGTGACTGCTTTCCTTACAATTCAAGTTCTTGTATTTACAACTCATAAGTAAGTCTTCCAATCATTAGTCCAAAGCACATTCAAGATATCATATTGTTATTTCCTTAGGTTCAGTTGTTTCCAATTAGATATAAAATACCGTAATGAAGTATATTGTACACGTGGCACATTTTATGTAGGTTTACAAAATATTTGACATAAAACTGCACAGAATAACAACAAAATAACATACATATTTAAGTCACTCAGTTATTTTTTCTCTCTCCTGTCTTTGCCATTTACCCATTCTTTGTAAACTCTATCTCGACTAATAGAACTTCCATCCTTTCGATTCTCATTAACATATCCAAATGACATTCACCTAAACAGTTTCTCAGCTTGTTTTTGAGTTGATTTATTAGGCTAAAACCTCGCTCACAGTCCGCACTGGATGCAAGAAAGGTTCCCCCAATGTCCATCAACTGCGCAAGGTCGCAAACTGTTCATTTTGAAGTACAAATGCCACCATTTGGGCAAAGTTTGAAATCGGTTTAGATTTAATTTTTTCTTGCATGGAAAATTTGAAATCATTAAACTGTCTAACTATTACAGTATTTTCAGCTAGAAAATCATGAAACTTTAGACACAAGGCATTAACTTGTTCAACGTCAAATGTGAAGTCACAATCTGCAATTGTGGAGAAATCAAAAGCTGACCATTCTTCTACCTCAACTTTGATCTCCTCTGGGTTTGACCGTTTTTGCTCTCGCTCATCTGCACTCAACCATAACATGTAGCACTCCTGTAACGGGTAATGATGGGTTCTGTTGCCTGAGCTTTTGTACACCGTCCAAATGCGATTTACTTGCCAAATAACGCTTCAAAAAGTCAAGTTTCCAAATATCATCCCACTTCTTTCCACTAGCAAATTCTCCAGCAACTTTCGCATCACGACAATACAGAAAGATAACTCCAGTTTCCAAGTCATACATAAATATTTCTCTTAGCTGAACGTTCATGACCTCATGAGTTTTCAGTGTAGCAGTTTCTACTATTTTGTTAAGCCATTCAACTTTAAACAAATTTACAGTTCTTTTGCGCTTCACGCCCTTCACTTCTTTTGAATTGGACATAGCGAATCACTATTTTTTTCAATAAAAACTTAGTAAGCTATCTACAGGATTTGAAACAGATCATTGTAAACTTTACAATATGAACACTATCCGCCAAGCATGATGCAGCTGTACAAACCGGAGCAGGAAAGGTGAGGTGACATAAATTAGTGACGTACATTGTGGTACAGGTTTCCCCTGCCATCCGAAGGTAGAGTGTTCCTATGAAACGGTTCGTAAGCTGAAATGTCATAAAGCGAAGAAGCAATTACCATTTATTTATATGGGAAAATTTTGTGAGCGTTCGCAGACCCAAAAATAACCTACCAAATCATACCAAATAACACATAAAACCTAAAATAACAGTAACATATAGTAAAAGCAGGAATGACATAATAAATACACAGCCTATATAAAGTAGAAATACTTCTCTACAATGATTGCCTGCACAGATCTCCGTAGCAAAAATCTCACGCAAGCGCTCTCGGCAGAAAATCTCACGCAAGCGCTGTTGGCATAAACACACTCTCCAGTAACCTTTAAACTATGAAGCTGCCAAATCTACCAAATAACACTTAAAAATACACAGCCTATATAAAGTAGAAATAATGTATGTACAGTGTAGTATCACTTACCGGAATCGGGAAAACAGCTTGCCGAGCACACTGATGATGGTGTGTTAGACTGAGTCGTCGCAGGTTGGTGTGGTGCAGTGGCCCCCACCCTCCAGGCCGCTGACTGATACATTGCCGCGAAGAACGCAGCGGTAGCCGGGAGGCACACATCTTTAAGAAAAAAGCCAAAATAAACATGCTAATTAATTAGGTGCTGCCCAGCACATAAATGTCGGCGCAGATCAGTGTCGATTGCCGATTGCATCGCCTCTGATCTGGGCCGACAATTACGCGCTAGGCGACACCTAATTAATTAGCATGTTTATTTTGGCTTTTTTCTTAAAGATGTGCTGTGTGCCTCCCGGCTACCGCTGCATTCTCCGCGAATTGGTACAGTATCTGTCTGGGGCCCGGGGGTTGGGGTGGTGGGGGTGTCCTCTCATCCATTGCTTCAGTTTCGCTACTGCATTCGGTTTCGATTGTTATCCTTTCCTCTTCCAATTGCATCAGCTCTTCATCTATCAGTTCTTGGTCATAAGATGCCAAAACCTTTTCAACATCATCTTCGTCAACTCCACAAGCCAAACTCACTTTGTCCTTGCTTCGTTCACCACGATCGAAATGCTTAATTATGTCTAGTTTTACGCTAAGTGTAACACCCTTACGAGCTCTTTCAGGCTTTTCCGACACCTTAGAACTCATCTTGCTAACGGCTGCGCAATACAATCTGTTTAAGCAATGTCGTTCCGAATCCGGGGGTGAGCGGCTGCTCGGGGTGCGCGCTGCCTTTTATTGCGCGCTGAATTTTTATTGCGCGTTGCCTTTCTTCGTAACAGTGAAAACACCTTCTGAAAGCGAAAACAGGAAACTAATGTAGGTCTTTCGTAACAGTGAGGTTTCGTAAAGCGAACGTTCGAAAAGCGGAGGACACCTGTATTTGAAAAACCAACTGACTAGTTAACGGAAGCAGTTAGCTAAAAGGTTATTTTCAGTAAGTATAATATTAATTACTACATTATTTTAAGTAACTAACCTTTTATGCACACATTAATTTCCTTTGTGCGCTGGTTGAAAAACGTGTGTGCATGCGCACACTCACACAGCTTGGAGGGAACTATGATTGTGAGAGGTGCTGTCGAGTGGTGAGGCCCTCTTTGCTTTCTCAGCTGGACATAGAAGACGCACAGACATAATTCAAAATTCTAGGATGAGTTCTTCCCTGTGCTCTTACCAATATATTTCAACTAATATTTGTGAAATCAGTATATCTGGTGATTATTCTATTACTGTTCAGGGAACCTGCTACACAGAAATTGGCAGCCAGCCTTCTGGAAAGGTGAATTGAACAAAAATGCACAATCACCTTGGACTTGGATCTATTTATTTATAGATTCACAGAGTTATACAGCATGGAAACAGGATATTCTTATAGTCTATGGCTGCTGACACAGATAGAAATTAAGAAAGAAGATTTGAATGATTTTCTATCTATTGACTCTTAAGAGAAGCAGTTAAAAAAGACAATGCTCTCTGTATCTGTAAAACTGATGACTTTAGTGCTTTCTATTTGTTATAGCCTCCTCTAACCTTAGCTATTCATTTTGGGTCATTGAATTTCTTATGCCATAGGTGTGCCCGAATAGACTTCCTTTAGTTGAAAACTGAGTTCAGTAACAAATATTACCTCTCTCCTCTGCAAGTTTTAAATCGAATTTCTTCCCAAACAGTTCTTAGATTTCAAGAGCTGCATTTTCATGAAACATTTAGGAATAACTCCTCTTTTACAATGTTAGTGTGTGTGTGAAGACTGTTTTGAGTTCTCAAAGGTCAATGCCACCACTGCTGGAAGCCCGTTTTGAGTTAGACCCCCTTGTTTAATTCAGCTGGATGACGCAATGAATGAAAACTTGGCTGGATTGGATTTCTAATCTGACATCTGGAAGGAAATTTGCATCATCAGAATATTCAATTGCTCTCATAGTCTCTAGATCAACACTTGTCTAGAAATCCAGTATAAGACATGATTCCTTCCTAACTTTTCAAAGATTTCAAAGATTCAAGATTCAAAACACATTTTTTAAAATCAAAGAATACATAAATTATACACCTTGAAATTTGACTGCTTACAGGCAGCCACAAAAAAAAGAAATCCGAATAACTCAATTTCAGAAAAAGACCAGAAAACCACCAGAAAACCACTGCACAGAGAAGGAGAGAGAGAGAAAAAAAACACACACATCATGCCAAGAATGGAAGCAAGCCAACAGCATTCTGAACCAGATTGAATCTCAGAGCAGCTGGAGTAGGCCCTAGCCTCGGTCCCCTGATCCTCACATCAGTGGGCAAAGACGCACAGCAGCTGGATCAATTCACAGCCTCAGCATCATAGAGAAAGGAATGAACACCTGCCTCTGTTCCTGAAACTAGGGCTTTTCAGTCTGTCTGGGCCAAAGTTTAAGTTGCCCAAACACTGGGTAATGCCACGTTCCAGGACCCAGATCCTAATGCCCCAATATGCTTGGGCTACCCAGCCGGAAGTTGTCCTCGATCTCACCAAATCGGTTCAGTGCTTGGAGCAATTGAACCTCGCACCTAGGTTAGGTGAATGGGTATCAAACCTCTTCTTTATTCCTCATCGACTCATCTCCAAATTGCTTGCTCCATGTCTGGCAGCGATATGAACTCTGTCTGTGATCCCAGCTCAAACACATTGCATCTCTCAAAACCCCAGCATGTCTCATCCCCTGAACCTGCCTCGCTTCTGCCTGTGGCAATAGTTTACCACAATTTGCTTCGGAAAAGATGTTACAAGTAATGTTTCTAGTTGAATCTCTTGCCTTATGATCTAAGCTGTCGCACATCTTTGGTAGCACCATCTTAAACCAGAAATACCGAATACCAATATCAAGGGCTGACAATATCCACTTTTCCCCACCCAGTACTGCTATGCCAAATTTTCTCTTCAATTCTCCTCTGGCAAATAACTTCTGCTCACCACTTGCTCGCTACTTTGATTCCCCATCTGTCTCACCAAAAATACATTGATGCTCTGGTTTGTTTCTTCCCCATAGCCACTCTTCCCTACCTCCCCTACATAAAAACTCGTGAAGTGCTGGAGTGTTTCTGAAAATAAAGAGAAGTTGCAGATCCAAGGCCCAACCCATTTTGCCACCAATCCTACCTCTCCAGAGTTCCAGAGCCCAACCTTACTGATGACAAGAGGTGCTTTATTTATTTCCACACAGAAAGTGCAATGTTAATTCTCTTGGATGCAAGACCTCAAGCCTCAAACTTTGGTCACAATTTTGATGGTGGTGGGAGACTGGTAAGAGCAATCATTGACTCCAATCTCCCTATACATCAACCACGTTTCAGTGTTTCCTTTAGAGAGCAGTGAAAATTAGAGGTATCGTTCTTCTGTAAAAGAAAACATCTTACCCAGAAAATCTGATGAAAATGGAAGCTAAGACACAAAGTTGGTTATTCTATGACCTTTCTTACTGAGGCAAATTTGATGTATTGTGATGAGTAAGAGGAATGAAATAAAGTTGTATTGGAGAAGATTAGGAGGTGGTGGAGCAGAGGGTGGAGAGTGATAGACTAAAGATATAGACTGAAAGAAATGATCACTATAAATGAATTGTAGGGTATATATAGAAAGGCATGTACCTAAGAGTTTTAAACATCAAAATTTGTACTATGAAGATATTTTAAATGGAAATCAGTGTAGATCTACAAAATGATATGGATGAAGAATACATTGTATAAATCAGGACACTGACAAATGAGTTCTGAATGAGGTAAAAAAGGTGGTTGTAGGTTGGACTGTGATGGTATTGTTTTTGGTGACCTCAAAGTTCGAAAATCACACAAAGATCTTAAGCCTGGATATGAGCTTGGTGAGGAAGCTAGCTAGTCTGTTCTATTCGACTGAGGGATTTCATCAAACAAAATTCATTTCAGTACTGTGTTGTCCTTACCTCTGTTCTAAAGTGTCACCACTCAATTTTGAGGCTGTGCCCTCTAGTTCTGGACACCTCCACCAGAGGGGACATCCTCTCCACATCTATCTTATCTAGTCCTTTCAACATTCAGTAGGGTTCAGTGATATCCCCCTGCATTCATCTAAATTCCAGTGAGTACAGGCCGAAAGCTGCCAAGCACTCATCATATGTTAACCCCTCCAATCTCAGAATCATCCTCGTGAACCTCCTCTGGACTCTGTCCAATAACAACACATCCTTTCTGAGATATGATGCCCAAAACTATTGACAATACTCCAAGTGCGGCCTGAAAATCGCCCTATGAAGCCTCAGCATTATCTCCTTGTTTTTATGTTCTATTGCCTTTGAAATGAATGCCAACATTGCATTTGTCTTCTTTACCGAAGACTCAACCTGTAAGTTAATCTTCTGGTAGTCTTGCACGAGGGCTCCCAAGTCCCTTTGCGCCTCTGATATTTGAATTTTCTCCCCATTTAGATAATAATCTGCACTTATGTTCCTTTTAACAAAATGCATTATCATCTATTTCCCAACACTGTATTCCATCTGCCACTTTTATGCCTATTCTTCCAATGTGTCTAAGTCCTGCTGTAATCACAGTGCTTCCTCAGCACTACCCACCCCTCCCCCTATCTTCTTATCATCTGCAAACTTTGTCATCAATCCATCAATTCCATTATCTAAATCATTGACAAACGATGCGAAAAGTAGCGGTCCCAAAACTGACCCCTGAGGAACACCACCGGCAGCTGACCAGAAAAGGCCCCCTTTACTCCCATTCGCTGCCTCCTACCTGTCAGCCATTCCTCTATCCATGCCAGTATCTTTCCTATAGTAATTGGGGTTCCTGAAATCACTAAATTCATTTGAATACTGTGTTGTTAATAATGGTTTAACAAGTTTCAAAGTCATGAGGACATGACTATTTTTGGTGGGGTGAGAGTGTTATGCCCTGGTTAAGATTTCCACTGCTATGCTGTGAGGTAGTTTATATTAGCAGTTTTCTGTAAAACCAGTGCGCCATGCTGGAAGGTGTGTTTTGGCTTCAGCTAAGATAAGGGCACATGTTATCTAACTTAGGAATGTGAGTCAGCCAGTCAGAATTGTGGGGAAGAGTTTTCTGAAGGACAGTAATCTCATTTGCGTGTCTTTTAGGTGGAAGCTGCAGAGAGGACAGGAGGAAAGATGGCTGAGGATGCCATTGTTGTTATACAAGTTGCTTTGTGCAGTTGAATGGCTCCAAGGAGGAAGGGCCAATACTCCTGAGGGAGAGAGCCAGTTTGTTCGAGATGGATATCGAACGGAGTTCAGCAGATGATGTGTGCTTTCACGCAGACTGTGGGTCCGGAGCACTAGTAAAAGTCAACTTCAAGATGAGCTCCACTGATGTGCACATTTAGACTGGTTTAACTGTAATGGGCCCTTTGGTTTTTTACCCCTTTTTCTTTTTTTTCTAACTAACTGTTTGATAAAGCTGAAATTTGTAAATATACTTACTTTATAATTTTATGTGCTGTATGGTTTGTTATTTCTTGCCGATAGACAAATGTGTGTGGGCAGTATTTACACAACATTCAAATTGTGGTTTCTTTGACCTCCTGTTTGGTTAAACCACAAATCATATTGACCCTAGATGCCGATTGTTTACGAAGGGTTGCCTTTCACCACCAAGTCATGTGGCTGTTAGCATGGCTGGCAACGAGCCAAATCTCCATACGAGCCCGGTGAGGGGGCTACTTAGTTTGTTCTGTTAGACCAAGGGATTTCATCAAACAAAATATACAAACTATTAATGAAATATTAAGGTATAGCACAAATATCAGTGTCAGTAAGCCTAGTGGTCCTACTTGTTGCATTGTCAGAGTACCACATAAGCATTATCTGCTTATACCCAAAGAGTAAGTAGAACACATTCAAATAATTTTACTTAGTGACAATGTAACACATGTAGGCCTCAGGAGCCATAGAATTATATTGTTATTTTTGAAGAAGTCGCAACGGAGTAGGTAAAAATCTTAACAGGAGTATAGCATTCCTCAGGGGTAGCAATCTTTCTCCTCCTGGAAGGTCTTTCACCATTGTGTCACATTACACACAAAATATAGTAACACAGATTGGTTTGAATATAAAAATCAAGGTATAAACCATGATGGTATAACACAATCATTAGCAAAGAACAACATATTTACTAAGTACATTATATAAAGTCTTAAGAACCATGTCATAATCAAAGTTACTTGTGTTAAAAGTAAATATGTAATATCCAAATAGTTAGGTGAAAAACAGTGTTTGTTGAGTTTCTTTCCATGGTTTTATGTTATTAGACCAATTATTTGTGACAGGCACATCCTTACCCCCCACCCCCCTCAAGATCAGGTAAGAAGCATGCATACCTAGATGCAACATTAGAGATCAGGAGCAAAATAATATGATCAGGACAGTCCCTGTTGTTCACTTTTCCAGGGTTGAGGATGAACCAGAGGGATAGGTAAAAGGTGAGTGTGAGGCTGTGTATTGCAAAGCAGACATACAAAAAAGAGGCCATGGGGGTGGAGGTCAGGCATTGGAGTTAGCAGAATCCTAGGAATCAGTCCTGATACGAACAACAGGAGTCAGCAATCTTCAGTCCTTCCTTGCAGGTTTCAATGTTTCAACAACAGGAGTATTATAAAAATAACAATTCCAAGGGCTAGGGGAGTTGTCCATTAGAAAAATGTAAAAATATTTTCAACTCAATTTAAAGTAGTACCAATCCACCCAGAAACTCTACTCGCTGCTATGGAAATTAAATTTGCAGCAGCACAAAATGTCTTAGCTGTGTTTCAGATAGAGCGCAAAGCCACTCAGGGGCTTGGTATGGGTCTGCAAAGGAAACTTGTGAAAGGAGGCGTCTCGCTTGTCTGATTGTGTCAGCCAATTACTCTCGTAGTGTATTGAGAAATATTCCTTTAATTTGACTGAGTTTCTCCTGGCCATTATTGACAAATACCAAGACCTTTTAGAATAGGGTCTTCCGATCAAATGGTGCCTGTGTACCATGCTCTTTTGGTCATCATCTCCTGGATAGATCATGAAAACATTTAGTTCACTTTTTAAAATGTTTTTTACTTTTGCTTTTCATGTTGGATGTGAATCTGGAACTGTTGGAGCCTGTGATTTGCTGTCTGGAGATCATTTGGGTGTTCCAGAGCTCTGCAGACTCCGAGAAGGTTCCGGTAGACAGAGGCAACGTGCTCAAACCTTATGGTGAGAAGCCTATGGGATGGGGCTTAAGCCATTGTTCAACTCCATTTCTCCCATTAAAGCTTACATTGGTCACCGATTAAAGTGACGAGGGAGATTCAAGCATCAAGACGAGTGTGAAGGGTGAGCTCCGGCTGTCTGTCTTTTGATGGCTCTGCTACGGGGGGGAAATGTCTGCCGCAGTGCTCGGCGAACGTTACCCAGGATGTGCTTTTGATATGGACTTAGACTAAAGACTTATTATCAGTCTTACAGTTTTTTTGAATTGTGTTTTTCACCCAAACTCTGTTGTTTTTATGTGCGGAGGGTGGGGGGGTGGGGTGGTGAAAATTTGAGGTTGATGTGCCTGTTCCGTTTTGTTTGCTTTTTGTGCAGGGAGGGGGATTTGGGGGTTGATGTGCCTGTTCTGTTTGTTCATTTTTTTGTGTGGGAGGAGGGATTTGGGGGTTAACGTGCCTGTTCTGTTTTGTTTGTTTTATTGTGAGGAAGGAGGGATTTGGGTTTGATGTGCCTGTTCCATTTTAGTTTTTACATCACACAGTTAATGTCCTCTTCTCATAGCTACACCATCAAGGAGGAGGTTTAGGAGTCTGAAACCACAACACACTCTATGTTTTAGGAATAGCTTCTTTCCTTACGCTGTCTGACTTCTGATTGGACAACACTACCTCAATAATTCTTTTTCTTTTTTTTGCTCCCTTTTTGTACTATTTATTTAATTGAATTTAAAAATATATATTTCTTAATTAACTAGATTTTATATAATTTATAGTTTTTTATTATTTTCTATTGCAATGTACTGCTGCCACAAACCAACAAACTTCACAACATATGCCAGTGATATTAAACCTGATTCTGATTTTGATTTTGATATGCAATAGTCTCTGGGACTAAAATCTTGAAAAACAATTTATTGGACTTATCAGTTTCAGTTGACCAGGGAGGAAAACATTTTTGTTTTATCTTACTTTCTGCTTCAGTGCTTCTTTCCATCTTATCTTGCCTTGCAAAAACCCAGATCAAGGGCTTCACTGAAGCATTTAGAATATAAGACTGTAATGCAGAAAATTGTCCTGTTATCTTGACATTTAACAATGGAGTGCAATAGTGGCCATAATTGGAGAAATGGAAGTGTCTCAAATCTTTGTAGTAAGTATGTTCATTTACTAGTTGGCCACAATAATTAATTTTTTAAATGCAAATTTTTAAAAATGCTATTATTATGCAAATTCTATGTGGCAATAAAAAGTGTGTCTTCTCACCAAGAAAAGCAAATTGAACTTCCTTTCAAAATATGATATGTATCAGGGATTCAATGGAAGTTGTAGTGGTAGACAGTGACGCAGATGGAGACTTAATAGGATTTTGCCTCTCTGCAGTTTAACCGTTTCTGGCAGATGATCGCACTGCAGTAACTGCAGCCTTCATGCCCCTTTTGTAAGTATTATAACACACAGGGGTCAGTGGAAGGCAAACAGCACCAGCCTGATTGGGCTTGCTGCAGACAGCCCTGCCCAATCCACAGTTTGAGATTAGGTGTGGATGTGGAACGGGGCAGGCCAGGAACACTCGGCTGTTTTGATGCCTCATCTAGAATATTTTCCCATTCATTTCATTCAGTGTTCCAATTAAATTACATGTATTTATTTCTGTTTTATTTATATATTTTAGTAATATTTCATGAAAACAGTAAACTTATCCCTGGCCCATTAGAAAATCCTGAGCCCAGGATTTCTTATTCTTTACTCGTGGCCTCTACAAAATCTAGCATGAACTCCTGGAGGGGGGTGTCCATGTGGCCCATTCCACTCTTTAAGAAGGGAGAAAGACAAAAGAAAGAAAATTATAGCCCAGTTAGCCTAGTCTCAGTGGTTAGGAAAGTATTAGAGTCCATTATTAAAGATGAAGTTTCCAGGTAGTTGGAAACTAATGATAAAATAAGTCAAAGTCAGCATGGTTTCTGTAAAGAGAAATCTTGCCTGTCAAATCTGTTAGAGTTCTTCGAGGAATTACCATCAAGGTGGACAAGGGAGAGACGGTGGATATAATTCCTTAGATTTTCAAAAGGCATTTGTTAAGGTGCCACACATGAGGCTGGAAAACAAGATAAAATCCTATGGTGTTACAAGAAAGATACTGGCATGGATAGTGGAATGGCTGACAGGCAGGAGGCAGTGAGTGGGAATAAAAGGAGCCTTTTCTGGCTGGCTGCTAGTGACTAGTGGTGTTCCTTAGGGGTCAGTATTGGGACCACTACTTTTCACATTGTCAGAGATCTGGATAATGGAATTGATGGCTTTGTGGCAAAGTTTGTGGATGATAAGAAGATAGTTGGAGGGATAGATAGTGCTGAGGAAGCAATATGATTGCATTAGGACTTAGACAAATTGGAAGAATGGGCTAAAAAGTGGCAGATGGAATACAGTGTTGGGAAATGCATGATAAAGCATTTTGTTAAAAGGAACAATAGTGTGGACTATTATCTAAATGGGGAGAAGGTTCAAATATCAGAGGTGCAGTTAGACTTGAGCGTCCTCATGCAAGACTCCCAGAAAGTTAATTCACAGGCTGAGTCTGTGGTAAAGAAGGCAAATGCAATGTTGGCATTTATTTCAAGGGGAATAGAATGTAAAAGCAAGGAGATAATGCTGAGCCTTTGTAAAACACTGGTCAGGCTGCACCTAGAGTATCGTCAACAGTTTCTGGCACGATATCTCAGAAAGGATTTGTTGTCGTTGGGGAGATTGCAGAGGAAGTTCACAAGCATGATTCCGGGAATGAAGGGGTTAACATATGAGGAGCATTTGGCAGCTTTGGGCCTGTACTCACTGGAATTTAGAAGAATGTGTGTGTTCTTATTGAAACCTACCGAACGTTGAAAGGTCTAGATAGGATGGATGTGGAGAGGATGTTTCCTGTGGTAGGTGTATCCAGAACTAAAAGGCATAGCCCAAAATTGAGGGGTGACTTTTTAAAACAGAGGTAAGGAGGATTATTTTTTAGCCAGAGAGGAGTAAATCTGTGTAATGCTCTGCCACAGACTGCGGTGGAGGCCAAGTCCGTGGGTATATTTAAGGTGGAAGTTGATTGTTTCCTAATTGGTCAGGGCATCAAAGGATATGGCCAGAAGGCAGGTGTATGAGGTGGAGTGGGATCTGGGATCAGCCATGATGGAATGGCAGAGCAGACTCAATGGGCTGAATGTCCTAATTCTGCTCCATTGTCTAATGGTCTTATTATGAACCCGTCCTTTGATCTAGTACAATTTCCAACCTTTCTTTTTACTCATGGTTGATCTACTCTTCCAGTGCATTTTTTTTTGCTTTAAAGGAAGTTATATTTGCTGTTAACTATGAATTAACGTCTTAAATGTTGACTGTTCAAGTCACACACACAAAATGCTGGAAGAACTCAGTAGGTCAGAAAGCATCTATGGAAAAGAGTACAGTCGATGTTTTGAGCCGAGACCCTTTAGCAGGACTGAAGAAAAAAATAATGAGTCAGAGCTAGAAGGCGCTGGGAGGGGAGGAAGAAACACGAGGTGATAGGTGAAACTGGGAGGGGGAAGGGGTGAAGTAAAGAGCCGGGAAGTTGATTTGTGAAAGAGATACAGGACTGGAGAAGGGGTCATCTAATAGGAGAGGACAGAAGGCCATGGAAGAAAGAAAAGGGGGAGGAGCACCAGAGGGAAGTGATGGGCAGGTACGGAGATAAGGTGAGAGGGAAATGGGAATGGGGAATGGTGAAGAAGAGGGGGAAGGGTCATTACTGGAAGTTCAAGAAATCAATGTTCATGCCATCAGGTTGAAGTCTACCCAGATGGAATATCAGGTATTGCTCCTCCAACCTGAATGTGGCCTCACCACGACAGTAGGGGAGGCCATGGGACTGACATGTCAGAATGGAAGACTGTTGGCTTTGCTTGTTTACTCTATCAAAGCCAACTCACACCTCAGTTAAAGACCCTTAAATTACAAGATTACTAATAAGCTAATTCTTGTTGCTCATTACAAGATCTAAAATAGCCTATTCCCTCATTGCCTTTTCAACACAATAACCGAGAAAACCATCTCTTATTCACTTATCCTCCATACCATTATTACTAATTTGATTTGCCCCGTCAAAATATAAATTAGCATGATGCATCCATATATATTGTATTACTCCTATTACATGTGTAGATGATCTAAGTTCTTGATTTGTACCGTAATTCATATTATCCCTATTGTTTAGGGGCTTGAGGAGGTCTCTCATCAATTTTCTTTTCTGTCCTCCACTCAAAATGATCCTGCTGAATTTTCTACTGATTTTCTGAACTAAGATTTTATTTTGCCTACTGCTTTACCCTATTATTGCGACTATCCTCCATTTTGTGAATCTTTAAAAAAATTAAGTATGCTGGAAGATGTAATTCCCATTCAATTCAATTGGACACTGGTCGCAGTAGATCATGGTGACTTTCTGCCTGCTAAGTCCAGTGAACATCAAGCACACACTTTCACTAATCCTACACCACTCCCATTTTATTCTCTGTACTTTCTTGCTGAGCAACACTTTATATAGTGTGGTAAATGCCAACGCTGCAGAGAGAAATGGGCTTTTAACAATAATGATCAATATTCCAAAACATCTGCTGAGCATCAAATAGTAACTTATTCTGACTAATACCAAGCTTGCTGTTTTTTTCCCTAAACATAATGCACCAATGCTTTCTCTCCTCACAAGTAGTTAATCTTGCTGTTGAGTAGTTTTGCTCTTGCATAAATAAAACTTTCAAAAGACGTTTAAGTGCTTTAATAACAATGGTTTTGAGTCACCTATTGCAAGATAAGTAATTTTCATATTGATTCCTTTCTATGCAGTGAACACCTAAATTGTAGAATCATTCATGCAGGAAGCAAATTAGTTTTTCTGCCTTGCTGTTCCCCAGAAGCACTGTGATTACTTTCCTTTACATCCACTTAGCCAATTCTATTTTGAAAGTTAATACTGTATTGGAACTTCTTTCATGAGGCTTTTGGGCAATGGACTGCACATATAACATACAAACTTACTAGAATCCACTCTGCCCTTCCAATCCATGCTGCTCCTGTATTCTCATTTCCCTGTAGTCCTGCAATTCATGCAATGGAGGGTAATTGACAGTGGACAGTTAATCCACATCTTTGGAGCAGCTGGGGACAATCCACTTGTTCACAGGGGGAACATGCTAAGTCCACCCCATCAGCATTGGAGGTCAGGAACAAACGCAAGTCTCTGAGGCTGCGAGGAAACAGTATTAACCGCTACGCCACCTTGTCAGCTGTAACAACTTGCCAAATAAAAACATACTTCTCATCTTCCTGCTGGTTTTGCCAATTACCACAGGACTCCACCCTTTTGTTACTGATCTTCTCCCCACTGGATACTGTTTCAATTTACGGTATCAACATTTACTGGTTAAATTTAGTACACTTTCCGTAGTAAAACGTGCATCATGAAAAATTCGGAATCGAAATATGACCCATGTAAGGAAGCAAGAAAGTAACTAGTGAAAAGGAAATGCTAGAATTTCATTCCCAGTTCAATGACAAGCAAAGTTAAACAAAATGTTTCTGTCACTATACTGCACATTTAACACAACTCTCTGGGATGGACTTCTAAACAATAGAACATAGAATAGTTTAGCACAGCAACAGGGCTTTCAGCTCACAAGGTTCTGTTGAACCAATCAAATCAGCAATCAAGTGACTAACAACTGATCTCTTCAGCCTTCACATAGTCCATATCTTTCCATTTTCCTCACATTCATGTTCCTATCTAAATATCTCATAAAAGTCCATGAAGTCTCTGACTCTACCATCGCCCCAGGCAATGCATTCCAGGCCCTTACCACCCTGTAAAAAAAACGTCCTTCATATCCCCTTCAAACCTAACCCCTCTCATCTTCAATGCATGCCCGCTGGTACTAAACATATCAAACCTGGGAAAAAGATACTGTCTGTCCACTCTATCTTTGCCTCTCATAATCTTATAAACCTCTATCAGGTCTCGCCTCAGCTTCCACCACTTCAGAGAAATCAACCCAAGTTTGTCCAACCTCTCATTTTAGCACCTTTAGCACCTCTCATTCCATGCACCTTAATCTTCTGGATGACCCTCCCGTGAGAGGCCTTGTCAAATGCTTCACTAAAACCCAAGTAGACAACATCCACAGCTCTACCTTCTTCAATCACCCTTGTCACCTCATCAAAAAACTCAGTCAAGTTAGTAAGACATGATTTGCCCTGAAGAAAGCCATGCTGGGTCTCCCTAATTAGGCCATGGTTTTCCAAATGCTCATAAATCCTATCCCTAAGAATTCTCTCCAGTAACTTTCTTACCACTGGTCTCACTGGTCTATAGTTTCCTGCCAGGAACTGTAAAGGCGGCTTGACTCTAAAGCAGAGCAGTGGAGATGATTTAGTGGTGAGCGATAACTTTAATAATCAACAGCAAAATAACAAGCCATGAAGGGCCACAAAAGAAGAGAGAACAAATACTAACCTGAGAGGCAACAAGGTAACTAAAGGCAAGGAGCAATTAGTTGAGGCTGGCTTTTTTTGTATAAGTGAAGAAGGATTGTGGATGAAGCTTGGTTTAAATAGGCTGCAGGTGATGAGGTGGAAATGAGTGGTGACTCATTAGCTGGGGGGAGCCTGCATGTGCAAGCCTGACAGTTTCCAGGATTATCCCTGGTTTCCTTCTTGAGTAATGGAGCAACATTAACTATTCACCAGTCCTCTGACACCTTGACTTTTCTATAGCTAGAGAAGAGATAAAGATATTGGTCAAGACCCAAGGAATATCTTCTCTTGTCTCTCTCAATAACCTGAGGACTCATTAAAGACTCATAACTACCCCATTGGGCCCTGAGGACTCATCTACCTTATCTACCTAGCTTTAAGAGACCCCATGTCACCTCCTCTTTTACTTTGAAATGCCCTAACGTATTAATACTGTTGACACTGATTAACATCTCCTTCTCCTGGGTAAATACTGATGTAAAGTACTCATTAAGTACCTCACCCACATCCTCCACATCCAAGCAAATGTACCCCGCTTTATTCTTGAGTGGTTTTACCATCTCACTAGTTATCCAACTGCTGTTGATATATGTATAGAACGCTTTATGATTCTCTTTAATACTACTTGCCAAGGATTTTTTTTATGGCCCCCACTTGTTTTACTAATTCCCTTTTTAAGTTCTTTCCTGACCTTCTTTTATAATCCTCGGGGCTCTGTTTGATTTGAACTATCTACATTTTACTTATTTTTCTTCACTACATTCATCACCTCTTTTGACATCCAAGGTTCTCTCACCTTGCCATCCTTGTCCTTCCTTCTGACCAGACCATACCAACCCTGTCGTCTGTGAGTTGGTCTTTAAACATCTACCAGATGTCCCATGTGGAGTTATCTAGAAACAACGGTTCCCAATTAACTCTCCCTAGTTCCTGGCTAATTCTCTCGTGATTTGTCATGCTCCAATTTAATACTCTCCTGCAAGGTCCATGCTTCTCATTATCTATAGCTATCTTAAAGCTTAAGGAGTTGTGGTCCCTGTTTCTTAACTGCTCATATTCTAAAAGGTCAGTCACCTAGTGAGGCTTATTACCCAACTCCAGGCCCAGTACAGCCCTTCCTCTTGTAGTACTATTTAAATATTGATTTACGAAACCCTCGTGGATGCACCTAACAAATTCTGCCCACCTAAGGGGGCAGAAGGTCTCAGTTTATAATAGGGAAGTTGAATTCCCCCGAGACAACAACCCTATTCTTTTTACACTTTTCCCTAATCTGCCTGCATATATGTTCTACAATGTCCCAGTGGCTATTTGGGGGGGGGGTGTGGGGTGGGGGTGGAGATCAGTAGTACAATCCCATCAGAGTGATTGCTCCTTTCCTACTTTTGAATCCTACCCAAATAATACTCAGTGGATGACGCTGCATGTTCCTTCTGTGTGCAGCTGTGATTTGTATTGCAACTCGTCCTTTTCTGGTTCCCCCTCTATCTTTTCTAAAACCTCAAAACCCCGGGACATTGAGCACCCATTCCTGACCCTCTCTCAACCAAGTCAAAATATATACACCTCAAACTATTCATCCCATCATATCTAGTACTTCATTCCTGCTTGTTTTTACTGGCCCTGACATCTACCTTCTTCTCCATCCTTCCACTTTCTGAGTTGGGGCTCTGGTTCCCATCCCCCTGCCAAACTAATTTAAACCCTCCCGAGTAGCACTAGTGAACCTCCTGGCCAGGATACTGGTTCACATCCAGTCTAGGAGCAACCCATCCCACTGTTACAGATCACCCCTGTCCAAGAAGAGATCCATGAATCTAAAAACCTACCCCCTGCATCAGTTCCTCAACTACTCCCTTATCTAGGGGTAAACAACTCATCAACTCACATGTTTTGAGATGTAGTGTGAAACCGGGGCATCTGGGGAAACCTTTTGGTTACAGAAATGGAGCTGAGGAGGTTTAGGGAGGGAACTTCTGACATGAGGATGCTGGCAGTTGAAAGCACTGCAAAAAAGTTCAAAGTAAATACAATTCTGAGATTTATTTTCTTGTGGACATAATCAATAAATCCATAATACAATAATAAACATAACAAAATCAGTAAAAGACTGCACTACCTTTCAAACAACGTACAAAGCCAACAAACTGTGCAAATACAAAAAGAAAGAAATAATAATTATAATAAATAAAAAAGAAATAAATATCGAGAGTATGAGATGAAGAGTCCTTGAAAGTGAGTCCACAGGTTGTGAGAACATTTCAACGATGGGCAAGTAAAGTTGAGTGAAGTTATCTACTCTAGTTCAAGAGTCTGATGATTGAGGGGTAATAACTATTTCTGAACCTGATGGTGTGAGTCCTGAGGCTCCTGTACCATCTTCATGATAGCAGCAGTGAAAAGAGAGCATGCCCTAGGTGGTGGGGGTCCTTGATGATGGATGCTGCTTTCCCACCACGGCCTTTTGTGAAGACGTGTTCAAGGGTGGAGAAGGCTTTACCCATGATGGACTGGGTGGCATCCACTATGGCCCAGCCCATCACAGATTGTGGATGCCCAAGAGATGATGGAGTACTTATACCTCATGGATTTGTAGAGTGGGAGAGGTGAAAGCATGATAAGATTTGAAACAAATGAAGTATTTTTTAGTATTGAGCCTCTGTAAATGGAGCATCCCAGATGGAATTAAATAGTCCCTCTATCCTGGAGAAAAGGGGTTTCCAGCTCTGCATCAAAGTTGGAATTGTCTTCCTTCATTGCTCTCGACACAACATGCAAACGTTCACCAATTGTCCCCCTCCTACAATGTCCCCAGTGGACAGGGGATATCTCTCTACCATCAAAACCTCCGTGCCTGAAAAACTGTGACCCATGTACCTTTGTTTCTGAGCCACCCTGAAGTGCACCACTGGGCAGCCAGTAAGTTCCACCCCTCTCCTAAAATTTTGTGCAAGGATTAGGCTCCAAATCAATCACAATTAGACAAAGAAATCCAGGCTAAACCCAGTCTATACAATAGGCAGATCTTATTAGCACAAGCAAAAAACCAAACTTTCAAAAATAATATCCAGTAACATTATTACATGGGAGACAGAGACGCTTACATGTGTTAAAAAAAATTCTAACACACTTTTGTCCATTAGCAAATGAATGAAGATGTGCTTGGATTTTGTCTTCCATTCCCCTCTTTACTGTTTGATGCATACTACCACACATCAGCTTGTAATTTCACAACATTGTGTCATGCGGCTTTGGTCATTGGACTAAATAAGGAGAGCTCTGTTAATTAAGGAGGCACAGTTCCAATTTATAGGATCACTCCGCCCTGAACACTTTGACCCGGGAAATTTTTGAAGGAAATGATGTGAGAACATTCATATCAAAATAGTCCCTCCTTAACCACCAAGGTTGTGAGTGTTTACACTAGTTGGAGCCTGTGGCTCGCTGGCTCAGCTGTACAAATGATGGAACAAGCAACACACACAAAACACCCAAAATGTCCTCTGTACTCTTTTCTGTAGATGCTGCCCGGCCTGCTGAGTTCCTCCAGCATTTTGTGCATGTTGCTTGGATTTCCAGCATCTTCAGATTTCCTCTTGTTTGGAAATGATGGAACAAATTTAGATACACACACACTGAGGCTAGAGCATCCATGATCTAGTGTTATCTCATCAGCTTTCTGAGCATCATGATGTTCATAACTTATTGTCCATCATGTGTCAAAATCAGATATTTCTGGTATAAAAAGGATCTGGTTATGACATTTGGAAATTATTCACTCCTCTAACTATAGTTTGCACATTGGGAGGAATATAGGTCCAAGCAACAAAAGTGTTTGAAATGGACACAAAGTTTTTATGTTTGATATTTGGGGTGCACTTTGGTGCTCTGTCTCCCTTATTTGAAAAACATTTGAAATGCCTTAATGAAATTGATGCAGAAACTAAATGCAGGTTCAATGTACTCAAGACATTCTGGCCTGACCTTCCATGCAGAAATAAAAGATGCTGAGTAAGACTCAGGGATCACTGCTCACTAATAGAGGACACCAGGAGATTATTCACCCTGTAATTAAGAAGACATATCTCATTGACTTTGAATTTTCATGATGTAAAATGGTGATGAGAGAGACTTTTATTTATAGATGGGCGACATTGCAGAAGATACACTTATTGCCATTTCACTGATAGGCTGGTAGTCACAGTGTTTCATGGTTAATTGTTGGTACAATTGAAAAGTCTACAAACCCAATTCAGGGGCGCATTGTGCTTAGGTATATGGTGCAAGTCTGGATCATAGATAGAATAAGGTGTATTTTTAACATTATCTTGCTAATTTTGTTTTCTGGTGTTTGATACTAGATCAGATTTATTGAAATACATTTTCTCAACAAGCCATGGATGGATTTAAATGTGCAATATCAAAGTTACTCAATCCTCAGTAACTTGATCATATTTACATACAAGTTACCAAGAAAGCTATTTGATTGGATAATCATTGGATATATGATGGATGTTAAAGTTCATGAAAAATGTGGGCTGAGCTCGTTTAGAATAGTTGTCTTTGAGTCTTTGTCTAAGATGCCTTATGTTCTCACCTTTCACTCTGTTAAGTAAGTTTGTACAAAATTTTTTGCATTGCTCAGTAATCCAGCCATGACTCTATGTTCATATAGTAGAGTATCCAAATATTGTAAAGTAGAAATATAAAATAAAGTTTTGTTGAGAGGTACGAATATGAAACTTCTAGATGTATGGTGGAGACTATACTGACTGGTTGCATCATGACCTGGTATGCAAGCACCAATACCCTTGAACAGAAAAGCCTACAAAATAAATTGGATACAGTCCAGTCCATTGTAGGTAAAGCACTCCCAACGATAAAGCAAATGATCAAGGAGTGCTGTCGCAGGAAAGCAGCATCAATCATCAAGGACCTCCACGATCCAGGCCACACTGTTTTTTCACTGCTGCCATCAGGAAGGAGGAAACATTAGGTCCCAAACTACCAGGTTCAGGAACAGTTATTACCCCTCAACCATCAGGCTCTTGAACCAAGAGCTAGCTTCACTCAACTTCACTCAACTTCACTCACCCCAACACTAAACTGTTCCCACGACCTATAGACTCACTTTCAAAGACCCTACAACTCATGTTCTCATCATTATTTACTTACCTACCTGTCTATCTATTTGTTTATTCCTCCTTTTTGTACCTGCACAATTTGTTGTCTTTTGCATATGGGTAGTTCATTTATCTTCACTGTGAGCAGCTTTTCAATAATTCAATTGTCTTTTTTTATATTTACTGTTTACCAAGTGCCCGCAAAAAAGTGAATCACAAGGTAGTATCTGGAGACATGTATGTACTTTGAGAATAAACTTACTTGAATTTTGAACTTTGGTGGTGGAGAGGACTGGTTAGGACTATTGTCCAGAAAGAAGCTGAAAGCTTTAAGGCCTCCAGACTGGACATCAATAGTGAAACAGAAGCAATCAGGACCAAGGACCTTAAAGTGATTGAAGTGATCGAGAGTGTGTGAAGTATCACATACGTAGGTGTGAAGCTACTGAATCAAGGGTATCTTAGTAGCCATTTTGTTCAGGATCCTGGGCTGTTATGCATTAGTTCTAAAGATTTTCCCTCCTTTATATCCATTAATTTGCCTAAAACACTTTCTCCAGTGATAATAATTGTTTCAGTTTCATTTCTCCTATTTGCTCCCCGAATCTCTACTAATCCAAGAATGCCATTTGTGTATTCTACTCTGAAGCCAGAATCAATATATTTGTTCAGATTCTCTGTTGTTTGTTTATTTCCCATTATTAATTCCTCAGGCGTCTCCTCTAAAAGGCCACTGGTTACTTTCACTACCTCCTTCCTTCTGATATACCTGTGGATCTTAAGCAAATTTTGCTGTGTCTGTCCTAACATCCACTTGCTGAATCTTTTTATTGACCCATTGCATGGGAATCAGTATTGATTTGGCTTCGCCCTGTGCTTTCAGTCAAAGATTTCAGTGCTTTTTTGCTCACAGTTCATTAGTTCCCAGATCAGGTACTTCTCAGGCAGGTTTCTCTTCAAGTTCACTATTCTTGGATTTCTCATTCATTAAAAACATTCCAAATCTAGTATTTTTAATTTTTTAACTTCCCATCCTTTAGCTTCCACAACTTCTGTTGTGAAACTTTTGCAGGAATTAAATTGCTCATCAACTCCTTCACCTTTTATCTTTTTGCTGGCTCCCATTTCTATCGTTCCCTTGGAAATTCCATGGCCTTGATGCAGGAGTCTGATATGCTGGTATGCAAATATTCCGTCTTGCAAAACTGGAATAGGATGGATAAAAGTCAAAAAGTATTGGGCTATGTTATAATGACTCACTGCACTCCTACACGTAACTAATGGCTTCTGTTTGTCACTATTGGCATCACAAAAATTTGGGGCGGGGCAGGAGAAGAGAATAATGTTTAATCTGTTGAGTTAGTAATCCAGGGGTCATGATTAAAAATCTTGAGATATTTACACTGAGAAATTAAATTCATCTTAATTAAATGATCTGGGTTTCTTTCCTGTTCTTTTCCCCCTTTGACAGACCCATCAGATCGTAGAATCATCATTCCCTGTTACCAGGTTTCCTGCTTGGAATTCCTCCCCAGCTGCCTCCTCACTTACCCGTTGCTACTGTTCCTATATTCTTTACCCGTGGGTTTTGAAACAGAGTTATGAATATGAAGTTAAGATGTGGATCAGCCAAAATCTATCAGAATGGATTGTGTATGTCCTTAGGAAAGAGTTACATATTAATGTTCCGTATTCTTTTTTAGCAATTTTTTTTTAAAGAATTACAAGACCTCCTGTATCACTTCTACCTGTAAGCATTGTGGCTGGGTGCAAATGTTACGGTAGAATAGTTTTAACATTTCGAACATGGAAGAAATCATAAATCTATATTTGGTAAAATATAAAAAGGAACATGTTGGAAATACTGAGCAGAACAGACCATGTCTGTTGCAAAAGAATCAAAGTTAACATTTCACACTGAAGACCCTTCACTAGAACTGTTATAATGAAGGGTCGTTGACCTGAAACATTGACTCTATTTCTCTTTCTGTAATTGCAGCCTGAGTTGTTGAGTATTTCCAGTATTTTATATTATTGTGCTATGTATCCACTATGTACAGTATCTTCTTTAAATTTTCTCTATGTTTTATGATATTTGTCCCATTTAAGACATTCAACTTTATCTTTTTTATTGTGGCCCACTCCAGCGTAAGCACTCTGCCTTAATGAGAATTCAAATGAGCTTACGTGCATTAGCATTTATTCTGGTATTTTACAGTCCAAACTTTGTATTTTAACGAAAAAAAAACTGCTTCAAAAATTCAAAGCTTAACAAAATATATTTAAGAAACTATTTTCAAATATTTAGATGGAAAAAACTTATTGTTATTCGATTTAACCTACCATTAGAGAGGGCAAACATCCTTCTTTGCTTCAATTTCTGAGGAAAGAAGTGCCCTATGACTGGTAATAGAATGACAAAATTTTCATTGATTATATCTTCTGTTAATTGTCAAAGTGACCCTGAACCATTAAAATCATTCTGCAGTGATCACAGCATTTACTGCAACGTCAATATTTCTCCTGTGCTTAACGTAACTACTTTTAAAGACAAAAATTTGAAGTAGTTTGTTCTTGAAGTTAAACTTGTGAACAAGTAACAATTCAGGCATATAACCAGCAGGTGGTATTGTATCACCAGTGTGTTTGCAGAACACATTCTGTTTTTGCATACATTCTTTAATATAGAGTATGTTTTCTCCTCTTTTATTCCTAATATTGGAATGCCCAGCTCTCATCCTAATTGATTCTGAGCCTTGTTTCCATGGGGCACGCAGTCAGCAGATATCTCCTGGGTGCTCCAGTACATTCCTATCACCCAACACCCCCTTTAACTCTCAACCCCACATCATCACCCCCACCACCCCTTTGCTTTAAGGAATCCTGATCGACTGAACTGTAGAGTTCTATAGAGCAACTCTAATTTCCTGCTCATTCAATCTGGCAACAGTGCTCACATAAATGTACTACTGACAGCTCACTGAGAATGCAACAGGGAGCTCCACTCACCAAGACTGATCGGGTGACCTATCTATGAAATGTGGTTGCTTTACCTGCCTCATTTCTGCAATCAAAAATCTCAATTTTGCCTTTGGCCTAACCAACCATTTGCATGAATTTAGAAAAAAGAATCAGGGACCCAGTGGACTTTTTAAAAAGAAGAAGAACAGAGTCCTTGAACTCTGGCTAAACATACATCTTTTAATTGACATTATTACATTAGTCGGCTCCATCTTGGATCTTCAAGGAGCGGTGTCTCAGAAAGGTAGCATCCATTATTAAGGGCCCCCAGCACCCAGGGCATGCCCTTTTCTCACTGTTACCATCAGGCAGGAGGTACAGAAACATGAAGGCACACATTCAGCGATTCAGGGACAGCTTCTTCCCCTCTGCCATCCAATTCCTAAATGGACATTGAACCCCTGAACACTATCTCACTTTTTTGACATATATTATTTTTGTTCTTGCACGATTTTTAATCTATTCAATACACGTATACTGTAATTTATTTATATATTATTTTTTCTTCTATATTATGTATTGCATTGAACTGCTGCTGCTAAGTGAACAAATTTCATGACACGTGCCGATGATAATTAACCTGATTCTGATTCTGCTACTGTTTTTGCTGTAGAGCTTTGTTCTGTGTGAATTAACTGTTGCCTTTAAGTCAACAAACTGATAATATCTATGCTTCAGATGTAATTAATAGCTTTTGAAATGCCTTTACATGCCCTGAGAATATGAAGGAAAACATATCATTGCATATATTACTATAATCAATTTGTGTTCCTACTTTTAACAATCTGCATATCTAATCCTCTGAATCTCTTATGTTTACCCCATTTTTAAAAATTTTGACAATTCTATCTTCATTACCTTTTTTGTATCACCTCACAGTTCTCCTCATTAAATAGTATCCATTTACTTTCAAACAATTCCTTCAGACTAACTTTGGTTGCTTGGATTGAATGTAGATTGTCCACAGCTTCTTTGTAGTTACAGTCACAAAGAAGAACTGTTGCTGTCTGATTAATGTGAGCAAGATGATTCCTTCATAGTTCTGAATAAATTGATCATCCAGTTTCAGGCAGGTGGGCTCCTCAGCTGTGGTTGGCAGCTCATCAAGGAGGAGGAAAGCTCTGTTCTCAAACTTTCGCCTTGTGGCTATACCCATTCACAGGGAAGGCTTCAGGAGGAACCCTGAGGAAAAATCTGGAGCTGAAGTCCCTAAGGCAGTCCTATATTGAATTCAATGCTGACTGGCAACTCCTGCAACACCACTAGTGCCAAACTGTATTGGACTCTGCCGTTCCTTTGGATTCATCAGCTACATGGAGAGGCGGAGCCTGCTACATGAGCAACAGCTTGCTCTCCATATTGTACTGCTATGGCTTGCTTAATGGTTAATGGATCATGTGGGCAGCTGGGACACAATTTTCACAGCCGACCTTGACCAAAGGAGGAGTCTGAAAGATCACTTAGCCTTGTAATGTATACACAGGGAGAATTCCTTCCACATGATAAGGTTTTGAGGAGCTTAGTGTGCACAGTAAATATGAAGGCATTTCAGCATGAATTTTTTTAGGATAGAAAGCAAGATAAAAAAAAAATTCTCCCAGCAGGGCTAATTATGCTAGTATGTTGTTACTAGCTTTTAAATGGCAACGCAAATTTCAGATAAAACTCTAATTTCTATCAATGTTTCTAATTAAGACAAAATAATTTATCTAGTGATTTATATTTTTAGTTTCTGATTTATGCAACAAATGACTATTTCTTAAAGCCTGGTAACTGTTTTCAATAAAACTGCTGTAAATGATTTACTGTACATCAAGAAACATAACTCTATCACATCAGAATGCAATATCATTTTTATAGTTATTAACTTTGATTTGAATTATATTTGGCATTTCACAGTGATTGACATATATTTTGTCATTAATTATTAAACAAGTCTTGTGTTTTATATAATTGAAAAATAAGCATTAATAGTAGCCAGTACTCTGAAATATTTATGGAAATTAAACTTAAGGAAGGTGTGTTAAGCTACATATCAATAGTACATTGCACGCTTAACTGTATCATGGAGAAGATACATCGAAACAAGATATCAAAACTGAATTTTACTAAGTAGGAATTTTGCAGTTTTGTAAGAAACATGAATAATAGATTTGAGAGGAAACATCTTAAACTCTTTCGGATGCAGAAAAGATTATCGTTTTGATATACACTCTTTATACATAATCTCTATGTACCTTGCCGATAAACTCTCTAACCTGGTAGTTTATTCCTGCCTCATATTTTACACAACATTGGTTTTCCAGAATTTTTGACAGGCCAGATAACATTTAAACTTTCATCCCCTTGTAGAATAAATTGGAAACACACCCTTTTTCTTATTTTTACCTCTGTGGTCAAATTGTGTGGTTATGATGCAGATTGTTAAAACGTTATGCCCCGATATACCACCCCTTCAGGTGTTGCATTCACCTGTACCACCTTGACCTGTACCACCCTGAGGTGATTTTTTTCTCGGGAGTTCTTTTCATCCGTAGCACCCTGAATTGACTCTCGCTGGGTGTTCTCCCTTGAGTGTTCTATTCACCTATACCACCCAGAGCTGCCCCTAGGTTCTCTGATCACTGGTAACACTCTGAGCTGACTGTGCCTTGAGTGCTGCATTGATCTATACAGGTCTGAGCTCACCTGTCCTTTGGGTGCTACTTGCTATTCCTCACCTTGAGCTAGCTGGTGTAGTGAATGAATTATCCAATCATTAGGTGTGTTTTTTTTGTACTCCTGAGTCATGGGCGATAAGACCATAAGACATAGGAGCAGAATTAGGCTACATGACCCATTGAATCTTCTCCACCATTTCATCATGGCTTATTTATTATCTCTCTCAATCCAGTTCTGCCTTCTCCATATATCCTTTGATGCCTTGACTAATTAAGAACCTATCGACTTCTGCTTTAAATATACTCAGTGACTGGGCCTCCACAGCTGTCCATGGCAATGAATTCCAAGATTCACCACCCTCAGTTGAAAGAAATTCCTTCTTGGACATCCCTCCAATCTGAGGCTGTGCCCTCTGGTCCTAGACCAACCTGCCACATGAAGCATCCTCCCCATACCCAGCCTGCCTAGGCCTTTCAATATTTGATAGGTTTCAATGAGATTCCCCCTCAGTCTTCTAAACTCCAGCAAGTACAGGCCCAAAGCCATCAAACACTCCTCATACAGTAATCCTACAATTCTCATGAACCTTACTCTGGACCCTCTGCAATGCCAGCACATATTTTCTTAGATAAGGGGCCTAAAGTTGCTCACAATACTCCAAGTGTGATCTGACTAGTGCCTTATAAAACCGCAGCATCACATCCTTGCTCTTATATTCTAGTGCTCTTGAAATGAATACTAACACTGCTATTGCCTTCCTTACCACTGACTCATCTGGCAAGTTAATCTTGAGGGAATCCTGCACAAGGACTCCCAAGTCCCTTTGCACCTCTGATTTTTGAATTTTCTCTCCATATATAAAATATTCTACGCCTTTATTCATTCTCTTGTTACGTACCCCGTAACTGGGTTGCCAAACCAGCAGTAATGGATCACTCAGTTGGAGTCTGGATTACTAGAACTAAGAAAGTTTTATTAAAGAAACAAGCAACACAGTACTCTAATCAAAAAGGATAATAAATGCAACAGTTCAGCAATGATAAACACACATGTACACAGAATTAAGATAACAAGATTAATCAAGCTCTATCATTGTCTAGGGGTAAATGACCAGTTTCAAAGTGACACAAAAGTCCAGTTCAATTTAGTTCAGTTCGCAGTAATCATTGCTATGGCGATGGACAGTGGGGGGGGGGGAGGAGAGAGAGCAAAATGAATGAATATTCAACACAGCTTCCACACACAGACCTTCGCAATCAGCTGTCGGGTGAGTCCTTTGTGATGTCATCTGAGGTCACCGACCGTGACCCTTCCGTTTCCAGATACGATCGTTTCCCTGCGCTGAACCTGGCACCCAGGCAAGGGTGGACACACACCAGGTTCCCGCCGATCGTGCCTTTCCACCCTGTGCGTTTATGGCTTGATCCCGCGATCAGTCGTCCAAAAGCTTCCCACCGACTTGTGAGAGGCGCACCGCTTCCAGTGTCTCGTTACCTCGGGTGCCATGTGTGTGTGTCCTGCCTTAGCGAACCTGTCCCTTTTTATCCCCCTGCTGGGGTATCGCCTGTCCATCACTTCAAACAGTTCAGGGTTCAAAGGGGAGGCCGCTCTTGACAGCTCTCTCCTTCTGTTATTCTCTCTCCTGTCCCTTCATTACACATCTCCAAATGCTGCTCCATTGTTTCCCTTATCTCTCTCTCTCCTGAAGACAGGTGGCAGACCAACTGCTGATCACACAGGACAGCTAACATCTTAATCTATTGTGTATTCTTGTCACACTCCCAAGATACATGACCATACACTTCCCTACAATATATTCTATCCGCCACTTCTTAGCCCATTCTCCCAATCTGTCCAAGTCCTTCTTCAGACTCCCTACTTCCTCAACATTACTGACCCCTGTGGACCACCACTTGTCACAGGCAGCCAGCCAAAATAGGCCCCCTTTATCCCTACACTTGTCTCCGACAATTCAGCCAATCTTCTGTCCCTGCTAGTATCATTGCTCGAATAACATGGGATTTTATTTTGTTAAGCAGCATCATGTGTGGTATCTTGCCAAAAGCCTTCTGAAAATCCAAGTGAACAACGTCTACTGACTCTCCTTTCTCTATCTTGCCTGTTCTTTCCTCAAAGAATTCCAACAGATTTATCGGACAAGATTTCCACTTAAAGAAACCATGCTGGCTTTGGCCTACTTATCATGTGCCTCCAAGTACCACAAATCTCATCTTTACCAATAGACTCCAACATCTTCCCAACCATTGAAGTCTGGCTAACAGGCCTATAACTTCCTTTCTTCTGCATCCTCCTCTTCTTAAAGAGCAGAGCAACATTAACATTTTCCAGTCCTCTGGAACCATTTTAGAATCCAGTGATTCTTGAAAGATCATTACTAATGCCTCCACAATCTCTTCAGCCACCTCGTTCAGAACTCTAGGGTATAGTCCATTTCGTCCGGGTGATATCCGACCTTTTAGCTTCCCAAGCACCTTGTCCTCAGTAATAGCAAGTGCACTCATTTCTGGCATATGGTTAGTGTCTTCCACAGTGAAGACTGACATAAAATACTTATTTAGTTCACTCGCCATTTCTTTGTCATCCATTGCTACCTCTCCACTGTCATTTTACAGTGGTCCAATATCTACTCCCACCTCTCTTTTACTCTTTATATATCTGAAAAACAATCTCTCTTTGATATTATTAGATAACTTACCTTCATGTTTCATCTTTTGTCTCCTGATATTTCTTTCTGTTGCCTTCTGTTGGTTTTTAAAAACTTCCCAATTCTCTAACTTCCCATTAATTTTGCTCTATTATATGCCCTCTCTTTTGCTTTTATGCTGTCTTCCTCTCATTCTACATCTTCATCTTTGGGATGTATCTATCTTGTACCTTCCAAATTGCCCCCAGAATCTCCAGCCATTCCAATTCTTCTGTGATCCTTGCTATTGTCACCTTCCAATCAACATTGTCCAGTTCCTCTCTTGTGTCTCTGTATTTCCCTTTACTCCACTGATACATCTGACTTTAGGTTCTCCCTCTCAAACTGCAGGGTGAATTCTTTGTATTATATCACTGCCTCCCAAGGGTTCCTTTACCTTAAGCTACCTAATCAAATCTGGTTCATTACACAACACCCAATACAGAATTGCCTTTCTGTTAGTGAGCTCAACCGCAAGCTGCTCTAAAAAGCTATCATGTAGGCAACCTACAAATTCCATGTCTTTGGATCTAGCACCAGCCTCATTTTCCCAATCTACTTGCATATTGAATTCCCCCATGACTATTATAACATTGACCTTGTTACATGTCTTTTCTATATCCCTTTGTAATTTATATCCCACATCATGCTGGCTACTGTTCGGGGGTATGTATATAATTTACATCAGGGTCCTTTCAGCCTTGCAGTTTCTTAACTCTACCCACAAGGATCCTACATATTCCTATCTTATGTCCCTTCTTTCTAAGGATTTGATTTCGTTATTTACCAACAGTAACACCCCACCCCCTCTGCCTTCCTGCCTGTCCTTTCGATACAAGGTGTATCCTCGGATATTGAGCTCCCAACTATGATCTTCTTTCAGCCACTGTTTCAATGATGTCAACAATAATCTTTATTCTGTATACTGAGTGCATTTAAATATAACACTTCCAGTTCTTTATTCTTCACCCTTTTCAATTTTGTCCCCATGTTACACTACAACTCATTCCACTGACTGCAATTTTGCCCCATCAATTGTCTGTCCTTCACAGTCTCCTTACACCCTGCTTTTGCTTGTATTACAACAGTCCTATCATTCTGGTTCTCATCTCCCTGCCAAATTAGTTAAAACCCTCCCCAACAGCTCTAGCAAACCAGCCCCCAAGGATATTGGTTCCCTCATTAATATGCTGGAATGGGGAGTGATTGTTTTTGGTGTGACACACAGAAAATGATGGCTGAACTCAGCAAATCCGGCACCATTCAAAGAGGGGAATAAGCTAATGATGTTTCAGGCTGTGACTCTTCATCAGCCCAAAACTTTGTATGTTTATTCCCTTCCACTGCATGACTTGCTGAGCATTTCGTGTGTGCTTTCCACCATCTGCAGAACCTCTTGTGTTAGTGATTGATTGTGGAATTTTTAATACCTATACTGCAATTCAGCAGCAACGGTCATGTAGCAAAATACTTCAAAGCAGCCACATAGGAAATTTCAGTGAGTAACCATTAAACAATGCCATACTGCCTGGTCTTATCTCCACTGGAAACTTGTAGTAAGAGTGACATGTTTTATATGCATTGAAATTAGATAAAAAATGTACATATGGCCTAGTATTTATCAGTATTGGATATATTCTTAGTAAATACAATGTGTGGTTTCAAGACATTGCCAATCTTCACATCCTGCACTGGAGGTCTTAGGGAAGTGGTCAACAAGAGAATGGACATCCCTTTCTATTGAATAACAGAAAAAACTGCTGAGGCAGTACCGATAGGTTTCAGAATGCATCAGTCATCAAGGGTATTGCTCAAAGAATGTGGGGCCAATGTAGCAGAATATGTAACCATCTGACCACTGTTGCTGAGGTATTTTGCTTAGATCCTATCATCTGGTATTGCATGCATTACCTACACTTACATGACTTTCTGCATTATGGTACTGTACTAATTACACTTTAAACAGTTTTCATTACCTATAAAGCACAAGGGACATGCAGAGGCTGTGAAGTGGACCTTAGAAATAGAAAAATCCTCCCCCACCCTCCATTAGACCATTCCCATGAAAAACAATCTTTCGCTTATTTCTCTTGCAACTTAACACTTTGTTGATATGTTTGACCTTAGCCCATTCATTTCCCCTGCCTTTTCATGAGAAAGGACTTTTCTCATCCTTTCAATATTGCCTGCTTATTTCTGCCCCTTCTCGTTATAAAATAGCAACTCCCACTGCTTACTCACCACAAGCTTACGCAATTACACCTCAGCCACTTTTCCTTCAATACTATGCACATCCTCAAAGCATTTCACAAAGCAAGTTTTAACAGCCTCCTTCCTTGCAGTGAAAGGTGGAAAACCATAATATTATGGAAGAAAGAAGAATATATGTTCACATCCTCATGCTAATCAATTGGAAAGGAATGTCAATAAAGAGCAGAACTCATGGAGAATGGTTGGAAGACACATACTCCAGGATTTTGGCTTTCTAAAACCCTGTTTCTTTTCTCTGAACTGCTATGCGTGAAAAAGTTGGATAATCCCTGAAAACAAGTACAAAGGATCACAATGTACTACAGACACAAAGCCAGTTTCATACGACCTAACTTTTTACTTTATTTTTGTTTCTAGCCTAAATGTCCCACACTTTCTTTGGTTATTCTCCTGACGCACATAGCAATTGTGCCTAGAGTTACTTAAAGCTACTCTATATAAGTAATTTGAAGAGGAGTATATACATTATTGCTGAGTGTATTCATAGTGATCGTGGACAGAGAGGATTACACACATGGTAGATTTTATTCTTCCTGTGTTTATTTCTTTCCTGTCACACCTCTTCTTGAGTCCAGCGCTCCACCAAAGTGTTCCAATCACCACGGATGTTGGTTGGAGGCTCTAATAAAATATGCAGCAGCATAGTTATCATCACAGTTCTGTTGTGCATGTGAGCATTGATTTCGCATTGGAATCATGAGTCATGTGTCATTAATCAACAATTCTTGTCACCTCGTAAGCCAGCTCTTAACTTGGTTGAAAGCAGGCAGTTCTGAATGAAGGAACGTGACCATTGCCAGGATAATGTGTTGAACTCTCTGTGGTAACGCACCAGCCATATATCAGCTTGGTGAAGTCACCTTCACTCCATGATATGATCATGGATCAACTTTATTCTCCGTATACTGTTCATGTACATGTATTAGGAATTTGCTGCGGTGTGTGGGTCAGTGCGTGGCATTCAACATAAAACAACATTCAACAACTGTTAAGAATAATATTAAAATAAACCTAGTTGTTATACTATACAGTATACTGTATATGCAATAACCTGCATGTAAATACATAAACACCAGCATGTATTGTACTTGCACACAACATAAAGATATAGTACAAGTACAAGGCAATGTGCGCACAGTCAATGGCATCCTGTGCCAAAGAGAAATCTGCAATCTACGTTCATACACTTGATTATTTTACCTTCCTACTTATGGCAAGAAGGGATGGAAGGAAATACTTTCTTTGTGTGCAGAGGGCTTGGATGCTTTAGCAACAATATACCACAACTTAGGTGTTATCCTTTATTTCTCTAGCAGCACACTGGAAGGGTCAAATTGTTAAAAATAAGAGTCTAACTTAGCTTTGCAGCCACCGACAATGCTGCCCTTGACCTGCTTTGAGGCTGTAATTTCTGTTTAAAAGGAGGTCAGATTTCGGTCATAAGTGATTGGATGAAACAAAAGGATGTCAAGCTTTGGTTTTCACTGAAACTCAGGTAACACCATTTCCCCCTAAAGGCCCTTGTGCTTCCTTTTCTCTCTCTAGGCTCGCAACATTTTCTGTTCTGCCTGACTTGACAAGTGTTCCTTGAGAGGCCACCTATGTATGGAAGTAATGAGTTAGTAAATAAATAGATGTACTTCAGCGTGAGACAGACCACTCTCAGAGTCAGATATAAAAGGGCCAGCTGTCAGAAGAAATCATCCATTACCTAACCTGAAAGAGATTCTATAAATAATAATGCTGGGGACTTTTCAGAACTTTGAATGTGATGCTCAGCAGTTTGGAAGGAACAAATACAAAAACATAAGGAGTAGGAGCCGATCCAGGCCTCACTGCCCTTTCAGCCTGCCCCACCATTCATCAAGATCATGTCTGATCTACCTCACTGCCATGTTCCTATATCAACCCCATTTCTCTAAACCACAGCATAGGCTGGTGGTCAAAACTAGCGTCATAGGCACCAACTCAGCACTGCTGATTGATGGGCATTGTAATTGGCCTGCTCTGTTGTGTGTTAGGTTTCATGCACAAACCCCTCAGCAAGGTTCCATCCTATTTACGTCCCACTGGGTGCACACGGCTTGTACATTATTTTTGAGGAATTGAATGCCACATAAGAAACCACTGTAAAAAGCTCAATTTCTTCACTGTGTCATTTTTTCATTCTCAGACCTGATGTTAAAAATATTGTAGCCCAAAAGCAGTGAGGCAGATACACTAGTGAAGTTGGCAGATACACTAGTGAAGTTTAAGAGACTACTAGACAGGTATATAGAGGAATCTAAGGTGGGGGCTTATATGGGAGGCAGGGTTTGAAGGTCGGCACAACATTGTGGGCCGAAGGGCCTGTACTGTGCTGTATTATTCTATGTTCTATGTTTTAAAACCCATCAAAGCAAATTCCTGTCATTATGTATACAAGACAAAAGCATTGGGAATGAGACAACATATATGACAGCGGTAATAGCATTTTTTGAAAATACTTAAAATTTATTAGATGGTAGCATTTTCTGCCAGTCGGAGCGATCAACTTCTCATGATCACTCACTGAAAATCAGTATCATTCCTTAATCTGAGTAGAAAAAAGGTATTAAGCAGACATACTTTTCCACAGTGCAATGGAAATGAATTGTAGATGCTGTACTGATTAATAACCCAGGACAGTAATCTTCTATAATGCAATCAAACTCCCATTTCTTTTCCTGGAGTTCTGCTTTGAGATTCTTGTTTGTGGTGCTATCAACGTGTGCTTTTGTGTTTAACAAGCTTTATTGCTATGCAAATGCTTTATAGACACATTTTTATCTGCAACTAAAAGTTTAAAAGAAACAAATTAATGCTACAATTATTTTAGCACTATATTATGTGAACGCCATCACTTTCAATTTCTCCTCAAAGACACAAAGGGTTCTGCAGATGCTGGAAGTCTTGAGCAACACACACAAAATACTGCAAGAACTTAGAAAGTCAGGGACCACCTATGGAGGGAAATAAACAGTCGACAGTTTAGGCTGACAAGCTGATTTGCTGAGTTTCTCCATCATTTTCTGTATGTTGCTTAATTGCTCCTCCAAATTTGACACTAAGCTGACCTTCTATATAACTGGGTTATCATACCTATGGTCTATTATAGCAGCTTATATTCCTCTAAGATTCTACAAGAGCATAGTTACCCAGTTGACAGAAAATCAGGAAGAGAGACATTTGTTACGTACCCCGTAACTGGGTTGCCAAACCAGCAGAAATGGATCACTCAGTTGGAGTCTGGATTACTAGAACTAAGAAAGTTTTATTAAAGAAACAAGCAACACAGTAATTGAAAGGATAATAAATGCAACAGTTCAGCAATGATAAACACACATGTGCACAGAATTAAGATAACAAGATTAATCAAGCTCTATCGCTGTCTAGGGGTAAATGACCAATTTCAAAGTGACACAAAGTTCAGTCCAATTTAGTTCAGTTTGCAGTAATCGTTGCCATGGCGATGGACAATGTGGGGGGAGGGAGAGAGAGAATGAGAACGACTGATCATTCAGAACGGCTTCCACTCACAGACCGGTGATATTGCTCACGAGCAACTTTTGGGCGGGTCCTTTGTGATGTCACCTGAGGTCACCGACTGTGACCCCTCCTCCAGATGCGGTCAATCCTCTGCAGTGAACCCGGCACCCAAGCGAGGGTGGACACACACCGGGTTCCCGCTGATCGTACCTTTCCACCCTGTGCGTTTAAGGCTGATCCCCCGATCAGCCGTCCAAGAGCTTCCCACCGACTCGTGAGAGGCGCACCGCTTCCAGGGTCTCGTTACCTCGAGTGTCGTGTGTGTCCTGCCTTAGCGAACCTGTCCCTTTTTTATCCCCCTGCTGGGGTATCGCCTGTCCATCACTTCAAACAGTTCAGGGTTCAAAGGGGGAGCCGCTCTAGACAGCTCTCTCTCCCGTCCCTTCATTACACATCTCCAGACGCTGCTCCATTGTTCCTTATCTCTTCTTCCCCTGAGGACAGGTGGCAGACCACTGCTGATGCCACTGATGCTAGCCCAGGCCAGCAAACATCTTAATTTATGTGTATTCTCGTCACATATTATAATAGTCAAAAAGGTTGATTTAAAGAAAATCTTAAAGGGAGAGTGTTCGTTTGTTTTGTGCCATGTTATATGATGTGGACATTTGTGGTCTTTCCATGACCATGATTGAAGTTGTCTGCCACTGCCTTCTCCTGGGCAATACCTTCTTTACCAGCCGGTATCAATACTCTTCAGAGATTGTTTGCCTGGCGTCAGTGGTTGCATAACCAGGGCTTGTGATATGTGCCAGTTGTTCATATGACCATCCACCATCTGCTCCCATGGCTTCACATGACCTAAGCAGGTACTACATCTTTTCCAAGGGAGTTTGCAAGGTAGCAGGGGGAAAGAACACCTTACACCTCCTTTGCTATCTCCACCCCACAATCCAAAGAGAGAACGAAAAGAACAAAAAATGGGAGAACGGTTAATGATGGAATTACTGAAATTGGGTCCTTGGTAACTAAAGGCACAAATTCCTATTATTATGTTTTGGGGGTAGTGGTTTGTTTGGCAGGGTAGGGAGAGGCAGTAGATGAACAAGGGAGCAGGTGGAGGCATGAAGAGGTCTTGGAAAGTTAATCCCATCATGGAAATATCCTCTGCTAAAGACAGTGATTGGAGTAAAAGGCATTTCAGGATAGTCAGACCTCTTTAGTCCAAACTGTATTTCAGATACTAACTAGTCTTCTGTGAATGCAACAGGATACTGTACAAAGGTTAAGATACTGTCAATGGTATGAACAGGAATTAAAAATTGAATGGGCACATTAAGAAGATATATTATAAACATTAGGTTTCATTGTTGAGACCGGAGTCTGGTGCGACAAAGCGATCTGATGGAGGAGCTCAGTGGATCAAACAGCATCTATGGGGCAAAAGGAATTGACGCTTTGGGCCAAAATTCTGCATTGGGACTGATTCAGGGGTTCAACCTAAAATGTCGACTGGTCTCTTCATCCCAAAGATGCTGCTCAATGCACTGAATTTCTCCAGCAGATTGTTTTGTTTAATTATCATTGTGGGCAGTGGGGGGAACCAATGCTTCTGCTGATCTACCAGTTGGACACAAGCAAACATGAGACATGAAACTTAGAACAGTACAGCTCATGAACAAGCCTGTCAGTTTTAACTAATCCCATTTACTTATACAACATTTATATCTGTCCATTCCCTGTCTGCCATGTGCCTATCTAAATGCTTCTTAAAATATTGCTATTGTATCTGCTTACACCATTTCCCTAGGCACCTATTACCCCCTGTGTTAAACGAACCAGCCTCAAAATCCCCTTTATGCTTTCCCTCATTACATTCAAGCTCTGCCCTCTAGTATTTGATATCACCAGCCTGGGAAAATAACCCTATCTATGCCTTTGAGAAGACAGGACAGTAAAGATTATGCTTCCTGAATACTTTTGCATGTATCTTATGGATTTTGGGCTGCTGATCATGAAAATCACCATGAAATTTCCTTATCACACACCATTTTTTGGAATAACTTCTATTCGTTATTTCAATTCATAATTAAAGTCAATTAAAGTGATGCCCACAATGTAAGCAGAAAAGTTTTCTATTTTGTCTAGGCATACCTGGGCATGCTTTGGGTTACCAGTATGGGGACTTTTTATTGATTTTTCAGTGTTAAGCCTGAAAGCTGTGCTGCTACACAATGACAATGTCCACCCTTCAATACCAATTGGCTATGCAGTACACATGAAAGAAAACTACCAAAATTTGGAAGGCTTATCGAAACACACATGGTGCAGCAACTACAACTGGAACTCATGTGGTGATCTAAACGTAGTAGTGCCTCTACTAGGATTGCAGCTCTGATAAACCAAGTACTGTTGTTTCATTTGCGAATGGGACAGCTGTACTATCTACTGTACTTCATTGCATTAAGAAGGATTGGCCACTTCATTAGCAGTTGGTTCCAGGGCAGAGAAGTGTGGCACATAAGCCACTTGTAGGCCCAACAAAGATACTTTTGCCCCCTCTTCATATAAAACTGGGGCTTATGAAAAATTTTGTGAGAGCAATGAATAAGGAAGGCAAAGGATTTCTATATTTGAGACAGATGCTTCCCAGAATAATTGATGCCAAGATTAGGAAGGCATTTTTGTTGGTCCGCTGTCACAACCACAGATTTGGCAGTGCAGTAGATATGGCAATTTTGCTTGTGAATTTGCACATGTCAGTTAATTATGATTTCATTGTGATAGTATTTAACTCCACACTTGTCGTCGTAGTGCTTGTTGAGTCTTGGACAGAGCAGAGCAACGCTTCGTTTTTGTTCGCATTGGCCTCGCCTGAGAAATTGGACTGTCGAGTCAGCTGACTCTGAAGGCTAGTGGTATTCGTTTAATAATTAGATGTTCTTTTCTGTTGCAGTGTAGGCTTTGTTTTCCATTTGAGAGTTTTAGTAAAAAGCCCTGTTTGGCCTAGCATTTATTGTTTTATTTTCCCTTTAACATTGTTCGTATTAAAGTCTGTGAACTATCGACCCGCTTCAGTCTCTCACTCTGCACTTGGGCCATATCCAATCCTGGTGACAGCAGGACTCGACCGAAAAGATGGACCCAGCAGAGAGAGAGAGCAGCTGACTTTGGCTGTGAGATTCATTGGTCAGGTAGGAGACAAGCTACAAGCAATGGAATCTGTTCTCAGTGAAGTCACGGAGGCAATGAGGCAGAAAATCTCATGCCGACAAGCCCAGTCTCACTTGGAGGAACAGGTATCATCCCTAGCTGCAGCTGTTCAACATCTCACCGCAGACAATTAGACTCAGGTGTCTGTGATTTCCGCACTCATGGCTGCCGTCCGCGACTTGCTGTGAACAGCCAGCATCAGCTGACAGCCATTAGCGTTCTCCCCAACGCAATTCAGCAGCCTCAGGCCGCCACAGTCCCACTCCCAGCAATTCGCAGGTCCTCCTTTTCTGCCGCCCCGACAATCTCTGCTACTACTGCTCCCCCTCTCGTACCCAGACCAGAGCTGGTTCCTGCATTTGGACCCCCACAGACACCCGCGTCTGTACGAGAACCGAGTATTCCAACTTCAGGCAGATAGTCCGGAGACCTTGATGGCTGCAGGAATTTTATTACCCAATGCCAACTGACATTCCAAGCCCAGCCTAGTCGTTCTGGTGATGATGCGCAAAAACTGGGGTACATGGTCAATCTACTTGATGGGCCCCCACTCAGCCTATTCAATGCTTTACGGGAGTAAGGATACCCCACAGCCAGTCGTTTTGACATTTCGTGGCGGAGTTAAAGAGGGATATTGATCTTCCAGTACGGGGTCAGGAGGCTGCTCACCGACTCTTGGACCTGCGCCAAGGCAGAGGAATGGTGAGAGCCTATGCAGTTAAATTCTGTACCCTTGCAGTAGATACAGGTTGGAATGAGAGATCCCTCATCACTGCTTTCCAGCAGGGACTGAACGCAGAGGTCCAGCATGAGGTCGCGGTCTGGGACAAGCAGGATAGTCTGGATGACCTGATTAATCTGGATATTCGAGTTGATGACTGGGTGACTGGGCGCAGGAAAAGAATGCTTCAAACTTGCTACGCGCCACCCGATCGTCTTTCCTTGCCCTCTCCCCCTCCCTCACCACGCAGCACCCAGCCCGCAGAGGAGCCTACGCAAGTGGGGCACATGCGCCTGTCTCAGGAGGAACGAGAGTGGCACCGAAGAACAGGTTCCTGCCTCTACTGTGGTGATCCAGGACACTTCCAGGCAGCATGTTCCAAGTGTCCAGTAAAAGAGAATACCCATCAGCAGGGAGAGGAATCTTGACGGGTTGGTTCTCTCTTCAGTCAGCTTCCCCTCATTCTGTAATGCTCACAGCTTCCTTGTCGTGGAGGTCTCAGACCCATGAACTTAAGGTGTTTATTGACTCTGATGCAGCTGGGAATTTCATGGGCATCTCTCTCGCTCAAAGATGGGGAGTTCCAACTCAGGGATTAAGAGAAAAGATCAACGTCAAGGCGCTGGACGGTCGACCTCTGGGAACCGGCTAGATCCACCTTTCCACCCAGCCCCTCCAACCGGTGCTCAAAGGCAACCATCATGAAGACATATCTTTCTATCTGGTTAATTCACCTGAACTGCCACTGGTACTTTGTCTCCCCTGGTTATCCGAAGATAACCCACGAATCAATTGGTCTCTGAAGGTACTCCAAGAGTGGGGACCGGCATATCTGTCTACCTGTCTGGGTCCAGTTCAAGCTCCGTTCCATGAATCCCCTCCTGTGTCAGCTAAGGATGTGGACCTGTCTGGGATTCCAGCTGAATATGCGGATCTCCTTGAGGTTTTCAGTAAAAGAAAGGCCCCCACACCGGCCATATGACTGTGCCATAGACCTCCTACCTGGCACTAGTCCTTCCCGGGGCCGGCTCTTTTCCCTCTCTCATCCTGAAACGGTGGCCATGGAGGAATACATTAAGGAGGCATTGAGCATGGGGTTTATCCGTCTGTCAACCTCGCTGGCAGGAGCGGGCTTCTTTTTTGCGTCGATTATCGGCCCCTGAACAACATCACCGTGAAGAACCACTACCCTCTTCCCTTGCTGGTGTCTGCGTTTGAACATCTCCAGGGAGCAACCATATTTTCCAAAATTGATCTGCGAATGCTTACACCACCTCTAATGGCCACTATGAATATCTGGTGATGCTTTTTGGTCTGCCCAACGCCCCCGCTAATATTCCAGGCCTTGGTTAACGATGTGCTCAGGTACAGGTTGAACCAGTTTGTGTTTGTGTATTGAGATGACACCTTCATCTATTCACACTCTCATCAGGAGCACGCCCAGCGTGCCCGGAGAGTAATCAGATGGCTTCTTGAAAACAACCTGTACACCAAGCCTGAGAAACGTAAATTCCATAAAGACCAGGTGTCGTTTTTGGGCTATATACTTACCCCATCCAGTGTTCAAATGGACCCGAGTAAAGTTCAGGCAGTTCAAACCCTCTATAGTCAAACAGGCATGGCGCTTCATGGGGTTTGTGAACTTTTATTGCCGTTTCATCCCGAATTTTGGCTCTATCGTGGCTCCAATTAATGCACTTACTGAGTGGACCGCGACAGGACTCCATTGGATGGATGATGACGACCAAGCATTTTCTGAGCTATAGCAACGTTTCACCACTGCCCCACTGCTGCAACACCCAGACCCATCTCAGCCATTCATTGTCGAGGTGGATGCATCCAATGTAGGCATTGGAGCTGTCCTCTCTCAGCGCTCGTCTACGGATAGCCAACTGCACCCTTCTGCTTTTCTGTCCCATCACTTAACTCCAGCCGAGAGGAAATACAACATTGGGAACTGGGAGCTTCTGGCTGTCAAGGAGGCCCCGGAGGAATGGCGACACTGACTGGAGGGGGCAGAGCATCCATTCTTGGCCTGGACAGATCACAAGAACCTCTCCTATATTCAGGATGCTAAGAGACTCAACTCTCGCCAAGCCTGGTGGGCTCTCGTCTTCACACGGTTCAATTTCGTCCTCACTTAGCGTCCCGGCAGCAAGAACACAAAGGCCGATGCTCTCTCCCGGCAGTTCGACTGATCTGAGGACAATGCCAATCCAGAGCCCATTCTTCCTCACTCGTGTATCACTGCTCCAGTGATCTGGGGAATAGAGCCAGAGGTGAGGGCCCCCAAACAATCAGATTCTGGCCCGGATGAGGTTCCTCCCAACTGGCTGTTTGTCCCTGCTGTGGTACCTTCCAAAGTGTTTGAATGGGGTCACTCCTCACATCTGGCTGGATATCCGGGAATTCAACCGACTCAGGAGTTTGTAAAGAGACAATTTTGGTGGCCATCTATGTCCCAGGATGTCCATGACTTTGCATCTGCCTGTGCTCAGAACAAGACATCTCATCAGCATCCTGCGGGTCTGTTATGTCCACTGCCTGTGCCTCACCACCCCTGGTCCCACCTCTCAGTAGATTTCATCACTGGTCTGCCCCCGTCTAATGGAAACACCACCATTTTGGTCGTTGTGGATCGATTTTCAAAGGCTGCCCACTTCATTGCCCTCCCCAAGCTCCATTCAGTTTGTGAGACTGCCACACTCATGGTTCAACATGTGTTCAGGCTCTATGGCTTTCCTCAAGACATAGTGTCTGATTGTGGACCACAGTTCACTTGCTGCTTTTGGAAGGCTTTCTGCTCTCTTGTAGGAGCCACAGCCAGCCTCTTGTCTGGCCTCCACCTCCGATCTAATAGCCAGACTGAGAGAGTGAGCCAGGAATTGGAGACAACCCTGAGCTGTATTGCCTCTTCCAACCCCACGTCCTGGAGTTCCCAATTGGTTTGGACGGAGATCGTCCATGATAACCTCCAGTTGTCCTCCACCAGTATGTCTCCATTTGAATGCCAGACGGGATTCCAGCCCCCGTTCTTCCCTGATCAGGAGATCGACGCAGGAGTTCCTGCTGCTGAACAGCTGATCCTGCACTACAAGTGCACCTGGAGATGAGCCAGGGCTTCTCTGCTGCCTGCCCAGAAACAGCATTCCTGGCAGGCTGTTCCACCCCGTCGACAAGTAAAGCCATTCAGGCCAGGAGAGGAGGTCTGGTTGGCATCAAGGGATCTTCTCCTGAAAGTTGAGAAATTAGCACTGCACTACGTGGGACTGTTTGTAGTGGAAACGGTTGTCACCAAGGTGAACAATGTGTCCTATTGATTGCTTCTGCCAGCATCACTGAAAATTCACCCAGTATTCTATGTTTCCCAGCTCAAGCTGGTTACTACCTCTTCCCTGGCTCCAGTCACCCCACCTTCCCCTCCTCCCTGCCTGGTAGATGGTTCCCTTGTCTATACTGTGTGGCGCCTTCAGGCATCTTGCTGGGTACATGGTAAGGTCCAGTACCTTGTGGACTGGAAGGGGTATGGCCCAGAAGGATGTACTTGGATGCCGGTGAAGGACATCTTGGACAAGTCGCTGATCTGGGGCTTTCAGTGGATGCAGGTCCATGGCGCCTCAGAGGCTGTGCCTAGAGATGGGGGCACTGTCGCAACCACGGATTCGGCAGCACAGTAGATACGGCAGTTGCGCTTGTGAATTTGCACGTGTCAGCTAATTATTACTTAATTGTGATAGTATTTAACTCCATACTTGTCATCGTAGTGCTGTTGAGTCTTGGACAGAGCAGAGCAATGCTTTGCTTTTGTTTGCATTGGCCTTGCCTGAGAAATTGGACTGTCAAGTTTACTGACTCTGAAGACTAATGGTATGCGTTTAATACTTAGATGTTCTTTTCAGCCGCAGTGTAGGCTTCATTTCCCATTTGAGAGTTTTAGTTAACAGCCTACTTGGCCAAATGTTTATTGTTTTATTTTCCCTTTAACACTGTTTGTATTAAAGTCTGTGAACTATAGACCCACTTCAGTGTCTCTCACTCTGCACTTGGGCCATATACGAACCTGGTGATATCCACAAATCAAATAGATCATCAATGACAGGCAATTTGAAGAACTTCTAATGGGACTGGAGAAAATCGCATGGAAGGCATTCAAGGATGTTGTTGAAAATTTTCTTGGCAGCTACATGCATTAGGTTGAAATCATGCTTCAAGCATATAAAACCATGAAGTGCAACATGTCACTAAAGATACATTTCCTGCATTCCCATTTAGACTTCTTCCCTGAAGCACTTGGCACTGCCAGAGATGGGTATGGCAAAAGGTATCACCAGGGCACATTGCGGTTGTGGAAAAACAGTATCATGGCAACTGGAGTCCATTAACACTGGCTGATTATTGTTGGATACTTAAGAGAGGAGCTTCAGATACTGAGTACAATGAAAATCCTCAATAAAACATTTTTAGCTCAGTTGAACTATTGCAAGGTGTCAGCACCATTATGCAATTAAATGCATTATATTCAATAAAGTAAATTTCTTGTTTCTCCAAATTACTACATGACAAAAGTAGTCTGAAATTAAATTTGTGTTCAGCCACAAGCAGTCTGTCATAGGCACAAATAATTTCTGAGGAAGCAACACTTTTGAAAACATTTGCTGCCCAGTTTGATTTAATATACTTCTTTCAGGATGCCCATGTAATCCCTTTGTCTTCCCAAAATGATTGTTGTACTCTCATGTAAACTTTCTACAGTCTTGTCAACAATGACATTCAATAATACTAAATATCGAAATGTATCATCTCTACCAAAGAACAACTATTGGTACAACATTTAACCACTGTAGTCAGCTCACTTCCCTCACCTCCGAGGACCACAATTAAATGATCCTTTCTTCAGTGCAAGCAAACAAACTAGGTGACTGGGGGCCTGCTGGATCAAGTGGAGAGAAATGAGTATTAAAGTAATGTAAGTTCTCCTGGGGTGGCATGAACAGCTCTGAGAAATCTACTGGCTGCACAGTCAAAAATACTCTCATCATAATAGTGCTCAGCTCCTTTTTTCAAATTTATTGTTATTTATATCCATGAATCCATTTATCTGCTTTTCTATTAAATTTATAATTTTCTGTAGCACTTTTCTAATTTGTAAAAGTGTTTTGACATATCAGATGAACTCAGGAACTGATTAACCATTCCTCCTTTTAAATCACACACTGTTGATTAAAACATTACTGAGTGTGAGGAACAACGAGCTTTGAAGTCCTAGCATTAGACTTCAAAGCTGAGTGCTGAGTATCATCAGCTGAAACCTAAATAACAAATGCTAATTAGTTTGCACCTACCTTGGCAAACCCCTTTAACATCTTATCTATTTGACTAAGGTCACTGTTCATTCTTCTAAACATCAAGGAATAAGGCCCACCAAGGCCCTAATACCCCTCAGCCCAGAAGTTAGCCTGATGACTCTCTGTTGTACAGGCTCCAATATTAGTTTTTCTTTTTTCATAAGGGGACCAAAATTATACACAATTTTTCGGGTGTACTACCAACATTGTGTACACTTGCAACAAAACCTTCTTATTTTATATGAGGGCCAACGCCTCATATTCCATTTAGGTAGCCTCCAACAAACCAGATGGCATGAACATCGATTTCTCCTTTGAGTAATATTTTCCCTCCCCCATCCCTCTTATTCTATTCCCAACTCTAGCTTCTTACCTCTTCTCCTCACCTCCCCACAGAGCCCTCCTTACTCCCCTTCTCCATGGTCCACTCTTCTCTCCTATCAGATACCTTCTTCTCCTACCTTTGACCTTTCCCGCCCACCTGGCTTCGCCTATCACCTTCTGGTTAATCCTCCTTCCCCTCTCCCACATTTTTATTCCGGTATCTTCCCCCATCCTTTCCTGTCCTGAAGAAAGGTCTTGATCTAAAAGGTCGACTGATTATTCATTTCCATCGACGCTGTCTGACATGCTGAGTTCCTCGAGCATTTTGTGTGTGTTGCTCTATTTTTAAATACAGTGCCTTTTTGTCTTCTTAACCACTTGTTGGAACTGCATGTTAGCTTTTTAGGATTCATGCACCAAGACCCCTCTGTGCTTCACTCACTTGCAGTCTTTCTCCATTTAAATGATCTGCCTTTTGATTTTTCTTACCAAAGTTCATGACCTAACACTTCCCCACATTAAACTCAATTTTCCAGTCTTGCTCACTCACTCAAACTAACTATATCCATTGCAGAATCACAGTATTCTTATTACAACATGTCTTCTCACCTATTTTTGTATCATTGGCATACCTGGAAACCTTAAATACTGTTCCTTCCTCCAGGTTATTAGTGTAAATAATGAACAATGGAAGGCTGAAAACTGATCCCTGTGGTAGTCCACTAATTACCTCCTTCCAAACAACTCACTCATTCCAACTCTTGTTTTCTATGTGACCGCCATTGTCCATCTATTCTAACACTTTTTCTCCAATACTACGGGCTTTTAATGTATGCACCAGCCTCCTATGGGGTACCTTGTCAAAGACTTTTTGGAAATCTAACTACATCTATAATTCCCATTGAACAGCTCTATCTTTTACATCTTCAAAGAATTGTAGCAAATTTATCAAGCATGACTTCCTGTCCATATAACTGTTACCTGGGTTTAATTAAATTCATTTTAATTAAATTTAATTATATACTTCCTTTTTTGTTATTGGCTCTAAGATCATCTTGCCAATAATAGCTGGCTCATAGTGGCCCATAGTTACCTGCTTTGAGCCTTTTTAAAAAACTCAACATTAATCTCTCCTTATCACAGATATTTAGATTCCTGCACCCCCACCAAATAATCCCCTTCCACACAGATTCATCTCCAATATTTCCTGGTTCTGATGATAATCTAGTGTTTTGAAATGTTAACTATCCCTTTTCTGAATTGCCTACTAATGTGCTGTGAACATCCAGCAAGTTTTGATCTTGTTTCAGAATTCCATGTAGTTTTCTTCTGTATTTTTAGAAATGATACATCTATTTGATCTGTTCTCAAGCAGCTATCACTTCAATGAATTAAAATGTGCTTTGATTGTTTTTATTTTCATCAGTACAACTATGCTTGATTGACTTTAGGACATAGAACTTAGACCATCAGGGCACAGTAAAGTTGTTGGGTTATAAAATGACTAACTGGCTCAGTTTCCAGCTCCAGTTCCTGTGGGAGCATCTTTACTATGAATATTTAATGTTTTTCATTGTATCTTTATTTCTTTCTATAAGGCTGGATCTGCAACTTGTCACTACCATAAAACACAGGAACCCACAGGGAGTGTTTGGTAGGGAAATGAGCATCCATATTTAGTTTGTGTTTTTCCAAGTGTTCATTTTAATGTATGAAAAATTATGGATCATGTGCCTCTGGTTTTCCAGAGGGTTCACTCAGCTGGGTGTGTTAATTGCAAATCTTGTTAGTAGATCATCTGAAAGAGGAGATAGCTGAACTCATTACTTTATTAATCCAGAATATAAAAATTTCCATTCCCTAATTTCTCCTCTAACTGATTCTTCCATGAACCTAGAAGTTTTTACTCAAAGATACATGTTGATATTTGCTTATAAGACCATAAGACTATAAGACATAGGAGCAGAATTAGTTATTCGGCCCATTGAGACTGTACCACCATTCCATCATGGCTGATTTAATATCCTTTTTAACCCCATTCTCCTATCCTCTCCCCATAACCTTTGATGCCCTTACTAGTTGAGAACCTATCAATCCCTGCTTTAAATGTAATCAATGACTTGTAAGAAGAAAAAAACAAGAAATTCGGTAGGTGCTGGAAATCCAAAGCAACATACACAAAATGCTGGAGGAACTCAGCAAGTTGGGCAGCATCTATGGAAATGTTGGCTGTTCATTTCCCTGGATGTGTCTAGCCTGCTGAGTTCCTCCAGCATTTTGTGTATGTTACTTGTAAGAAGAAGTTCTTTCACCATTTGTTCTAAATCTATGCTTTAATTAAATTAAATTATGACTCCTTTCTGCAATATCTTGAATACGCTGATGTAATGATCTATATTTACTATTTACTTTATCTATTCTGACTCATTACTAAACAGAAGGGAATTTTCTGCATATGAGGTCATTGCAGTCTCCTATCAAGCAATCCCATCCGTTCCATTCCTTCTGTAACTCTGTAATTCATTCACTCTTAAATAACTATCAACTCTCTTTAGATTTAATTTTGTTACTTAACAATATTTGGAGTATATTACAGTTGCAAGTTAATTGACCAGTACATTGCTGGAATGCAGGAGGAAACCAGAGCACTAGAGCCGGGGTAAAATAGGGAGAGTAGGGGATTCCAAAATGGCCCAAAAAAAGAATGAGTAAACACCACAGAGATAGGAGCTGTCAGGAATGAACTTAAGTTGCTGAGCTGTGAAGCAACAGCACCAACTGATGCTCCATTGCGCTGTTCTGTGGCCTATAGGATCTGTTATCCTGTAATCCAATAGTTTTCCTGCCTTACCTGCTTTCTTTGCTAAAGTCCCATCCATGTCTCTGTTTCTGATACTCTGTTGCGAAGAAATGGTTTGGCCCTCTTCTCTACCTCACCTCTAGGGAATTCCATTATATTCTAGTGACCAAAACAAAAAAAATAGAATGCTGCACTGTCCGAGATGCTGTGCTCTGACAGGACTTTACTTGTGTACTCTTCCACTGCACCCGTTTAAAGAAATGTAGAAGAAACACCCTCCACCCTTTTATACTGGCTATTTCCCTTTTTTTTCAGTTCAGTTGAAGTGTTTCAAATGTTGACTGTTCATTTCCCTTCATAGATGCTGTCTGACCTGAGATCCTCCAGCACTTTGTATAGTACTCCAGATTCCATCATCTGTAGCCTTTAATGTCTCTGTAAAAGAGATACTGTATCCTAGTGGCCAGGGCCATCTTTCTCTTACAATTACCATAATCTGAAAGAAACAGATTACTTGACTGTGAGAGAACATTAGCTGTTCTATTAATTACATTACAATACTATAACAGTACTTTATTGAGTGCATTGAAACCAATGTATTAGATGCTATGTAAATATAAGTCATTCTTCGAATAATTAACATACTGACTATTTATACTGGACAAAATAAAATACATCTTGAAACTCAGTGAAGCAAAATGCAAGAGGGTAAGACAAATCAATGATAAGATGCCCCTCTCCATATTTTTCATCATGTTTTAATACGATTTGAAACAGCTGTGACAGAGCTTGAATGCCTACAAATAAAAAACAAGCAACATAAGTGTTGCTTCCACATGAGCTCAATGTAATTTACGCTCACTTTGACTGACAGTATATAGAGGCACCTTCACAAATCCTCAGAGCCTCGGATAATGTCAGTTTCTGAGGCTGATGTGAGAGCAGATTGACTCATAATATACAATATAGCTACTATATAAACATCCACAGCATAGTAAAATTTTTAATGGTCCTATTCAGGCCTAAAGATTTAATCACAGTGGTGGAGTTCTGATTGTTGTGGGAAACATATTTCCTGATAGTGGGGTGGGGGTCACTCTACTTGGCAGGTTAGACTTGCAACTGTGAAACAAGCAACACACACAAAATGCTGGAGGAACTCAGCAGGCCAGGCAGCATCTATGGAAAAGAGTACAGTCGACGTTTCGGGCCAAGATCGGCAGGAAGGATCTGGCACTTCCTCTGCAGTGGTTGTAGGAGTTGACTCTGGGATTGCAGGAAGTAGTTCAGACAACTCTCGGCACCTTTCTTATCTAACAATTGAGTCTGATCTCCTCAACTGATCAATGTCTCCAGATGACATTAGATGTAACCTCTATTGTAGTCCCTCACCAGGACTGCTTTTCCAGGAGTGAAACACTGAACCTCATTTTTTGAGGAGTCCTCAATTAGTCGCAGCTGTTTGTCCTGCTGATTGGGTTTGAGGAGATCAAAACGTGAGCGCAAGGGATGATTCAGCAACGGCACAGCTGGTGAGTTGTTGGTTGTGGAGTGTACTGCATTGTGATATGCAGGGAGGAAATTGGCGAGATTCTGATTCAGTGTTAGTGTAGTGTCTTCTGCTGACATTGCTGCTGACAGTGTTCCTTAAACACTGGATAAACATTTCTGCCAAGCCATTCATAGCTGGGTGGTATGGTGCCTATGTAGTATGTCTTATTCTATTCTTTTTCAGGATGAGTGAAACTGTTCTGCAACAAACTGTGGTTGATGGTCACTGACCAAGTCTTCTGGAACACCAGTCCTTGAGAAGAGGCTTCTCAACACATCAACTGTGCTGAGGCTCTAATGGAAGCTATTGGGAACACTTTGTAGCTGTGTCCACTGCTACCAAGAAAACTGTACCCGTGAATGGTCCAGAAAACCCCCACCTGACTCCTCTGCCAGGGCAATGCCGGCCATTCCCTGGGATAGAGATGTGATGCTCTTGGTGTCCCAAATCGTGCATGGCAAGATGCTTGATCTGCTGATCTATGCCAAGCCGCCAGACAAATTTACAAGCCAAGGCTTTCATTATGACCATGCCTAGATGACCGGCATGTAGCTCTTCTAATATTCTTGCTGTCAGCTTGGATGGAGCAACAACACACAATCCTCACACAAGGCAGCCTCTGTCAGAATAAGTTCATCCGGGCGCTGGTAAAAATGGGGAACTGGAATTTCTGCTGCACATTCTAGCCATTTTGGGTTTCCATGTAGATATGAGAGAGTGTGGGATCTCTTCTGGTTTCCTTTGAATCATCTCTGCCATAATAGGGAGACTTTCAATTTGCATTAGGGAGAATGCATCAAGAGGAGTGGTTGCTTTTGTAAATTTTTAAGGTATTTTCTTTTCCAAGGGTAAAGGGAACAATACATCAGCATTTCCATGATTATTTCTCCTCTTGAATTTGATCTTGTAACTGCCCTCCAAGAAACAGAACTCTGGATTCATGCTGCTGATGTTAGTGGAACACCATTCTGTGGACTGAAATTGGACACTAGTGTTTGATGATCAGTAATGAGAGTAAACTGTCTATTATACAACAAGTACTGGTTGAAATGGTTTACATGCCAAACCAGACTCCCGGCCTCTCTGGTAATCTGTGCATAATTTTTCTCTGCAGCAGTAAGGGAACATGATGCAAAGGCTATGGGGTGCTTACTTCTATCACTCATACCATGTGACATGTTGCCATAAGGCGAGGCATCACAAGCTTCAATGAAAGGTGTATGTCATGATGTGTCAGAACAGTGTCTGCCATCACCACTTCCTTTGCCTTTCGGAAAACTACCTCACACTACTTTGTCCACTGCAATTTCTTCCCATTCTATAGTAAAGAGTTCAAGGGTTGGAGCACAATAACTAGGTTTGGCAGGAACCAGTTATAGCAATTGACAAATCTAAAAAAAAGACCACAACTGTGATGCATCGTGAACACTGCGCAGCACATCACACAAACCAATCTTCCGTCCTTGGACTCACTTTACACTGCACGCTGTCGGAACAGTGCTGCCAGAATAATCAAGGACACGACCCACCCAGCCAACAGACTTTTCGTCCCTCTTCCCTCCGGGAGAAGGTTCAGGAGCTTGAAGACTCGTACGGCCAGATTTGGGAACAACTTCTTTCCAACTGTGATAAGACTGCTGAACGGATCGTGACCCAGATCTGGGCCGTACCCTCCAAATATCTGGACCTGCCTCTCATTTTTTTTGCACTACCTTACTTCCCATTTTTCTATTTTCTATTTATGATTTATAATTTAAATTTTTAATATTGACTAATTTTCACTATTTTTAATATCTTTAATATTTAATATTTGTAATCCAGGCAGCGTGAAGCGCAGAATCAAATATTGCTGGGATCATTGCACGTTCTAGGACCAATTGTTTGGCAACAATAAAGTATAAAGTATAAAGCATCCTTTGGCCTTGCAGCACCCACCACTGCTTAACTTTTCTCAGCACACTTGTGTAATCCTTATGTGTTGATAGTGTGACCACAATAAGTGATGCTTAGTTTAAAGCATTCACACTTGTAACATTGTGCTCTGAGCCCATAATCTTCTAATCTTTTTAACACTGTCTCAAGAGTTTGGAGATATTTCTTGTCATCCTCATCGGTAACAATGATGTCATCCAGCTTTGCATTACTTGGTCCATAACTTTCTACCAGAGAGCAGACGCACATGCTACTCCAAAAATAAGCCTATTATAGCGATAAAGGACTTTGTGAGTTTATGGTGAGAAGCATATGGTCTCTTCTTCCATCTCCATCTATAGGTAGGCCTCAGCAAAGTCCACTTTGCTGAAGTGCTTGTCATAAGGTGGTAGCTGGGAAACGGACCCAAGTGCAAGACACAGACACAGAAGTACTGGGGACAGGACTAGGATGCAGGGTGGGGGCTAGGACATGGACACGAAAACCGGGAACCCGGAACAGGACTGGACAAGAGAGCTAGGAGCCTGGGCTTGGACTCCGAGCCAAAGACTGGACAAGGACCCAGAACCTGGGTCTTGCCTCTGGCTCGGACTCCAGAACTAGGCAAGGACAAGACATGGCTGGCAGGCAGGATGAGGCTGAAGTCTTCAGGCTCGAGGCAAGGCTTGAGACTAGAGACGAGGCAAGGCTTGAGACTAGAGACTTGAGACGAGGCTTGAGACTAGAGACTTGAGGTGAGGCTAGAGGCTGGATACTAGAGGCGAGGCTAGAGGCTGGAGACTAGAGGCGAGGCTGGAGGCTGGAGACTAGAGGTGAGGCTTGGCTAGAGATGGGATCTTGAAGCTCCTCCTGGGCAGGGTGCGATACTCCTGGGCAGGGCGCGGACCACCTGGTCAGGGCATGGATCACCTGGGCAGGGTGCGGATCTCCACCCGACGGAGGCAAGAGACAGGAAGGGACAGAACCAACCATAGGGTAATGGCAAGACGGCCTGGCTTACTCGACAGGGGCAAGGGACAGGAAAGGACAGAACCAGCCGTAGGGTAATAGCAAGATGGCCTGGCTTACCCGACGGAGGCAAGGGAGAGGAAGGGACAGAACCAACCGCAGGGTAACGGCAAGATGGCCTGACTTACCTGGCAGAGGCAAGGGTCAGGATAGGGTGGCTCCTAGACAAAACTACAGGCAAGGCGAGAGTTACCGGCAAGATAAGGCAGGGCTTTAGGCGAGGAAACAGAAGGCAAGGGAAGGGATACAAGGAGTAAGGACAAGAACAATCCAGCCACCACGCCCTGGTCTCTGGAGGCATTTATGCAGCCAGCCCCAACGAGAATCAGCTGCCTCAATTAGTGCTCAAACAGGAACAGAAACAGGGTAGACAGGAAAACCTGGAGCAAGGGTCAATGGACCGGACCGTGAACCAGAATGCGGATTTCACGGATTGGACCATGACAGTGCTTCCCTCCAGAAAGGTTTGCAAAGATATCCTTTATCCTGAGCAGAGGATATTGATCTACTCTCAGTACTGGATTGATGGTGTCAGTAAAATCACCACGGTCCCTGATAGACCCATTCCTCTTGGCTACTGAGACCACTGATATTGCCCATGGGTTCCACTCAACTTTGTAAACAATTCCATCAGTCTCCATGCAATTTAGCTCACTACTACCTTGTCACGGATGGTATGAGGAACTGGACTGGCAAAGTAAACCTTGGGTGTGGCATTTTCATTTAACACTATTTTATCCTTAATATGCTTGAGTTTTTCAGTTCTGTCCCCCAGTGGCACTATCTAGTACTTTTCCTAATTCACTTTCAGCTGACTCTATTGCAGGGGATGTGATATGCAAATGGCAGATGGATCTCCAATCAAGTTGTAGTTGTTTCAGCCAATCATGGTCCCACAATGCTGGCCCTACTGTTTTTACCACACACAAACTCAATGTGACTTGTTGATTGTTGTATTTCACTGTTATGAATGTCATTCTTACGAGAGTTAAATTTTCTCTAGTTTTAGTTCTTAGTTGGATTCAGTTCAATATCTTTCAAATGCTGTTCACACTCATCTTGTGGAATGATTGAAACATCCGAGCCAGTGTTGAATTGAATTCCTTTTTAATTAATTTGCTGTTTAACTTCTGGTGTAAGCCAAATTGCCTGTCTCCTTTTATTTTTCACATCTCAAGGCTAAACAGTCCTGTTTCACTCTCATCACTATCAGATTTTTCATCAATAGCATGCAGATTAGTGCCCTTTATCAAACTGCAACTTAACTTTTATCTTTTTCTCTTCCCTGTCCAGTCCATTTATTTCTGTCAGCATTGCATGCTCTTTTTATGTCTCCTACTTTGTTGCATTTTCTGCAAGTTTCACCTATAAACTTGCATCGGTCTGGTGTACATGAGCCTCTACCACAACAGTTACATGATTTACTCGGCCAGGCTTTCCTCCATCTAGATGCTGCAATTTTGTTCACACTCACTTTCATTCCTGACTGCAACTCAATTGCATCTCTAGCTGCTGTTTCCATTGATGCAGCTATTTCAAATGCTCTTTTAAATGTAAGTTGTGCTTCAGTTGGGAACTGTTTTTGTTTGCTTTCTTGTCAGATTCCACAAACTAAGCAATCTCTTAGTGCATCATTAAGCCCATCACTGAACTGACAATGCTTGGACAATTTCCTCAATGCAGCCACGTTCACTGAAATGGACTCCCCTTCTTTATGATTTGCTTATAAAATCTAAAGTAATCTGCAATCAACAGTAGTTGCTGTTCTAAACATTCCGACATTTCTTTCAAGATATCAGCAAAGCTCTTTTCAGCTGGTTCGATTAGAGTAGACACACTTCTAAGCAAATTGTATGCTCTTCTATCTGCTACACTCAGCAAATCAACACTTGCTTCTCATTGGCTATTAGATTTACTTCAAAATACGGTTCAATTCATTCAGTATATAATACATCAACCAATTATCTTTTGTGCAATTGAGCATGTCTATCTTTCTGATGTAACCAGCCATTTATGCTTTTATTTATTTAGTATTATCATCACCTGGTAATCACAGTTCATGAACTAGTGAATTTTGATTATTTTCTGCTTTTTTTTTAAAACTCAACTGTCTTTCTCTTCCCCTTGTGAAGAAACAAATATGTTGTGCTTTTTTTTTAACTCAATTGTCTCACTGAGATAGATAGTCATCTTAGGTTTGTTTTAAAATTTTCTCATCACCATTGTTATGTTCTTTTAACTCCAAAACGTAAAACTAATTGAAAGAAAAACACACAAGCCCAGAGGATGTGCTTTAGTTTCATTTTGCATTTTAGAAAAAATACACACTTATGATGTGGTGGTGTGATAATGTATAGCTTTTACATACTTTTATATATAACATATTATGAATTTTGTAAACAGAGTGCTTAATCAAATAATATATAAAATATTACTCAAACATTACTGAAATATTAAATACACAACAGTAACTATATCAGAGGATCTGTCCTCAATCCAGCACATAACTGTCATCACAAAAAAGGCTTGACAGCGCCTCTACTTTCTTAGAAGTTTGTACAGATTTGATATGCCATCAAAATCTTTGACAAACTTCAATAGATGTACAAAGGAGAGTATCCTGACTGGTTACATGATATGGAACCTCTAATGCCCAGGAATGAAGAAGTCTATAAAATGTGGTGGATACATCTTAGTCCACCACAAACAAAGCTCTCCCCTACCATTTAAGCACATTTACAAGGAGTGCTACCACAAGAAAGAAACATCCATTGTCACGAACCCCGTGACGGGAATAAAGAACCAGCAGAGATAGAAAATGCTTTGGAGTCCAGTATTGCTATGAACTAATAATATTTATTAGTAACTACACAATACAGTAATATAAATGTAGATAAATCAAACAGGTTAGCAATGATTATATATAAAAGTAAGTATATCAGTAAGTGTGGAAATATATGTGTGAAAAACCAAGCTTCTTTAAGTCTAGGGGGTAAAAAGATATGGTCTTACGAAGATGAGTAAAGTTCAGTTCAGTTCAGTTCGTGTTATTTAGTTGAATAGTGATGGAGAGAGAGGGGGAGAGATTTGAGTCTTCAGGTGAGCTGATGCCGTCAATCTTCTTGTTGTCCTTCAAAATCCTTTAAAAGTCACCGACTGTGACTTTAACAAAGGGGACTGGTTTTCTGTGGTGGAGCTATCCCCCAGGCGAGGGTGGACACATGGACAACCCTTTTCTTCTTTCCATTGCAAGAGCGATGGATCAATCCGCCTGATCGATCCTCCAAAACCCACATTTTCTGTGAGCACAACAATGCTCATTCAGTTTCCAAACATGTGTCTGAGGTCTGTATCATCTGAACTATTTTATCTTCCCATGCTGAGCATCAACTGTCACTCAAATAACTCCTCCTTTCTCTCTTTGTGAAGAACTGCAAGCAGGCAAAAAGTCCTTGAACAAGTATCAACTACCTGCCGAAAATCATAACATCAATTGTCCATTTAATAACACGGCCTTCGGTCACCATAGCAACTTACGGTTCTATCTCCAACTCCAACTCAGTAGACATCCAAAGTTACTTCCAGTGCCTTAAAGTGACAGTCCAACCGTTAATCTTCGTCTCTCTCTCTCTTTTTTACAAACAAGCTATCGATGTTAAATAACTCTCTCTCTCTCTTTTCAAAAGCACAGTTAATAAGGGTAATTCAGGATCACCTCACACCATCATCAAGGATCTCCCATCATCCAGGCCATGATCTCTTCTCACTACTAACATCGTATAGGAGGTACAGGAGCCTTAGGTTCCACAACACCAAGTTCGTGAACAATTATTACTCTACAACTATCAGGCTCCTGAACAAACATGGATAACTTCACTCACTACAAAGCTGAACTGAATTCACAATCTATCCACTCACTTTCAAGGATTCTACAACTCAAGTTCTCAGTATTATTTATTTACTTTTTCATTATTTGCACGATCTTTCTTCTTTTGTGTATTGATTGTTTATCAATCTATTTATGTATAGTTTTTCATAAATTCTATTGCATTCCTTTATTTTCTTGTAACTGCCTACAAGGAAAATAATCTCAAGGTAGTATATGGAAACATACTGTATATATACTTTGATAATACATTTATTTTGATTGGATAAATTTACTTTGAATTGAATTGAATTGAATTGACTTTATTACTTACATCCTTCACATACATGAGGAGTGAAAATCTACATTACATCTCCGTCTAAATGTGCAATGTGCAATTTATAGTAATTTATAATAATTGGCATGTGCAATAGGATAGTCAATATAACATAGAAATACAGTTGCGTCAGCATGAATTAAGCAGTCTGATGGCCTGGTGGAAGAAGCTGTCCTGGAGCCTGTTGGTCCTGGCTTTTATGCTGCGGTGCTGTTTCCCGGATGGTAGCAGCTGGAACTGTTTGTGGTTGGGGTGACTCGGGTTCCCAATGATCCTTCGGGCCCTTTTGACACAGTAGTCTTTGTAAATGTCCTGAATAGTGGGAAGTTCACATCTATAGATTTAATATGAATAAATTTGATATGAATATTTATGTGACATTGCAAGTCTTAAAATGAAACAAATGTTAGACAACTGGTAGAAATTCTAATATTTCAGGCCGAATGCCTGCTCTTCAAAGCAGAATTACCGGCTCTTCTAACATCCTTTCTGATAAGCTATCAACAACAGACTTGCAGTATTAGCACTCGAGAAGATAGTCTACTTTAACTTCTGCTGTTTCTTAATTATATGGCTTCAGTTATATAAAACAAAGGAGATCATCATTTACAAACACTACCAGATTCATCTGCCTACGACAATCACCTACGACAACCAGACAATCATTTCCTTTCTGTTGAATTTTGAGCACATTCTCACAACTGGAATTCTTGTTGGACCTTCATTAGTTTATTGAAAATCATCGAAGGATATTATCACATTGATGCAATTAAATGATGTTTATATAATACATGAAAATTATGTGTCATTTTGCATAATTTGTCACATGCTTCATATTTACAGAAACATTCCATACACATGCAGGTTTTGTAATCTGCCTTCAGAGAAAAGATAATCCTTAGTTTGAATTACTTTGTGAATTTAAATGAACAAAGCTGACTGTTGGTGTTCACTGTGTGAATTGCGTTAGTATGAACCTTATTTTCATATCCTGCACATTTCCACTATTTAACTAGATCATGGATAATCTGGGCTTTAGCTCTCTTTTGCAGTCATTGTTCCAAATCTTTTGACATCCTTATCAAATAAAGATCTTCTTATCTTAGTTTGAAGCTTTTATATAAGCCAAAATCCACAGCTCTTTGTGGGATGAGTTCCAAATTTCCACCATGCCATGTGGGATAAAGTGCTTCTCAATTTCCCTTTTGAGTAATTTGACTTCAGCTTTAAAATTATATACCTTTGCTCTGTATTTGTGTGCAGGAAGTTGAAGAAATAATTCCTTCCTATTTATTTTGTAAATTCTTCTGTGCACTTTGGGTGCTTTCATTAAGTAATCCCTGAAACTTCTATGCTTTAGAAAAAACATCCCAAGATTTTGCGACCTATCTTTAAGATTTGACACTTCAAATCATTTGTTATTCTAATGAAAGTGCACTACATCTTCTCCTAGTGCAACAATTCTTTGAGATGCATTTCCCACAACTAAACATGAAAAATTCTATTTTCCCTACTTTATCTCTCTAAGCTCCATTGATAGAGTCATAGAATACCACATCAACAAACCAGGCCCTCTGGACCATCTAGTACCTGCCAAACCATTAATCTGCTCCCAGACCATAGCCCTCCATGCTACTCCCATTCATGCAGCTATCCAAGTTTCTCTGAATAAAAGCCACATCCACCTCTTGTGCCAGAAGCTTGTTCCACACTCTCACTGCCCTCTGAATGAAAAAGTTACCTCTCATGTTCCCCTTAAATATTTCACTTTTCTATCCTTAACCCGTGACCTCTAGTTGCAGCCTCAGCCCACCTTAATGGAAAAAGCCTGCTTACTTTTACCCTATATATATCCCTCATAATTTTGCATACCTCCATCAAATCCCTACCTTCAATCTATGGAATAAAGTCCTAACTGATTCAACCTCTCCTATAACTCAATTCCTCAAGGCCCAGCAACATCTTTGTAAGTTTTCTCTGCATTCTTTCAACCCTATTTACATCTTTTCTGCAGGTGGGTGATGAAAACTGCACACAATACTCCACAGGCCACACAAACTGCTTATACAATTCCAACATAACATCCCAACTTTTATACTCAATACAATGATTTATGAAGACCATTGTGCCAAAAGCTTTCTTTACGACCCTATCAACCTGTGATGCCACTTTCAAGGAATTATGGATCTGTATTCCCAGATCCCTCTGTGTCCTACTGCTCCTGCACTCCTCAGTATCCAACCTACTGTACCCTGGTTGGTCCTACCAAAGTGAAACAGCTTGCACTTGTCTGCATTTAACTCTATCTGCCATTTCTCAGCCCATTTTTCCAGCTGGTCCAGATCCCACGGCAAGCTTTGATAGTCTTCCTTGCTGTCCACTATACTCCCAATCTTGGTGTCATCTGCAAATTTGCTGATCCAGTTTACCGCATTATGATCCAGGTCATTGATCTAGATGACAAACAACGTCAGACCCAGCACCGATCCTTGCAGCTCACTGCTCTTCACAAGTGTCCCATCAGAGAGACAACCATCTACTACCACTCTCTGGCTTCTCCCACAAAGCCAATGTCTAATCTAATCTAGTTTCTAGGAAAAATGAGGAAGGTGCAGGTTAGATGTATTCCAAAACCAAAGAACTACTCAAATAGCAAAATAGTACATTTGTGGCTGACAAGGAAAGTCAAAGCTAATGTAAAAGCAAAAGAGAGGGCATACAATAAAGCAAAAATTAACAGGAAGATAGGGGATTGGGAAGCTTTTAAAACCCTACATAGAGCAACTAGGTGTATAAGATGATGAGGGGCATTGATTGTGTGGATAGTCAGAGGTTTTTTCCCAGGGCTGAAATGATTGCCACAAGAGGTTTAAGGAGCTGGGGAGCAGGTACAGGGGAGATGTCAGGGGTAAATTTTTTACTCAGAGAGTGGTGAGTGCATGGAATGGGCTGCCAGCAATGGTGGTGGAGGTGGATACAATAGGGTCTTTTAAGAGACTTTTGGATAGGTACATGGAGCTTAGAAAAATAGAGGGCTATGGGTAAGCCTAGTAATTTCTAAGGTAGGGACATGTTCGGCACAGCTCTGTGGGCTGAAGGGCCTGTATTGTGCTGTAGGTTTTCTATGTTTCTCTATGTTTCTATGTTTAAAAGAATTATTAGGAGGGAAAAGATGAAATATGGATACAAGCTAGCAAACAATATCAAAGTGGATAGTAAAAACCTTTTCAAGTATGCAAAAAATAAAAGAGAGATGAGAGTGGATGTAGAAAAGGAGGCTGGAGAAATAATAATGGGATCCAAAGAGATGGCAGATAAACTAAATGAATATTTTGCATCAGTCTTCAGTGTGGAAGATGCTAGCAGTGCACCAGATATTGAAGGGTGTGAGGACAGAGAACTGAATACAGTCACTATTACAAGGGAGAAGCTGCTCAAGAAGCTGATAGACCTAAGGGTACATAAGTCACCTGGGCCAGATGAACTGCATCCAAGATTGCTGAAAGAAGCAGCAGTAGAGATTGTGGAAGTATTAGTAATGACCCTAATGCCAGAGGACTGGAAGATTGCAAATGTCACTCCAGAGAAAGATAGAAACATAGAAAACCTACAGCACAATACAGGTCCTTCACCCCACAATGCTGTGCTGAATATGCACTTACTTTAGAAATTACCTAGGGTTACCCATAGTCCTCTATTCTTCTAAGTTCCATGTACATATCCAAGAGTCTCCTAAAAGACCCTACTGTATCTGGCTACACCATCGTCACTGGCAGCCCATTCCATGAACTCACCAATCTCTGCGTAAAAAATTTATCCCTGATATCTCCTCTGTACCTACTTCCAAGCACCTTAAAACTGTGCCCTCCTGTGTTAGCCATTTCAGCCCTGGGAAAAAGCCTCTGACTATCCACACGATCAATGCCTCACATCATCTTATACACCTCTATCAGGTCACCTCTCATTTGCCGTTGCTCCAAGGAGAAAAGGCCAAGTTCACTCAACCTAACTCATAAGGCATGCCCCCCCCACCCCCATCCAGGCAACATCATTGTAAATCTCCTCTGCATCCTTTCTATATTTTCCACATCCTACCTGTAGTGAGGTGGCCAGAACTGAGTACAGTACTCAAGTGGGGTCTAAACAGGGTCCTATATAGTTGTAACATTACCTCTCGGCTATTGAACTCAATCCCACAGTTGATGAAGGCCAATAGATTGTATGCCTTCTTAACCACAGACACCTGCGCAGCAGCTTTGAGTGTCCTATGGACTCAGACCCCAAGATCCCTCTGATCCTCAACACTGCCAAGAGTCTTACCATTAATGCTATATTCTGCCATCATATTTGACCTACCAAAATGAACCACCTCACACCTATCTGGGTTGAACGCCATCTGCCAATTCTCAGCCCTGTTTTGCATTCTATCAATGTTCCACTGTAACCTCTGACAGCCCTCCACACTATCCACAACACCCTGAAACTTTGTGTCATCAGCAAATTTACTAACCCATCCCTCCATTTCTTCATCCAGGTAGTGGGGTACCGCAAGGCTCAGTGCTGGGACCCCAGTTGTTTACAATGTATATTAATGACTTGGATGAGGGAATTAAATGCAGCATCTCCAAGTTTGCGGAGGACACGAAGCTGGGCGGCAGTGTTAGCTGTGAGGAGGATGCTAAGAGGATGCAGGGTGACTTGGATAGGTTGGGTGAGTGGGCAAGTTCATGGCAGATGCAATTTAATGTGGATAAATGTGAGGTTATCCACTTTGGTGGCAAAAATAGGAAAACAGATTATTATCTGAATGGTGGCCGATTAGGAAAAGGGGAGGTGCAACGAGACCTGGGTGTCATTATACACCAGTCATTGAAAGTGGGCATGCAGGTACAGCAGGCGGTGAAAAAGGCGAATGGTATGCTGGCACTTATAGCGAGAGGATTCGAGTACAGGAGCAGGGAGGTACTACTGCAGTTGTACAGGGCCTTGGTGAGACCACACCTGGAGTATGGTGTGCAGTTTTGGTCCCCTAATCTGAGGAAAGACATCCTTGCCATAGAGGGAGTACAAAGAAGGTTCACCAGATTGATTCCTGGGATGGCAGGACTTTCATATGAAGAAAGACTGGATGAACTAGGCTTGTACTCGTTGGAATTTAGAAGATTGAGGGGGGATCTGATTGAAACGTATAAAATCCTAAAGGGATTGGACAGGCTAGATGCAGGAAGATTGTTCCCAATGTTGGGGAAGTCCAGAATGAGGGGTCACAGTTTGAGGATAAGGGGGAAGCCTTTTAGGACTGAGATTAGGAAAAACTTCTTCACACAGAGAGTGGTGAATCTGTGGAATTCTCTGCCACAGGAAACAGTTGAGGCCAGTTCATTGGCTATATTTAAGAGGGAGTTAGATATGGCCCTTGTGGCTACGGGGATCAGGGGGTATGGAGGGAAGGCTGGTGCAGGGTGTGGTAAACCATGTATATATGTTGTAACTCGGTTACCTGTCTGGACACACCCCTCTGCTGACTGCCCCTGTGGCTCCTCCCACAGAGTCCTGTATAATGGTGTTCGTCTTGCCCCTCCCCCTCAGTCCAGGGGCAGACACTCACTGTGGAGGTCGTATTGTACAGCGAATAAAAGCCTTTCAGTATTTTAACCAAATCTCAGTCTTTTGGAGTAATTGAAGGTGCTTCAATTTTATTCGCTGTACATTTTAAAACATGGAACAGGTCCTGAGACCAGTAAAATTAGACCTCCATCCGCAAATGCCTGACGCTGGAAACGCTTTCGAACTCTGGCTGGCCTGCTTCGAAGTATATCTAGAGGAGATTAAAGCGACCGACCCCGTAGCGAAGTGCAGAGTTCTACTCTCCAGGGTCAGTCCACGGGTTTGTTCACTGGTCAGAGACCAGCCGAACTACGACGGCGCGATGAGCGCACTCAAAAGACAATACCTGTGGCCGATAAACAGCGTCTATGCTCAGCATCGCTTAGCGACACGGCAACAACGGTCCGGGGAATCGAGTGCTGAGTTTGTCCGGGCCCTACAGACACTCGTGCGGGTCTGCAATTGCCAGGAGCTGACGGCGGCGCAGCATGCAGAACTCCTAGTGAGTGACGCCTTCGTCACGGGGACCAGGTCAGTGTACGTGTGCCAGCAGCTGCTGGAAAAAGCCGATCTTACCCTCAGTTCGGCGATGGAGCTGGCTGATACGTTGGAGGCTGCTCTGCATAACTCCGAGGCTCTCCAGGCATGCGATCCCCCGATGGCCTCATGGGTGCTGCAGACCCCGCAACCTGCCGGCGAATCGACCTCGGCTGCCGCCAGTCGTGAGTCCGCGAAGTGCTACTTCTGCGGACTGGAGAATCACCCCCGGAAACGCTGCCTGGCCCGACAAGCTACCTGTTCCAGCTGCGGAAAGAAGGGCCACTTCGCCAAGGTCTGTAAGTCAAAACCGCGAGCAGGATCGAGCAGCGCCGCGTGCGAGACGTGGGGGTCGCCATCTTGCCTGCCGACATCTTCCCTGCACGCCACCACCACGTGTGAGACATGGGGGCAGCCATCTTGGTCAGCGCCACCTCCCACCGCCTACGACCAACGGGTGCTCACGGGGCACCCCACCACGCCAGACCAAGACAGCGACCCCACCCTGGCTTCCATGACCCTCGACCAAAGCACTCCCCACCAGCTCGCAAGGTCAATGATGGACATCCTGGTGGAGGGGCACAGGACAAGCTGCCTGTTTGACACAGGCAGCATGGAGAGTTTTATCCACCCGGCCACGGTGCAGCATTGTGGACTCATGATACGGCCGGTAAGTCGGAGGGTCACCATGGCCTCCAGGTCGCATACAACAGACATCCGGGGGGGTTGTGTAGCGATGCTAGTGGTGCAGGGCACAGAATATCGGGACTCTACGTTACTGGTCTTGCCTCAACTGTGTGCCCCTGTGCTGTTGAGGTTGGACTTCCAGAGCCACCTGAAAAGCGTGACAATGAAGTATGATGGGCCCCTCCCGCCAATTACTGTCATAAATCCCCTGTTTTGTAGAGATATGTCACGTACCCTGCTACTGACCACACACACACACCGACCCGCGCATCCCACCCAACATCATGCCAACTGCCACACTACCGACACCACTTGCGGCCTCTCCACCCTCAGGATCCCTCCCCCACCGCTGTTCGCTAACCTGACCCCTGACTGTAAACCTGTGGCAACTAAAAGCAGGAGGTACAGTGCGGGGTACAGAGCCTTCACTAAGTCAGAGATGCAGCAGCTGCTCAGGGAGGGGGTCATTGAGGCAAGCACAAGTCCTTGGAGGGCGCAGGTGGTGGTTGTTCGAAACGGGGAGAAGAATAGGATGGTCGTGGACTATAGCCAGACCATCAATAGGATCATGCAGCTCGACGCGTACCCTCTACCCCGTATCGCGGATATGGTCAATCAGATAGCACAGTACAAGGTGTACTCGACCATAGACCTAAAATCCGCTTACCATCAGCTCCCCATCCACCGGGAGGACCGCCCTTACACTGCCTTTGAGGCGGACGGCAGGCTTTATCAATTCCTGTGCGTCCCCTTTGGTGTCACGAATGGTGTATCTGTCTTCCAGAGGGCAATGGACCGGATGGTGGACCAGTGCCAACTGAAGGCCACGTTCCCATATCTGGATAACATCACCGTCTGCGGTCACGACCAGCAGGATCACGACAACAACCTCCAAAAATTTCTTCAAGCGGCCAAATCTTTCAACCTCACCTATAACAAGGACAAGTGTGTATTTGGGACCACCCGACTTGCTATCCTTGGGTGTGTCGTGGAGAATGGAGTCATTGGCCCCAACTCCGACCGTATGAGCCCCTTGTTGGAACTCCCTCTTCCCAACACCCTCAGAGCCCTCAAAAGGTGCCTGGGCTTCTTTTCATATTACGCCCAATGGGTCTCTAACTACGCAGACAAGGCCCGGCCTCTGGTCAAGTCCACCACATTCCCCCCCTCTGCCGAGGCCCACGCGGCCTTCAACCGCATAAAAGGGGACATTGCCAAAGCAGCAATGCATGCGGTGGATGAGGTCATTCCCTTCCAAGTAGAGAGTGACGCCTCCGACTTTGCGCTGGCTGATACCCTCAACCAGGCAGGAAGACCAGTGGCGTTCTTCTCCCGTACCCTTCAAGGCCCTGAAATTCAGCACTCTGCAGTAGAGAAAGAGGCCCAGGCCATAGTGGAAGCTATAAGGCACTGGAGGCACAATCTTGCCGGCAAAAGGTTCACCCTGCTAACTGACCAGAGCTCAGTCGCATTCATGTTTAATAATCAGCAGCGGAGCAAAATCAAAAATGATAAAATTCTGAGATGGAGAATTGAACTCTCCACCTACAACTATGACATCATGTACAGGCCTGGGAAGTTCAACGAGCCCTCCGATGCCCTATCCCGGGGAACATGCGCCAGCACGCAGATCGACCGGCTATACGCCCTACATGTAGACCTTTGCCACCCGGGAGTCACCCGGCTTTTCCACTTCGTGAAAGCCCGGAACCTGCTTTACTCCCTTGAGGAGATCAGGATGACGACCAGGGACTGCCAAGTCTGCGCAGAGTGCAAACCGCACTTCTACCGACCCGAAAAGGCACCACTCATCAAGGCCACCCACCCCTTTGAACGACTGAGTGTTGACTTTAAGGGCCCCCTTCTCTCCACCGACCGCAATGTGTACTTTCTTAATGTAATTGACGAGTACTCGCGGTTCCCCTTCGCCATCCCCTGCCCCGACACCACTACCACGTCAGTTATAAAAGCCCTGCGCAAGCTCTTCACTCTGTTCGGATACCCATGCTATATCCACAGTGACAGAGGGTCCTCGTTTATGAGTGACGAGCCGCGCCAATAGCTACTGGCTAGGGGAATTGCAACTAGTAGGACCACGAGCTATAATCCCCGGGGGAATGGACAGGTAGAGAAGGAGAATGGCACAGTGTGGAAAGCCACACTCTTAGCCCTCAGGTCAAAGGGCCTGCCGGTCTCCTGCTGGCAGGAGGTCCTTCCCGAGGCACTCCACTCCATCCGCTCCCTGTTATGCACAGCCAGCAATGCCACCCCACATGACCGGCTCTTTGCTTTTCCCAGAAAATCGACCACTGGAACCACCCTACCAACTTGGCTGACGTCCCTGGGGCCAGTGCTGCTCCGGAAACATGCGAGGAGCAATAAATACTCCCCAATAGTCGAGAGGGTTCACTTACTTCATTCGAACCCCCAGTATGCCTACGTGGTTTTACCTGATGGGCGGGAGGACACGGTCTCCATCCGCGACCTGGTGCCCGCAGGAGCTCCGGGCCCCTGCCCTGAACACTCCGTGGTGACTATTGACCTCGTACCCACCAACGTATGTACCCACGAGACACCGCGCACTCCAAACCCTATACAGACACCACATGGCACTCCCATACCGGGCGCGACGCACATGCACGAGGGATTACCGACGCCTAATGTGCTGGCACCTGAAGTCAGGCCGGAGCCAGCACAACCGCCATCGCCGATGCAATCACCGCCAGTGCTACGTAGATCACAGTGACGGACTCGACCGCCTGATAGACTTGACCTGTAAATATACTTCTTGTAAATATTGTCCGTCACTTTACCCTGCGGGACTCTTTTTAAAAAAAGGAGTGAATGTGGTAAACCATGTATATATATTGTAACTCAGTTACCTGTCTGGACACACCCCTCTGCTGACAGCCCCTGTGGCTCCTCCCACAGAGTCCTGTATAAAGGTGTTCGTCTTGCCCCTCCCCCTCAGTCCGGGGGCAGACACTCACTGTGGAGGTCGTATTGTACAGCGAATAAAAGCCTTTCAGTATTTTTACCAAACCTCAGTCTTTTGGAGTAATTGAAGGTGCTTCACAGGGTTATGAGTTGGATGATCAGCCATGATCATAATAAATGGCGGTGCAGGCTTGAAGGGCCGAATAGCCTACTCCTGCACCTATTTTCTATGTTTCTATGTCATTTATAAAAATCATGAAGAGAAGAAGCCCCAGAACAGATCCCTGAGGCACACCACTGGCCACTGACCTCCATGCAAAATATGACTCATCTACAACCACTCTTTGCCTTGCTGAAATCCATCTACATCTACTGCTCTACCTTCATCAATGTGTTTAGTCGCATCCTCAAAAAATTCAATCAGACTCGTAAGGCACGACCTCCCTTTGACAAAGCCATGCTGACTATTCCTAATCATATTATGCCTCTCCAGATGTTCATAAATCCTACCTCTCAGGATCTTCCCCATCAACTTACTAACCACTGAAGTAAGACTCACTGGTCTATAATCTCCTAGGCTATCACTACTCCTTTTCTTGAATAAAGGAACAATATCTGCAACCCTCTGTTGTAGCGTGGATGAAATTACCAGAGAGGCAGTCACTGGTAGATACAAAGCAGCTTCTTTATTCGACACAACAAGGTACAGTAGGCATCTTATGGATGGAGACGCTTTCCGCAGAAAGGTCTGCTAGCTAAATGTGGGCTCGATATATATATGCTAAACACAAGGGCAATCGCTACTTAAAAAGTTACAGACAATGCTTCCTATTGAAGCTACGTACAAAATATCACACCTTCGGATTTCATCCTTTCCTTCTGACGCCAACATGTCCGGGTTGGTATCCACAGCCTTTAGGAATGTAAGTTAAGTCTACGATACATTTATTTGGCACTTCCCGTGCTAACATAGAAGACAATTAATATCTATAATGTATAGGTGATACTGCCTTCGAAACTACAGCATCAGGTCAAACTACCAGAAGCATCTGGTATTCACACCTTTTAGGAAGCCCATTGTGGTGGACTCAATCCACAGTCCTTTGTCAAACAGTTAAAATAGAAGTCTGGTGGCCAAAGTCGTTTAAGTGTAAACAAATCATCTACCCAAAAGAAATCCACTCTAACGCCTTCCAATCCTCCGGAACCTCTCCTGTCCTCAATGATGATGCAAAGATCATTGCCAGAGGCTCAGCAATCTTCTCCCTCGCCTCCAACAGTAGCCTGGGGTATATTTTGTCCAGTTCTGATGACTTATCCAACTTGATGCTTTCCAAAAGCTCCAGCACATCCTCTTTATTAATGTCTATATGCTCAACCTTTTCAGTCCACTGTAAGTCATCCCTACAATCGCCAAAGTCCTTTTCCATAGTGAATACTAAAGCAAAGTATTCATTAAGTACCTTTGCTTTCTTCTCCAGTTCCATACACACTTTTCCACTGTCACACTTGATTGGTCCTATTCTCTTACATCTTATCTTCTTGCTCTTCACATACTTGGCAGCCTTGGGATTTTCCTTAATCCTGCTTGCCAAGGCCTTCTCATGGCCCCTTCTGGTTCTCCTAATTTCATTCTTAAACTCCCTCTTGCTAGCGTATAATTTTCTAGATCTCTATCATTGCCTAGTTTTTTGAACCTTTTGTAAGCTTTTCTTTTCTTCATGACTAGGTTTTCAACAGCCTTTGTACACCATGGTTCCTGTACCCTCCTATACTTTCCCTGTCTCATTGGAACATACCTATGCAGAACACCACACAAATATCCCCTGAACATTTGCCACATTTCTGCTGTACATTTCCCTGAGAACATCTGCTTCCAATTTAAGCTTCCAAATTCCTGCCTGATAGCTTCATATTTCCCCTTACTCCAATTAAACATTTTCCTAACTTGTCTGCTCCTATCCCTCTCCAATGCGATGGTAAAGGATATAGAACTCCACTCTTTAAGAAAGAAGGAAGTCAGCAGAAAGGAAATTATAAACCAGTTAGCCTGATCTCAGTGGCTGGGAAGATGTTGGAGTCAATTGTTAAGGATGAGGTGATGGAATGTTTGGTGAACAGGACAAGGTAGGACAAACTCAGCATGGTTTCCATAAGGGAAAATCTTGCCTGACGAACCTGTTGGAATTCTTTGTAGGATAGATAAAGGGGATGCAGTGGATATTGTATATTTGGACTTTCAATTGGCCTTTGACAAAGTGCCACACGTGAGGCTGCTTACCAAGTTAAGAGCCCATGGAATTACAGGAAACTTCCTGGCAGTTAGAGTATTAGCTGATTGGTGGGAGGCAGCGAGTGAGAATAAAAGGGTCCTTTTCTGGTTGGCTGCCAGTGACTAGTGGTGTTCCGCAGGGTTGGCATTGGGACTGCTTCTTTTTATGCTGTATATCAGTGATTTACATGATGGAATAGATGGCTTTGTTGCTAAGTTTACAGATGATATGAAGATTGGTGGGGGACAGGTAGTGTTGAGGAAACACATAAACTGCAGAAGGACTTAGTGTCATGATCCCTCCTGGCAATCCCCCACCATACCATTTACCTCAAGAATTGGGCCTCAATCACCTCATTTAAATTCCAATCATTCCCAGGTTCCACTAACTACACACACCTGCTTCCCATCAGAAACTGCAGGATAAAGACCCTGTGACCAAAACAAGGAGTTGCCAGTTCGTTCGTTGACTCTTCTATGAGTAGCCTTATTCCATGGTTCTTAGGACTATCAGTTCTAAGTCTATCATCATTCCTGAATTCTGTACTAAAACCAAGACTTCAGCTAAAGACTCTCTCTGGGCACCAATTCCACGCTCGTTACGACCATAACGCCTCCCGACTCGGCCTCTGCGCCTGTGTTCAGCACTTGGGTTCGTACCACCGCCATGTCCTTGCAACACATATAGATTAGGAGGTTGGGCAAGAAGGTGGCAAATGAAATACAATGTTGGAAAATGCATGGTCATGCACTTTGGTAGTAGAAATAAATGTGCTGACTATTTTCTAAACTAGGAGAAAATCCAAAAATCTGAGATGCAAAGGGAGTTGTGAGCCTTTCTGCAGAACACCTTGAAGGTTAACTTGCAGGTTGAGTCAGTGGTGAGGAAGGTAAATGCAATGTTAGCACTCATTTCAAGAGGTCCAGAATATGAGAGCTTTATAAGGCACTGGTGAGGCCTCACCTTGAGATCTGAGAACAGTTTTAGGCTCGTCATCTGAGAAAAGATATGCTGGCATTGGAGAGAGTCCAAATGAGGTTCACAAGGGTGATTCCGTGGCTCAACCACGCATTCCGCAGCACAGTAGGCACAGCAATTGCGCATGTGAATTTGCACGTGTCGGGTAATTATTTAATCTTGATAGTATTTAACTCTCTTCTTGTCGTTGTAGAGCTTGTCAAGACTTGGACAGAACATAGCAAAGCTTTGCTGCTGTTTTGCATTTGGCCTTCCCTGAGATATTGGACTTTCAAAATCAACTGACTCTGAAGACTAACGGTATTTGTTTAATATTCAGATGTTCTTTTCAGCCACAGTGTAGGCTTCATTTTCCTTTTGAGAGTTTTAGTTAATGGCCCTGTTTGGCCTAGCATTTATTGTTTTATTTTCCTTTTCTCATATTAAAGTCTGTGAAGTATTGTCCTGCTTCACTCTCTCTCACTCTGCACTTGGGCCATATCTGAACCGTGGTGACATTCCAGGAATGAAAAGGTTGTCATACAGGAATGTTTGATGGCTCAGGGTCTGTACATACTGGAATTTAAAAGGATGAGGGGGGGATCTCATTGAAGCCTTTCAAATGTTGAAAGGCCTAGACTGAGTAGATGTGAAAGGATGTTTCTTGTGGTAGGATAAGAGGGCACAGACTCAGGATAGAGGGATGTCCATTTAAAACAGATGCAGAGACATTTCTTTATCCAGAGGGTGTGAATTTATGATATTTATTACCACAGGCAGCTGTGGAGGCCAGGTCTTTGGGTACATATAAGGCAGAGCTTGATCAGTTCTTGATTGGACATGGCATCAAAGGTTATGGGGAGAAGGCTGGGGAATGAGATTGAGGAGGGAAAAAAGGATCACCCTTGATAGAATGGTGGAGCAGACTCAATGGGCCAAATGGCCTAATTCTGCTCCTATGTCTTATGGTCTTAATTCATTATCTCATATTGAATGCCAAGCAACTGAACCTTCTTGACCAAACTTCCAAGCAGGACCTTGTCAAAGGTCTTGCTAAAGTCCATGTAGACAACATCCACTGCCTTGCCTTCATCAACTTTCCTGACAACTTCCTCAAAAAACTCTATAAGATTGGTTAGATATGACCTACCATGCACAAAACCATGTTGACTATGCCTAATCTGTCCCTGTCTATCCAAATACTTGTATATCCAGTCCTTTAGAAAACCTTCCAACAGCTATAATTTCTTGGCTTATTTGTAGAGCCTTTCTTAAACAACAGAACAATATTAGCTGTCCTCCAACCCTTTGGCACCTCACCCGTGGTAAAGGATGTTTTAAATATCTCTGCTAGGGCCCCTGCACTTTCTGCTCTAGCCCCCCACAGGGTCTGCGGAAACACCTTGTCAGACCCCGAGGATTTAACCACGCTACTTTGCCTCAAGACAGCAAACTCCTCCTCCATTGTAATTTGTATGGGGTCCATGACCTCACTCCACGATCTCCCCCATCTCTTTCAGCTCCACGTATAGATTACCACTCTGATTTTTCTAGAGGAACAATTTTGTCCCTTGCTATCCATTTGCTCTTAACCTATCTGTAGAAACGGTAAGGATTCTCCTTGACTTTGTCTGCTAGAGAAACCTTGTTTTCTTTTAGTCCTCCTGATTTCTTTTGTATGTGCTCTCTTGCATTTCTTATACTCCTCAAATACCTCATCTGTTCTTATCTGTCTATACCTGCTTTTATTAAGGCCCCCTTAAGGGCCTTAATATCTCTCAAAAACAAACTTCCCTGAGCCTGTTATCCTTGCCTTTTACTCTGATTAAAAACATACCAGCACTGAATTCTCGAAATTTCATTTCTGAAGGCCTCCCACTTACCAAGTACACCTTTGCCAGAAAACAGCCTGTCCCAATCCACATTGCCAGATCCTTTCTGATACAAGTGGACCCTGTTTTCTGAACGTTCACTTTACGGCACCTCACTGTTACGAAAGATCTACATTATGCCAGAGACCTGACCACTGTGGCTTTTCTCTGCTAAGTCATCCCTCCCAACAATATCCAAAGCGGTATACCTGATGTTGGGGGAACTGCCACAGGGTTACTCTTCACTGGCTGTCTATCCCTTTTGCCCCTCCTGATGGTCATCCAGTTACAGGTCCTGAATCTTGGGTGTAACAATTTCCCTGTATGTCCTATCTATCAACCCCTCAGCTTCCCAAATGATCTGGAATTCATCCAGTTTCAGTTCCAACTCTTTGTCATAGTCTGTGAGAAGCTGCAGCTGGGTGCATTTCCAGCAGTTGTAGTCATCAGGGTCACTGGAGTTCTCCCTGGTTCCCACATTCCACTATCTTCCCTGGCATCCTCACTGCTCTAAATGTGCAATAAGAAAGGAGGAAAGAATAAATACCAAGAAAAAGTAACTCCAGCCTACGCCTCTCCTCACCGAAGCCTTGATAAGAAAATAGAACATAAGAACATAAGAAATAGAAGCAGGAGTAGGCCATCTGGCCCATCGAGCCTGCCCTGCCATTCAATAAGATCATGGCTGATCTGTCTGTCAACTCAGCTCCATTACCTGCCTTTTCCCTATAAACCTTAATTCCTGTACTATGTAAAAACCTAATCTAACTGTTTCTTAAATATATTTAGTGAAGAAGCCTCAACTGCTTCCCTGGGCAGAGAATTCCACATATTCACCACTCTCTGGGAAAAGCAGTTTCTCCTCATCTCTGTCCTAAATCTTCTCCCCTAATCTTGAAGCAAAGTCCCCTAGTTCTAGTCTCACCTACCAATGGAAACAACTTTCCTACTTCTATCTTATCTATCCCTTTCAAAATGTTCTATGTTTCTATAAGATCCCCTCTCATTCTTCTGAATTCCAGACAGTATAGTCGCAGGTGACTCAATCTTTCCTCATAGGTTAACCCCTTCATCCCTGGAATCAACCTGGTGAACCTCCTCTGCACTGCATCCAAAACCAGTATATCCTTCCTCAAGTATGGAGACCAGAACTACACACAGTACTCCAGGTGCAGCCTCACCAGTACTCTGTATAGTTGCAGCATGACCTCCCTGCTCTTGAATTCAATCCCTCTAGCAATGAAGGCCAACATTCCGTTTGCCTTCTTAATAATCTGTTGTACCTGTAAGCCAACTTTTTGAAATTCATGAACATGCACTCCCAAGTCCCTCTGCAAAACAGCATGCTGTAGTCTTTCACCATTTAAATAATAATCTGCTCTTCTATTATTCCTTCCAAAGTGGATGATCTTGCATTTACCAATATTGTATTCCATCTGCCAGACCTTGACCCACTCACTTAACCTATCTATATCCCTCTGCAGACTTTCCACATCTTCTGTACAATTTGCTTTTCCACTCAGTTTAGTGTCATCAGCAAATTTTGCTACACTACACTCAGTCCCCTCTTCCAAATCATCAATGTAAATGGTAAACAGCTGCGGGCCCAGCACCGACCCCTGCGGCACCCCACTCACCACTGACTGCCAACCAGAGAAACACCCATTTATACCAACTCTCTGCCTTCTATTGGTTAACCAATCCACTATCCATGCCAATACACTTCCTCCCACTCCATGTATCCGTATCTTATTTATAAGTCTCTTGTGTGACACCGTATCGAACACCTTCTGGAAATCCAAGTATATGACATCCACCTGTTCCCCTCTATCCACTGCACTCACTATGTCCTCAAAGAACTCCAGTAAGTTTGTCAAACAGGACCTGCCCTTTCTGAATCCATGCTGTGTCTGTCTAATGGAACCACTCCTTTCTAAATGTTTCGCTATTTCTTCCTTAATGACAGCTCCAAGCCATAAGCGGCAGCCTCAGCTCCTCACTCTAACACTGCCCCACTTACACAACTATAAGTAATTTTACATGATTTTATATAATTTTATATTTGGAGTTTTGAGGAAACTTGGAATGAAAATTTTAAACGGGTTAATACTTCATCGCTATGTGCTCGCCATTTCCTCATACAATTTAAGGTGGTACATAGAGTCCTTATGACTAAAGATAAGCTATCTCGTTTTTATTCGGATATATTTCCCTACTCTGACAGATGTAACAATGGAGAAGCTTCATTAATTCATACGTTTTAGACTTGTCCATGTCTTGAAAAATATTGGAAGGAAGTTTTTCAAACTTTTTCTTTACTTTTCAATGTCAATTTTAAGCCTAATCCTTTGACGGCCCTATTCGGTATTGTTGCAGGAGTTTTGGAGTCAACTTTGAGAGCTAATGGTCATAAATATTTCTTCACTCACTCTTTGTAAGATCTGTCTGACATTAGCAGAGAGAAGGGGGCGTGGTGTATACGGGGGACATCCTTGATGATAGATGCCGCCTCCTTGAGGCAGCGGTTGTTTTGCCCAGATTATGTCCTTCACTGATGGACACAGAAGGTGCACAGAATGCTCTCAGCATGCCACCATAGGGGCAGCTCCAAAGAAATTGATGAAAGCCAGCACAGGGCATCTCACTGCACCACAGTCTCACTAATCACCACATTGGCACTGGACTCCTGTGGTGCCAGAAACTATATCGATGGCCAGCTTCTTGTCAAAACTTCTTTCCCATCACAAAAGGAAAAGTTAAATCACAAAAAAAGATAAGAAATAAAAGCAAGGCTCGGCCTTTCAAGTTCCATTTCCAATGCTTATATCAAAAAAACTGAATTTACAACATCAAGAAGCAAACAGTTTAATGGAAATATTATCTTTCTCTTCCAAAATGTACTCCAGCCCTGCAGTGCCCCTGCAGTAAGGCAGCCAGCAGACACTTCCATTCAGGTCTTTGTACCTGATTCACTGTTTCATAAACTGTTTACCACAAGATCACTTTTTGCATCAACTTTATATTTTTCAGTTGCTTCAATCTCTAGAATAATTTGAATCTCTGCTTGAATAAGTGCATCCATTGCTGTTTAAGATCAAGTATTTAAAGATTCACCTACCTTTGAGTTAAGAAATTCTTTCTTGTTTCAGTACTGAATGGCCAGCTGCTTACATTGAGGCTTTGATCATGGCATCAATCAATTGTCAAAGCCCACATGAGTTTTGTACATGATCTTGAGGTTAACTCAGTTAAAGAGAAGCAGGAACAGTTGGATCAGTAAGTAATATTGAAGTCTTTTCTGGTTGTCCGCTAGATCTGCTTTTAACTGTTTCACTTTTATTTGTGACCAGACTGTTCAACTACTTACTGAACCCTTCCATTCTACCACTTTTCCCAGTCTCTGATCTCATTTGTAGCCACTCAGATCGCCCCATCACCCATCCCATTAGATTTCTGCATTTATTGCCTCTTCCCTCTCTTACTCAATGTTGACTTTACTAATTGTGTTCCTAGCCTGGCTGATGTCTCTTTGGCCCCCAGCATTCTTCCAGCCCTATCAGTGTGTCCAGAACTCCTATGGTATCTTGGCTCTTCCTGATGTATCAGCTGTTCCATGATGTTTCCAAACCTCCCCACCTGTCTAATCAGCTCGATATGATTCCAGGTCCTCCCATTCATCTAGGACAGGGGGTTCCCAACCTTTATTATGCCATGGACCCCTACCATTGATTGAGAGGTCCATGGACTCCAGGTTGGGAACCCCCTAATGTAGAGTCTCCGATTGTGTCCTATCCCCATCTCTGCTCCCTGGCTGCAGCCTGATCAAGAGGATTGTTTGTGAGCCAGTCAGCCTTTCAACCTGCCTGCCTATACCAGGAGAAGGAAGCAAGTATATGATTTAGACTATAGGATTATGTTTGGTAGGTGGAAACCCAACATAAGAATGCAAAATCTGGAAGAACTTTGGAGTTCAGTCAGCATCTGTGGAGAGGGGAACAAAGTTTATGTTTCAGCTTGAAATGAAATAAGCATGTGACATGGAAGAGACAGACAACAGATGTTGGAATCTGTAGCAAAAGGCAAACTGCTGGAGGGATTTAGTGGGTTGATTAGCATTTTATGAGAGGAAGTAATTGACACAGAAGGTCAAGAGTCTGCATCAGGGCTGAAAAAGATTAAACCATACGGTCTGTGTTGTGTATTTCATATTTCAGTAATAATTCAATAATATTGTAAATGTATTGTTTGATTAAGCAGTCTTTGTTTACGTAATGCATTCCTGGTTATCTGTAAAAGTACATCAATGTCATACGTCATTCCTGGCTTTCTTGCTTTTCTTTCAATTAGTTGTGATGTTTTGGAGTTACAAACCATAACAGTTGTGATGAGGTATTGTTAAAACAAACCTAAGATGAAAACCTACCTGTTGAAGTGCAGCGAGCTGTTCGAGTTAAATAAAATACAGTGAGAAGCAGTTGAGTTAAAAAAGTGCTGCACATTTTCTTCACAAAGGGAAAGACAATTGAATTTAAAAAGGCAGAAAATGGAAGAACTCATGGGTTCATAAACAGTGAGTTTTGGGTGAAATAATCATAAATAAATAAATAAGCAGAAATGGCTGGCTACATTGGGAAGATTGGCACATTTGATTACTCAAAAGGTAACCAGAATATGTATACAAAATGTATCAAGCAGTTTTTTAAAGCACATGGAACAGCCATTAAGAAACAAGTGCCAGCTTTGCTGTGTGAATTGGATTTAAAGGCATACAGTTTGCTTAGGAATTTAACTACTCCAACTAAACCAGCCGAAATGAGCTTTGCTGATATTGTGAAAGTAACACAGGAACATTTAGAACTGAAATCATTGTTGATTACAGATGTTTTAGGATTAATAAGTAGAATCAAAAGGAAGGGGAGTCCATTTCAGCTTACATGGCTGAATTTAAGAGATTGTCTGAGCATTGTCAGTTCAATGATGGGCTTAATGGTGCACTGAGAGATCACTTAGTTTGTGGAATCTTACAAGAAAGCATTCAAAGATAGCCCCCAACCGAAGCACAGCTTATATTTAAAAGAGCTGTTGAAATAGCTGTATCAATGGAAACAACATACTGAGGTGCAATAGAGCTGCAGTCAGGAACTAAAGTGAGCATAAACAAAATTGCAACTTTTAAACAGAAACCTCCCTGAACAAACAAATTGTGTTACCGCTGTGGCAGGGGCTCACATGCACCAGACCAATGCAGGTTTAAAGGTGAAACTTGCACAGAAAATGCAACAAATTAGAACATATAACAAAAGTATGTCAGACAGTTAAAAATAAATGGACTGCATGGGGAAGAGAAAAAGATAAAAAGTTGTAGTTTCAAAAGGAGCACTATTCTGCATACCATTGATGAAAAATCTGATAATGATGAGAGTGACGCAAGACTGGGTAACCCTGATATTTAAAATGTGAAAATTAAGAACAAACAACTAGTGTAGCTTACACTAGAAATAAATGACGTATTAATTAAAATGGAATTGGATACTGGCTTCGCTGTTTCAGTCATTCCACAAAATGATTTTGAGCAGTATTTCAAAGATGCTATACTGAAGCCTGCAGAATTCCAACTAAGAAGTTATACTGGAGAGGAGATAACTTCTGTTGGAATGACATTTGTAACAGTGAAATGCAGCAACAAACAAGCCCTTTTGGGCTTTTATGTGGTAAATTCAGGAGGGTTAGCATTGTGGTGGCAAGATTGACTGGACTGGCTGAGATAATTACAGCTTGATTGGAAATCATCCACAGTTTGCATGGCACAATCCTTGTAATAGAGCCAACTGAAGTTGAATTAAGAGAAGTATTGGATGATGCCACAACTGCCTCCATGCTGTACATGATGAAACGTTGCCATCAGAGGGCAAACAGGTGTTGGCGCCAGCCTCTGTGCATCTGGTTGAAAAGCAAAATGGACAAAGAAAGGACCATGCTGTTCAGAGGAATTGTGAAAGTGATGAAAGAAGTGACAACAGATTTTGTAAGCAACATATCTGAGAAACCTTCTGATATGTTAATCAGGCAGTTATTTGTGAAATATGTTTAAGTTTTAAGCTGGAAGATAGTTCAAGGAGATTCAGGAAAGTTGCAAGCTTTCAGCTTTTGAGTATAAAGAAGCAGAATCTACACTGCATGCATTAAGGTTATTGCATGAACTTCAAGTGGGTGACAAAAAGCTGCTTGAGAAAGTACATACAAAGACTGAAGCCCAGCTGGATGAATGGAAGGCCAAAAGGAAAGAAGTCAATGGAGATATGAAAACAGAGGATTTATCGGGTGTTGTTGTGGATGAGGAAACCAAAAGGAGAGATCAAATAGTGAAGGAAGCAATAGAAGAATTAATAAGAGAATATTCTAGTGAACTAAATGCACCCTTCCAAGTCCAAGAGGCACATTCGAGTAAGAAGAAAAAGGAAAAAGAAAGAGGAGGAAGACACAAGTGCTATGGAAATGGAAGAAGATAAAGGAGACCCAATTACTTGAGAAATTAGCAAATTCAGAGATACTCACAAGACACTAGAAGAAGAAAAAAAGTAAATAAGAAGAAAGAGAAACAAGAGAAAATCTCCAGTTGCTGGACATCCAAGCAAAACATACAAAATGCTGGAGGAACTCAGCAGGCCAGGCAGCATCTATGAAAAAGGGTACGTTTGATGTTTCTGGTCGAGACCCATGATCAGGTCTGGAGAAAAAAAGATGATGATTCAGAGTTAAACGTTGGGGGAGGGGAGGAAGAAACACAAGGTGATAGGTGAAACTGGGAGGGGGGAGGGGTGAAGTGAAGAGGTGGGAATTTAATTGGTGAAAGAGATGCATGGCTGGAGAAGGGGGAACCTGATAGCAAGAAGGCCATGGAAGAAAGAAAAGGGGAAGAAGCACCAGAGGGATGAGATAAGGTGAGAGAGGGAAATGGGAGTGGGGAATGGTGAAGGAGAGAGGGGTGGTGGCATTACTGGCAGTCTGAGAAATTGTAGTTCATGGCATCAGGTTGGAGGCAACACAAACAGAATATAAGATGTTGCTCCTCCAACCTGAGTGTGGCCTCATTGTGGAGGAGGCCATGGACTAACACATTGGAATGGGAAAAGGAAGTGGAATTAAAATAGATGCCACTGGAAGATCCCCCTTTTTCTGCTGGACAGAGAGTAGGTGCTCACCAAAGTGGTCTCACAATCTGTGTCGGGTTTCACCAATATACCAGAGGCCACACTGGGAGCACAGGATACAGTAGATGACTCCAACAAACTCTCAAAAAGTTGAGGGGGGGGTACAGGGAAGGAAAAATGTGCTTGGTGGTGGGATCCCACTGGAGATGGTGGAGAATTATGTGCTAGACATGAAGGTATGTGGGGTGGTTTGTGAGGACAAGAGGAACCCTATCCCTGGTGGGGTGGTGGGAGGATGGAGTGAGGGCAGACATGTGCAAAATGAAAGAGGTGCAGTTGAGGGGCCGCGGTGATGGTGGAGGAAGGAATGTTTCTTTCTTAGAAGAAGGAGGACATCTTAGTTCTGTATTGAAAAGCCTCATCCTGAGAGCAGATACAGCAGAGATGGAGGACTTGAGAGAAGGGGGTGGCATTTTTACAAGTAACAGGGTGGGAAGAGGTATAGTCCAGGTAGTTGTGGGAGTCAGTGGATTTGTAATAGACATCAGTGGATAAGCTGTCTCCAGAGATGGAGACAGAGAGATCGAGAAAGGGAAGGGAGGTGCTGGAAATGGACTGGGTAAATTTGAGGGCAGGGTGGAAGTTGGAGGCAAAGTTGGTGAAGTTAATGAGCTTGTAATCTGCACCAATACAGTCATCGATGTAGTGTAGGGAATAGTGGGGGAGTGACACCGGTGTAGGCTTGGAACATGGACTGTTCCACATTGCCGACAAAAGGGCAGGCATAGCTGGGACCCATGCGAGTAACCATGACTACACACTTTGTTTGTTTGAAGGAAGTAGGAGGAGTCAAAGGAGAGATTATTGAGGGGAGGAACGAGTTCTGTCAGACAGAGGACAGTGGTGGTGAAGGAGAACTGGTTGGGTCTGGTTTCCAGGAAGAAACAAAGAGCTTTGAGGCCTTCCTGGTGGTGGATGGAAGTGTATAGGGACTGGACATCCGTAGTGAAAATAAGATGATGAAGGCCAGGGAACTTGAAATCATTGAAAAGATCCCGAGCATGTGAAGTGTCATGGGTGTAGGTAGGAAGGGACTGAACTAGGGGGAAATAAGTCAGAATTGAGATATGTAGATGAGTTCAGTAGAGCAGGAACAAGCTGAAACAATGGGTTTACCTGGAAATGCAAGTTTGTGGATCTTGGGTAGGAGTTAGAAACAAGTGGTGTGGGGAGTGCAAACTATGTTGGTGGCAATGGAAGAGAGGTCCCCAGAGTCAATAAGGTCGGTGGAAGACAATGGCCTGGTGCTCCTTCATGGGGTCATATTTGAGGGGTAAGTAAGAGGAGGTGTCTGACAGATGTCACTGGGTCTTAGCAAGGTAGAGGTTAGTCCACCAGATTCCGACAGCAGCCTCCTTATCTACGGGTTTGATGGTGAGGTTAGGATTAGTGCAGAGAGAGTGGAGAGCAGAGTGTTCGGAAGGAGTGAGGTTGGAATTGGAGAGAGGAGTGTTGAAGTTTAGACAGTTGGCAATGTAAAGATCCAGAACAAGCAGAAGACCAGACCAGTGTGTCCAGAAAGAGGAGGAGGGCTGAAGATGGGAGAAGGGGTCATCAGTGTGGGCTGAAGAGTCCTTGCCAAAGAAGTGGGCACAGAGACAGAGGCGGGGGAAGAAGAGCTCAGAGTCATGGCGGGTGTGGACCTCACTGAGATGTGGGTGCACGGGTACAAAGGTGAGGCCCTTACTGACGACAAAGTGTTCTGCCTCAGAGTGAGGAAAGTCAAAGCGGATAGTGAAGGCCCCAGCACAGATGAGAGCTCGAATCAGAGGGAAGAGTTTAGTAGTGTCAGGGGAGAGGGGAGGGTTGGAATTCTGAATCTGCTCAGGGTTTTAGAACCTTTAAGGTAGACAGCAGTGATTGCAGTCTAGAATCAACAATGCCTGCAGGCGTTTGAGACGGCAGGTTCTGTAATCTGTAGAAAGAAGGACAAGTAGTTGAAAAATAATGAGATAAGGTGTGAAAGAAAGAATTAACATGAGAAAGAAAAAGAATAGGATCCGGACTGCGAAACCGTGATAGGGACCATGAGAGAAGCAAGGATTGAAGTAGATCCAGAGAGTAAAGCTGAGAAAAGGAGAAACAAATTGTCAGAACCACTCCTTGCAATCTCAGAGCCATCCCCTACAATCATCGCGAGAGGACCAAATAATCTGAGATTGTTTTCGCAGCCGCAAGTCTCATCTGCCAAGCAAAATGACACCACTTCTCACGAAAGATATTATTCCACAAGAGTAGGAAATCCTCCACAGCGATTAAATCTTTAGACCTGAATGGGACAATTTAAAATTTACTATGCTGTGGGTGCCTATATAGTAGTTGTATAACATAGTATACTGTGTATATAGTTGAGATGCATTTGATAGTGTTGGAGCAGGAAGGAGTTAATCCGAGCTAATCCTGCCTGATCTTTTAACTTGGTACCATTCCCCTCTGTTAACCACTTATGAAGACCAACTAATATGTTCTGCTTTTATATCAGATTTGCAACAATATCTGCAACCCAACAAGAAACAGTCTTATTTTGCTGCTAAGCCAGGTTCTCAAGTTCTAACTTTTTAGAGCAGCAAAATTTCTTTTTCTTAAGTCAAGCAAATCAAGACATTTCTTTCTTAACTTTGGATGACTAAATCAGTTTATTTGTGTATTATAACACCATTGATGGTAATTTTCGAAGAAAGCAGTGGACACCCCATTCGTAACATCAGTAAACGACTAATGTACAATTCACCAGTGAAGAGTAATTTTTGTAATTTACATTTTGCTATGTTGAGAATATAACAAATATTTAAAGCAGTAGATCAGACATGATAACATTACTATTAAAGACTGTTAACTTAAATATCAGAATAATATGATGCTATACTGATATGTGCACTAATATTACCATGAGTTATAAATATGAATTGATTAAATTCATATTTATTGTATTATAATTGTATTATAATTAATCCTTCTATAACTGTTTGGAACAAATTTATTCAAATCATGAAGACAGCTATCTCAATTTGATTTTCATCAAGAATTATATAGTATATTCGCAGTTCAGCCAGATAGTTAACTTTACAGTATACTTAATGAAAATAAGAATTTCTCCCATTCTTTTGTTATCAGTTTCATTTCCAAGAAGTTATTCTCCCTTGTCTCAAATGATCAACTCAAAGAAGGAAAATCTATTATCTGTATAATGTTCCAGCTTGTATATTCATAAAGTAAAAAACTTCACTTAAAATTCTATCTTAATGAACTTCTCAATTCACACTTCTTTTGAAGCTTCAAGCAAATCAAAGCTCCATAATTAAGGAGAAAAAAGCTTTGAAAGCACACCCGCATCTCTAAAAGAGGCTTTCAAATTGATCCTTACAGAACAATACAAGAATAATAGCGGCATTGATGTTTTTGTTATCTCAGAAGCACATATGAAAGACTAGATAAAAAGTTTATTCCCATGAAATGTATCATGTCTTTGTTCATTATGGCCAATGTAGTCTGTAGCTAGGCAGGCTAAAGGGCATTAAAATAACTAACAGGTTTAAAAACAAATTTATTTCAGGTATTACATTCTATGCTATGGTTTAGACCATTTAAGAACGTTTGGATGTTATGGTGACAAATACTGATATAGATTTCTTCAGAATCTCTAATTTACTTCAAGCTACAAAGATTCAAGATTCAAAGATTCAAACTACATTTATTATGTACTTTGCAATTATACAGTATACAATTCTGAAATTCATCTTTCTTACAGTCACAAAACAATGAACCATTGAACCAACCTGTTCAAAGAGAAAACTAAACATTAAACCACACTCCTCCCCCCCCCCCACCAACACATGCACACACAGATTGTGCAAACGGCAGCAAAAGAAATGAGCAAAAATACATGTAACCCTCAGGTTTGGCCAGCACGCGTTTGTCTAGGGGAAGACAGCCTCCGCCCCAGCCAAACTGAGAAATCTCATCCGCATAGATGCTGCGTGATGTGTTGCCTGGTTACAAATCCGTACTGCAAAATATCAGACAGTATACCATATGCAATTAAACAAATGAGCTTTATAATTCTTGATCTGACTGTAGGGTTAGTGAAGATAATAAAAAGAAAAAGGGCCCATCTTAATGAAACAGTCTAATGTGCACATCGGAGCTCATGGTTGTCCGTCTATTTGTTCCTCATTGACCTCCTCCAAGTGTCATTGACTCCTGGACCCTTGCTCCAAGTCCACTCCGTCCTGCAGTCTACCAACTCTCTCCACTCGTGTCTTCTCTCTTCATCTCTCACCAACAAGAGACAGCGAATACCTTCTCTCAGACACACAAGAAGGAAACAACACACCTCTCATTGGACGGAGCACATTCCATTCTCTCTAGTCATAACCTAAACATTGCTGCTACAGAGAAAACATTACATCAGCAGTGAAATTAAAGATAAACCATTACATTAGCAGTGAAACATTGCAGAGAGGCCATTACATTAGCAGTAAAACCTTATAGAATGCTTTATATAGAACATAAAACACAAAATCAAAAGGCATATTTCAGTTCAGTTCAGCTCAGTGTCCATTATCTGCAGGCAGCACCAATTCAAAAATTGCCCAAAACTAACAAAAAAGAATGATCATAACGAGAGCTAGAACTAAGACACATAAAAAACTGAATTAGGGTCCGAATCTATAATCCGCATCGATTAAACCCTGCTCTGGGCCCATCTACTGACAGTATTGAGGGAGAGAGACCATCCAAATGTAAGGACCCACCCTCAGGACCAGTAAGCGAGAGATCACCATATGCAGACACCTTCTCCGTCAGCAGCAAGTGAGAAGCTGGTAGACAGCGTTGAACACTCGACCGCCCTCTACAACCGGCTCAATGATTGTGATCCTCCTCGATGTCTCAATCGGTGAAATTGGTGAGAGAAAGCATTGTTCATGGACCCTGCGCCCTGTTTCTGGGCTTCCTGATGGCCATGCCACATGCTTTGGTCACAGCCTCTTGGAGGAAGCAAGGTGCTAAATCACCCAATCTGCCGGAAATCACACCGCCAGCATGTAGGTAACAGGCTGTAAGAGTAGCAGACCCATATCTGAAACAAAAAGATGAAAAGGAAGAGAAAGGAATTGCTTAGTGATCATCTTGAGGATGTCGCCTTTGGTAGTGCTGTTTGCTGGCACCATCTTCCCTGTTCTAGTTTAGTTGCAAAGTTCTCCCATCTTGCTATTGGCACCTATCAATAAAGATATAGGAGTGAAAGGACACGTGCCTCCTAAAGTTTCGTTTCCTGCAGCTGAGTTTAGTTTAACACTCCATAAATTTTTAATGATCTGTTTGAGTTCTTTCACAATGCTTATTAATAAACCTGAAATGCTGCTTTAACAAAACTGATTCGCCTCAGTAATGTGGATTAGATCCATCACTTCCCCTGCCATATTAACAGTCTGAAGTTCAAAAGTAATCAGAACCACTGAAAGAAGTGTGTCATAAACTTGCAGCTTTGAGCTGCTAGATCTGCTTTGATTTTTCATATTTAGCACACTCTGAAAGAGTCTCCTATTAACGCTTCACTGACAGAAGAACTTTATCTTCAAAAGACAAGGAAAATACGTTTATGTCTCAAGTTGGCTTGGTCAGCACTCGCAAAGACCCCATGTCCCATGGGCACACGTATGATTTATTCCACTGCACTGTAGTCCCCAATTAGAACACAGATAGGCTTGATGTTGGTGAATCGGGACATAATCGGGAATCATAACAAATTTCCTCATTTACCCATTTCAGTATTTGAACATTTATCCAAGTCTTCACACCTCATGTCTGCGATTATGACCAATATGCTTTGCCAATGCCAGTAGACAGTGACTTAATCTAGCTAATTTGGCTGTTAAAAGTAGAATGTAGATAAGTTCATTGGGGTGGTGAACAGTCTTTTATGTTTTAACAGTGTGCTCAAATGAACATTTAAGACCATAAGACAGAGGAGCAAAATTGGGCCTCTCGGCACATAGAGTCTGCTCCACTATTCCATCTTGGCTGATTTATTAGTCCTCTCAACCCCATTCTCCTGCCTTCTCCCTGTAATCTTTCATGCCTTGACCAATCAATAAATTATCAGTGTCTGCCTTAAATATACCCAATAACTTGGTCTCCTCAGCTGTCTGGTGCAATGAATTCCATAGATACACCATCCTCTGGTTAAAGAAATTCCTCATCATCTCTGCTCTAAATATACGTCCCTCATGCCCCAGACTCACCCACTATAGGAACCATCTTTTCCACATCCACTCTAACCTTTTAATATTTGATAGCTATCAATGAGATTTCCCCACTTCATTCTTCTAAACTCCGGCATGTACAGGCCCAGGGCCATCTAACACTCCTCATGTGTTAATCCTTCCATTCCTGGAATCATTCTCTTGAACCTCTTCTGGATCCTCTCCAATGCCAGCATATATTTTCTTAGATAAGGGCTCCAAAATTGCACACAATACTCCGCGCATTCTAAGCAATGCACATCTTTGCTCTTACAGTATATCCTAGTCCTCTTGAAATGAATGCTAATATTACATGCACCTTCCTTATCACTGACTCAACCTGCAGGGTAAATGGAAGGGAATCCTGCAGAAGGACTCCCAAATCCTCTTGCACCTTTGATTGTTGTATTTTCTGCCTGTTTAGAAAATAATCTTTGCCTTTATTCCTTCTACCAAAGTGCATGACCATACACTTCCCCACACTGCCATCTGCCATTTCTTAGGCCATTTCCCGATCTGTCTAAGTCATTCTTCTGACTCCCTGCTTCCTCAACACCCCCTGCACCTACACCCTTCTTGGTATTGTCTGCAAAACCATCAATTCTGTCATCCAAATCATTGACATATATTGCGAAAAGAGGCTGTCCCAATAGTCACCAGCAGCCACACAAAAAAGACCCCCTTTATACCCATTCTTTGCCTCCTGCCATCAGCCAATCTTCTATTCATGCTAGTATCTTTCATGTAATACCATGGGCTCTTATCTTGTTAAGCAGCCTCATGTGCGACATCTTGTCAAAAGCCTTCTGAAAATTCAAGATAACAACATCCACTGACTCACCTTTGTTTATCCTGTCTGTTATTTCCTCAAAGAATTCCAACAGATTTATCAAGCAAGATTTCCCCTTAAGGAAACCATACTGACTTTGGCCTACTTTACCATACCCTGAAATCTCATACTTAATAGTAGACTCCAACACCTTCCCAACCCTGAAGTCAGGCGAATTGGCTTTTATTTGCTCATTTGCCTTCCTCCCTTCTTAAAAAGTGAAGTGCTATTTGCAATTTTCCATTCCTCCAGAATCATTCTAGCGTATACTGGGTGTTGAAAGATCATTACTAATTTATTCACATTCTCTTCAGCTACCACTTTCAGAACCTTGAGGTGTAGTCCATCTGGTCTAGATGACTTATCAAGCTTCAGGCCTTTCAGTTTCCCAAACACCTTCTCCTTAGTAATAGAAACTACACTCACATCTGCTCCTTGACATTCCTGACATTTCCACTTCAAAGACTGATGCAAAATACTTACTAAGTTTGTCCTCCACTTCTTTGGCTCACATTATTATCTCTCAGGTGCCATTTTCCAATGGTCCAATATCCATTCTTGCCTCTCTTTTACTATTTTATATCTGAAAAAAAATGTTTTAAATCCTCTTTTATATTATTTGCTAGCTTACCTTCAAATTATATATTTTCTTTCCTTATGATTTTTTTGGTTGCCTTCTGTCAGTTTTTGAAAGCTTCCCAATCCTCTAACATCTCACTAATTTTTGCTATATCACATGGCCTTTCTTTTGTTTTTATGCTGTATTTGACATCCCTTGTCGCTCCCTTTAGAATACTTCATCTTTGAGATGTATCTACCTTGTGCCTTCTGAATTGCCCCCAGAAACTGCAATCACTACTGGTCTGCTGTCATCCCTGTAGTGCTCCCTTCCAATCAACTTTGGCCAGTTCCTCTCTCATGCCTCTGTAATTCCCTTTACTCCACTGTATACTGATACATCTGACTTTATATTCTCCCTCTCAAACTGCAGTGAATTCTTTCATATTATACCACTGTCTCCTAAGGCTTCCTTTACCTTAAGCTCCATAATCAAATTTCGTTCATTACATGACACCCAATCCGGAATTGTGTTTCCCCTAGTGGGCTCAACCTGGAAAGGACGCTTCAGCGTCGCCTCACTGCAACGGCACAACAAGGATTTACAAGACTTTCCAGGCGCAAATCCATGGTCTCGCAAGACTAACAGATGCCACCACTCTAGTTAATGAAAGTCACCAAGTTATTGCAAGTTCTTTTTCTGATTGGACTATGTAGGTCCTGAAGGTTTACTTTGATACCAAACATTGCTGACCTGCTCATTCTCAGTAAGGGAAAAGGATGGAAATCAAAACTGACTTGTGCTGCAAGGTATTAGCCAAGATTCATGATTTTTATCCCTAAATATTTCACAGCAAACTAAAACTGTACAGAGATAACAGAGCATTTAAGAAGCTAACTGCTTAAACCACTTGATTAAACAGAAGAAATTTTTTAAAGTAATCCATAGGATGAATGCTCATATTATTTTTGTACAAGAAACTCATGTCCAGAAAGAGGATAATTAGCGTTTTTTTAAGATTCTGGAAGGATCAACAGTACCACTCGAACTCACAGGCTAAAGTAAAAGGCGTTTCTATTTTTATAGATCCGTCAATTTCATTTTAGCATTATGAGACGATTTCAGATCCCAACGGCAGATTTTTGTTCATTACTGGCTTGCTATTTAACAAAAAAGTTGCTATGCTGAATGTTTATGCCCCAAATGTTGACTGTCCTGATTTTTTTAAGAATCTCTTCACATCTCTTCCTAACTTAAATGACTATATGCTGATTATGGGCGGAGATTTCAATTGTTGTTTAAATCCTTTGATGGATAGATCCAAGTCCAATCAAGCACTTCCGAACAAATGGGCTATTCTTATTAACTCTTTTATGACCGACTCTGGAATCTCAGAAATTTGGAGGTTTTTATATCCGAATGAGAAAAAGTTCTCATTTTTTTCACATGTATATCAGCACTATTCAAGAATTGACTATTTTTTTGATCGACTCTCAATTAATTTCTCTTGTTACTGGTTGCAAATATGATTCTATTGCTGTTTCTGACCATGCACTGTTGAAATTATTTATTAACTTATGGGACACATTTACTAATTCTAGACAATGGTGATTTAATACCACTTTGTTTCAAGATTCAGATTTTGTTAGGTTTATTGAGGAACAGATTAGTTTTTTCTTTACAACGAATTCTACAGAGGATATTTCCAGTGGGACACTTTGGGATACTTTTAAAGCATATATTCGTGGACAAATTATTTCATATACTGCTGGATTAAAAAAGCGAACTAATAAGGAAATACTTAAACTGGTTGACAAGATTAAAGAAGTTGAGAAGAAATATTCTATAGCTCCTAATCAAGTACTTTTTAAACAAAGAGTTGAACTTCAAATGGAACATAATCTCTTATTATCATCTTTGATTGAAAGTCAGTTAATCAAAACTAAGAGACAATTTTATATACATGGTAATAAAACTGAGAAACTTTTAGCTAATCAATTGAAATCGGCCTCGATTAAATGACAAGATTCGTAAACAAGATGGTACTTTGACAGTTGACCATTACGAGATTAATAAATCCTTTCAAGAATTCTATACCTCATTATATCAATCAGAATTTCCTGATGACTTTACTATAATGCATGAATTTTTTAAGAAATTGAATACTCCAAAATTATCATCTAATAAACGTTCATACTAGATGTACCTATTACAGTAGAGGAAATAAAGAACGTTATTTTTTTGATGAACTCAGGTAAAGCACCTGGCCCAGACGGATTTACAGTAGAATTTTAAAAATTTTTCTCTACTACACTGACTCCTTGGCTATGTAGTGTTTTTAAGGATGCAGTATCCATAGGTAAATTACCACAATCTTTTTATCGAGCTTCTATTTCCCTAATTCTTAAAAAAGATAAGGACCCTACTGAATATGCACCTTATAGACCTCTATCTTTGTTGAATGTGGATTCTAAGATTTTTTCTAAAATATTGACAATGAGATTGGAGAATGTGTTACTTCAAATTATTTCTGTTGATCAGACTGGATTTATTAAAAATCGTTACTCTTTTATTAATATTAGGAGATTAATGAATATTGTTTATACGCCTTCACCCAAAATTCCAGAATGTGTTATTTCATTGGATGCTGAGAAAGCTTTTGAAAGAGTTGAATGGACATATTTATTTAACACCCTTGAGAAATTTAATTTTAGTTCGATATTTATATCTTGGATTAAGCTGATATACCTTACCCCTTTGGCTTCAGTATTCACTACCAATCAAAGATCCCCTCTTTTTCATCTATTCCGTGGTACTAGGCAGGGCTGTCCTCTTAGTCCACTACTATTTAATATTGCTTTGGAACCGCTAACTATTGCCATTCGTGACTCCCCTAATATATTTGGCATTACCCATGGAAATGAGACTCATAAATTATCACTATATGCAGATGATCTGCTATTATATATTTCCAACCCAGGAAAATCTCTTCCAGCAGTATTAACTATGCTTGCTCAGTTTAGTAGTTTTTCTGGTTATAAATTGAACCTAGGTAAGAGTGATCTTTTCCCATTAAATATGCAGGTTCCCACTTATAGAAATTCTCCATGTAGAGTGATTACTGACTATTTTACTTATCTAGGAGTTAAAACTGCTAAGAGACATAAGGATCTATTCAATTTTATCCTTTTACCATTAATTAATCAGGTTAAACGACTGATTACTAAGTGGTCCCCATTGTCTCTATCATTGATTGGCGGAATCAATGCTATTAAAATGATTATTTTACCAAAATTTTTATATTTATTTCAAACAGCACCTATTTTTATTCCTAAATCCTTTTTTTGATACTATTGATTCTAAAATTTTCGCTTATATATGGCAAAATAAAAATCCCAGATTAAGTAAAAAATACTTACAGAAATCTAAGAAAGAGGGTGGTTTGGCATTGCCTAAGCTAAGATTTTATTACTCGGCAATTAATATTCGATATTTAATATCTTGAACGCACGACTGGAATATAACTCCAAGCCCATATTGGGTAAACCTTGAAGGCCACTCTGTACAAGGGGTTTCTTTAGCTTCCATTTTAGGAACTTCACTTCCTTTTGTACTATATAAATTGAATAAACAAACGCTTAACCCTATAGTTAAACTATATATGGTTTCAATTTCGTAAATTTTTAGGCCTGAATGAATTTATGTTATCAAGTCCTATTATATCTAATTTCTTTTTTCAACCCTCGGTAATGGACCAAGCATTTTTGGTATGGAAAACAAAAAGTATAATATGTTTTTCTGATTTATTTCTGGATAACTGTTTTATGTCTTTTGAGCAGTTATCTAAGAAATTTGATTTGCCTAGATTCCATTTTTTTAGATACTTACAAATAAGAAATTTTTTAAATACTACGTTGCCTACCTTTCCGACTTCAAATCCTACTGGCATTATTGATAAAATTTTAGGTTTAAATCCTTTTCAGAAGGGATTAACAGCAATTATTTATGATATAATTATGAAATTTCAGCCAGGTGTATCTGATAAAATTAAAAATGAATGGGAAAGGGAACTTCAACTTTGTCTACCTATAGAGAAATGGGATAAAATTTTTCAATTAGTTAGTACTTCTTCTATATGTGCTAAACATACAGTAATACAATTTAAAGTAGTACACAGAGCCCATATGTCCAAAGATAAACTCATTTTTATTCCCATATAAACCCTACTTGTGATAGGTGTCACTCTGAGGTGGCTTCTTTAACTCATATGTTTTGGTCCTGTCCTCATTTGCAAAAATATTGGAAAGATATTTTTGATATTATTTCAACAGTTTCATGATTTGATTTAAAACCCCATCCTATTACGGTAATTTTTGGATTGACAATAGTAGAACATAGATCTTTGTCTTCTTCAGCCTGTCGGATGATAGCATTTGTTACTTTAATGGCTAGAAGATCTATTTTGTTGAACTGGAAGGAAATTAATCCTCCTACTACATTCCAATGGTTTTCTCAAACTATATTAAGCTTAAATTTAGAAAAAATTAGAAGTGATATTTTTGACCCTTCGGTTAAATTTGAAGAAACTTGGAAACCTTTTATGCAGCATTTTCATATGATGTAATCTGACCTTTCTGAATTTTTTTTTTAACTTAAATTATATGAATAGAGGAGAGGAGTTGACGACATTACTTAAAGTGTCTGATTCAAGATATTGGTCTAGCCCTGTTTCGTTCTGGTTTTTTTTTCTTTTTTCTTTTGGAGATTTTTTTTGTTTATATATTTTTTTCTTTTTATTTCTTTTTTTATGACTAATTTCATTATGAGTTATACCTATGTTACTTAAAATCCTTTTTGTATATGCTGATTAAGATTATTCCAATCTCTTTGTACCAACTTTGTTATTGAGTTTATAATTTTGAAAATTAATAAAAATATTTAAAAAGAAAGAAGCTAACTGTTGATCTTATCATCCTCAACTCACCATAAACCTCACTGAAGCAAAGCAAACAAAGCTTTGCCTTGGTGATGGTCACTTGCAGGCAGTGCTTTGATAATTTAAATACGATACTTCCAACTATAAGGGCAAGAATATAAACACTTTACAGCAACTATAATGTTTTTTTCTCTCCCAGTGCTATATTTAGGAATTGATTCTCTCCAAGGGTATACTCAATGCTTAGTGTGTCCTGGTGTTACTGCTGTGTTTTTATCATAGAGTCAACATTCATGCTTTTTCTATTTGACAGTAATTGCAGCAATTTGTGTGAGCTCAACGGACTTGTCCAAAGAAATAAAGTTTCTGAAAGACGTAACTCATGCGTAAAAATACTCAAAATGTTTATGAGAGAAGTACATTTGTAAACATTTTGGAAACAAATTAATACTGTGTGTTAGCTACATCTAATTGCCCTAATTAAAAAATGCTTCTTTTTGTTCAAATAGCTGAGAGTCTTTAACAAGTAACCTTAAGGGAACCCTGTGAGGATATAAAGCTTGCACCCTACGTCTGCTGAATAAGAGACAGGGTGGCGCTAAACCATTTTCCACAAATGATCACCTCTGTCTAATCTCCTGAGTTCCAGCAATTTCTGATGTGTTAAGGCCCATGATTATTCTGGCTGTTAAGGGATTACTGAGTGCAGCTTGCCAGTACTGATGCAGTGGTGCACAATGTACAATTTCCAATTGCCTTCAGCACACTAGATTTGTGCCAATTTTCAGCTTATGACAAAATTTCAATCCACTTCAACTCAACTATACATGACTAGAATGAATGACTTCCCTTGGTTTAGTGAACTACATCAAAGTTCAAAGTACATTTATTATCAAAGCGTGTATACTTCGTGCAACCTGGAGATTCATCTTGCAGACAATCAAAAAATAAAGAAACCCAAAATAACCCTTAAAAAAACAAACATCCATTATGTAGAGAGAAAAAAACAAATTGTGCAAACAAAAAAAAGTAAGCAAATTGCATTCGGAACTGAAGTTCATGAAAGTGAGTTCACAGTGAGACACAGTGAGTTGGAAGTGAAGCATGAAGCCAGGCATCATAGCAACCAATTCAGAAGCCTGTTAGTTGCAGACCATAAACTCAGTTCAGTGCATATATGAGTAAACCTCATGGAGCAGCAAGCTGAACTGGCCCATCCCTTGCCTCCAGACCTGACAACCTGATCTTTGCAATCTGACCCGGTGCTTAAGTGGTCCAAACCTCATGACATTGCTTGCACTTGGACCTGGCCCTGCCTCCACGATATGCTCTTGGGCCTGAGCCTCGTCACCTCTTTTCAGCCCATACCCTACCTTTCCAATTCAGCCAATTAAATCTTGGGTCTTTCCTTGACTCTCGGACCTAGGCTTCGCCTTGACTCTGCCTCACCTCTGCTCACCTCACCTTGGCCCTGCCACTTTAAATCACTTCTTATGTGAGCACAAAGGGAGACAAACTGAGTTATCTTAGTACTTGCTGAAAGTACTTTGGATTAATGCTAAAAATGTTTTGGTTTCACTCTTCCACTCCCTCAGTTTGGGGAAAATATCATAGCATCATAGAGCTGTTCAACACAGAATGGGCCCTTCAGCCCTATGTGTTCAGGTCAACCTTTTTGCCCACCTATACATCATTCTGTGTCTTGGCCTACTTAAATGCTTGTCCAAATACCTCTTAATTGTATCTGATTCCACCACCTCTTCCGGCACAGCATTTCCAGATGGATGTGCTTCTGTGGCTTTCTATACTGTGATTCACTAAATAAAAACAATTCTCTTGCATTTAGCATTCAACACCATAATTCCTTCCAGATTTGACAAGAAGTTCAGAGAACTGAGCCTTCACCCTGCCTTGTGTAGCTGAATCCTGGACTTCCTGTCAGATTACCAGCAAGTGGTAAGAGTGAGTTCCCTCACTTCTGCCCCTCTGACCCCCAACACAGGTGTCCCTCAGGGCTGTGTACTAAGTCCCCTCCTTTACTCTCTATATACCCATGACTGTGTCGCCACCCACAGCTCCAATCTACTAACTAAATTTGCTGACAACCCTACACAGATTGGCCTAATCTCAAATAATAATGAGGCAGCCTACAGAGCAGAAGTCATCACCCTGACACAGTGATGTCAAGAAAGCAACCTCTTCCTCATTGTGGCAAAAACAAAGGAGATGGTTGTGGACTACAGGTGGAATGGAGACAGGCTAACTCCTATTGACATCAATGTATCTGGGGTTAAGAGGGTGAACAGCTTTAAGTTCCTTGGCACACACATCACCCAGGGTCTCATGTGTACCGCAGATACCTGCTGTGCAGTGAAAAAGGCACAACTGAGCTTCTTTCACCCCAGATGGTTGAAGAAGTTTGGTATGGGCCCCAAAATTCTAAGAACCTTCTACAGGGGCACAATTGAGAGCATCCTGACTGGCTGCATCACTGTCTGATATGGGAGATGTACTTCTCTCAATTGCAGGATTCTGTTGAGAGTGGTGCAGACAGCCCAGCACATCCGTGGATGTGAACTTCCCACTATTCAGGACATTTAGAAAGACAGGTGTGTAAAAAGGGCCTGAGGGATCATTGATTCAAGTCACCCCAACCACAAACTGTTCCAGCTAATATCATCTGGGAGACAGTACCACAGCATAAAATCCAGGACTAACAGGCTCCGGGACAGCTTCTTCCACCAGGCCATCAGACTGCTTAATTCATGCTGACACAACTGTATTTTTATGTTATATTGACTATCCTGTTGTACATACTATTTATTATAAATTACTATAAATTGCACATTGCACATTTAGACAGAGTCATAACGTAAAGATTTTTACTCCTCATGTATATGAAGGATGTAAGAAATAAAGTCAATTCAATTCAATTTCTTTGTAGACCTGAAAGTACTATATTTAAGTATTCCAACAGTATACTCAGTGAAGTCCCATCAATCTTTCAATAGTAATATAATAAAACACTATTTCAAAATTACTTTGATGTTCTATATAACCTGAAGTCAAAAAATTAGACATAAATAAAAAAAACAAGCATTATATCTCTGAGTGTATAAGTTTTGTAAAGTAGAAGTATGGCATGGGGGAAAAGCTAGCAATTTTCAGGCAACTTCCCTGTCTGGAAGCCTCATTAGAGCTAATAACCTACTGCAATTGTCAGAGAAAACAAAGCATTCACTGCCTTCTGCTCTGCAAGCTTTTTCAATAATTTTGCAGTTTATTGACACCTGTGAAGTGTTAAGTTTTGAGATTTTATCAAATGTTGTGTAAGAAAACATCACGTCGATCCATTTTGAAGTTAAACTTGATTAAATAGATTCTGCTTCACAGAAAGTTTAGCAAAAGGAAAATTTATCATTTAGCACAATACTAGAATTGAACTTCTTACTGCCACAGTACAGTTTCAGTTTACAGCTAGAATGAAAACATAGTTAATGAATTTCAATTACCACGTGGCATTGCCAGGAAACTATTCCCAACCAAAGGGTCACAGAGTCAAATTGGCAGAGGAACAAGGTAATCTCCTTTGCATTTTATTGTTTCTGATACAATAGGCTGCTTGCTGTAATGCCACTAAAAATACACAAGAAAATAAAAGATGGAAGTTTTCACAAAGCCACTTCCACTATGTACCTGCAACAAATATGTGGCAGAAACCTCATCTACTGGTCGATACTTGTCCCTCGGCCGATTGACAGATCACCTGTTCATCATCACATTAGTTGGTGTGACTTTTCTGTGTACAAATTGGCAGGTGGGTCTTCTGTATCACAAATATGATAACACTGCACAAATGCTTCAATGGCTGTAAAGTGCTCTGAGAGATCCATAAGTAATAGAAGATGAAGTAAAAATGCCTTGGTTTTAAATCAGTGAAGCTCTGAAAAAAATGTTATACCATTCTACAAGAATGTCCAGGGAGTGAAAAGAGTCTAAAATGATGTACTACTCTTTTAAAGCTTTATCATGCAGAGCTGAAACAGGAGATTAAGAGGGTGGATGAGACCCTTTTAATCTTACGATGGAAACTGGTTGAATTGGCATCTGAAATAGTTAACTCAGAAATTTACAGTATCATTGGGCACCAGCCATTTGAGCAGGACATAATGGAAAAGATGATCCAGGAGCAATCGAGGCCAATTAAAGACCCCCAATGAGCAAAATGGCTATTTTAAAACTTAAATCAAATATTTGAAAAGAAAGAACATTTTACATCATTTTAAGTCTGCACTACATTACAAAAAATATTTTTGAGAATTATGTAAGAGAAACTAAGCAACTGGAATCGGAGTTGGAGTTGACCATAGCCCTTGAGCTTACTCCAGCATTCCTTGCAATTGAAGCTGATGTAGAACCATATCCATTTTCTTGCTCCTCGAATTCCCTTGGTACCCTAAAGTCTATTCATCTTGGTCTTGCATATTCTCAGCCATTCACAATAATTTAATTAGAGGATTTCAAAAACAAATGACTTCTGAGTAAAGGAATTTTTCATATAGTATTCCCAAACAGGCAAACCCTTATCTTGAGCATATTTGTTAGTTCAAGACTCTTTGGCCAGAGGAAAAGAAATGAAATATTGTATATGGTTTCATCACCTATCCAGAAGACGTTGACCAAAGGAGCCATCTGGACCGGATGTTTCCCAATCATTATCCCTTTCAACCCTATTCTCCTGCCTTCTACCCATGATTCCCTGATTAACCAAGAAGTGATCAACTTCTGCTTTAAATATACTCAATGACTTGACCTCCTGGCAATGAATTCCACTGATTCATCACCCTCTGGCTAAAGAAATTCCTTCTCATTTCCGTTCTGAATGGACATGCTTCTTTTCTGAGGCCTTGCCCACTGATCCTATACACTCACCCACCCTAGGAAGCATCCTCTCCACATCAACTCTATCTAGGTCTTTCAATATTCAATGAGTTCACCCCTCATTTTTCTAATTTCCAATGAGCAGAAGCGCAGAGCCATCACATGATCCTCATACATTAATCCTTTCATTTCCAGAATCATTCTTGTGAACCTCCTCTGGACCTTCTCCAATGCCAATGCATGTTTTCTTAGATAAGGGCCACGAAACTGCTCACAATACTCCAACTGCAATCTGATCTATGCCTTCTTTCATTCATTTCAAGAAGTCTTGAATACAAGAGCAGGGATGTGATGCTGAGGATTTATAAGGCACTGGTGAGGCCTCACCTTGAGTATTGTGAACAATATTGGGCTCCTCTTCTCAAAAAAGACGTGCGAGCTTTGGAGAGGGTCCAGAAGTGGTTCATATGGATGATTCTAGGAATGAAAGGGTTATCATATGAGAAACGTTTAATGGTTTTGGGTCTGTACTTGCTGGAATTTAGAGATGGGGGGAATCTCACAGAAACCTTTCAAATGTTGAAAGGCCTAGACAGAGTAGATGTGGAAAAGATGTTTCCCATGATGGAGGAGTCTAGGACGAGAGGGCACAGCCTCAGGACAGAGGAGTGTCCATTTAAAACAGAGATGCGGAGACATTTCACATAGAGGGTGGTGAATTTGTGAAATTTGTTACCACAGGCAGCTGTGGAGGCCAGGTCGTTGGGTGTATATAAGGCTGAGATTGATAGGTTCTTGATTGGACATGGCATCAAAAGTTACGGGGAGAAAGCCAGGTTGAGGAGGAGAAAAAGGATCAGCCATGATTGAAGGGCGGTGTAGACTTGATCGGCCAAATGGCCTAATTCTGCTCCTATGCCTTATGATCTATGGTCTTATAAAGCTTCAGCATGACATCCTTGCTCTTATATTCTGGTTCTTTCGAAATAAATGCTATCATTGCATTTGCCTTCCTTGCCACCGACTCAACCTGCAAGACAACCTTTAGGGATTCCTGCACAAGGGCTCCAAGACCCTTTACACAACTGATTCTTTAAATTTTCCCCCCATTTAGAAATTAGTCTGTGCCTTTATTCCTTCTACCAAAGGGCATGACCATACACTTCACTACACTATATTCCATCTGTCACTTCTTTACCCATTCTTCCTAAGCTCCCAACTATGATCGACTTACAACACATCTCAGTGATGCCTACAACATCATACCTGCCAGTCTCTAACTGTGCTACAAGGTCATCTACGTTATTTTGTATACTGTGTGCATTCAAATATAACACCTGCAGTCCTGTGAACATCACCCTTTTTGATTTTGCCCCCATTTTGCACTTCACCTCATCCTCTTGACTGCAATGTTGCCCTGCCCTTTCTCACAGTCTACCTTTTATTGCAACAGAGGGGGATATAAAGATTAGATTTACAATTAACGACTAAAAAGGACCAATAGCAGTTGATGATCATGTGTGTGGTAGATACAATTCAACAGGAGCACTCAAGGAATTTACATTTGAGATTGCATGCTAATCTACCACATTCAGTTTTGCAGGATCCGGATCTGAATTTGTGCTTCAAATCCAAGATTTGAAATTAACATCTCAAGTAAACTATTAAGATGAACTTGCTTTTGCCATATCAGTGGGAATTGCTCATTTGAGAATATATTTTTAATATTAAAATCTTGTCTGTGCTAAGTAAAGGAGACTGGCTGAGGTTACACTGTATCAGAAATCCTCCACCCCCTCAAGCCGATTTTCTGGTGTAATTTCCACCAGCTGTGTCTCTAATGTCTTGCTAATACCATCTTCTGTTGAAAAATTATCCGATCGCATATAGCTGGAATATAATTAAGCCCAAAACTATCACCCCAACAACGTACTTCTTATGTGGCAATAACTGAGCACATTCAATAGCACCATGATGTTTATTTGTCTTTGAGGTATTAGTACATTATTAAATAACTTGTGGGGGTGGAAATCAGGAAGGACGTTTCCTTTTTCTCATTTAGGTGCAATTAAAGAACTCTTCACTTTAATGGGGAAACAAAGTTTATGCAAAGTGACAATTCGTCCTTTACCACCATCTACAGGAACTGCAGAATAACACTAGTATAAACATTATAACCAAGAGATACTGTGTAAAGGTAATATAGTGATGCCCAGGACTGTACTGAAAACTGCTGCACTGAAGTAGTATCAATTGCAGTACAAGTTGCAATCTATTGGGAATTCACTGAGCTCGACAGGGTCAAGCTGCAATCAGATAAGTAGCAACAACACAACTAGTGTAAAATAAACTAACATTAAGGAGGTCAGCTGGTTGTTCTGTAATGTCTAGGGCTGGGTGGAAGCCACTTTTCCCTTGAGTCTGTTCTGCCCTGTTCATCTGAACGTAACTGCGACACTGTGTTCCATTGCTGCTTCAACCTTCTCACTTCCTTAGTTATCCAGAATCTATCTATTGATCATAGTACTATTTACACACTCTGTTTTAACCACCATTTCAGGAAGAAAGCTCCAAAGGCTCATAATCTTCTGAGTGAAATAATTACATCTCATATTTGGACAAATATGAGATTTTTAGCATTAACATCCTATTCTTCCTCAAGAGGAAACGTCATCCCCACATCCACCATATCAAAACTTCTCCTATCTTATATTTCAGTCAAGTTCCTCTCCCTCTTCTAAACTCCAACAGGTACAAGAACAACCCTGTCTAATGTTTCATCATTAGACAAAAAAATCCATTCCAGTTATCAGTCATAAATATAACCATCATAATTACTGCTCTGCCCTCTCTACTCCCATGACTGTGTAGCTAGGCACAGCTCAAACACCATCTATAAATTTGCTGATGACACAACTATTGTTGGCAGAATTTCACTGGGTGAAGAGTGGCTGTACGGGAGTGAGATAGATTTGGTTGAGTGGTGTCACATAACATTCTTGCACTTAATATCACTAAGGCTAGGAATAGATTGTGAATTTCAGGAAAGGGAGTTGAGAGAACACACACGACAGGAATTCTGCAGATGCTGGAAATTCAAGCAAAACAGGGACTTCCCTGCCTCCACCGTCAACTCTGCTCTCAAACGCATCTCCCTCATTTCACGCACATCTGCTCTCACTCCATCCTCCCGCCACCCCACTAGGAATAGGGTCCCCTGGTCCTCACCTACCACCCCACCAGCCTCCGGGTCCAACATATTATTCTCCATAACTTCCGCCACCTCCAACGGGATCCCGCCACTAAGCACATCTTTCCCTCCCCGCCTCTGCTTTCCGCAGGGATCGCTCCCTACGCGACTCCCTGGTCCATTCGTCCCCCCCATCCCTCCCCACTGATCTCCCTCCTGGCACTTATCCTTGTAAGCAGAACAAGTGCTACACGTGCCCTTACACTTCCTCCCTTACCACCATTCAGGGCCCCAGACAGTCCTTCCAGGTGAGGCGACACTTCACCTGTGAGTCGGCTGGGGTGATATACTGCGTCCGGTGCTCCCGATGTGGCCTTCTATATATTGGCGAGACCCGACGCAGACTGGGAGACCGCTTTGCTGAACACCTACGCTCTGTCCGCCAGAGAAAGCAGGATCTCCCAGTGGCCACACATTTTAATTCCACATCCCATTCCCATTCTGTTATGTCTATCCACGGCCTCCTCTACTGTAAAGATGAAGCCACACTCAGGTTGGAGGAATGACACCTTATATTCCGTCTGGGTAGCCTCCAAACTGATGGCATGAACATCGACTTCTCTAACTTCCGCTAATGCCCCACCTCCCCCTCGTACCCCATCCGTTATTTATTTATATACACACATTCTTTCTCTCACTCTCCTTTATCTCCCTCTGTCCCTCTCACTCTACCCCTTGCCCATCCTCTGGGTCCCCCCCCCCGTCTATCTCCCTGGGCCTCCTGTCCCATGATCCTCTCATATCCCCTTTGCCAATCACCTGTCCAGCTCTTGGCTCCATCCCTCCCCCTCCTGTCTTCTCCTATCATTTTGGATCTACCACTCCCCCTCCCACTTTCAAATCTCTTACTAACTCTTCCTTCAGTTAGTCCTGACGAAGGGTCTCAGCCTGAAACGTCGACTGTACCTCTTCCTAGAGATGCTGCCTGGCCTGCTGCATTCACCAGCAACTTTGATGTGTGTTGCTTGAGAGAACACACACCAGTCAGATCTGCAGAGGAAAGGGTGAACAGTTTCAAGTCCTTGGGTGCCAACATCTTTGAAGATCTATTTTGGCCCCTACATATTGATGCAATTAGAAAGAATGCAGGACGGTGCCTATATTCATTAGGAGTTTGAGGAGAATTGGTATGTCACCAAAGTATCTAAAGATGCATCATGGGGAGCATTCTAACTGGTTGCAACACCATCTGATATGGAGGGGCCAGTACATAGGATCAGACAATACTGCAGAAAGTTGTAAACTTAGTCTGTTCCATCATGGGCATCGAGGATGCCTTCAGAAGGCGGTGCCTCAAAAAGTTGGGCATCCATCATTAAAAACCACCATCAGACAGGACCTGCCCTCTTCCCATTGCTACCATCAAGGAAGGAGGTGCAGGGGCCTGAAGACATACATGCAACATTTCAGTTTCTTCCCCTCCACCATCGGCCTTTTGAACAGGCAATGAACCCATGAACATCACCTCATTTTTTTTTTGCTCTTTTTGCACTGCTTATTAATTTAATCTTTATAAATCACATATGGAGTAGCGGGATGGAGATACATCCCTACCAAAGGAGGTGTAAGATGCTCCTTCCCTCCGCTAGACTGCAGTCACCCTTGTGTAAGGTGTAGCACCTGCTTAGCCTCCTAATCAGTGTCACACGAAGCCATGGGATTAGGTGGCAGATGGTCGTATGAGAAGCTGACGCATATCACAAGTCCTGGTTATGTGACTCATGATGCCAGACAGACAATCTCTGAAGAGTATTGATAATGGCTGGGTTCACCTGTCTTGTAAAGACACTACGCTGAAGAAGGTAATGGCAAACCACTTCTGTAGAAAAGTTTGCCAAGACTGAAAGATTGCAAATGTCACTCCACTCCTTAAAAAGGGAGAAGGGCAAAAGAAAGGAAATTATAGGCCAGTTGGCCTAACCTCAGTGGTTGGGAAAGTGTTGGAGCCTATTAACACGAATGAGATATTGGGATACTTGGAGACCAATTGATAAAATAAGTCAAAGTCAGCATGGTTTCTGTAAAGGGTAACCTTGCCTGACAAACCTGTTTGAGTTCTTTGAGGAAGTAACAAGCAGGATGAACAAAATAGTAGATGTCATTTACCTGGATTTTCAGAAGGCGTTTGATAAGTTGCCACATATGAGGCTGCTGAACAAGCTAAAATCCAATGGCATTACAGGAATGATACTGGCATGGATAGATGAATGGCTGACAGGCAGGAAGCAGTGAATGGGGATAAAAGGGGCCTTTTCCGGTTGGTTGCCAGTGACTAGTGGTGTTGCTCAGGGGTCAGTATTGGGACCACTACTTTTCACATTGTTTGTCAATGGTTTGGATAATGGAATTGATGGCTTGACTGAGTGTTGAAAGGACTAGATAGGGTGGATGTGGAGAGGATGCTTCCTCTTGTGGGGGTATCCAGAACTGGAGGGGACAGCCTCAAAATTGAAGGGTGACCTTTTAGAAAGATTTTTTTTTAGCTGGAGAGTAGTGAATCTGTGGAATGCTCTGCCACAGTCTGCAGTGGAGGCCAAGTACATGGGTATATTTAAGGCGGAAGTTGATTGTATCCTGATCAAACAGGGCATCAAAGGATATAGTGAGAAGGCAGGTGCATGGGGTTGAGTGGATTCCGGGATCAGCCATGATCGAATTGTGGAGCAGACTCAATGGGCTGAATGGCATAATTCTGCTCCTGTGTCTTATGGTCATATGGTCAAGTACAATCGTGGTCACAGGCTATGATCGTCTATGTCATACAACATGGCACGTAATAATGATGATGATACTGTATATATTTCTTATTGCTACCTCTCACTGACTTTAATCAAACTCATGTGCAAGTCACAGCATCACAAACACACCCACCCAAGGATGTCAGTGGTTCTCATCGCTGGTAATGGACATGCTCATTTGTACATATATTTCTTATTGTAATTTATAGTTTTATTATTATTATTATTATTATTATAAATTGTAATGTACTGCTGCCACAAAGCAACACATTCCATGACGTATGCCAGTAATATTAAAACTGATTCGGATTCATCTGTCTTCCTCCTTTATTGAACTCTGGTGGTCTGGCTGACAGCGGGCTTGTTCCCAACTGTTTCTGAAAGTATTAAACATCAAACTTGTCACTAAGATAAAGAAACACACACCAGTTGTTTACAGGCCAAACATGGATTTTTTTTGTCATTAAAACACTTTTTTGTTGTGATAATGACCAAGCATCATCCTTGATGACAATAGACTAATCCATTAAATTAACCAACTTTGTGGACTGCACCAACAGGCAGGATCAGGATATCACAATAAGATAAAGGGATAGCTTCAAACAAAATGTCACAGATGTGAAGTTTTTGTTTTGTAAAAGATGTTCAGTGACAACCTTTAAAAACTTGAAAGGAGACTGTAGGCATGGATTCTCTGGAGTGACCGATGGAGAGCATATTACTCATGATCAAAGAGCTGAAGAGAATTGTGCATGTGAGTAATGTTTAAAAATGATGAAAACAGTTGATGAGTTGTGAAGGGAGTAGTAGATTATAAATATAATATTTAAAGAACATTGAATTGTACTGCCCATGTGCCTTGACCAATCTTACCCCATACAGATGCATTGTTGAATTTGGGAATTATGTGTGGAGGCCTGGGGTCAAGAGCCCACAATGCTGACCATTTATTCTGGGCTTGCTCATTGCTGCTTTCAGAAGGAGACTGCCAAAGTGCAAATGGGCATGCAACCAACATGTATTAACATGGGAGGTTGTACAGTATGTCCATTCGGTTGAAGAGTCGGTTCCAGACATTGTTTGGGTTAATTTATTGCCAGCCATTTTAAAATAGAGGATATATTCATTCTTAATTTTTTCATTAGCACATTGCAGTTATTTGAATTTTATTATTATTGTGACTATTTTCATACAAGTAATCTGTACTTTATTGAATGAAAAATAAAGATGAAAATGTTGGATTTAATTTTTTTTCCTTTGTGTCTGAATCATCAAGTTTGTCATTCTCAGGATCAATCTAAACAAAATAAAGAAAAATCATGCTCTGAAATCTATTATTCATTCAGTTTTTGTATTCAAAATAAGAACTGCACAATGACATGAAGTAACTAGATCAGTCTGTAAACTGAAAGCCAGTTACTTTGGAGGACCTGAAGGGTCATGGCTCGAAACGTTAACTGTTTTCTCTTTTCAATAGGTGCTGGCTGGCCTACTGAGTTCATCCAGCATTTTGTGTGTATTGCTTGAATTTCCAGCATCTGCAGATTTTCTCTCATTTCTGATTAAACATTTTATTGATTTTATGCAGCTGCTCTGCTATTCAACTCACAAATTTGTTTCGTTTCTACAATTAAACTCCCTTTAGACTAAGTGCTTCAACTGGATTTTATTGGTCTACATCTCAGTCAGGTTATTTGAATCAGTGATGATATTTTGGTGAATGTTGAAATGTTGAAGAACAGCAGGGCAGGCATTTAACTTTCCCTGCCAAGTGGAAAATTAAAACTAGTGGGAAGTCCCCAAAATAATGGCTGCGTAAATGAGAAAAAGAAAATCATATGGTGTATACTTCAAATGGATAGTCTGTAAATCAGCAATGAAAGTTAGAATCCATCCCACTTTATACTTATCCAGTATTTTTAAAAATTGGATGCACGTCCAAGCAATGGCTCCTGTGCTTTTTATCTTTCTGGAATACTACACCACCCTGGTGCTATACTGACATTTTTGATCTCCTCACACTTTGCAGAGCTGCCATTACTTATTTTTTTCAGCTGGAACCTAATTACTGGATCACAACTGCATTGCTTTCTACTATTTCTAAGTGGTTTACTGCAATTTCTGGATAATTTATCAAAGCTGTCAAATCTCACTCATTATGATGGATGTTTACCAATTTCTGTATTGATGTATACCATTTGAGAAACTAAACAGAGCTCCACTTCTTCACATGACCATCCATTTGTCTTACTGCTTCTGATGTGCATTTTGTTTCGAGCCCAGAGGTGATGTTCCTTTTATGAGAATTTGCAGTCATATATTGTTACCAGCAAACAGTAGCTATTTTACTTTTAGCATGCTTTATAACAAAATGTACTCTTATAATTGCAGACAACAGGAATTCTGCAGATGCTGGAAATTCAAGCAACACACATCAAAGTTGCTGGTGAACGCAGCAGGCCAGGCAGCATCTCTAGGAAGAGGTGCAGTCGACGTTTCAGGCCGAGACCCTTCGTCAGGACTAACTGCAGGAAGAGTGAGTAAGAGATTTGAAAGTGGGAGGGGGAGGGGGAGATCCAAAATGATAGGAGAAAACAGGAGGGAGAGGGATGGAGCCAAGAGCTGGACAGGTGATTGGCAAAAGGGATATGAGAGGATCATGGGACAGGAGGTCCGGGAAGAAAGACAAGGGGCGGGGGGGGGGTCCCAGAGGATGGGCAAGGAGTATATTTAGAGGGACAGAGGGAGAAAAAGGAGAGTGAGAGAAAGAATGTGTGTATAAAAGTAAGTAACAGATGGGGTACGAGGGGGAGGTGGGGCGTTAGCGGAAGTTAGAGAAGTTGATGTTCATGCCATCAGGTTGGACACATCAAAGTTGCTGGTGAACGCAGCAACCTGACCAACCTCCCCCCCCCCCTTGTCTTTCTTCCTGGACCTCCTGTCTCATGATCCTCTCGTATCCCTTTTGCCAATCACCTGTCCAGCTCTTGGCTCCATCCCTCCCCCTCCTGTCTTCTCCTATCATTTTGGATCTCCCCCTCCCCCTCCAACTTTCAAATCTCTTACTCACTCTTCCTTCAGTTAGTCCTGACGAAGGGTCTCGGCCTGAAACATCGACTGCACCTCTTCCTACAGATGCTGCCTGGCCTGCTGCGTTCACCAGCAACTTTGATGTGTGTTGCTTATAATTGCAGATGTTGTTTTGTATATTTTTTAGAAATTTCCATGTCAAAGTAAGAATTGAGTATTGCAAAAAGTGAAATTGTATCTTTACTTAGCTTTTCATCTTCTCAACAAGATAAAAGCCATGAATTCCTGCTGCACCAATTTGGATTCAGGGAATTAGTTAACTGCGCATTGCCTAGGGAACTATTATGAAATCTAATTATGCTGGGTCTTGGCTAAGATTGTGAGCGAAACTTGATCTTATCTAGAATGTCCTGATTTCTGAGGGATCAAGTCCTTGGATGGGAGTCTCATTTGGAAGACTAGGAGGCATAAGTGAGACCTACATAATTGCAGACCTAAGTAGGGACCAGAATCGTAAAATTAAATCTTGCTGTTTTTATCAATTGGACGCAATTAAGAAATAAAACTTTTTTCGTAATTGCATTCACTTTACTCAAGGAGCATTATGTACAGAATTTATTTTCCTTTTCATTTACATGGACAGTATTGTGTATGTGCTTCCACTTCCTGCTTTTAATTTTCCACTTGGCAGTGAATACTGAATGCCTGCTTGACTCTCTCACCAATGCCACTGACACATCAGCAAGTGGCTACCTGGTGTTGATTTCACATCATCCATAAGGTTGCATCAGGACTCTCCGTCATGAAGAATGCAATTACAATACATTAACCAGAAGGGGCTAAAGCACATGACTAGGAACTGCATCAAATGTTTAAAGACAGCAAACACTCTCAGTGATCCGCTGGGATCACTGCCTGAAACGGCAAGACTTGATTATCCATCCATTAATTTAGATGCTTGGAGAATTATGCAACTTACTACTGAATGCTATCAGTGGGGAAGATTTTAAAAGCAGGAAAAAAGATGGGAAATCATCTTTTGTTTGTCAATAGGAGTTAATCAAAGTTAACTTAAAGTATAATTAGCTTCCATAGTTAATCAAACAAATAAATACAAAATTATTGTCCAGATTGTTTTCTTCATTTCTTATGTTCCCAGAAGGCTGATCGCCTGGAATTTTTGTGATGGTCACGAGGTCAGCTGCCTGCAGAGGTGTCAGGCCACCAATTTTCAGACTTCTAAGTTTAGATCTGCAATTGTCTGCCACACCAAGATTTGATTTGAAAACTGGAGTTGAAGACTGTCCTACAACCTAATGCGTTCCTTAGGGTCCTTTAGTTATTTCACTAACTACGAAATGACATATCTTGTAATTTGCATTTCATTTCATTGCTGTTTACTCATCCAGCTGTTCTAACATGAGAAATAGAAACAGAAAACAGAATACATCATCAATGGTGAGAGATGAGTAAATGTTGAGTCTGAGGTCATAAAATGCAAGAAGTAGATTTTGAGGTACAGTAGCATTTGGAGAGGCTAATGGAAAGTTGGCGTTTATTATACCAGAGTTGGGATACAAGAAAAAGAAGCCCAGCCTCTTTTGATTAATGTATTGATTCACACTTGATTGACTAATGCACACTTAATAGCAAAAATTTTTGATGTGGACATTTACCAATTAAGAGCAACACCAGTTGTACAGCAGAGTAAGGACATTGGCCCACAGTGCCCATGCTGATGAATGTGTGGCTGAGTAACTGAAGCAGTGAGCAGCGTTTCAGGGTTCTGGATCATTGGGATCTACTCTGGGGAAGGTGTGACCTGTACAACAAGGACAGTTTATAACTGAACCCGAGGTGGACCCATATCTTTGTCAGCAGGTTTGCTAGAGCTGCTGGGGAGAGTTTAAACTAATCTGGCAGGGGGATTGGAACCAGAATGATAGAGCTGAGGATGGGGCAGTTGGTATACAACTAGATGCAGATGGAATGTAGTGTAGGGAAGTGTATGGTCATGCACTTTGGTAGATGGAATAAAGGCATAGACTATTTTCTAAATGGGGGGAATGCATGGAGAGTACAGAATAAGGTAGTTGATCTTGTAGCTCAGTTAGAGATTGGCAGGTATGATGATATGGGCATATCTGAGTCATGGCTGAAAGAGGATCATAGCTGTGAACTTAATGTCCAAGGATATACATTGTATTGAAAGGCCAGGCATCTAGGTTGAGGGGGTGGGGTGGCTCTGCTGGTTAAAAATGAAATCAAATCCTTAAAAAGAGGTGACATAGGATCAGAAGATGTAGAATCCTTCTGGGTAGAGTAAAGAAACTAGAACGGTAAAAAGACCCTGATGGCAGTTATATACAGGTCTCCGAAGAGTAGCCAGGATGTGGGCTACAAATTACAAGGGGAGATAAAAGTGGTATGAAATCATAGAAGATTTCAATATGCAGGTAGATTGCGGAAATCATGTTGGTGTGGATCCCAGGAGAAGGAATTTGTAGAATGCCTATGACTTGGCTTTTTCGAGCAGCTTGAGGTTGAGTTCACTAGGGGATCTGCAATTCTGGATTAGGTGTTATGTATTCTCAGATCTGAGGTTTAGAGGAGTTTCATGAAAGTGATCCCGGGAGTGAAAGGGTTAACATATGAGATGTGTTTGATGGTTCTGCACCTGTTCTCGCTGGAGTTTAGAAGAATGAGTGGTGGTTTTATTGAAACCTATCGAATATTGAAAGGCCTAGATGGAGTAGATGTGGAGAGGATGTTTTCTATCGTGGGAGAGTCTCGGACCAGACGGCACAGCATCAGAATTCAGTGATGTCCATTTAGAACAGAGATCAGGAAATATTGCTTTCGCCGGAGGGTGGAGAATCTGTGGAATTCATTGCCATAGATAGCTGTGCAGGACAAGTCATTGAGTATACTTAAGGTGAAAGTTAATAGTTTCTTCATTAATCAGGGCATCAAAGGTTATAGGGATCAGTGAAGAAAATGGGGTGCAGAGGGATAATAAATCAGCCTTGACAGATTGGCAGAGGAGACTCAATGGGCCAAATGGCCTAATTCTTCTCCTATGCCTTCGAGTCTTAATTACTCAAGTATAAAACAATTCTTCTTTTGCCATCAGATGCTCTGTAGCCTTCTATGCCTTGGTGATTCAAGTACTCATCCAGATATGCTTCTAATGTTCTGAGAGATCCTGCCTCTATCACCCACTTCTTTCCAGACTGCACCTACTTTCTGGATGAGAAAAAACCTCAGTTCCCCTCTTATCCTCCTATCCCTCAGCTTAAACCCATGCCCTCTGGTTATAGAGGGATTTCACCTTCTTACTGCAGTACTCCAGGTAGCTCAGTCTTCCAGGCAGCATAAATCCATTCATTGCGCCTTGTGGAGAAGGTAAGTTACATGAGGTAGTAATGGTTAATTTGCAGGAATTGCTGTAGGTCTTTGGCAGTTACAAAGCCTCTGAAAATGCACAGAGGGAACACATGGTCTGTCATTTTAAGGCAGCTTAAGAGACAATATTACTTGGATGGGAAGAACTGGGGAAGGCTTCCATACTCACCATATCAGTAGTTGTCTGGAAGGTCATGCCCACTGCCTATCAGTTGCCGAAAGAAGGCCTGGAAGACCATATGGGACACCAGTCACCCCAACTATTTCAGCTGCTTCCATCTGGCAAATGGTACCACAGCATTAAAGCCAGGACCATAGGCTACTGGACAGCTTCTTTCTACAAGCCATTGGACTTGTAAATTCACATGTCTGTACATTGCGACAGCGTTGTAACACAGTGAATTTTACTCCTTCACATTGTGGGATGGATGTAAGATTTAAATAAATTCAATTTAATTCACAGCACCAGCGGATTCTCATCTTTCTGTCTTCAACGGCATGAAAATTAAGTTCGTTCGTTTTTGTATTCTGATCTGCAGAAGGAAGGATAAGATGGCTGCGCGACGCAGCTCGCAGCGGCCACTCTGGTGGTGATGTCTGTTATTTGTCAAGTAGGGTGCCGTGCACAATCCTGATCTGATGGAGACAGATGTGAGAGCACAGAGGAACATCTGGTGAAACTTCTGAAATTTCCTGTTTCGCTGCCGCTGCTACTGTGTGATCTAGAATCTCCGGAGGGGAAGGCCCCGAGTCCTCGGCTTTGCTTGTTGCTTGGCCGCCAGGGCGGGGTCGAAGCGCTCAGCAGAGATGGTGCTCGGTGCTTGGTGTCGGAGGGCTGGTCGGAGGCTCGAGGTTTTCGGACGGACTCAGAGTCAACTGCGGTTGGGTGCTTCCAATGCATCGGCAAGTTTGCTGCACTTCCGTCTGCGTGAGATGATGGAGCTATCAGGACTTGAGACTTTCTTTTACCATGCCCATGGTCTGCTCTTTATCAAATTATGGTATTGCTTTGCAATGTTGTAACTATATGTTATAATTAAGTGGTTTTGTCAGTTTTAGTCTTGGTTTGTCCTGTGTTTCTGTGATATTTTTCTGGAGGAACATTCTATCATTTTTTAATGCATGCATTTCTAAATGACAATAAACGAGGACTATGTGTCCTCATAATCTAATCTAATCTAATCTAAATCAGGACGAAATTCCTAATGCCAATTACCCTTGATGAAGTTCCAATTAAGCATTTAGTTGTTACAAAATATCAGAACAAAAACACTGGAGTTTCATAATGTTTTTTTGAGAAGATGTAGCTTTTGCCAATTTCTTGCTACTATCTGGTCTTGCAACTTACTGTTGATCCCAAGTTACAAATCCAGAACCTTGAGCAAAACACCATTTACAGTGTTCCTTCCTCTTGAGAATTTCTCCAGTTCAGGTGCCCATGCAATGGTGGCATGGCATCTCTGTTTACTGAGGAGAGTTAGCAATGTTAAAGAAATGAAAGTAGTATGGATACCAAGTTTCCACCTGTTGAGAGGTGAAAATTGTGCGTGTACGGTCATATCTTCATTCACATTGGTCAAGACCATAAGACATTGGAGCAGAATTAGTCTATTTTAGCCCATTGGGTCTGTTCCACCATTCAATCATGGCTAATTTATTATCCCTCCCAACTCCATTCTCCTGCCTTTGCCCCGTAACCCTTACTAATCAAGGACCTGTCAACCTCCGCTTTAAATATACCAATGACTTGGCCTTCCATCTGTGGCAATAAATTCTACAGATTTATGCCAAAGAAGTCCCTTCTAATCTCTGTTCTAAAAGGGCATCCTAATTTTCTGAGGCTCTGCCCTTTGGACCTGAGTTCTTGAGGTGGAGTCACTTTCACTGCCATCTTCTGCATACCTTCTTTTTCAGTCCAAACTCCCTTTGTACAGGGTTTCTTCACCCTTCACTTTTTCATCCCTTTTCAGTCAGGTTACAAGCATTACATCCATAGGTTTCTGCAAGGCTTTCCTGCTGCATCTGCCACCACAGCTCCAGTACCACTTATTGCTTTTTTAGATGATTTTGGAATTTTGCCTCCATCTGCTTAGAAAGTGAGGTCCCCCTCAAAACAGCCCTAAATCCCACAACTCAAAGTAGCAGAAATACAATAAGGAACAGTAGATCTCCCAGCAAACCTATTTGGATTGATATCCAAAGTGGAATGCTTAGTATGTTAGTGCTGGTGTTTCTAAGCAAGTGGTATGCACATTAGTCATTAGGAGATATCCTGCTGATTGCCTGCAAGGGAATATAGCCCATGATCAATAGTGTATGAGCCATCAGGCTTGTGAAGAGAGGGCATAACTTCACTCACCCTAACACTGAACTGTTCCCACAATCTCAGGACTCACAAGTCTCTTCATTTCACGTTCTTGATATTTATTATTATTATTATTACTATTATTATTTTTGTTTATGAGCAGCACAGCTTTTGCCTTTTGTGCATCGGTTGTCCATCTTTTTCATTGATTCTGTTGTGTTTCTTTTTATTTGTTGTGAATTGTCCACAAGAAAAAGAATCTCAGGGTGACATATATGTATTTTGATAATACATTTACTTTGAACTTCATATTGCTAGAAGCTATGCATTTAAATCTGTCCGTTTTTCTCATCTTTTATAGATAGTACTTGAGTGTGTAATTCTCCATTAAGGCTATAATTCTCCATTAAGAATTGGGTCAAAAGATTTACTCCTGCTCCTAAAATATATCTTATAGGTTTTCAGGTTGACCAACGTGAGTGAAGCTAAGACCATGCTCTCACAATTTTCATCTCTCAACAGGTGGAAAGTGGGCATCCATACTACTCTCATTTCTTTAACATTGCTAACTCTCCTCAGTAAACAAAGATGTCATGCCACCATTATATAGGGACCTCAAATGGAGAAGTCCTCAGGAGTAAGGAGCATTGTAAATAATTTTGTTCTCGAGGCTCTGGATTTGTAAATTGTTTATCATCTTACCTTTATAAAGGTTGTTGATGCAAATCCCACTCCAGAGCCTTGAACTTAGTCCAAAAGCAGGGAATACTGCACTCTCACAAGTGTCATTTTTTTTGCACTAGAGTGTAGGGCAAGTTACAATTTCCTGCACAATATAGGACCTTCTTTATTATTATTTAGCACAAGGAAGGATGAAAACCATGATGTTATTATTAGCAGGTACCTGTACCTTTAACATTCATTTACTCTATAAAACATATTCTACTACTGTGCCACAAACAAGAGAGAATCTGCAGTTGCTGGAAATCCAAGCAACACACACAAAATGCTGGAGGAACTCAGCAGGCCAGGCAGCATCTATGGAAAAGAATATGTGTAGTCGATGTTTCAGGCTGAAACCCTTCAGCAGACCCTTCATTCCAACACTCTGTCAGCACTTACAGTAGATTTTATAAATTGTTCCTTTATGATGACTAAATGCTAGCAGACGTTTACTCTGTTCATCATGCTTTAAGTTGTTCTCACAATTTTTTTTAATTTAGTCTACATTTAGTAAAGAGTATATATGTACATTTTATTTTGTACCAAACTAAATATACTCATCTGAAAAAATAGGCAAATTACAATGATTTCATACATTGGTTATTGACGGGATACCCCAGAGCATGTTTATGTTCAACTTGTATTTGGCCAGCATGGGTTCATAGTGGTTAGCATACGTTTAGCCAAAGGGTGGTGAATTTGAGGAATTTGTTGCCACATGCAGCTGTGGTGGCCAGGTTGCTGGGTGTAGTTAAGGTTCTTGATAGGACATGGCATCAAAGGTTACGAGGAGAAGGCTGGGAACTGGGGTTGAGGAGGAGACAGAAAAAAAGATCAGCCATAATGGCAGAGCAGACTCAATGGGCCAGATGGCCTAATTCTGCTCCTATGTCTTATGGTCTTGTAACACTATTATAGTGCAAGCAACTTGGGTTCAATTCCGATGCTGTCTGTAAGGAGTTTGTACGTCTTCCTTGTGACTGCATGGTCTTCCTCCGAATGCTCCATTCCAGAGACATGCAGGTAGATGGTTAATTGATCACGTTAATGTAATAGGGTGGCACAGGCTCAGTGGGCCAGAAGGACCCGTTACCGTGCTGGATCTCAAATAAGTAAATTAACTTATAAAAAACATTCTTCCATCAATTCTGTGGCCATATACATTGCTTGTTACAACTCCCACATGGATTTGAGGAGACAATTTACAAGTCTGCTGTTATTGAACTATTTGAAACAAATGGCATATACAACTTTTTTGGCTGAGTTTTTGCACAAATCAACACAAAACTGATGAATGGAATTCTATCTGGAAAGGAGTCAAGTAATAATAAATAAACACTTCTCGGGCTTCCAGCTGGATATGGGTATCGATTTTAACCAATGTTTCGATGACAGACTTTGCCATCTTCATCAGGGATGAAGTGGTGGTATATATACCCCTGTCATTCATCCCTCCTGATCAGTTAGTCCTCATCCAAACAGGATTCTGCTATCCTGCCTTGTTTACAATCAAATTCCAGTTCTTACTTAGAGTGAGACCTTCATCTTTGTTAAAGTTCTTTCCCTTTAATTTCATTTCAATGACTTCCTTCACCAGGTGGTCCCAAAAACCATTGGCATGACACAGTAGTTAGATGCCATCAAAGTCATTCCCATAGCCATTGTGAATGCAATGTTCTTCCACCACCAATTTATCCAGGTAAACCAAACAGATACACCTCCTGTGCTCCTTGAATTTTAACAAAGACTGTCAAAGTTTGTCATCGAAACATTGGTTAAAATCAATACCTGTATCCAGCTGGAAGCCTGAGAAGGGTTTATTCTTTATATATATGCTGGGAAAGCTTTAGAGTAAGATAATACTTTCAGGAGGCCAAAGGGCAAACATTTTGAGGGAGCACATGACAAATGTCAACTTACCATGAGGATCCTGGAATGTCAGCAGATCCTTGAAGGGAGTAGAACATTTAAATGATGTGGTTAAGGACTTCTAAGAGGACCAAGGCCCTGTGGCTTGGAGGCTTGCATGCCTCAATGACCCAGAAAGCTATGTTGGCTGGATTCAGGGCTTTATGCTTTGGCTCTTGGTAGGATCACCCATGAAAAATAGGTCAAAGGGTAGAAGCTATGCTAAGCTGGTCTACCTGCTCTTGAGGTTCGAGGGCTCAGCTCAGAGCTAACAATCCTGACTGGTAAAACAAAATTGTTACAGATACAGTAATGAAGAATCATTCTACATCTAAAGATGAAGGTATTCCTGAATCTCCACCCAGGACTTGCATGACTGACAGTAGTGAAAATGGAGAGGAAGCTACTGATATGATGAAGGAAGCCCTGAACACTGCCAGATATGGAGGGCCTTCATTGCTGTCCTACACACCAGCACAAAATGGACAGTAAGTAAGAAAGTTGTGGTTAAGCAGGTGTACTAAGGAGGATACTTGTTTTTACCTACTGAGCAAAGGGTAGATTATTTCAGAGGTGTAAAACACTGGCTCTGTCCATGTCGCAGGAAGATTGTGATAGCATTCAAAAGAGTAAAAGAGGACATTTATAAAGATGTTGCCAGGTCTGGACCATTTTAGTTTTGAGGAGCAATTGTTACAACTGCTGTTTAAATTCTTTGGAACAAAGGCAGCTGATGAGAGTTTTTACTGAGGTGTCTAAATTTATGGGAGGCCTAGAGAGGGTGATGAAGAAGGATATATTTCCCATAGAAGACAGCTCAATAACAAAGTGCCATACTGATATGTTAATAAAATGATTAGAAAGGAGTACTGATGGCCTGGGACTCTCTGTCTGAAATGATGGTGGAGATAAAAACAGTCATAATATTGAATGTCTTTAAGTTAGAGCCTTAATTTGCAAGGTGATGGTGCAACAGGTGTGAAGTGGGATCAGACCAAATAGTTACTTTTTGAAATGGGATAGACACAAAGGCCAGAATGGCCTCCTTCTCTGCTGTTAATTTCTGCAATTCAGTAAATGATCTTTCCAAAGTAAGAAAAAATAGATATTTGTGCTGTTTCTTTAACCTTCCAAGAATTGGTCAGGGAACTTCTCCATGGAACAACATTAACTGCTTTTCTTTCTAAAGATATTTTCTGACCTTCTTCATTTTTCAATTTATAACACATAAGTTTAGCCAGATAGCAATTAATGCTATCTTAACATTAACAACTCAGCCGCAGCAACTTAAAGTGCTGATAACTATCCCTATAAGGTCATTTCGCTCTTTGTTCTATGTACCCCTTTACCACCTTCCCCCTACACCGCCCACTGAAAATCTACTTGATTTGTTTCTTTCTCAGTGCAAATGAAGGATTGCAGACCCAACACATTAGCTGTTTCCCTTTCTGCAAGTGCTGCTTGGTCTGTGGAACTTTCCAGGCATTTTCCGTTCTTGTTTCTGTTTTTCAGCACCAGGAGCATTTTTTGTTTTATTTAGCCTCAAAGTCTTTGATGGAAAAGCAATCCTATTTCCTGATTCGAATTACACCTTAAGATGGAAGAAAAATATACAGCGGATATAATTCTCTGCAGCTTTTTAATATCACTCAACAACAATTTTTTTGGTAAGTGTTGCTTCCTCAGAATTCTTTTTGATTATGATAGACTGCTTAAAGCTGAACACAAATATAATTTCAGACTACTTGTATCACGCAGGAATTTGAAAAAAAAACAAGAAATTAACTTTTATTGTATATAATGCATTTAATTACATAATGGTGCTGACACTTTACAATAGCTCAACTAAACTTAAATGTTTTGTTGATGGTTTTCATTTGTGCCCAGTGTCTGTGGCTTGTCACTTAAGTTCAAACAATAACCAGCCAGCATTAATGGACTCCAATTGTCCTGATACCATTTCTCCATGACTGTAATCTCCCCGTGAAACCTTTCACGATGCTTATCACTGACTGGGCCAAAATTTGCTGGGAAGAGGTCTAAACAGGAATGAAAAAAGTGAATCTTTAGTGACATGTTGCGCTTCATAGTTTTGTGCACTTGAAGCATATTCTCAACCAGCAGTTTGGTGTTTTGTTTGTAGTTGCCAAGAAAATTTTCAACAACATCCTTGGATGCCTTCCATGTGATTTTCTTTGGTCCCACTAGAAGTTCTTTGAACTGCTTGTCATCAATGGCCTGCTTGATTTGTGGACCAACAGAAATGCCTTCCTTAATCTTGGCATCAGTTATTCTGGGAAATAACTCTCTCAGATATTGAAATGTTTCATGGAAATTTATAGTCTTTCCAAATCCTGTCCTGCCATGCAGCATCCACCCTCCTAAGCATGTCCACGCATGCTTGGATAAAATAGAAAATGTTTCAGCTTACATTGTGGGTAACATTTTAATTGATTTGAATAATGAATTAAAATAACAAATACAGGCATTTAAAAAAAAGTGCATGATAGGTGAATTTCATAAGTGATTTTCATGATCAACAGCTCAAAATCCATTACATACACCCAAAAGTGTTCAGGAAGCAAAATTTTTGTTGTCCAGAGTTTTCATTGGGGCTTCTTGATGCAACCATTCAAACAGTGGTGAAGGAAAGCCAAAAATTCAGCTTAAAAGGAGGTGCAGATAGAATGATTGTTTGCAGAGTTTTAGGAAATGGAAATAGTAACTTGAATTTTGTGCATTTTAGAACTGAGTTCCTCTCAAGTAATTCATAACTGTTGAAATCTAACACAGCGGCTAACACACAGCATATTGAGTATTGTGGTAACCAGGATTCATTGATTAAATAAAAATGGTGTGGTGGACTGCATGCTTATTCAATTCCCTTTAATGATCTGACACAGCAGCTTTTGAACCTTCATTCATTCTTCCCCTTCTTTTCCTCTTTTCATAAAGTAGACTGATATGTTCCGAAAGCCCCAAAACGTGCTATCCTGGCACTATAATTTCACACACAAACCAAAGTGTGTTAAGGTTCTCAGCCAAACTAAATGCTGACCTCAGGCTTTGTCACATGCTCATTGGGGGTTTGTTTTGTCTATTATACAATAGATGTTATTCGTTTCCTTCCCCCACAAAATATTAAACAATGTCAATTCCACAAATACAACCAAGTGGTTATTCAGTAGCACATGGGAATTAGGGAAATATGAAGTTGTCTCTAAAAATGCAATAATACTTTATCAGTTCTTGTATTTTTGCAAAAGAAGATTAATCAGCTTTCAGTACTGAACTAAAAGAACCTAAATTGATGAGGGAAAAATTCATTTAAAATAAATTTAAACAAAAACATCCAAACGAGGATTTAACAAAATATACTAACCTAACTTTTTAAGAACAGGTGCTACTTATTTTTGGAGGAGGACGGTGAAACAACACCCACATTTTGTGTGCCCATGTTTGTAGGTAAATTGTAATGCAGCTTTGGGACTAATATTCTCTCTTCAGTTTGCCCGTTCAGTCACCGTTGAAGATCAAAATGGTACTCTCTGGGTTGAGCTATGAGAACAGAGCAAAGCCATTAATGAATCCAGCTGTTCTATATTTGCTATTGAGGCTAGTGAGTTCAAGAGAAGGTATGATGATATTCTGAACATTATAGAGTAGGCGGTGATGGAGGATCTGAAATGTATTAATCCCTGGGGCCAGATCAGATGTTACGGGTAACAAGGGAGATTACCAGGGCGGAAGTTTTCAAAGATCAAGATTCCACTTTATTTGTCATATACATTTCCATGCATTAGGAATTTGCTGCAGTGTGTTAATTAGGTTGCAGCAAGCAACACAAGACAACATTCAATGATTATAAGGTATAAAGAATTGTGTTGGCGCGTAGCCAAGTGGTTAAGGTGTTGGTCTAGTGATCTGAAGGTCGCTAGTTCGAGCCTCAGCTGAGGCAGTGTGTTGTGTCCTTGAGCAAGGCACTTAACCACACAGTGCTCTGCGACGATACCAGTGCCAAGCTGTATTGGCCCTAGTGCCCTTCCATTGGCAATATCGGTGGCGTGGAGAGGGGAGACTTGTAGTATGGGCAACTGCTGGTCTTCCATACAACCTTGCCCAGGCCTGTGCCCTGGAAACCTTCCAAGGTGCAAATCCATGGTCTCACCAGACTAACGGACGCCTATAAAGAATAAAGTTAGAGTTTAAAGTATGGATATAAAGTTAGAGGTCAAAGTATGGATATGGAATAAAATGTGCAAAAGTACCTAAACACCAGCATTACATTTACAATGTAAACATATTTTAAAAAACATTGTGAAGAGTTTAGAGTGCAGTGCAGTGATGGGGTAATTGATAGAGGGGGTGAGTGGGTAACTTTGTTAGCCCCAGGTGAATTATCGGAAGACTGGAGGATAGCTACTGTTGTGTCTTTATTTAAGAAGGTCAGCAGGGACAAGCCAAACCTTACATCAATCGTGGACAGTTCCTGGAGGGGTGACTGAGAAACAGGACCTACATGAATTTGTAAAAGCAAGGACTGATTAGGGATAGGTAGCATGGTGTTGTGCATGGGAAATCACGCCTGATGAAATTGATTGAGCTTCTTGAAATGACCAAGAAGATTGATGAAGGCATCTACATTTTGCGATGTCTTTAACAATGTTCTGCACGTAGGCTGGTTCAGAAGGTTAGAACACATGGGATCCTGGTGAGATAAGTAAATGAATATAAAATTGGGCTGGTAATAGGAAGCAGAGGATCATATATTTTAATGATGTGAATAATGATTTAAGTGACAAGATCAGTAAGTTTTCAGATGACTTCCAAATTAATGGCAGGATGGACAGAGAAGAGGGGTTTCTCAGGTTACAAGATGATATTGATCAACTGGAAAGATAACCCAAAGATAAACACAAGAGATTCTGCAGATGCTGGAAATCTTGAGCAACATACAGTAGATACTGCCTGACTTGCTGAGTTCTCCCATCATTTATGCGTGTTGCTCAAATAAGCAAAAGAATGGTAGGTGGAATATAACTCAGATAAGTGCAAAGTGATACGGTCTGGGAAGTTAAACAAGAGCAAAATATACACAATGAATGGCAGGACCCTGAGGAGTGTTGTTGAACTAAAAGTCCTAGGGATACCGGTGCATGGTTCCTTGAAGGTGTTAGCAAAGTAAGAAAGTGTATGGCATGCTTTCCTTTAACAGCTGAGACACTGGTAAAATGTTTGGACATCATGTTACGTTGTACATAATGTTGGTTAGGCTACACTTGCAGTAGTTTGGAGTATTCTGTGCAGTTCTGCTTGCCTCATAAGTTCAAGTTTCATCAAGTTCAAGTTCAAGTTTAATTGTTATCCAATCATACCGATGAATACAACTAAATGAAACAGCAGTTCTTCAACTCCTGCAAGTGCAGATCCAGACAAATGCAATCCAAATTGTCCTCTATCGAGCAAACCCTGGAGAGCAGCAATCTAGGATTTCGTTGCTTCAGGTGTGATAGAGTAGGAGGGGCCAGAGGGGGAGGTGTTGCATTGCTTGTCAGAGATTATATAACAGCGGTGCTCTGGCAGGATAGATTAGTGGACCTGTCTAGGGAGGCTGTTTGGGTGGAATTGAGGAATAGGAAAGGTGTTGTGATGCTTATAGGGGTGTATAATAGACCACCTAATGGGGACCGAGAACTGGAGGAGCAAATTTGTAAGGAGATAGCAGATATTTGTAGTAAACACAAGGTTGTGATTGTGGCAGATTTTAATTTTCCACACATAGACTAGGAAGCCCATTCTGTAAAAGGGCTGGATGGTTTGGAGTTTGTAAAATGTGTGCAGGATATTTTTTTGAAGCAATACATAGAGGTACCAACTAGAGAAGGAGCGGTGTTGGATCTCCTGTTAGGGAATGAGACAGGGCAGGTGATGGAGGTATTTGTTGGGGAGCACTTCAGGTCCAGTGATCACAATACAATTAGTTTCAGTGTAATTATGGAGAAGGATAGGACTGGACCTAGGACTGAGGTTTTTGATTGGAGAAAGGCTAACTTTGAGGAGGTGCGAAAGGATTTAGAAGGAGTGGATTGGGAAAATTTGTTTTATGGGAAGGATGTAACAGAGAAATGGAGGTCATTTAAAGGTGAAATTTTGAGGGTTCAGAATCTTTATGTTCCTGTTAGGTTGAAAGGAAAAGTTAAAAGTTTGAGAGAGCCATGGTTTTCAAGAGATATTAGAAACTTGGTTCAGAAAAAGAGAGAGATCTTCAATAAATATAGGCAGCTTGGAGTTAATGAGGTACTCGAGGAATATAAAGAATGTAAAAAGAATCTTAAGAAAGAAATTTGAAAAGCTAAAAGAAGATACGAGGCTGCTTTGGCAAGTAAGGTGAAAAAAAATCCAAAGGGTTTCTACAGTTATGTTAGTGGCACAGGGATAGTGAGGGATAAAATTGGTCCCTTGGAGAATCAGAGTGGACAGCTATGTGCGGAGCCAAAAGAGATGGGGGAGATTTTGAACAATTTCTTTTCTTCGGTATTCACTAAGGAGAAGGATATTGAATTGTGTAAGGTAAAGGAAACAAGTAGGGTAGTTATGGAAAGTATGACAATTAAAGAAGAGGAAGTACTGACACTTTTAAGGAATATAAAAGTGGATAAGTCTCTGGGTCCAGACAAGATATTACCTAGGACTTTAAGGGAAGTTAGTGTAGAAATAACAGGGGCTCTGACAGAAATATTTCAAATGTCATTAGAAGCGGGAATGGTGCCGGAGGATTGGTGTATTGCTCATGTGGTTCAATTATTTAAAAAGGGTTCTAAGAGTAAACCTGGCAATTATCGGCCTGTGAGTTTGACGTCAGTGGTGGGTAAATTGATGGAAAGTATTCTTAGAGATGGTATATATAATTTTCTGGATAGACAGGGTCTGATTAGGAACAGTCAACATGGATTTGTACGTGGAAGGTCATGTTTGACAAATTTTATTGTATTTTTTGTTGAGGTTACTAAGAAAGTTGATGAGGGTAAAATGGTTGAGGCAGGTTCTATGTTGTTGTTTAAAGTTAAATTGGATAGATATACGGACAGGAAAGGAATGGAGGGTTACGGGCTGAGTGCAGGTCGGTGGGACTAGGATAGGGTAAGAGTTCGGCACGGACCAGAAGGGCCGAGATGGCCTGTTTCCGTGCTGTAATTGTTATAAGGTTTTATGGTTATATATGGTTATCGAGCAAACCCTGGAGGGCAGCAATACAGGAGGGCCAGCCCCCTACCCAGCACAGAATCCAATGGCAGACAGAAAGTCTAGCAAATCCATCCCTGGCAGCAGAGACATATGACACTGAGGCACGAGGGCCTGGTCTACGCAACAACTGAGGACACGCAGCTCTCCCACTGTCATTCTCACCAATGAACGAGTGAAACTGCAAGGGTAAAAAGACCCTGATGGGAGTTACATTCCGGCCTCTGAACAGTAGCCCAGATGTGAGTTACAAATTACAATGGGAGATAGAAAAGTCATGTCAAAAGTGCAATGTTACAATTGTCATGGGGGACTTCAATATGCAGGAATATTGGGAAAATCAGATTGGTGCTGGATGTCAAGAGAGATAATTTGTAGAATGTCAACAAGATGGCTTTTTACAGCAGCTTGTGGTTAAGCCCATTAGGGGATCAGCTATTCTGAATTGGATGGTGTGTAATAAACAGGATTTGATTAGGAATGCTAAGGGAAAGGAACACTTTGGAGGTAGTGATCACAATAGGATAGAATTTACCCTGCAATTTGAGAGGAAGAAGCTTATAGTCAGAAGTATCAGTTTTACCGTGTAAAGGGAAATACTGAGGTATGAGAGAGGAGCTGGCCAAAATTGATTGGAAGGGGACACTAGCAGGGATGACATCAGAGCAGCAATGGCTGGAGTTTCTAGCAGAAATTCAGAAGGCGTATGATTGATGCATCCCAAAGGAGAAGACGTATTCTAAAGCCAGGATGACGTGACCATGACTGACAAGGGACGTCAAAGCCAATATAAAAGCACAAGAGAGGGCATATAATAGAGCAAAAATTAATGGGAAGTTAGAGGATTGGGAAGCTTTTTAAAGCCAACAGAAGGCAACTAAAAAGCCATGGGGGAAGATTAAATATGAAGATAAGCTAGCCAAGAGTATCAAGGAGGATACCAAAAGTTTTTTTTCAGATATATAAAGAGTAAAAGGGAGTTAAAAGTATATATTGGACTGCTGGAAAATAATGCTGGAGAGGTAGTAATGGGGGACAAGGAAATAGCAATGAACTAAATAAGTATTTTACATCAATCTTCACTGTGGAAGATACTAGTATGCTGGAAGTATGAGAGTGTTAGGGGACAGAAGTGAGTGGAGATGCTATTACTAGAGAGAAGGTGCTTGGGAAACTGAAAGGTCTGAAGGTAGATAAGTCACCTGTACCAGATGGACTATACCCCAGTGTTCTGAAAGAAATAGCTGAAGAGATTGTAGAGGCATTAGTAATGATCTTTCAAGAATCACAAGATCCCAGCATATTTCCGGAGGAATGGAAAATTGCAAATGTCACTCCAAGAAGGGAGGGGGGGCAGAAGAAAGGGAATTATAGGCTAGTTATCCTGATCTCAATTGTTGGGAATATGTTGAAATCGATTGTTAATAATGGTTTTGCGGTAACTGGAAGTACACAATAAAATAAGCCAAATTCAGCATGGTTTCCTTATGCAAAAATCTTGCATGACAAATCTGTTGAAATTCATTGATGAAATAATAAGCAGGATAGAAAAAGGAGAATCATTGGATGTTGTGTACTTTCATTTCCAGAAAGCCTTTGACAAGATGTCACACATGAGGCTGCTTAACAAGATAAGAGCCCATGGTATTACAGCAAAGATAGTAGTATGGATAAACATTGGCTGAATGGCATAAGGCAAAGTGTAGGAATAAAGGGAACCTTTTCTGATTGATTTCTGGTGACCTGTGGTGTTCCTCAGGAGTTGGAGTTGGGACCATTTCTTTACATGTTGTGTGTCAATGATTTGGATGACGAAAGTGATGACTTTGTGGCCAGGTTTGTAAATGATATTAAGATAGGTGGAGGGGCATGTAGTGATGTTCTTAATATCTAGCAGTGCCTTGTGATTGTAGAAAGACTAAACGGAGGAACAAATACATCTTTGTTTGGATGCAGAGAGGACACTGCGACTGAGCCGGCTGCCATCTTACTGAAGTGGGATGGATTTGGAGAGCAGGATAATGGTACAGATTCAATTAATCTTATTTAGAGATACAGCATGGAAAAGACCCTTCTGGCTTCCTGGTCCAGCGAGCCACACTGCCTGGCAACCCACCTATTTAACACTCGCTGAATCTCAGCACAACTTACAACTAACTGATACATCTTTGGACTGTGGGAGCACCTGGAGGAAACCCACATGGTCCCAGGGAGAACGTACAGACGCCTTACAGACAATGGCGGGAATTGAACCCATGTCATTGACAATGTAAAGCGATGCACTAATCACTACACAACCATACTGTCCCCAACCCACCACCACCCCCCCCCCCAAAAATCAGCAGACATCAGGAGTGTGATCCGAACCCATACTCCCAGGTGGAGACCAGAAAACCCACCTTTCCGTGGAAGGATGTTTATACCTTTGGTCTGGTGCCTTGGCTAATCTAGAGAGTGTACAGAAAAAATTCGTAAGAATATTGCCTGGATTGGACAGCTTGAGTCATTAGAAGAATTTGGATAGGCTGGGCCTATTTCTCATGGTAAGGGTGACAAGTCTTGACAAACCTGGAATCACAGTCCAGTGGGTGGAAAGCTAAACACAGAGATGAACACCTAAATCTCTTTCCCTCCAATGTTATACTATTATTCATTATTTCTAGGTTCAGATTCATTTGTAGATTATTGCCAATACCTGCTCCAGATACACTGCAGTTCCTTTTTTAAGAGAGGCTGGATAGCTTCCACTTCTATTACCCATTCAGATTGTTGTCTCAATTTGATATGTCCAAGCAATCAATAAGGCAGCATTAGCTTGTAGGATGATGAAATTATTACAAAAAGCAGACAGCTTTGAGGCAGTAAGTGGGTTCTCTGAAATACAACCAGAGGGCACAGCTTAATCACCTGCAAAAGAAAATCTGCAGCTGCTGGAAATACAAATAACACACACTAAATACTGGAGGAACTCAGCAAGCCAGGCAGCATCTATGGAGAAGAGTACAGTCGACGTTTCGGGCCGACACCCTCTGTCTTGATTCCCCTGTACAATTGAACATACTCCTCATGACTCTCCTGAACTTATTTTTTATGACTTTCCTCCAATTTAATAATTTTCCTTTTCTTTCTTTTCAAATCTTTTTATTGTTGTATTATACAAAAGAGAAAACACAAGTACATCGAAGTAATAACACTTACAATGTCTCAAAGAAAAAAATATTATCTTAAAGATTGAAAAAAATTGTGATAATAAAAAAACCCCTACTAGGCAGAAAAAGTGGGGAAAAAACCCCATTAGGTGTACAACCCCGGAGCCATACAAAAAACTTCTAAAAATAAACATCACACCGCCAGCAAGAAAGAAAAATATACTAAAAAATTTACAATTAGAGCGTGGAGAAAATCTATCAATTAGCTCAAATGATAATAATGAGCAAATGAACCCCATCTTTTCTCAAAATCAAATAAATGCTCAAAGGTTTGACTTCTAATTTTATCCAAACTAAGACATAGCATCACTTGAGAGAACCATTGTGACAAGATGGGAGCTGATGTATCCTTCCACTTCAACAAAATGGCCCTCCTAGCTATCAATGTAACAAATGCAATAACATGTTGGTCAGACACAGAAATACCATGAATATTTTGAGTAATTATTCCAAAAATCACAGTTAATTTATTAGGTTGTAGATTAATTTTAAGTGCTTTAGAAATTGTTGAAAAAACTGACTTCCAGAACTGTTCCAATATAGAACAAGACCAAAACATATCTGTCAGTATAGCTATCTCAGTTTTACATCTATCACAGTAACTATCAACATTAGAAAATATTTTAGAAAGTCTCTCCTTCATCAAATGGTAAAGATGTACAATTTTAAATTGAATCAGTGAATGACTAGCACAAATCGAAGAAGAATTAAAACAACTTCAAAATCTGCTTCCAATCCTCCATCATAAAAGTCAAATTGAGTTCTTTTTCCCAATCCTGTTTAATCTTAGATAAAGGACGCTTATCCCATTGTAATAATAAATTATAAATTCTTCCAATAGAACCCTTCATCGAAGGGTTCATACTTTATACTTTATTGTCGCCAAACAATTGATACTAGAACGTACAATCATCACAGCGATATTCAATTCTGCGCTTCCCGCTCCCTTGATTACAAATCGACAGTAAATATTAAAAATTTAAATTATAAATCATAAATAGAAAATAGAAAAATGGAAAGTAAGGTAGTGCAAAAAAACCAAGAGGCAGCTCTTGATGTTTGGAGGGTACGGCCCAGATCCGGGTCAGGATCCGTTCAACAGACTTATCACAGTTGGAAAGAAGCTGTTCCCAAATCTGGCCGTATGAGTCTTCAAGCTCCTGAGCCTTCTCCCGGAGAGAAGAGGGACGAAAAGTGTGTTGGCTGGGTGGGTCATGTCCTTGATTATCCTGGCAGCACTGCTCTGACAGCATGTGGTGTAAATTGAATCAAAGGATGGAAGATTGGTTTGTGTGATGTGCTGCACTGTGTTCACGATCTTCTGCAGCTTCTTCCGGTCTTGGACAGGACAACTTCCATACCAGGTTGTGATGCACCCTAGAAGAATGCTTTCTACAGCGCATCTATAAAAATTAGTGTGGGTTTTAGGGGACAGGCCAAATTTCTTTAGTTTTCTCAGGAAGTAAAGGCGCTGGTGGGCCTTCTTGGCAGTGGATTCTGCTTGGTTGGACCAATTCAGATCATTTGTGATATTGACCCCGAGGAACTTAAAGCTTTTGTCCTGTTCCACTTGCGCACCACTGATGTAAATTGAGCCATGCGGTCTGCTACTCCTTCTGAAGTCAACAACCAATTCCTTCATCTTGCTGACGTTGAGGGATAGGTTATTGTCTTCGCACCATGCCACCAGGTTCTTAATTTCCTCCCTGTACTCAAACTCATCATTACCCGAGATATGGCCTATAATTGTTGTGTCATCTGCAAACTTATATATTGAGTTTGATGGAAACTTGGCTACACAATCATGGGTGTACAGTGAGTACAGCAGAGGGCTGAGTACACAGCCTTGTGGGGCACCGGTGCTCAGAGTGATTGTAGAGGAGAACTTGTCCCCTATTTTTACCGCCTGGGTCCTGTCTGTGAGGAAGTTGAAGATCCAGCTGCAGATCTGAGTGCTAAGGCCCAGGTTCCGGAGCTTAGGAATCAGTTTATTTGGAATGATGGTATTAAAGGCAGAGTTGTAGTCAATGAAAAGGAGCCTTACTTATTCTCCAGGTGTTCTAAGGAGGAATGTAGGGCCAGAGAGATGGCATCTGCCGTTGACCTGTTGCTCCGGTAGGTGGACTGCAAAGTGTCGAGGTTGACCGGTAGGTTGTGGTTGATGTGTGCCATAACCAATCGCTCAAAGCACTTCATAGCAATTGAGGTCAGAGCCACAGGTCGATAGTCATCCAGGCATGCCACCTTGCTCTTCTTCGGCACTGGGATTATCGTTGCCTTTTTAAAACATGAGGGGATCTTAGACTGAAGCAAGGAGCAGTTGAAGATGTCAGCAAACACTCCAGCTAGCTTGCTTGCACAGGCCCGGAGAACCCGTCCCGGGACGCCATCTGGGCCTGTCGTCTTCCTTGGATTTACCTTCAAAAAGGCCCTTCTAATGTCCTCCTCGGTGATGATGAATCTCGATGCCACCGGGTCCGGTTCATCCGGAGGGAGCAGGACGTTCCTATTCTGTTCAAATTTTGCGTAGAATATGTTAAGTTCATCAGGAAGAGATGCGCCACAGATATTGATATTCCCAGCCTTTTCTTTGCGCCCAGTGATCTCATTTAGACCCTGCCATAGTCTACTAGCATCCCTCTGGTTAGCCTGGGCTTCCAACTTGGTCGATATTGCCTCTTGGCAGTCTTAATGCCTTTCCGGAGTTCATACTTGGATTCCGTGTAGCAACTGGTATCCCCGAACCTAAAAGCCGCAGTTCTAGCCTTTAAAAGGGACTTGACCTCATAATTCATCCAAGGTTTCCAGTTAGGCAATACCCGGATCGTCTTGCGAGACACACAGTACTCTGTGCATTTCCAAATAAAGTCCGTGATAGCTGAGGCATACTCATTGAGCTTAGCTGCCGAGTCCTTGAATACTAACCAGCCCACCGATTCAAAGCAGTCCCGGAGGACCTCATCCGTTTCCTCCATCCAACGTGACACTACTTTTGACACCGTGACCTCCCGCTTCAGTTTCTGTTTGTAAGCCGGGAGGAGGAGTACGGCTTGATGGTCCAATTTTCCGAAGTGAGGTCATGGGATGGAATGGTAGGCATCCTTGACAGCTGTGTAGCAGTGGTCAAGTATATTCGGGCCTCTAGTGTGGGCAGGAGACATGTTGGTATAATTTTGGCAGTGCCTTTCTGAGGTTGGCCTGGTTAAAGTCCCCGGCTGTAATGAGCAAAGCCTCCGGATACCTGGTCTCAAGCATACTCATGGTATACTTATGGTAAATTAATAATTTTCCTTTCCTACTGAACTATTCTCCTTCAAATCAAAACTGTGTATCTTTACCAAAATCTCATTCTTCAACCCAACCCTGATTTTAGCCCTCAAGTGAACCTTAGTCTTATCGTTGAAACAAATCATGGCAAAACATTGATTTTAACAATATACCTGGATCTAACACTAGTTCTGGCTAATTTCTCTGAATCAAACCCTTAACCTAAACACAATATAAGTCCCAAAAATAAACCTGACCCAATCTTTAAATCTAATCTTAGCTTCAACGGCCAAATTAAAAGTACCCGTGCACGTTGAGATTTTCCACAGAAACAAAAGTACAAATGTCCTGGTCTGCTTGGAAACAGACTGATTTCTTAACACTTATATTTCAGAAGGCATCCTAAGAGAGAACATTGGTTGCTGGTACTAAATTCTTGTTTGTGTACAGGCCATTTGTTTTAGGCACTTGTTGATATTTAGAACATGGAACACAGAACAGTACTGGACAGTATGGGCCTTTCGAGTCGTTTAAACCTATTCCGTGATCAATCTAACCTTTCCCTCCTACAGAGCACTTAACTCTCCATTTTACCTACTCTGCATCCATGTTTCTATCTAAGAGTCTCTTAAATTTCCCTGTTTTATCAGCCTCTACCACCACCCCTGGCAGTGTGTTCCAGGCACCTACCACTCAACCTGACTCTAGAATCTCCTGTTACAAGACACTCCCAACCACGCCAGCTTCCAAGGTTTAATGCTCTAACTCTCTGGAGTTTGGATATCTGGCATGGCCTCTTTAAGGGTTTAGGATGGCACTAAGAATTGAGTATTTAAGGAACACCTGAACATAGGTTCAGTGCTCAATTGTCAGCCTACCAGTGATATCATCTAGCGTTTGTTTTGTGCTCTGATCCAGTTTGACACCATGTCTCGAACCTTGCTTTGGATATCCCAGCATTTGGATCCAAACCATTCTCGTCAAGGACTCTGGTCACATCCCCCGCTGAAGTTGTGCCTCACTGTAGAGTAAATGTGAGTAATTTGGAATAAACTCATTATCTCTGAATAAAACCGAACAATGATTTTCATTTCATATTCAGTTTTCTGTTTGTCATTTGATTCACAGTTTGAATGTGCTGTTAATTCATATTTAACCATTATTATGGATTGCAAAGATGCAAATTTCACCAAAATTGAGCTGTAGTATCCTATATTGATCATATTTGTAAATCTTTTGCAATTTTTTTACTCTTCACCTTATTTGATATCTAGCTTTAATTTGCACTATAGATCACACTTTTTAAAGTACAGGCATTTTACACCATTACATATATTTTTTTCCCTCTTAAGTAAGTGTATTATTTAAGAGAGTTCCTTTCAATTAAATACCTTGAACATTTTAATGATCTGAAAATTATTTGAAGTGACCTTTGTTAATGACCTCAGGATAATTACCAGGCATTTAAAATATGATGATATAAATGTTGGAATGGTATCTCTTTGGGATTGTGGAGGCTCCAAGATGACATGCCAGCCCTCTGACAGTCTCAGTAATCCAATAGCTAAAGCAAACGCATCTGCAGCCAGTCTGACTCACTAATGGAGACTTTCACTGGGCACTGGAATTTTTCCCGTTGTAACGCTGAAGCTAAGTGCCCTTGAATGTAGAGGGGTGAGCCAACTTTTGCATTTTATTTCTGTTTATATTCCCACCTCCCAACTTCTTTAATCTATGCCAAACTATTAAAATAGTGCACGCTGGATGTGAGACATATCCAGCGTATTGATTTTTCTCAGTGTGCTTCGGCATCTCTCCCAATAAGCTGAGCCATGGAATTATAGATAGTTCAGAGAATCATAGAAACATAGAGTGCATGAGGCCATTCAGCCCATCATTTCTATGCCAATCCAAAGTGACCTAGCCAACCTAATCCTAGTTCTTGATCTGCAGCTTAATAAATTATGTGTGTCCTGTGTTTATCTATACACTTTCTAAATGCACCTTCTTCTCTTTCAAACAGTGGATTTCAGACACCTAACAATATTCCTTGCCCTGTTCTCAACCTTGGTAGCTTCCCATTCTCACAGGTACTACTTACCTACCTCAGCCAAGTCTTGGACCTGAATATCAACTATTTCAGTCCAACTGAAATCTATAGAAAGATGCATGGGATAGACATGGACATTGGGCCTCTCTGCAAAGCTAGTTCAATGTACAAATATAGATGCACTAAAAGCCCTAAGTGCATTGAACTTGCACTTGACTCTATTCACACAACATATCTGTGATTTTCTTAATTTTATACCAATGTTTTTTTTTTATCATGTTTTCTTTTGGACTTACAAATTTAATTAATGATCCCTCCAGGCATGTGCTTCCAGACTTTCAGTGATCTCTCAGCTGTTTAGTCAGACAATCTATTATTATATGCCCTGGCCTTTGCTCCTATGAAGAAGGGTTCGGAAACCTTGGTCCTTCACTTCCTTCAGTCATTGTGGTTTGGATGTGGATTTAGCACTATCCTTTGTCAGGTGATAGTACTTTCATGCATTGCTGTAAACTGGATTGCATGATTTGGTTGATCGAACGGATGATTTTTGCATGTCCATAGTGAAGCAGATCACGGCTGGCTTGTGTGCATTTTGGAGGTTTCACCTAAGCCCAGTTACTGTGAAATGACCCCATGGCGAATTAAATACAGATGGGGAGAGGTAACATTTATTCCCCGTAGAATTTCTTGCAAATTGATAATACAACTTGACCTGCAATTAGCTGCATATTGCATGTGATAATCACTTTTGCGTGAGCTAAAATCTACTAATACTAGTTATAGCACGATAATACAATTCTGAAAAGGCAATAATATCAAACCTGCAAATGAGGAAGATATCTTGAGGAAGGACAAATATAAATCATTTATTGCCTTAGTGCCAAAATGTGACCTACATCGCCTTCTGAATAGTAGGAGAAACCATGAGAAGATATGTGATGCAGAACTTTCCATTGTCACCTTTTCAAGACATATACCGTAATGCAGTAAGATGATTTAAGAAGACAAACCAGTTTAAAAATGCTTCTTATCCAGAAGGAAATTGTATGAAAGAAAAGGAAGAAAGAGACTAGAATATCCCTTAAGACAGAACCACTCCGTGTTGTCAATTGGGTAGACAGAGATAATCCATAATTGAATGTGACATTTAAGTGCTAGCACATAGCCCTGAGCTATCATTATAGCATGTTAGTACATGCTCCAGTGAAAATATTTTTTCATAGTTTGACATTCCCAGAGCCAATACATCATGCTACTTGGAGATTAGACATCCAAATTATTCTCAGGATTCTATAGAAGGAGCATAACATATCAGAAATGCAATGTGGTACTTTTTCAAGACATTGTCTCGCCTGAGTAAGAGATGGAACTCGAACAGAATTTTCCTGCTGTTATAAATTGAAATCCTGTTGTCAGTGTTGCTTCACCCGAAATCAATTATTAAAAAGAATCCAGTATTATATTTCCACTATACAAGGAGGAGATAACAGTAAACAACGCAGCAAATGTGCATTTTGCATCTTTCATGGCTATTTGGATATTCAAAAAGGATTGGATGATATACAACATATAGCAAACTCCTTTACCTTGTTAAGAACTGTGAAATCAAATGAAATGGTAAATTTTTACACAATTGGTACTTAATTGCACTTAAAATAAGTAAATTTGAACCTATCTATGAAAGCAATACTTCAGATGTTTATTCCTAGATTCATTGGAAGAAGGGTGGCAAACTAGGCTGGGGAACTTGATAATGGTTCAGTACCTTTTCCATTAGGTTTTAACTTTATTAACTGTTTCTATCTTAATGCTTGCCCAGAGCTGCAATTTATCAAATGATTCTGTGATCCATGGCTGTTTGCAAGGATGCATATTCAGACAAATACCATCTGCCAGTACAAAATCATCAACTCTGTGAAAGCCTGTCTTTGGCCTCTCAGTGTAAGGAGATATTCAGAAGTGGAGGCTGCTGCTTAAAACATTCCAAGGCACAAGAATATATGCTGAGTGACCCACTGAAGCTTGATACAGCCACTGCAAAGGCTTTCTGAGAGAGAACCATAGTCCAGAGTCCTGCCATCACATGGGCTGGGTCCCATGTACTGAACACTCTATAACATTTTAAGGCTGCCTTAAGAGAATGCATTGAATCGACTATACAATGAATATTAAGAAAGATGTGTATCAATTGTACTTACTGTATATGTCATGTATAAAATATATATTTAAAATAAAACAAAATTATCCTTTTGCTTCAAGGCTTAGTGTCAATCACATGGCTGCTAAAACAAGAAAAAGTAACTGAAAAGATAAGGCCACAGGGTTCATTCAGAAGTCTTTTAATAAGCTGCATGATTTGGCTGGTTAAAACATTCTTTTTTGAGACTTGAAAGTATCCTGTGAAAGTGTAGTACATATCTTGGTGCACTTAATTATTGACACCCAACTGCACAGAAATAGTTTCCTATCAGTTGTTACAAAGATGCTCGAGTCTATTTTCAAGGAGGAAAAAGCCAGTCATTTAAGAAAGCTGAATGCAATAAGCCAACTCAGTATGTTTTATTTTAATTGGAAGTCATATTGACAAATTTACTGGAGTGTTTTGAGGATATAACAAGCATAATCAATAGAAAGAAATCTGTAGATATAGTACACTGAATCTCCAGAAGGCATTCAATAAGATGCCACGTAAAAGGCTGTTGCACAAGATAAGAACTCAGGCACTGTGGGAAGTGTGTCGACATGGAATGAAGACTGGTTATCTCACAGAAGATGGAAAATCAAAATAAATGGGTCTTTTTCTGATTGAAAAGACATAACTAGAGAATACTCACACTTCTTACCTTTCAATTATTTAGGACTTATATTAATGTACTGGAGGAGGGGAAGAGTGTAAAATAGACAAATTTGTTGATGATGCTAAAACAAGTGGAAGAACATACTAGAATACAGATACTTAGATTCTATAAAAGGCTGTAGACAGCTGAGAGAGTGGGAAAACCTTGGAGTTTAATGCAGGAATGTCTGGTCATATATTGTGGTAGGAAGAAAGTGAAAAACAGATTATTATCTTTATGGAGAAACACTACAAGTGAAGGCAGAAGAATGGGGTTGAGAGGGATAATAAACCAGCCATGATTTTTCCTGGCATAATTTACATATTACTATTTAACTATTTATAGTTTTATTACTATTTATTATTTATGGTGCAACTGTAACGAAAACCAATTTCCCCCGGGATCAATAAAGTATGACTATGACTATGACTATGACTATGACTATGATGGAGTAGCAGAGTAGACTCAATGGGCTACCTGGCCTAATTCTGCTCCTATGTTATATGGCCTTATGAATGGACCAAGGAGAAATCTATTTGTTCTTATGCATTAATACAGAAAAAATAGTTAGCAGGCAAGAACACAAAATAGTGGACGATTGTTGAGGATTAGAGGTTAAAAGTAGAGATTTATTATTACAATTGCACAGGGTGTTTGTTGGTGAGGCAATACCTGGAGGAATATGTACAGTTTCAGATCAGATATATCAGCATTGGAAGCAGCCCCAAAGAAGTTCAATAAGCTTTTTTTCTGGGATGTATAGGATTTCCTACTACGAAGAGCTGAAAAAGTAGTCTTATATTCTTTGAATTTTAAAGTATAAGGTGTGATCTCATTTATATACAAGAACATTAGTTGCCATAACAAGCCATGTGTCAAGATATTTCAATTTGTGGGAAGGACTTGAATGAGAGGACATGATCTAAGGTAAGAGATAATCATTTAGAACTGAGATTTTAATAAGTTTATGACTGTAAATGTCTTCTTGGAGAGAGTGATTAATCTTTACCTAAAAGACTTTAGAGGCCAGGTCACTGTAAATACTTAAAGAGCAGGTTGATAGATGTTTCAAAGGCATGAGATTAGAGAGCGATGTGTGGAAATGGCAGACAGGAGATGAGGGCTGGGACAGGTCAACCATGATCATATTGAATGGCACGGCAAGTTTGAGGCTTGTATGTCCTGTTTCACAAGCACAGCCCTCTCGACCATAAATGCCATCTGCAGGAGCGGCTGCCTCAAGAAGGTGGCATTTATATTCCTTGCACTACCATGGACTTTTCTGTAATTAAGTTTGTTTTTGCACTCAGGTCATGGCTTTGCAGTCTTTTTTCACTGCATGATGTAATTTTACGTATGATGTATCAGTTATGTTCTGTGTGTTGGCGGTGCTGATGTATCTGTGATGCTATGCAAGGAAGTATTTCATTGTACCTGTATCTCTCCGTGAGTGCGAATGCACACATGACAATCGACTTGACTTCTAATCTCCAAAAATGAGGTGAAAGCCATTCCCTTTCATGATGTCTAGCATTAACTGTGTTGGTGAAAGGTTTCTGTAACTCCTTATGGGGAAGGTAAATTTTCAGCTGCTCTTTGCCGGCTGTAAGTAAAGTCTGTCGTAGTATAAAGTGTGCGACTTTACACTGTATGATGCATTCAGATAAATTTCAAAAAGCAAGCATGTAAAGTAAATCTCCTTTTGTACAAATCATTAGCTGTTGAAATATCAGCAATCCCTTTGCCATTATTTCTCAGAACTAACACTTTAATTTTGTTTTTTTGCAATTTACTATGTTATAATATTTTTAAACGTGCAATTTGGTGTATGGGTGTTAAATTAAAATCTAATTAATTTGTGTATTGATGAATAGGTTAAATGGGAAATTATTTCACTTGATATGAATTTACTGTCTCTATCTGCCACTTTATTTCTGCTTTTGATTTTATATCTTTCTGCCTTCTTTTGACTTTTTGACATGAAGTGGAGAGATTGCAGAAGGCACCACCAACAGCTGCAGACCACGTTTGGGATGAGGTTATCTGGAAAGCCTGCTTGTCCCCAGCCTTTACCACAATCATTCATTCTTTCCCACTTGATGTTGTCGGATGCCGCAGCTCACCACCCTGAAGCAGCTTTCCGGTATCACTGCAGGAGTGAAATGGACTGGTGTGGGTAGGGGTAGGGGTGTGAAGTCACTATTACTAATAGCATAGGCTGGGAGTGTATGCAGGGGTAGTACTGGAGTGGTTTGTAATGGGGCAAAGATGGCATCATTAATGGTGTGTGGTGGGAGTGAAGAAATGTCAGTACTGGAGTGAATTGGAATGGGGTGAGATTGAAGACTCTGGCACGACTGGAGCCGACTGGAGTGAGAGTGAAGACAACAAGAGTGATGATGAGGATTCTGCTTGGCTAGTCTACAACCTGACAGAGCGAATGAGCATTGAATTCTTCAATCTCAAGTAACCTATACCCACCTAGATCTTCCTACGTTCAGCACAACCAACTCCCCTTAGCCCTCATCTTTCTGTTTCTTTCCCCTCCTCCAGCTAATCTGTCACCCATCACCCACACACTCCTCTTCCACCTACTGTTCCTATCTACCACCCCTACCCTCTTATTTGGTTCAATGCTCCACCTTTTCTGTCAGATTCTATCATACTTTTCGTTGCCTCCACCTATCACCTCCTGGCCACTGTCATTTTTCCACACATTCCGCCTCTGTCTGCCTATCTCCCCTCCTCAAGTCACACTTGCTCCACCCATTCCCTTCACCTTTTTCATACAGGCTATCTTTCCCTCTGTCTTTCAGTCCTGATGAAGGGTTTTGACAAGAAAATGTTGGCCTTCGCATTTCTGCCACCGATGCTGCCTGACCTCCTAAGTTTGTTTTTTGTTTACTTCAGTACCACCTCTTGGAGGAGATCAGAGGTGGGGTAGGGGAGGGACAGAGGAAAGCATCATCAATTGTGGAATGCAATGGTGTTGGGAAGTCTCTGGTGTATTGTGAGGATTGTTGGGGAGAAATTCAGTGCTTGGATTTTGGAGGGAGTGGGTAAGGATCTGCATTTTGTGCACAGGAACTGTATAAAAGGCAGAATGAATGTTGAGATAGGAAGCAGGGGAGATGGTTCAGTGTCAGAACAGTGAGGATACCGACAGAGGATGTCATTAAGAAACTTGCTTACTTGACAACCATCTCTATCCAGCTCTGTCTAGTAGATTCACATTATTCCAAAGATGTCCATTGAAAGTCATTTCCAGCACAAGATTTAACCCCCTCCCCCAACCACCCCCCTCGCAAATCTATGGAAAAGCCATCAGGCTTGGAAGGGTGAGTGACACCAGCACTCAATCAACAATCAAATCATATATTTTATACTTCATTTTCACCAAACAATTGATACTAGAATGTACAATCATCACAGCGATATTTGATTCTGCACTTCGTGCTCCCTGGAGTACAAATTGATCGTAAATATTAAAAATTTAAATTATGAATCATAAGTTGAAAATAGAAAATGGAAAGTAAGGTAGTGCAAAAAAACGAGAGGCAGGTCCGTATATTTGGAGGGTACGGACCAGATCCGAGTCTGCAGTGTTAGAAGATCCTATGGCTGAATTCACACTGCAATTTGGTCCTGCAGTAGAGAAAAAGGCACAATAAGGCTGAATGTCTTGGTATCTGACCTTCCTTTGATTTAATAGACTTTTTAATGTTAAAAACCACACCTTGGCTCTTTTGCTTTTTGCTGACCCTGAGACTCTTCAGGCCACGGGCTTCAAATTTTTGAGGAGGAAAATTTGATGCTTTTAAGACAAATTTATTGAAGCTATTAGAAAACTGAAAGGCAACATTTATGCCACTATGTACTCTTGAATTATAGTAGCTTATATAACTTAAGTCTATTTAATGTTTTCATTTTTTGGAGACACCAACATCACCTCAAAGCTCTAGTCAATATTATTTCGAGAATTTAGTTGCAAAACCACATGTACAGTGGTTGTGACAGCATATTATTTCTGCAAAGTATATTTTTAAGAATGAATGTATCCCATGGCAGTTGTTCTGGATACTTCCATTAGTTGAAAGTTATTTCCTCCAATAAAGGATATTTTCTTGACAGCTCTGCCATTGTTATTTATAATCAGCAACTGTAAAGACAATACAAACACTATAATGTTTAACCAGGAATTTAACACTGGAGAGATTTCACAAAAACTCTCTCTGCAAAGTTCTCCAAACCCAGTGGCAAGTCTGAACTGAGGCCCAGTGACACTGAGTCAATTCCAAAAGGCAGGTCATGTTGTTTGCATGCTCAGCATCAGATTTAAAAAATGCTCACAAAACCACTTTGAAAATGTGAAGCAACCCCAAAAATTCATGGAAATCCTTGGCCCAGATAGCTCAAAATAGAGCCTTGTGTCCGTTCATCAGGAGCCCACCAAATCCCCACATGTACATTGGCAGGAAAGCATGATTCACAATGCAATCAGCATGGCAATGCCCAGCCAACTTGTCAAACATCTCCTGTCCCATCTGTGGCAGTGTCTGTACATCTGTACTTCATTACAAACTCATTCATCCTTATGTCTCAAACATTAGGTTGGATAAGTCTCCAGTGCTGGACAGGATATTCTCCAGGTTACTTTGTGAAGCAACGGAAGAGATTGCTGCACCATTGGCAGTGATCTTTGTGTCCTCATTAGCTACTGGAGTAGCACCAGAAGATTGTAGGGTGGCAAAGTCAATCCTTCGTTCAAGTGATGTATTAGAGATAACCCTGGGCATTATACACCAGTACGTCATACGTTACATTCATGTGTAATTGTTCAAACACCAAAGTAATCACATTGTCAAGTTCACTGATGACACGACAGTGGTGGAATTCATTACCAACAATGATGAGAAAGCCTACAGAGAGGATGTAGAAGAGCTCAAGGCCAGAGGACAGGCAGATAACCTCTTCCTCAATATCAAAAAGACAAAGAAGATTGTTGTTGAATTCAGAAGAACTCATACCACTCACACCTCTCTTCACACCTGCAACACAGCAGTGGAAACTGTGAACCATTTCAAACTCCTAGGAGTGCACGTCTCACACAACCCCTCATGATCCCTGAAAAACATCCTACACAATCAAGAAAACTCACCACCGCCTCTATTTTCTAAGGAGACTGAAAAGAGCAGGACTACGCACAACTATACATGTCATTCTACAGATGTGCAGTACAGAGCATCCTAACATGCTGCATCAGTGCATGGTACAGAAACTGCACTGCGGTGAACAGGAAGTCTCTACAATGAAGGTAGAAAGTGGAAGTAGTTGGAGCGTATTCTGCCTGGAGGTTTGTGTGGTGTCCTACAGGGATCTATTCTGGAATTTTAATAAAAACTTGGATGAGGAAGTGGAAAGGCATGTTAGTAAGTTTGCAGATGACATGAAAGTTGGTGATGTTTCAGATAGTGTAGAAGCATTGCACAGGTTACAATGAGACACTGATAGGATGCAGAGCTGGACTGAGAAGTGACAGATATAGTTCAATCCGGAAAGGTATGAACTGATAAACTTTAGAAGGTCGAACCTGAAAGCAGAGTACAGTGTCAATGGTAGGATTCTCAGCTGTGTGTGTAAAGAGGTGGATTTTGGGATCTATATTCATAAATTCCTCAAGGTTGCTGCTCATGTTCGTAGGTTGGTTAAGAAGGCATGTGGTGTGTTGGCCTTAATTAGTTGAGGGACTGAGTTCAATAGTTTTTCTCAGCGTAGAGAATGGTAAGGGCATGAAACGCACTGCCAGGAGTGGTGGTAGAGTCAGATATAATAGGGACATTTAAGAGCCTCTTAGATAGGCATAAGGATAATGAAAAGAGGAGAGCTACGTGGGAGGGAAGAGTTAGATTGGTCAGAGTAGGTTTAAATGTCGGCACAATATAGAGGGGTTAGGAGCCTGTACTAAGTTGTACAGTTCTATGCTCTAAGTTCATTCATGATGTGGAATCAAGCCATCCTTCATCCTGAGGCCTAAGAAAAGTAGAATAAAAAAACCCACCAGACTATTTTAAACATCCACCTGGCTCACTAACGTCCCTGAGGAAAGTCAGTCCACCATCTTTATTCAGTTTGATTTACACGTAAGTCCAGACCCAAGAATGTGGATGACAATTAATTACTTCTTCAATTCAAGGGCAATTAGAGATGAAAAATAAATACTTGCATTTCCAATGATGTCCATGTAAGTGAATAGATAAACTGAACAAAACCTGTGTGGATCTGCAGTAGCTTATTTCCACTGAGTCACAGTCAAGATGCAGCTGCCTTCTGCTTGGTACATCAGTCTAAAAAAATCAGAGAAAATAGAGAGAATGCATCTGTTAAATTCACTCCTTGGTGACTCACAATAGCATTATTGAGTATCTCAGTATGACCTCCAGTTACGCTTGGCAAGCATTAACCTCAAGTAGGGAGAGAGAGTGCATAGTTTCTGTAAAGACTCAGACAATGGGAAACTGTGTGGTAAAGAATTTATTTGCAAGTTGCCCAGAGAGAAGAAAGCAGTCCTTGCAGAGATACGAAAAATAAATGGAGGTGTAAAAGGTCATTGCAAATCAAACGCACATTTGAAAAAGCAAGAAAGGAATATGACCTGAAATTCCGTCAGGCCGGAATGTGAATCACTTATGGAGGTGCAGCTGGAAAGGAGAAGCATGCCAAGGTAATTCAAATGAGGTTCACAGAACATTTCTGGGCTGGCTTTCGTCCTGCAGGTTCAAGAGCACATTCAAATCGCAACAATGCCTAAAACCTGGTCTCACGCTTCTAGTGGTTACCTTTGCACCTCATTATTGTTGTTGTTGAACTCCAGTATTCATAAAAAAGAGAAAAAAATGAGGACTGCAGAAAAATATTTAAATCTGTTTTGTTTGATTTATCTTATTCCTACCGAATTAAATTTCCATACAAAATGATGTTGGAATATACGTTTGTATTTCTGGCGAATGAAGTATTATCCTGTAACTAGGAAAATCGATTGTCATATGTCACATCCTCTGTAAAGTGACAGCATTATTGATTGTTCCAACTCCTTAAAGCAAAGACTTAACAATTTATTGATTAAATGGGAATGTTAACTGTTGAAATGTTAATTTTTGCTTCCTGAAGAAAATTGTCAAATGGTAATGAAAGCAAATAAGCACAGCAACAGGTCCCATCAAATAGAATTGCTGAAATGGGGACCCTGCTGCTTTGCCCATTGACATAAATGTCAGGTTCATTAGGAGAATATGTGAGGTTATATAAATGACACCAGTCAGTGTTAATAAGCCAGCAAAGACTGACAAAATAATCAATTTGGCCCACTTAACTCACTCTGAGAAGTTAATTTGTCGGGTTGACATTAGTGTGAAAGGCAAGGAATTTAAACGCCTGTGGTGTGCGTTTAAAATAGTTCACTATGACAGTTCAGTGGAAGATTTATGCAAAGAGAATATTTAGCTACAAATAAGGACAGGACTGCTAATGGTGTCATTTGATTACTGCAAGGACAGGCAGGGATTAAATCAGGTAAAATGAACGGGCTAAAACAAGCACTAATTATGTAGAGTCATAATTATGACCAGATAGAGAGTAATGATTTCATGGTTATTTGATTAATAATGAACCACAACAATAGTTATTTTCATTTTAATTTTAAATTATGCACTTGACTAGCCCAAAGGTATACTTGTGAATTCCAATAAACTGAACGGAGCTGAAGCACCATTTGATTACAGTCATATTTTCATTGCAGAAACAAATTACATGTCGAGAAAAAGATACACCTCTTCGTATTCCAGTGACTCTCATGTACGAAGTTAGTCATCGGAAACATATCAGTCTTGTATAAAACTACAAATGTTATCAGGATTATAAGCCCTTCTTTATACAGAAAATGGTCACCTTATTGTACTATGTGCAGTTCATCTTGCCCCTTCTCCTTCTGCTTATTCTATTATTTTTTTTCTTTAATATAGTTAACATGCTCCCTTCAGAATACTGTAATTGTATTTCATGGACCTCATTTTATTTCTGGTTCTATTATCTATTATCTTCATTTCATACCCTATGGGTCTGAACACTTCTGCCAATTTCTCTCAATCTATGCTGCCTGTACAATTCACAAGTTAAATACCTTTATCAAATCCTCTCACTAAGAACCTAATCAAAGATCATCCTTGGAATAATGTGGAATAACCTTTAACAAGCTACAATCCAACAGAAAAGATGTATTATGAATTTGAATTTCAAATATCAAATGAATGATTTGTAAAGATTGGTGAACCGTAGAAATGGACTAGAACTTTATGGCTTTTCTTTGTGATAGTTCTCATCACGAAATTTCACCTATATACAATTTCAATACAGCTGGAAGTGGATGAATAAACATGTCTTTCTAATTAATACTGCTGCAAGTAATGTTCAAGCACAGAAGAAACCTCAATATAGAAACTCTTGTAATCTGACTGTGGTTTACATTGTTACTTAAATACTGTTTCCTGTCAAAATCACTGCTCATTCCATTGCAACCTCAGCCTGGAACTGGTTCTGGCTGCTCTAATTACAGGGAAGCAATTGTAAAAAGGTTGATGGCTCTCTACCTGAATATTCCTGCTCTCAGTTGCTGAAATTCCTTCACCCACAAGCTGGGTTAACTAGCACTTAGATATCTTTACCTGAGTCTAATTTCCTGATTGGAGGGATGCCCAATGACATCCAAAATCATGATCATCATCAAGTGCCACGCCCAGATTAAGCTTTGACTGCCATGGCTCACACACTCCTGTTTCGGGTCAAGTGGATCAATTCATTGGTATTCATTTCCAGTTCTCTGGCTGCTGTCTCCATTATCATTTGTCTTTGCCTTCTTCTTGCTTTCTTCCCTTCAATCTTTCCCATAATTACCGTGCATTCTAACTCCTCTTTCCTAATCACATGTCTAATGAAGTTACGTTGCCTTTTCATGATCTCATACATTATTTCTCTTTTTGTGCCTGCTCTATTCATGACATCCTCATTAGATATTCATTTCATCCATGATATTCTTTGCATCCTCCTCAAAAACCACATCTCTGCTGCTTCAGTTTGTTTCTTCATGTTACTAGATATTGTCCAACATTCTGAGCCATATAACATAACTGGATAAACATAACATTTCAGTACTGTACTCTGAAGCGGGTTGTCATGCCTGGTTTATTTTAGTGTTGGTCAGTATATTCTTCATTCTCATAAATGTTTCTTTTGCTATCCCTATTCCCTATTCTTTGGCTATCCCTATATCCAAAACAGGCTGCAATCTTGAGTCAGAACTCAGATTTAGTTGTTTTGTATGTTTGTAAGGATGGTTTTAGGGACAAAGAGGGGATGTGACAAAATACATTGATGAAGGCAGAGCAGTAGATGTAGTGTGTTTGGATTTCAAAAAGGCATTTGATAAGGTACCCCATGTAAGGCTTATTGAGAAAGTAAGGAGGCATGGGATCCAAGAGGATATTGTTTTTTGGATCCAGAACTGGCTTGCCCACAGAAGGCAGAGTGGTTGTAGACGGGTCATATTCTGCATGGAGGTCAGTGACCAGTGGTGTGCCTCAGGGACCTGTTCTGAGACCCCTACTCTTTGTGATTTTTATCATCATCATAGCTTGTCACACCAGACAGCCAGCCTAGTGTTGTTTGGTTGATGTTGAGCAGGTCAGTGTGTCAGCTACATCAGGTGAGAGTGGGCAGTTGCGCAGAACGTGTTCAATGTTCTGCATCCTTTCGCCACACTCACAGGATTCACTGGTCTTTAAACCCCACTTCACCATATTGTCTCCCGTCCGACAAACTCCCGCTCTCGCTCTGTTGAGAGTGCACCATTTCCGTCTGTCAAGCAGTGCCCCGTCAGGCAACATTTCTGTGGGGTCTTGCACTGTATTGTTTGGTGGGGTTCTGGCTTCTGTTTGTTGCCAGAGGTCAATCCTGTATGCCTGGGGGGATGTTCCGTGTGGTAGTTCCTCCACTATAGCAAAGCTTTTCCTCAATTTTAGGCGGTTGGAATCTGGCACATGATGGTGTAGTGGGTGCCGTGAATCCAAGTTCTGTTTATCTTATTCAATTTTTGTTGTAGTGTGTCTTCGGATCTCTGGGGGAGCAATGTCTGCAAGTCTGTAAATGATGTTAGTGGGTGTGGGGTGCTGTGCCCCTAATTTTTCAGCAGGTTTCGTTAAGCAATGGGTTGATTTCTTCGCATGAGCTGATCTGCCCCACGCAGCTGCACAGTATTCTGCAGGTGGATAGCAGAGTGCTAGGGCAGTTGATCTAAGTGTGTGAGCACTAGCTCCCCATTTCGTGCCTGCTAATTTTTTCAAGAGAGAATTGCGAGAGCCAACTTTCCCTTGGAGTTTTTGGATGTGGGTGGCAAATGAGAGCGTCCTATCCAGTGTCACACCCAGGTAATTGGAGTCGGATGGTGTTCGAGCTCCTTCCCACATCAGAAGATCTTGAGTTTCCAAGCTGCTTCTCGATTCCTTAGGTGGAATGCACACACTTGAGATTTTGGTGGATTTGAGTTCAGACACCATTTTTCATAATACTGCTTCATTGCTTCAAGGACTGCTGTAAATCATACTTCAACTTCTTGGAAGGACTTAACTTGTGTTGCTATGCTTGGGTCGGCTGCATAGATAAACCTGTGTGTGTTAGGAAAGGTTGGTTGGTTGTTCCTTTAAATATTAAATAGTAGAGGTGCCAGGACTGATCCCTGTGGTAGTCCGTTCTTTTGTGGATGCCACCTACTCTTAATTTCATTCATTTCTAATAGGATCTGCGATTTTCTAGGAGGCTTCTTATTACTTTGACTGTGGTTTCATTCTTCAACATTTTAGATAATTTCAGTAGAAGGCCTCTGTGATTCACAGTGTCGTATGCTGCAGTTAAGTCAATGAATACTGCCCTTGTAATTTGTCGCATTTCAAAGCCATCCTCAATATACTGGCAACACACATCAAAGTTGCTGGTGAACGCATGGGTTAAGTTCAGGACTTGGCTGCAGCAAGAGCGGCCTGGCCTGAACCCGGCTTGGTCTGGTGTTAAAAGATCTTCGACTAAGGGGGATACTCTTTTCAGTATGGGTCTCTCGTAGAGTTTATAGAGGGTGCAGAGCAAGGAAATCGGTCTGTAATTTTTAGGAATGTTGGGGTCTTTATTGGGTTTTAAGAGAGCAACAACTTTGACTCTTCTCCACTTTTTAGGTATTTTTAATGATCTTAGGCAACAGTTAAAAAGGGACAGAAGCCAGTGGAGTGCCTTAGATCCAAGATGTTTAAGGAATTCATTAAGAATCCCATCTATGCCAGCAGCTTTATTGGATTTTAGCTGTGATACTTCATCCTTTAATTCTTCTAGGGAGAGAGGTCGGAAGTTGTTATTTCCGTTTGAAGAGAGCAGACTCCATCTCCTGATGTTGCTTTTTCTTTTGTCTCCGTTCCTTGTTATTTGGTCAGCCATTTAGTAGTCGTTGGTGGGCAACCTGATTGCGTGTTATGGCAGCAATTCTCTGTGGTGGTCTATTGTCTGAGTTGAGTTTCTGAACAGTTGTGTGAAGTGGTTCATTTTGGGATGTCAAATATGATGGCAGAATATAGTATTAATGGTTAGAATCTTGGCAGTGTGGAGGATCAGAGGGATCTTGGAGTCCGAGTCCATAGGACACTCAAAGCTGCTGCGCAGGTTGACTCTCTGGTTAAGAAGGCATACGGTGCATTGGCCTTCATCAATTGTGGGGTTGAGTTTAGGAGCTGAGAGGTAATGTTGAAGCTATATAGGACCCTGGTCAGACCCCACTTGGAGTACTGTGCTCAGTTCTGGTCACCTCACTACAGGAAGGATGTGGAAGCCATAGAAAGGGTGTAGAGGTGATTTACAAGGATGTTGCCTGAATTGGGAAGCATGTCTTATGAAAACAGGTTGAGTGAACTCAGCCTTTTCTCCTTGGAGCGATGGAGGATGAGAGGTGACCTGATAGAGGTGTATAAGATGATGAAAGGCATTGATTGTGTGGATAGTCAGAGCTTTTTCCCAGGGCTGAAATGGCTAGCACGAGAAGACACTGTTTTAAGGTGCTTGGAAGTAGGTACAGAGGAAATGTCAGGGGTAGGTTTTTTTATGCAGAGTGGTGAGTGCGTGGAATAGGCTGCTGGCATCGGTGGTGGAGGCGGATATTTTAGGGTCTTTTAAGAGACTCCTGGACAGGTATATGGAGCTCAGGAAAATAGAGGGCTATGGGTAACCCTAGGTTATTTCTCAGGTAACGACATTTTAGCCTGAGGGCGGTGAATCTATGGAATTTGTTGCCATGGGCAGCAGTGGAGGCCAAGTCATTGGGTGTATTTAAGGCAGAGATTGATAGGTATCTGAGTAGTCAGGGCATCAAAGGTTATGGTGAGAGGTGGGAGAGCGGGACTAAATGGGAGAATGGATCAGCTCATGATAAAATGGCGGAGCAGACTCCATGGGCCGAATGGCTGACTTCTGCTCCTTTGTCTTATGGTCTTATGTTCGGCACAGCTTTGTGGGCCAAAGGGCCTGTATTGTACTGTAGGTTTTTCTATGTTTCTATGTTTCTGGTTCTTGTTTCAATTAATATCTGCTAAATTCACATATCGCCCGAATGCTCTCTAACATACCCTCCTCTGGAATGGATGCAGAAATTGATCCTGTTTATAGTTACTGTTCTATAGATTTGCTGAGTATGCCCACAGGAGAAAAGAATCTCAGGGTTGTATGTGGTAGCATACTTGGATAATAAATTTTACTTTGAACTTTGAACTCAACCTCTGGACAGTAATCTGTCTCAGGAAGACTATATTTTAAGTATGATCTGATTAAGTGGGGTAGCAAAAATGCTCTTTACTTCTGATCCCTTTCCCAATTATTAACCTGTGTATACCCGCTTCTATGCTATCTAACATCCCTAATTGAGTTTCTACACTACTGCATAAAGCTGGCAATAAAATGCTGCACAAATTTGATCACATTATCTTTGTCCCTTCAATCTCTGAGAGCTAGGACTATCAGTAGTGGCTGTCAGTAGTTACTCTGCGGGCAGGGTCACACGAAATAACTTTGCTACAGGTTCACAAGCAACAGTTCACATTCCATGCCATGACAGGATTATCAGAATGATCTTGACCAACAGTCTTTTTGATTGGTCTCCAACAGGGTTTGAGGTGGACTATATTCAAATAGCTGCAAGGACCTTTCTGCAGTGACTGACCCCTCTCAGACTGTCCTTTCAATCGCTGGCCAACCAGTGAAAGAGCCCAGTTTATTTGCGTTCATTCCCCATTCAGCTAGGGTGGCTGCGTTCTGACACTGCTTGTGATTTCTTCTCTCTTTCTTGGACAGCCTTGCCATCAAAGTTTTGGAACTTAACATCACAGCCTTGACTCAAATCCCTTCCCATCTATCTTCCCCCAAATTTTTCTATTCTGATCTATGCAAGGAATCTTTAACCTACAACAATCAGGCTTCAGGACAAAGTATAGTTACTGTTACACTTGAAACTTCACTGACTAGCTCTTTCTTTCCATCTTCTGTATTTGCATTTCTATTCTCTTACATCTGTGGGTCCACTTCCAACAGGTGTTGTCAAATATGATACAGCAAGCTGGTCTCATGACTTAGATTCTCTGTAATGACACTGCTAATGTGCGGACTTGATCCCTTGTTCTGTCTGTGAAGGCGACAAGAAGGTAAGACATACGACCTAACCTGAGTCCAGTGTTTCCACTAGTTGCTTCGCTGGGTCTGCACCAAATCACGTGTCATTTGTCAGGAGCACCAGCTGTGGTCCTATCCCCCATGCCTTTTCACACAATTCCCTTACCATGACTTGATGTCCTGGCAGTGGGAGGACTACCCTCTCTCCCTCTGACTTCTTCCAACCAACAGTATGTTGCTATAGTTTTGCGTGATCCCTCAATGTGTTACCCTGGTTACAGTGGTCCTTCACGCTCCCAAATAATTTTACTGAATTGGCAATTGTAGTTTCTTCCTATACACTTGTAATATCTATCAGCTCATGTTCCTTTTCTCTCTTTGCCATGTGATTTGCACACTCATTACCTTTCTAATCCATACTCTGCCCTATCTGGTGTGTCTTTACTTTAACTGCTGCTACCTCAGCAGGCAGCTGACAGTTCTAGTCTATGTTGGGCCGCTACCCTTGGGACCTCCTGATATGAATTACACACATTGTCCTGTGTACTGTCCCTACCTTGGGCTGCTGTCTCTCCATGGGCCATGTTGTCTGCTGTGGTGATCATACAAGTTTGCTGTCCCTGCCTTGTCCATGTTATTTCTCACTTTCCTGTGTCTATGACAGCACCTCTCTTACTCAGTGTGTCTATCCCCAAGATAGTGCCTTCATTGTTTGGGCACACCCAGAAATCTACAGGAGGCTGCACTCCCTCAATCTCAAGTATCTGAGTCTGACATATCTCTGACCTCATTGTTCCACCCCTTCACTGGTAATGTACTATATATATACGTATAGCTTAGGTGCCTAAGACTTTTGCACAGTGCTATATATGGGTTAAAACAGAAGGTGGTTGGGAAACGGAAATATGAGTACTTAGCTTTGTATTAACTCAGTAGTATTAAGTGTTACTTGATATCTGAAAAGACATAACATACGGTACTGGTTCAAATGTCTTAGGCACAGTACTCTACATCACCTCTCCAGTCATCAGCAAGGGTAGATCAGTTATTCATTCTGATGACCCTGCGTCCTTTTACATTTCACATTGCTTGCCTCCAACAAACCTCTTGTATATATCTGTGTGTGACCACTACTGACAATGGATGCTCCGTCAGCTGTTTGTCTGACCTGAATGCTGTTTTCACCAGCTCTCTGATCTGGTCAGCAGTCTATTCAGACAGAAAGGGTGCTGCTGTGAATTCTGCCCGCTTTGGTGAGCGACTCTCACACCTTCCAACACACACAAGATGCTGGAGGAACTCAGCAGCTCTGGCAGCATCCATGGAAATGAACAACCAGTTGACATTTTGGGGCAAGGCCCTTCTTCCTCCCTTTATTAGGACAATGTCTCCAACGATGGCCTGAGAGGCCACAGTTGTAACAAATCATTTCTTTCACCTTTTTACATCTGTTCTGGCACTCCTTTGCGAGGTGTCTTGGTTGCGGGCTCACAAGGCAACCTCTCTGTGTCTTCACACACCAGCTACATCTACTACAGGCTCTTTACAACTGCTCTTCCCTTTCTCTGGTCTATCTCCCCGGCCTATTATACTATCCCACTGCTAACCCCAAATCCAAAACTTCCTGGTGAGCTGAGCTCAGGCCTTTCTTCAGCATTTTCAGGAAGAATGCATCATCCCTCCGTGGAATGTCCAACCTTGACTATTCCTCATACATTCGATATTTATGGTCTGCATAATCCATGACAGGTTCATCTGCTCTCTAAGCTACTGACATGATTATTCCCAGTTGCTCTCACCTCCTCTTAGTTGTTGGTTCACTTCCTCCTTAAAGTAGCACCATTGCTCCTCATTGCTGACGTTCCTGGTCGTTGCCCATGTACCATCCCACACTCTTTGGGTTATATTCTTCGCGTATTTTGCTGTAACCGACACCTGTATATCCTTGGGGTGCTTCTGGTGAATTTCAATCATTTCTTCAAGGTTGTGACAAATATAAATTCCCACAGTGACTTTGTGAGGGCAAGTCAAACAAAATGCTCTGCTTCTCCATAGGAGTAAGGGGCTTGTGAATGGTGGTAATCAAGGTCAAGGGCTGGCTTGGGTCATCAGGATTCTCGACTTGACTTCAATAGGTGCCATCCCAATGGATATACCTGGGTATAACTTCTCACTCAAATATTTCCACACTAATTCCTGATAAAAATTAAGCAACACTGACACAAAATCAGAGAGAATGCACTCTGCAATCTTTCACTTATGTGATGCCGAACACATGATGCCTGTTGTATTCCCTAGCATGTTAAAAACTCTTGTTACCAAGGTTTCAAACTTACTCTAAAACAGACAAACACACAAAGAAACAATTTTACAGCTCTCACCTCTCTGGTGTCCTGATCAGTGAGTAAACACCTTTAGCAACTAGTAACCCTGACTCACAAAATTACTAATATGTCTGGTCCCTGCTTACACACACACACACACACACACACACCACTTCTACATCTAGCAATTCAGCTCTCCGCCATGTTCTGTCTCTCCATTCCTGAAAGTTCTAGTGCCTGTGTAAATGAGTCTTTGTCACTATTGTATCTGCTCTCCTCTGGCAGAGTATTCCAGGCACTGCCTCTCTCTGTGTAAAGAAATTTGCCTTGTGAATGTTCATCAAGCATTTCCTCTCTCGCCATAAAGATAGGCCCTTTAGTATTTGATATTTCTGCCTGGGGAAGATAACTTGATCCACCCGATCTATGCTTCTCATAATTTTATAAACTTCTATCAGGTTGTCCCTCAGCCTCCGAAACTCCAGAGCACCACAGGATGCTCCAAACATGCCTAATCAGAGAGTTCTACATCTGCAACATGGCTTCCCGCTTTTTTACTCAGCATCCTGACTGATGATGACAAGCCTTCTTTACCAACTTATCTACCAGACATTGCTACTTTGGGACTTGCACCCTGAAATCCCACTGTACATCAGTGCTCCCAAAGATCCTGCCACTTATTGTATTCTTTCCTCTTACACTTGGCAACATAACAGCAACATCTCATATTTATCTGAGTAAAATTCCATCTGCTGTTTCTCTGCCTGTATATCCAACTGATCTATATCCTGCTGTATCATTTGACAACCTTTCTCACTCTCTGCGATGCTTCCAATCTATCAATCTCAGTTTTTGTCTACAATCAATAACTGAGCCTCCACACTATCCACGAGACCAAACATAAACCATCCTTTGTGTGAAGCAATTTCTCTTCATTTTAGCCCTAAATAGCATGGCTGTTATTTTGAGGCAGTGGTCCCTAGTCTTAGATTCTTCTGTCAGGGGAAACATCTTCTCTGCATTTCCCCACTTGAAGTTTTCAAGAACTTCATGATGGTTTGTTCACTTTCAAGGTCTCTTCATCGCATGTTCTTAATAGTTATTGTTTTTTTTTTAACTTATTATTATTACTTCTTTCTTTTTGTATTTGAACAGTTTGTTGTCTTTTGCACACTGGTTGAATGCTCAAGTGGTATGGTCTTTCATCGATTCAGTTATAGTTTTTATTCTGTTATGGATTTATTGAGTATGCCCACAAGAAAATTAGTCTCAGTGTTGTATACTGTGACATATATGTACTTTGATAATAAATTTACTTTGAACTTTGATAACTAGTCTCCAGTAGCTATTATACACAGGTTACTCATTTCAAGGTGTTATATTTGAATGTGCACAGTATATGGAATATGGTAGATGAACTTGTAGCACAGTTGCAGATTGGCATGTATGATGTTGTAAGCATCACTGAATCATGGCTGAAAGAAGGTTTCAGCTGGGAGATTAATGTCCAAGGATACACATTGTATAGAAAGGACAGGCTGGAAGGCAGAAAGGGCACCGTTGCTCTGTTGGTAAAATATTAATTCAAATCATTAGAAAGAGGTGACATAGGGTTGGAAGGTATTGAATCATTGTGGATAGAGCTAAGGAACTGCAAGGGTAGAAAGACACTGATGGGAGTTGTATACAAACTCCCCAAACTACAAATTACAAAGGGAGATAGAAAATGCATGCCAAAAGGGCAATGTTACAATAGTCATGGGGGATTTCAATATATGGGCAGATTGGGAAAATCAGGTCAATGCTGGATTCTTGGAGGGGTAACTTCTAGATTGCCTACGAGATGGCTTTCCAGAGCAGCTCGTGGTTGAGTGCACTTGGGGATTAGCTATTCTGGATTGAGTGTTATGCAATGAACTGGAATTGATTAGAGAGCTTAAGGCAAAAGAACCCTTTGGGCAAGTGATTATAATATGATTGAGATTTGAAAAAATTTGAAAAAGGGAAGCTAAAGTCAGATTACTGTATTAGTCTTACAGTGGAGCAGAGGGAATTACAGAAGCATGAGAGAGGGGTTGGCCAAAATTGATGGAAAAGAACACTGGCAGGGATGATGGCAGAGCAGCAATGGCTGGAATTTCTGGAAGCAACTTGGAAGGCACAGGATATATGCATCCCAAAGAGGAAGAAGTATTCTAAAGGCAAGATGACACAACCGTAGCTAACAAGTCGAAGCCAACATAAAAGCCAAAGAAAGGGCATATAATACAGCACAAATTAGTGGGAAGTTAGCATTGGGAAGCTTTTAAAAACCATCAAAAAGCAACGAAAAATGTCATTAAGAAGGTAAAGATGAAATATGATATTAAGCCTGCCAGTAATATTAAAGAGGATACCAAAAGTTTCATCAGATACATCAAGTGAAAAAAAGAGGTGAGAGTGGATGTAGGACTACTGGAAAATGATGCTGGAGAGATAGTAATGAGGGACATGGAAATGGCAGATGAACTGAAAAAGTATCTGCATCAGTCTTCACCGTGGAAGACACCAGCAGTATGGTGGAAGTTCCAGGTATCAGGGGTCATGAAGCATGTGAACTTACCACTACTAGAGAGAAGGTTCTGAGGAAACTGAATGGTCCGAAAGTAGAGAAGTCACCTGGGGCAGATGGTGTACACCCCAGGGTTCTGAAAGAGGTGACTGAAGAGATTGTGGAGGCATTAGTAATGGTCTTTCGAGAATTACTAGATTCTAGAATGGTTCTGGAAGACTGGAAGTTGCAAATGCCACTCTACTCTTCAAGAAAGGAGAGAGACAGATGAAAGGAAACTAAAGGCCACTTAGTCTGACCTCAGTGAATGGGAAGATGTTGGAGTCAATTATTAAAGATGAGATCTCAGGGTACTTGAAGGCACATGATAACACAGGCCACAGTCAGCATGGTTTCCTTCTTGCCGGACAAATCTGTTGGAATTCTTTGAGAAAATAACAAGCAGGATAGGCAAAGGAGAATTGGTAAGTGTTGTGTACTTGAATTTTCAGAAGGCCTTTGACAAGAAGCCACACATGAGGCTGCTTAACAAGCTCTGAGCCCGTGGTATTACAGGAAAGATTCCTGCACGGATAAAGCAGTGACTGGTTGGTAGGCAGCAAACAGTGAGAGTAAAGAGAGCCTTTTCTGTTTAGTTGCCAGTGAATAATGGTGTGGGCACTGATTCTTTTTACATTTTATGTCAGTGCTTTGGATGGTGGAATTGATGGCTTTGTTGCAAAGTTCGCAGACAATACGAAGACAGGCGGAGGTGCAGGCAGTTCTGAGGAAGTAGAGAGGCTACAGAATGAGTTAGATAGATTAGGAGAAGGGGCAAAGAAGTGGCAGATGGAATATAGTGTCGGGAAGTGTATGTTCATGCACTTTGATAGAGGAAATGAAAGGGTTGACTATCTACTAAATGGAAAGAAAATGCAAAAATCTAAGGATCAAAGGGTTTTGGGAGTCCTTGTACAGGACACCTTAAAGGATAACTTGCAGGTTGAGTCTATGGGGAGGAAGGCAAATGTGATGTTAGCATTCATTTCAAGAGGACTAGAATATAAAAGCAAGGATATAATGTTGATACTTTATAAAGCACTGGTCAGGCCTCACTTGGACTATTGAGCAGTTTTGGGCCCCTTATGAGGGGTGACCTCTTTGGAATGGTGGAAGGCTTTGATAGAGTGGATGTGGAGAGGATATTTCCTATGGTGGGCGAGTCTAACTAAGACTAGAGGACACAGCCTGAAAATAGAGGGGCACCCTTTTAGAATGGGATGAGGAGGAATTTCCTTACCCAGAGTGTGGTGAATCTGTGGAATTCATTGCCACAGGCAGCTCTGGAGGACAAGTCTTTATGTATAGTTAAGGCAGAGGTTGATAGATTATTCATTTGTCAGTGCATGAAGGGATACAGGAGAAAGCAGGAGATTGGAATTGAGAGGGAAAATTGGATGAGCCATGGAGCAGACTTGATGGGCCAAAAGGCCTAATTCTGCTCCTTTATCTTATGGTTGAATAGCTTTGTTACAAGTAAATTTTCCAAGTTGCATATTTTTGGGATCCCTCTAATGAGCGTCTAGTGCATGAGTCACTAAACTCACTAAGCACATCACCTCAGGGTGAATTCCAATTTTTAGGCTTATGCATATTGATATATTTTTAAAGGGCTTGCATTTTCATTTGTTTCTGTATCGCCATTAAGGAATCCCGTTTCAATGAGTTGTGCTGTTAACTTTATTTTCATAAAGACAGGAGATTCTGCAGATGCTGGAAATCCAGATAAACACACGTGAAATATGGAGGAGCTCAGTAGGTTGGGCAGCATCCATGGAGAAGAACAAAGAGTTGATGTTTCAGGTAGAGACCCTTAATCAGGGCTAAAAAGCAAAAGGGGAAGAAGCCAGAATAAGAAGGGGGGGGTCACATCTACTGTATCCGGTGCACCCAGTGTGGCCTTCTCTATATCAGTGAGATTTGATGTCGATGGGGGGGTTCAATTCGTTGAGCACCTTTGCTCCATCTGCAATGAGCAGGACCTCCCGTGGCTAACCTTTTTAGGTTCAATCTCCATTCCCAATTCAACAAGCCTTCCTCAACAGAAGAGTTGAGTCCAGTCTCAGGGTAGAGGAGCAACTCCTCGTACTCCGTCTGGGTATCCTCCAATCTGATGGAATGAACACTGATTCCTCTAACCTCTGGTAATTTCCCCCCAGACCCTTCTTTCTTCTTTCATTCCCCATTCTGGCTCTCCTCTCACCTCTTTTTGCTTTACCTGCTATCAGCTCTCTTTGGGGTCCTTCCTCCTTCCCTTTCTCCCATGGTCCATTCTCCTCTCCTATTAGATTCCACCTTCTTCAGCCTTTTACCTTTTCCACCCATCTCTTCCCAGCTTCTCTCTTCACCCCCTCCATTGCCCACCTGCTTTTCTCTTCATGTAGCTTCACCTATCACCTTCAAGTTTGTACTCCTTCCTCTTCCCCCACCTTACCCTTATTTTAAATCTTCTCCCCTTTCCTTTCCTTTCCAGTCCTGGTGAAGGGTCTCAGCCTAAACTGCCATCTCTTTATTCCTTTCCATAGGTGCTGTCTGACCTGCTGAGTACATCTTGTGCATGTTACTAAAGTTATTTTCTGGGTCTTGCTTTATTCTCAACATTTTCTATGGGAAGGATGTTGCATCAAAGAATCAATTTTCAGGGCCTTAGTCGGGCATCACTAGGCCAGTAACAACTAGACAATGGAGTTAATAGCTCTACAACTTAGTTAGCAACAACAATCATTTGTCTATGTCTTTCTGATGTGTCGTGCGTAACCTCAGCCAAACGGACGCAGTGGGATGAAGTAGCTTGGTTCTGTGCTGTCCTACTCAATTGGTCAGATGCTACTGGGCAGAAATCCCAGTCAGTCAGCAGCCAAAATCAAACCCTATTAGCTTCTGTGACCATTATGTTTTTTATTTGGAGCACAGAACAATACCCACTCTCAGAATATCCCTTCTCCTGCCTTGTTGAGGAAGTGCTTACCTTTGTGTGGAAACAGCCAATTACCTATAGAATCCTTTTACTCAAACCTGTTTATAGGACAGTTTATTAACAGAACCTTATTATATGAAACACTTAAGCCAAAATCTTTATCTCAAATGTAAAATCACAGGAGATTCCATTACACTTCTTTGGTATTATTCAGCCCAAGGGCATTAGTGAATGTACTGAAAGAGTCAGCACAAATTATCCCAAATGGTACTCTTGACATCTGTAATAAGCTGAGCCATCAACCCTTTGATTGTCTTTTGAATGTTCCTTGGAGGTAAGTAGCCAATACAAAAATGTTTAAATCAATTTAACTACTTACGTGGGAGGCTATTGTCAGTGTTTTCTTCAGGATAGAGGTGCCATCTAATAACCTAATTGACACGATATATTATTTCCTCCAAAACCCTGTATCCTTGTTGCCATTCAGCTTGAACACTTCAGCACTCAAAGAAAGTACTGCATATGCTGGAAATTCAAAGTGTGCTCACAAAGTGATGAAGGTACTCAGAAGGTAAAGCAGAATCCATGGGAGGGAGTTTCAGATTTGTGAGTGTAACACTCACTGCTAATGTAATGGTTTCTCTGTAAGGTTTCATTCCTAATATAACGGTTTCTCTGTAGCAGCAGTGTTTGGGTTATGACTAGAGATAACAGAGCTTTGGAATGTGCACCATCCAATCAGAGTTGTGTTGTTTCTTTCTCGTGGGTCTGAGAGAAGGTATTTGCGGGCTTTTGTTCGGCAGAAGATGGAGAGAGAAGATGCCAGAACGGAGAGGTTGTAGACTGCAGGACTGAGTGGACATGGAATGGGGTTGGGAGTCGACTATGCCCAGGGGAAATCGATGAAGAACGAACGGAGGGAAAAATCGTGAGCTTCAACACGTGCATTAGCTTGTTTAATTAAAATGGGGCCTTTTCTTTTTGTTTTCTTTGCTAACCCTCCAGTCAAATAAAGAAGTAAAAGGCTAAATCATTTAATTGCATATGGTGTACTGTTTGTTATTTCATGTTACTGATTTATAACAGGAGAAAACATCATGCAGCACACCACACAAATGAGATTTCATAAGTATGGCGGGCTGGAGAGTGTCTTTCCCCAGATTAACACAGCCCACCAAAGCTAGGGGTTACAATTGTGGGGGTATTGTTCCAGGATTGATTTCATTGGATGCTGTGTGATTGCCCTGAGCGTTGAACCAGTGGGTTGTGTATTTTATCTCTGTGCTCATATGGATGCTGCTGGGCTTGAACGGTGGTGTGCATCAACAGGGGTTATTGGTAACTAATGTGTATTTATTGAGTGGGGTAGATACTTGTACTCCAGATGAATTGTTAATTCACCTGTTAACTACTGTTAAGGTTGCCAACAAAGTTGAGATTACAGTGTGGAGGTTTGATAAAAAGGTGGGCACAGATCTCATTATACTGCAGACTAGTGCTGATGTAACGGCAGTGCTGCAGGCCGAATCACAACTTGAGTTTCCCGTAGCTGGGGGCCGAGACTTCAACGACATGGTTCTATCATTTCTGAGGAGTGAGGGGAAGGAGTGGTCAGATTTGGAATGTATAATTAGTAAAGAGTGAGAATTCTGGGTTAGTATTTGCCCTTACCTCTCTGGCGAATAAGTGGAAAAATGCCCAGGCCTAAAATCCCAGCTATGGTAGGCTTCACCTATTCTCTGGAATAATACCCACCCCTAAAGGGGAAGAGGAGTATGAGACTTGGATGGAGCAGACCTCTGTTGTTAGATGAGTGGCCGTGCTCTGATGACGAAAAGCAACAAAGATTGGTTGAAAGTTTGAGTGGACGGGCTGCTGACATGGTAAGAGCCGTGAAGTTCCGGTACCCCCTAGCCAAGGCTGTCAATTATATGGGGACATTGGAAAAGGCATTTGGCATGACAGGGAGCCCAATGAAGCACATGACGGTTTCAGGACATGTGGCAGGAGCAAGGGGAGAAGCTTTCTGCCTGCATATTTCAGCTAGAGAGGCAGCTAAATTACTTGCGGCACAGAGGGGTCATTCAGGCAGCTGAAGTGAATCAGTTAAGAACGGACCAGATAGCAAAGGGTACCCAGTCCCAGGACTTGATTGCTCAGGGTCTTCGACTGTCTCACAAGAAGCGCCCCTCTCCCTCTTTTGTTGAACTGATCAGAGAAGTACGATGGAAGGAGAATGTGTCAGAGGCACGGGAGGCCTCTGTCAGCAGGGTACAGTCCTCGGTAGTGGTCCCCGGTGGTGAATGACCACGGATAGCCTGCCCCAGGGAGTAGTAGAGGAGATTGTGGCCGAGTTGAGAACTGAGATGTCCTGGTTGTTATCAGAAGGTGTGACCCCCCCCCCCATATGTTAGAGCTGATGGGGAGGGGGGTGGGTGTGCGGATCTCCTAAGGTGGTCTCGCCAGAGATCTGTAGAGTTGCAACATGATCTCTCTACTCTTGAACTCAATCCCCCTATTAATGAGGCGTAGCATCCCATAGGCCTTCTTAACTATCCTATCAACCTGTGCAGTGACCTTGAGTGATGTATGGATTTGAATCCCAAGGTTCCTCTGTTCATCCACACTCTTAAGAAACCGATCATTAACCCTGTACTCAGCCTTCTGGATTGTCCTTCCAAAATGCATCACCTCACACTTACCCAGATTGAACTCCATCTGCCACTTTTCTGCCTAACTCTGCATCCTGTCTATATCCTCTTGTAACCTTCGACAACCTACAACTCCTCCAATCTTCATGTCATCCGCAAACTTACTCATCCTTCCGCCTCTTCATCCAGGTCATTTATAAACATCACAAAGAGCAGGGGTCCCAGGACAGATCCTTGCGGCACTCCACTAGTTACCGACCTCCAGGCAGAATACTTTCCTTCCACTACTACCCTCTGCTTTCTTCCTTTAAGCCAATTTTTTATCCAGACAGCCAAGGTTTTGCTGATCCCATGCCTCCTGACTTTCTGGATGAGTGTTTCTTGAGGGACCTTGTCAAATACCTTGCTAAAATCCATGTAGACCACATCTACTGCCCCACCCTCATCAATTTCTTTTGTTACCTCTCCAAAAAAACTCAATTAGGCTCATGAGGCATGACCTTCCCTTCACAAAACCATGTTGACTATCATTGAGTAGACTGTACTTCTCCAAGTGCTCATAGATCCTAATTTTAAGAATCCTTTCCAATAGTTTGCAGACCCCTGACATAAGACTCACCGATTATAGTTCCCAGGATTCTCCCTATTACCTTTTTTAAACAAGGGAACTACATTTTCCATTAGCCATTCTCTAATCCTTCGGCACCTCCCCTGCAGCCAAAGAGGATTCAAAGATCATAGCTACTGCTCCAGCGACCTCTTCTCTCACTTCCCACAACAACCTGGGGTATATCACGTCTGGCCCTGGGGACTTATCAATCTTGATGTTTTTAAGAAGATCCAACACTTCTTCTTCCTTAATCTCCACATTGTCCAGCACACAGGCCTGTTCTATTTCGACCTTGCCCTGATCAAGGTCCTTTTCACTTGTGAATACTGAAGCAAAGTATTCATTTAGGACCTCCCCAACCTCCTCCGCCTCCAGGCACATGTTGCCTTCTTTATCCTTTAGCAGCCCCACCTTCATTCTTGTCATCCTTCTGTTCTTCATATACGCATAGAACGCCTTGTGGTTCTCCTTAATCATACATCCCAAGGCCTTCTCATGCCCCCTTTGAGCTCTCCTAAGTCTTTTCTTAAGCTCCTTCCTGGCTACCCTATATTTCTCATGAGCCCCTCCTGCTTCCTGTTTCTTATATCTAACATATGCTTCCTTCTTCCTCTTGACGAGTTGCCTCATGTGTTTCGTCGTCCACATTTCCCTTTTCCCTACCATTTTTTCCATGTCTCAGTGGGACAAACCTATCCTGAACCCAGCACAAATGGTCCCTAAATTTCCTCCACATTACTTCTGTGCTTTCACCCTTGAACATCTGTTTCCAATTTACTCTCACTAGTTCCTGCCTCATCCCTTCATATTTAGTCTGTTTTTATCCTTCTCTATAGCTATGCTGAAGCTAAGAGAGTTGTGGTCACTCTCTCCAAAATGCTCCCCCACCAAGGGGTCTGCCACCTGACCAGGTTCATTACCCAGAAATAGATCCGGTATGGCCTCTCCTCTCATTGGCCGGTCCACATATTGTGTAAGGAATTCTTCTTGAACACACCTGACAAGTGTCAGTTCTGCAAGATGTCAGTTAGCAATGTTGGGCACATGGTCTCATGGAAAGGAGTGGCTACAGATCCGTCTAAGATAGAGGCTGTCCAACCTGACCAAGGCCCCAGACTGTGAGCGCTCTGCACTCATTCCTCAGGTTCTGTGGTTACTATCGGAGGTTCGTGAAGGGCGACACGAAAGTGAGCCACCCGTTGAATCAGCTTCTATGTGGTTACCCTCCCTTGGGAAGAAAGGGATGGGGGACAAAAGGAGAGGAGGGTAGAGAGAATCTTAGCCCATTGGAGCCCTTTGAACCGAGATGGGATGCGAAACGTGAGGAGGCTTTTCAGTTGCTGAAGGAGCTGCTGATCCAGGCGCCTGTGCTGGCTTTGGTGGACTTCTGCTTGCTGTATGTATTGCATACGGAGCCAGCTGAGAGGGCTTAGAAAGCGTCCTGTATCAGGATCAGGGCACCAGGTTGAGACTTGTTGCATTTCTCAGTTGGAATCTGTCGCCCTCTGAGGAAAAACTATCCCACGCAAAAGTTAGAGTTTCTGGCGTTGAAATGGGCTGTGGTGGATAAGCTGAGTGACTACCTCTTCGGGGCCAAGTTTGAGGTGAGGACAAACAACAATCCCCTAACTTATATCCTGACCTTGGCAAAATTGGATGCCACAGCCCATCGGTGGTTGGCGGCATTGTCTGTGTGATTTCAGCCTGAAGTACCAGCTGGGAAGCAGGAACATTGATGCTGATGTTTTTTCCCAACAGGCGCACGAGGGACTAGTCAGGGACAAGGAGTGGGAGAGCGTTCCTGCCCCGGGGGTGAAGGGCATGTGTCAGTTTGCCATCACCGTGAAGGCAGAGGAAAAGGAGGGGCAGGAGCGAGTGGTGGATCAATTGGTGGCTTCTGATGCCACCATCCCCCAAGTTTACTGTAACCTGACTGCTCTGAAGACAAATCAGTTGCCGGAATTGAGTTCTGGGGAAGTGGTAGCAGCTCAGCGAGTTGACCTGGACATCGATACCATTTGGTCAGCGGTCAAAAAGGGAGACATGACACAGGCAGAGAAGACGAAACATGCCGCCGTGCCTCCATTACTGAGAGAATGGCCCTGATTGGAGTTGAGGTACCAGATCCTACACTGGGTCATGTCGCCTCCGGACCAACCTCGGCGTTCCCAGCTGGTTCTGCCGGAGTAGTATCGGAGGATTGTGTTGAAGTCACCTCATGATGATTCTGGCCATTTGAGGGTTGAAAAGACCTAAGGATTGCTCAGACCGGTTTTACTGACCCTGGATGAAGCTGGAGGTCAAAGATTAGATTAGATTAGATTTAGATCAGATTATATTAGAGACATGCAGTCCTCTTTTATTGTCATTTAGAAATGATACAATGTTCTTCCAGAATGATATCACAGAAACACATGACAAACCGACTTAAAAATTGACAAAAACCACATAATTATAACATACAGTTACAACAGTGCAAAGCAATACCGTAATTTGATAAGAACAGACTATGGGCACGGTAAAAGTCTCAAAGTCTCTTGCAAGTCCCATCATCTCATGCAGACGGTAAACCTCCAGCACCGCAAATTTGCCGATGCAGCATCCCGGAAGCATCCGACCACAGTCAGACTCCAAGTCCGTCCGAAAACTCCGAGCCTCCGACCAGCTCTCCGACACCGAGTACCGAGCACCATCTCTGCCGAGTACTTCGACCCCGACCCCGGCAACAGGCAATAGGCAATGCCGAGGATTTGGGGCTTCCCTTCCGGAGATACTCCAACGTGTGCATTAGCCTGTTTCATTGGAATGGGCCCTGTTCTTTTTAAAAACGCAGACACGAGGAAATCTGTAGATGCTGGAAATTCAAGCAACACACACAAAAAATGCTGGTGGAACGCAGCAGGCCAGGCAGCATCTATAGGAAGAGGTACAGTCGATGTTTCGGGCGGGACCCTTCCTCAGGACTAACTGAAAGAAGAGATAGTAAGAGATTTGAAAGTAGGAGGCCTCTAGTCAAATTAAGAAGTATAAAGCTAAATCATTTAGTTACATGGTGTACTGTTTGTTATTTCATGGTTCTGATTTGTAACAGGGGAAAACATCATGCAGCATCCACACAAATGAAATTTCATAGTTTGCCAGGCCGGACAGTGTCTTTCCTTAGACTAACACAGCCCACCGAACCTGGGGGTTACGTGAGCTTTCATCCGAATTTCAGCAGACACCTCATTGACAGGACATCACCATGTGCAACCTCTCCCAAATTTCAAATGGAAGTAGGTTTAATTCTCTCAATGTGTGGCTGAGTTTGTTGGGAATACTTTAATGGACATAGAAGGAAGCAAACCAAGAGGCTGCTGTAACTTCACTGAAGCTCATCCAGGATCCACACTTCTGATTCTGAGTCCGAGCCCCACTCGCCCACATTGAAACTTATGAACGCTGACAAACGCTCCTCTGAAGCACTATGCTGCATGTAATACCGTTTGGATGCGATGTTAAACGGTACTTCGACACACCCTCAAGCGCGGTGAGTAATGTAGTTGTTAATGAAACTCTACTACAGTGCCCGCGATCCACATTCCATTGTGCTGCTGCTGTCTATAAGGAGTTTGTATCCTTTCCCCATGAACGCATGAGTTTCCTCTGGGTGCTCGGGTTTCCTCCCAGATTCCAAAGGTGTATGGGTTCGTAGGTTAATTGGTCACAAGAGTGTTATTGGGCAGCACGGGCTCATTGGGCTGGAGAGGCCTGCTGCCATGGGGAATGTCTAAATAAATAATAAGGGATGGGGTGCAATCAGTCCCATCGAAAAGAACTCTGTTGTTATTCTAGTGTCCTGATTCTTATACCATTTTGAGAAAGTGGATGTTTTTACCATTGTTATATTGCCATATGTGGAAGCTTGCTGTGGGCACAGTGTGTTCTGTTTTCTTTACATTACAACAGACACGGCAACACAACAGTACTCCATTGGCAGTACAGTGCCCTGTGATATTCTGAAAGAGCAGATAGTGTGCTAAAAACACATGTTTTCCTTGTGTTAAAATATCCACTGGCTCATTCACTGATACCTAACAAATTGTATGGCTAGAATTGAGGACATTGTCAAGAAGACGGCACCTTGAGAAGACGGCATCAATCATTAAAGATCCTCACCACCTGGGACATGTCTTTTGTCATTTCTGCCACTAAGGACGAGCTACAGGAGCTTGAAGACCCGCACTCAATATCTTAGGAAGAGCTTCTTTTCTTTGTCATCAGATCTCCGAATAGTCCATGAACTCATGAATACAACTGAGCTATTCATCTCTCGCACTATCACTTAAGTAAATAATCTATTTATTTATTTATTTGTTTATTCTTTTTGTGACATAGTAATTTTTTTAAGTCTTGCACTGTACTGCTGCCACAAAGCAACAAATCCCATGATATATGTCAGTGATAGTAAACCTGATTCTGATGGGGTGGATTTAATGAGTTATTGTATTGTTATCAAGTGTTCTGGCACTGAGGTGATAGAAGAGCACATTATATGGTTTCTATCATGCTCACTGAACCAACTGCCTGAAATCTCAGCGACGAGAACCAATATATTTTTAACATCTCCGAAGGAATTCTCTTTTTTTTCGGCTTCCAGTCCTATATAGGTCTGACTTTTCAAGTGTTAGTTGATTGAGAAGTATTTTTAAATTGCACATTAATTGTGATTGTTCACAAAAATTGATGTGACTAAAACAGAATGGAAAGGACAAATTGATCTGATAAGATTTTGCAAATCTTGTTAATTAGGAGCTTTGGTAACTACTATTTTTAAATTATCAGCTGGAAAACCACACTTTAGAAGAATGCAACGAAATTTTTGTGACAAGTGTTGATGACATTAATATGAACATCTTAGATAATGTTTCTTCATCCACTTAAGTGTCAAAAGTACTTAACTAATAATGTTAAGTATTTTATCTAAACCATTTATATGTGTGACTCATCTGCTTCTGTGTGAATTGGGATAATAATGGAGATAATAATTAACCAGAGGTGCCAATGTGATTAGAATGAGTTAAACCATTGATAAGTTTTTGGACGTAATATGAAAGTGTGAGTGGTATACACGGTTTAGAAGTTTTGGACAATAGTAACCTTAAGCAGATATATATAATTGATCTTCACCTAGGTAACAGTAAGGGTAGCAACGTGATGAAGTAGCATTTGGTGCTGATGCCTTGTGAACTGTGTTCAATCCTGACCTTGGGTTCTAACTATGGGAAGTTCTTAAGTTCTTCTGGTATCTGCACGGGTTTCTGCTGAGAGTTCTAGTTTCCTGCCACGTCATAAAACCATGTGGGTGGGCTAGTTAGCTATTATAGATTTCCCTTTAGTACAGGTACTGTGAGTGACAAAGAGATAAAAGAGAAGTTGATATGAGAGAAAATAACCTACAAGGTTATAAGGAAAAAGAGTAGAAGATTTCTCTGTCAGGAACAAAGCATGGACCTCTTAGGCCAAGCAACACACAAAATGCTTGAGAAACTCAACAGGCCAGGAACCCTCCACCCACCTTTTAAATTTACTCCATCTTTTTTTCTCCAGTCCTGCTGAAGGGTCTTGGCCCAAAAGGTCGACTGTATTCTTTTCCATAGAGGCTGCCGGACCTGTTGAGTTCCTCCAGCATTTTGTATGTGTTGCTTGGATTTCCAGCTTCTGCAGATTTTCTCTTGTTTGTGACCTTTTGGGCCAAGTTGTTTTGTAGTAAGTGAGGTGGGATAAGGAAAGAGTTAAAAAATTCAGAGTAATCAAACAGCCTGTTGATTATAAATTTACTTGATTTTCTTCTGTTTAGTCATTATTAATTTTATAATTATTGGCCAAATCCTCACTTATAAATGGAGTTGCCACTAAATTAATAATTAAGAAAATAAGTTTCAGATGAAATTAAAATGCTGGGACAGCATACGAGGTTATTCTTTGATCTATCGGTACATTGACAGCTCATTTGAAGAATATTCCAATTAGTTTAACTCTGTTACCCCCTCTCTCCAGCCCTGCATCTTTTTATACTACAATAGTATTTTGAAGGTACTTGTTGAAACTGCCCAACAAATTTTAACTTGTCTGTTAGCATAAATTGACCTGGGACTAAGCATGAGCCAGTTTATATGAAGCCTCTTGGGAGCAATATTCCAATGCACAAGAGGCCAAGTTGTTTTAATTAAAGTAGAAAAGACAAGTCTAGATTGATTTAATGAAATGCTGTCATCCTTGCAACAGCTGCAGCCTTGCGTAGAGGCCACCATTTTCTCCATTCTTATTATTCCGTCAGTAGATTTGGGAAGGTTTTTCAGGGTGAAGTGGATAAAGAATGATGAGTATGGAGAGTCACAAGGAGAAGGAGAAACTTGTGGCAGGGATGATGATCAAGGAATAGAGAGAATCAGGAGATTGTGCAAAGTGTAGGGTGCAATTGATTCAGGTGATAACTAGCATGAATTTTCGTGGCATGAATGATACCATAAGATAATTTTCTCATAGCTAACCGCCATAAGGAGAATAAAACTATCCGGAATTGTGAAATTGGTGGCAGTCTTTTTTGCTTAAAACGTAGCTATCACTGATGCCTAATTTGTGCTTTCTGAGCTTGCATACCCAACTATTATACCATCACTTCCATTCTTTGCAATGTTTTATCACTGTGGCACCACTAGTAGATGGCATCATGATATCTCATGCTTTGTCAAACACTAAACCTTAATTGGATATATTGTTTCACTGCGCATCTTCAATTCCTCAGTACCCTGCTGCTTCAGCTGCTCCTCCATCTTGGATTGGTGTCTTCTCCTGCCTAGCTTTGTTTATAACAGTCTGGTGTCAGGTATATGTGTAAGAAGTTGGATACTATTTTAAGAACTAAAGTCACACTTTTGAATTACATTCTACTGTAGATAGTCAAAATAATTTAAATAGCTTAAAATGCTACATTTATAATGAGGTTTAATTTCAAGCAAAAAGACATTTCAGTTAAATTATATTTTTATGATAGGGTTACATTTTAGCTGGGAAAATACAGACTCAAAATGTAGACTCCCATTTTCTTCTGTTGAAACAAACAAAGCTCATGTTAGTAAGAAATCCCACGTAGAAACAAATAATTTCTCCAGAAGCACAGTAGAATTCCATTATGATACCTATTTGTATGCTTGCTTAGCTGAAATACTCTTTCTAATCTTTTGTTTTTAACCCAATAGCATCTGTTTCAAAAGATGCTGGGTGCAAAACTCAAGCACATAGAGCATTTATTCATTATTATATTGTGAATATTGTAGACTGTGATGGATATTCACTCCTGGGTTATGTTTGCTAAATCTTGCTTTCTAAAAGATCAAAAACAAACATAAGTAAATTTACAATCAATATCATTTTTAGTTTCTGGTCATAAAAGGAAGTTAGTTCTTCAGTTCCTAAAACGTAAATGGAAAGTAGTAATCAGTTTGAAGTTAAAAAGCATTCGCTATAGAACAACTTTGTAAACAAGCTCTGTATTTAGAAGACATTCTGTTTGTGAAGAGCAGGTGCTAGCTCAGCATCCTTTCTTTTTTCCCAAGAGTAGAATATAAGACATTGGGTTATTTAATTTGTTTTGTTTCAAACTGAAAAGCAGACCCTAGTTGACTAAATTGCTTAGTTCAAGGAAACTTGCAGAAATGATGTAAAATATCATTTAACATATCAATGACTGATGTATTTATAGTTGAAAGCTTTTATGTGCTCAGGGAAGTTAGCTTTACAGCATTAATTGTGAACTGTACACATAATTCTAAGGTCGGCAGTATGTCTCTGAAATGCTTTTAGATTGTGTTAAAAAGATATTTGAGAAAATAATATATGCTTGTGAAGTCATCCAAGTGGGAGAAAAATGTATGTGTAGTGAGCAGTTCAGGCTTACTAGCAATAATAAGACATAGGCGCAGAATTAGGCCATTTGGCCCATCAAGTCTGCTCTGCCATTCAATCATGGTTGATCCTTTTTTCCTCTCCTCAACCCTGGGATAAGGAACAGCAAGAAGCCATGAAAAAAACCCAGGGTAAATTAGAATCCATCCCTTTAGATTCAGTTTCTATGACAGATCATTTGTTTGTCCACACCATTGGTATGTCTTCGTAGTTTATAGGATGGTGGCGTGACGCAGCTCGCAGCGGCCACTCCGGTGGTGATGTCTGTTATTTATCAAGTAGGGTGCCGTGCACAATCCTGATTTGATGGAGACGGATGTGAGAGCATGGAGAAACATCTGGTGAAACTTTTGAAATGCCTGCTTCGCTGCTGCTGCTACTGTGTGATCCAGAATCTCCGGAGGGGAAGGCCCAAGTCCTCGGCTTTGCTTGTTGCTCGGCGGCCTGGGTGGGGTCGAAGCGCTCGACAGAGGATGGTGCTCGGAGAGGCTGTGTCGGAGGGGCGGGTCGGAGGCTTGAAGTTTTCGGACGGACTCAGAGTCTGCTGTGGTCGGGTGCTCCCAATGGTGCTGCATCGGCAAGTTTGGGAAGAGTTTCTCCCTTCTGCCACTTGCGTGAGATCATGAGGCTATAAGGACTTTGAGATTTTTTTTTACCGTGCCCATGGTCTGCTCTTTATCAAATTATGGCATTGCTTTGCACTGTTGTAACTATATATTATAATTATGTGGTTTTGTAAGTTTTGGTCTTGGTTTGTCCTGTGTTTTCTTGTGATATCATTCTGGAGGAATGTTGTATCATTTTTTAATGCATGCATTTCTAAATGACAATAAAGAGGACTGAGTGTCCTCATAATCTAATCTAATCTAATCTAAATGCATTGTGCTTTGTGTCTTAGAAATACTTTATGCTCTGTGTTTTCTCCTTTACGTTTAAGAAATGCTTTATGTTTAGAAATGGTTTGTAATTTGGAAATTTATAAGATAGAAATCCTCTGTGAGTTTGAAATGTCTTTTTAGATTGTGTGGATTTAAATGTGTATCACTAAAAATAAATGAACTGTGTTTTGAACCGCTTTGTTAGATGGAAATATCTTTTCTTTGGCAGAGAGAGGGGATCCGCCACTTAAATAGCGGTATTGGCAGCTAAACTCGCCATAGAGAATAAACGAGGAAGTAAACTAGTCTTTGAATATTGGGTAGTTACAGTATTAACTTCCTTTAGTGAGAGTACTCATGGCTATTCATATCCGACAGGGCTTAAAATCTTCACTTGAGTTTGTTTCTTTGCAGTCAGCAAACCAAATACCATCACGAGACTCGTGTATGGTCAAAAAATAACAGAGGGTTAGATGAGAAAAGATAGGGTTAAATTCAACAAATACATTCCTCCCATATACCTTCTCACAGTTTGTATATTTACTGAAGCTTAGCTTTCACATGGCAAGTTGGGACATACAACTTTTGGTCAACTCCTGGGTATATAGTCTACAAGTATTTCTATTGTAGAGCAGCAGGCACATTTAGCAATTCTTCCTGAAATGCTATTAGGAACTGCCGGAAGATTTCAAGCACATCTCACCTACGAACATTTATGATTGTATCTCCCAATGCAAAGTCACCATAAATCTCTGATGGTTTTGTTTAAGGTCAGTTCTTTGTATTGTAGTTGATCAGAAATAACTGAGCACGCTGTCAGATGACTGAATCTACAGTATATCAGAATCAGAATCAGGGTTATTATCACCAGCATGTGACGTGAAATTTGTTAACTTAGCAGCAGCAGTTCAATGTAATACGTAATATAGAAGAGAAAAAAAAATAAATACAATAAAAATAATAAATCAATCAATTACAGTACACGTATGTAGCCCCCCGGCTAGCCTGTACTGTACTGCTAGCCCTGCCAAACTGGGTAATTAAGTTTGTGTGGATGCTGTGTGATGTACCCCACCCCACCCAAATAACAGACAATACACCAGATACGATTAAATGAATTACAGTTTATAGAATTACTGGAACTATATAATCAGTAGAGATAAAATATAAAAGGAAAATAAAAAGCGCCACGCTTATCAAAGTTCAATCTCTTCATGCACAACAGTTGGAGCCCTAGTAACAATCCCCTCTTTGACATTCGATCCCCTCTGACCACCTCGGCCTGCCGCCTGGGACCAACCACGGTGGCTGACCAGATGCTCCACACGAGTCTACCTCCGTCTCCTCTCCTCACCAAAGACCCTGGACCTCGGACTCCTGCTCGGGGTACGACCCCGTTAGTCAGCTCACAGCACCTTGTCCATTCTCTCTCTCTCCATTGCGCCTTCTCCCCCCAAAAAACCAGCACATCACAGTAATTTACAGACACACTAGAAAGAGTAACTTCTATCCCAATTGGTTCATTTGCTGTCTTATCAATAATATAACCCAAACAAGCTGCTAGCGAGAGAACTTTCTCAGCAGTTAACATAACAAAGAAGGCATTTTAATTATAACATAACAAAGAAGCCATTTTAATTAGCCTATGCAGTAACATAAATGAAGAAACCTCTTACACGTATATTGAATAGATTAAAAACTCAGAAATACTGTATAATTAAAAAAAAGTGAGGTAGTTTCCAAGGGTTCTATGTCCATTTAGGAATTGGATGGCAGAGTGGAAGAAGCTTTTCCTGAATCACGGAGTGTGTGCCTTCAGGCTTCTGTACCTCCTACCTGATGGTAACAGTAAGAGAAGGGCATGCCTTGGCTGTTGGAGGTCCTTAGAAATGGCTTTCTGAAACACTGCTTCCTGAAGATGTCCTGGGTACTTGGTAGGCTAGTACCCAAGACGGAGCTGACTAGATTTACAACCCTCTACAGCTTCTTTCGGTCCTGTGCAGTAGCCCCTCCATACCAGACTGTGATGCAGCCTGTCAGAATGCTCTCGACAGTACAACTATAGAAGTTTTTGAGTGTATTTGCCAAATCTCTTCAAACTCCTAATGAAGTATAGCTGCTGTCTTGCTTCCTTTATAACTACATCTATATGTTGGGACCAGGTTAGATCCACAGAGATATATTCTTTAGTCTGGTATCTCATTGTATCTGATTATGGGCATCAGCCAAAATGTTGGATATAAAGGTAAAAGACATTGCCGTGGAATGTTACTTTCTTCCACCACAGACCACTGTAGCATTTGTAAGTGTTCTTCAGCTTCTAATTTAAGCCAAGAAAAAAAATGTCACTGCAAATATGTTAGTAATGATTCACTTGGCAATTTTGTACCTCTGCAGGAATAAATGTTGTGGGAAATTAAAAGAAAGGTACAGCTGACTTTGAATGAGAAATTAGTAAAAGGGTTTGCTATACCTTGTATGTAAATTTCATCCCCTCTTAAACTGTGGCTGTTGGCATTGTCTCTTCCAGTGCTGAATCTCCTGAAGGATTTAAATCATCAGATAGAAGTGACAGTTGGAGTTCAAGTGAATTTTGTTCTTCAGTTATTGGTAGAGCCAGTGATGAAACAAATTGCAATGACTTAGCATCAGCCAGGATTTAAATTCAAAGGCCTCAAAAACATATTTTAAATATACTGCTCCTCCTGATGAAGCCTCCTCTACATTAGTGAGACCAGTTGTAATTTGGGTGACTGTTTCATCGAGCACCTCCTCTTCGTCTGCCAAAAGTCCAACTTCCCAGTGGCAAAGCATTTTAATTCTAATTCCCGTTCTCATTCTTCTCTTGTGCCACGAGGAGGTGACAATCTGGGTGCAGAAGCAAAACCTCATATTCTGTCTGGGTAGCCTCCATCCTGGTGGCATGAATATCCAGTTAAAAAAAGTTTTTCCCTCCCTCCCCCTCTTCTATTCCCCACTCTGGCCTCTTACATCTTCCCACCTGCCTGTCACCTTACCCTGGGGTCCCCTCATCCTTCCCTTTCTCCTATGGTCCAATCTCCTCTGCCATTAGATTCATTCTTCTTCAGCCCCTTACCTTTCCCACCCACCTGGCTGAATCTATCACCTTCTGGCTGTCCTCCTCCCCCGCCCAACCTTTTTATTCTGGCATTATCCCCTTTTCTCTTCAGTCCTGAAGAAGGGTCTCAGGCCAAAACACTGACTGTTTATTCATTTCTATAGAAGCTGTCTGTTCTGTTGAGTTCCTCCAGCATTTTGTGTGTATTGCTTTAGATTTCCAGCATCTGCAGACTTTCTCATGTTTATATTTTAAATATTCTGTGCTACCTTTAACTAAGGAAGATAATAAGTACCTGTAGTTTGCCATGATTTTTTAAAATTTGCGTGTTTGTTCTCATAATGTGGGATAAATTGGCCAGAGATTCTTTCTGAAATGTGGAAGTGCGTTGAATAATAACATAAAATCAAGTGATTAATGTGACAGTCTCAGATCACATTACTAGGCTTATGGTGATGCATTTCAATTTGTATTAAGCGCGCACAAATTCGAAGCATGCAGTGTGCCAAGGAGTGATACCTCTCCCTGTGCATTACAGAAATGAAATTTCTTTGCTGGAATTGTTTTGTGTAAATGCAATTATGTCACTGTGTGTGGGCCATGCACCGGAAGTCGGGCTTGAACAACGAAAAAGGTCTGCTCCTTCACTGGTTAAAAGATTATAAGATGCTGCAGTCTAACATTTAAGGAAGGACTGTAGTATATGGGCTATGAAAGAACTGGATTATTTGTCATTGATTTTTAATACTCACTGACAAGGCCAGTAGCTGTTCGCTATTCCTAATGACCCTTTTGAATGAGATGGTAAGTTTCCCTTCTGAACCACTGCAGTCCAGCTGGTGAAGGAGCTCTCAGAGTGCTGTTGGCTAGGGGTTTTTTATCGGTTCTTGCTGGTAGATGTTGTAGTTTGGGGAGGTGCTCTTGGACTGGATTGAGTGAACATTAGCACAGCATTTGTAAATGGTAAACTCTGCAGACACAGTGGAAGGAATGATTCATCAATAATCCCAGTTATGAAGAAGAGACCTGTACTTATTCAGTGGTAACAATAACTAAGATTGTTCCAAGCTGCATGAAGTCCTCAAGTGGGAAAAAAACACATTTCCTTTTCAGTGCACTTGCCGATTGGAGGTGTCCTTCTGCATTGTCAGAGCTACCTGAACCCAGCAATGCAGCTGGACAGGATAGAGGGTTTCTCTCACTCTCAAAGACGTAAGCAATAAGCTACTCACCACCCTCTATGAGAATGAATGAAGATAATCTTATAATGCTATTATGATTTTTTCTCATATTGCCATTCCTCTAGATACATAGGAAGATTCATACTGAAACAGACCTTCAGCTGACATCAACTATCAAACACCCTTTGTTAATGAAATCTGAGTATCTCTTTCTGCATGAATCATGACACACAATGCAAGCTATTGAAGAGAAGCTCACTTTTAGAATGAAGGAGCTTACAGGTTCTACCCTTGATGGCTCACTATGAGTATTAGTCTGAGTAATCTGGCTGGTGAGAAGTGGGAGGGCATTGCTGGAAAGAAGCATAAAGATCTTTAGTTAGAGAGTTCAGCAGAGTCATATTCCATGAACCTACTCTCCATGCCCCAGGGTACATAATCAGCTAGGGGAACATTGCAATAACATTGCAGCCCCCAAGCCTCTGGAGGCAGCAGTCCCTAAGCCAAGATGACAGTGTCCATGCTTGCTGTGTCAAAATAAAATGTTTGACGTCTCCCATCATTCAGTAGAAATGATAATGGCCAAATATGCTCCTTTACTGACTTAACCGAGGGATAAATGTTGACTACTGACATTAATCTTGCAGCCAATATATCTTTAATGTCCACTTCAGGGAGCAGATAAGTCTTTAATTTAACATCCCACAAGGAAGGCAATGCCTCTGACTGTGCTGTATTGTCTCATTTTAGCTCTGGAGTATTAGCTTAGACCTGAATGTCTCACAGTTGCATTCTGACCCACTTTGATAAAGGAATGGTGCTAGGTCTACTTCAGAATGAGGTCTGACTTGGAGGACATGATGCTCTAATTTCCAGCCCGACACATCGACTCATCATTTCCATGGATGCTGCCTGACCTGCTGAGTTCCTCCAGTGTGTTTTGAGTGTTGCTCTAATTTCTTACCTTGCTTGAGGATAGCTGGATCTGCTGTTGAAGAGTGCAAGCAGTGAATCTTCTACATAACATACACAGTTAGCAAATTAGCAGTCATTATAGTTTGTGTTGCCATAGGGACTATAGCTCAACTACTGTGCGGACTACAAAAAACTTTATACTTTTTGAGCTTATGACGAATGCTATTGACATGCAAGTTCTTTCTTATACTCTTTGTATTTGTATTGTTTTTTATCTATGATGCCAACAGGAAGATAGTGCATTTCTTTTCAGCTATTTATCTTTTCCTCAATTTAATTTCTTGTTGTGAGTATACCTAACAGATGCCATCACCTTTATAAATGTGAAGTTTTAAAATATATTTCAAAATGCATATATACTAAACAATACCATTACTTTGACAGGCTATCATTTAACTTCTGATGTATTATTGTCACCACATTATGCCAGGAAAATGATGTTGCCATGTCATAAATTTCTGTCCTTGGAGGGGTTTTTTTTTCAGCTATTGCTTGCTGTTATTTATTCATGGGTAGAAGAGCACACTGTTGTTGTCTTACATTAACTCTGCATAATTTTGTCTGTCAGCTTCAAGAGTCCTTTTATTTCTCCATTATATACATTGTCTAAGATAATTTGTTGGTTCTGCTAAAGCTGAAGTTAAATTTTCTCTGAGAATTTTTGAAGTATTTGCTTCATTTGATTTAATTCCTCAACAAAATTATCTAAGAAAATATGTCAGTAATGTACACATATATCTATTTTGTATGAATGATCATTCAATATTAGGACAATCTCTGGAAATTCCTCAAAATTAGACAAAAAAATACAGAAGTGAAGTAGTGTTGTTTGAAATGAAAGAAAAGAAACAAATATCAAATACCCAATGAATCATGCAGCAGAAAATCCACTAAAAGCATCAGTTCTACATTTACATTAAAGATCTACGCTTCTCTGTTGAATAGTATTTGGAAGAAGTACTGGAAATAGCAAGGGGCAGAATGTACTCCAGGAGGCTCAAAAGCATCACCATAGTCTGAGCTGGCCTAGTTCTGAAGGACATGGCTGCCAAGCTGGGTCAGTGAGATATAAACCCACTTGACCGTGTCCTAATAAAACCTCATGAAAGCAGTGAGACTTTAATGAGGGGTCTTTGACATATCTATGTAGCAAAGATGGGACCCTGTCAATGGTGGCTACTCTACAGTTGTGGAGAATATCCCAGTGCAGTTTGTGCAGTGTAAAACTATACTCACATTAAATGGTAGATCCTCAGACCAGATTTGTCCCCACAAGCCTATTCTGAGCATATCTCACAAGAAGTCCACTGGGGAAGTCAGAGGCCTGTTGTCAGCAAGTCCAAGGGTCTACTCGAGGCTGGAGACCTGGAGGCCCACCCTAGAGTTGGAGGACTATCTGTGTGTGGGCTTATGGATACATGGGAGAGAGGAAAGGGGTTTGTTTTGTTGTTGTTTTCATGCTTGTGTTCTGTGTTGTTCTACCAGGCATTGCGGGAATGCTCTGTTGGTGCCTGAATGTGTGGTGACACTTGAGGGCTGCCCCCAGCACATCCTTAGGTCGCATTGGTTGTTAATGCAAATGATGCATTTCAGTGTATATTCCAATATTCATGTGATAAATAAATGAATCTGGGTTTCCATGAGATTTCATGAATCACCTGCTTCAGCAGAAATGTTCACATGTAAATCTCCATTAATCTGGCATCCAGTTGTTCAACAATCCTGCTGGTTTGACACCTGCCTCTTTAATTTGTCTGGTTTCTGAGCCTGGAGTCCAGGGAGCAAACCAGTGCATGTCCAGAGCCAAGGATTAGGTGTGTGTGGCTGGAGACAGGTTAGGATTCAGAACACCAGGGGGCAGTAATGATGGTAGTTTGTAGCCAGAGCCAAGGCCATTTCTGATACTTATATATTTCTCACTCCCTTTGAACTCACTAGGAAACTGCGTTATACCACAGTGAAGCATGTAAAGAAATGAAATAAAAGTGCATTTGGGTATTAATGTAGTGACATTCAATAGTTCAGAAAATCTGCTAGTCCGGCACTAGCCTGTAAGGAGTTTGAATGTTCTCTCTGTGACCACATGGATTTCCTCCCACAGTCGATAGATATACCAGTTGGTCGGTTAATCGGTGATTGCAAATTTTTCCATGGCTAGGCTCAGATTAGATCAGGGGATTGCTGGGAAGCATGGCCCAAAGGGCTGTGCAGGTCTACTTGGAACTGTATCTCAATAACTAAGAAATAAATAAATTCCCAAGGGTGCTGGATTATCAGAGTTTTTCTGGTATTGTAATCTGTAACTTCAGGGGCCAGTAACATTCCTTTTTCTATCATCATCAACAACCCCGGAGATAAACCCTATCTAAACAAAGACGGACAAGGGCTTGATAGGTAACGCCTCTAAGTGTCAGCTGCTGGTCACGTGAAGCTGCAACACAAGACCTTAAGTGTGCAAATGACAACGGTGGCATATTATAGAGTGAAACAATCCCACAATCAATGAACCAGACCGCAGCTCTGCAGTTCTCCACATCCAGTTGAGAATGATAATTGGCAATTAGCAGTTAAATACTCTAGGAACATAGTGCAGGTCAGTAGATGATTACTTAAAGCAAGGGTGAAGAATTCAAAATCATGTTCACCTAGGAAAGCTAAGGAAATGATTCAACTTGGCTTCCTCTAACATTACAGAAGCCAGCCTTCAGCTAATTTGTTTCTTTCAATATGGGATCAATCTGCTGATGAAAGCAGACCCAATCATCTTCATCATTGATTCACGTCCTTTCATGAGTTGAGAAGTGGGGACATTTGATGATGATCGCAGGAAGTTCAATACCATTCACAATGTCTTGGCAAATGGAGCAGGCCTGAATAGCATTCTCGCATGAGTATATGCTAGTCATGTGACCAAGGTTCCAAGCAATGAACTTTTCCAAAGACAGAATACGACCAATGGTCTGTTCATTACTGATTCTTGCACCATCAAAGTCATGATGGTTATCATTGACCAGAAATGCAGCTAGACTAATCACATTAATATTGTACTTCCAAGAGCAGATCAGAGGTGACTCAAATCCTAATACCCTAAAGCCATTCTACTATATGTAATGCACAAGTAAGGGATATGGTGGAGCACTCAGCTGAGCTCCACTTAAGAAGTTTGACTCCATCCAGGGCAAAACAGTTTGGTTGATACTTCATTCACTACCCTAAACTTCCATTTACTCCAGCACCAGCTATTCCAGATGTTCTTCTACTACTGCTGTACAGCGGGGACTGAAGGCCACAGCACCAGTGATGAGGACAACGAAGGTATGGTTAAGGGGGGTGAAAGGAGTGATTAAAAAACTGTTTTGAATCAGTGGACTTAACCTCTAAGCTAAATGAACATGGCGCAGTGTTACTGCCTTCATCAAGATCTGTCTGGATGAGTGTGAGCCTTTGAGAACATATTGGATATACGAAACCAAAAGCGGTGGATGAATCAGGAAATTTGCAGTCTGTGGAGGACTAGATCTGTGACTTTTAAGACCAGTGATCCAGAGCTATTCAAGAAGTCTAACTATGACCTACAGGAGGCTATTTTAAGAGTGGAAAAACAATTCAAGTCAGATTCATGTCAGCTCTAGCAGGGTCTGCAAGTTATTACTTCATGCAAGGCAAAACCTAGCATCATGAATGGCTGTGATGCTTCACTATCAGATAAGCTCAATGCCTTTCATGCACAGTTTGAAAGGGAAATAACACTATACCTGTATGAATCCCTGTGATATCTGGCAATCCGGTGATCTCTGTCTCGGAGGTTGATATCAGAACATTTTTCAAGAGGGTGAACCCTCGCAAGGCATCAGACCCTAATGGTGTATCTGGTAGGGCTCTGAAAACCCTGTGCCAACCTATGAAAATATGAATCTGGAATAGGAGAAGGCTTTTCAATGCCTCAAATTCGCTCTGGCATTTAATAAGGTGAAAGTTTATTTGATTGTAATCTTAACTCTATACTCTTCTTTGGTAACCTGTCAGCTCTGCATTCATTAATTATTCATGAACTCTACCTCAAAAATATTCAAAGTCACTGTTTCCACGGCCCCTTGAGTTTCAAAGATACACAGTCTTCAGAGAGGAATTCATTCGGTTTCATCTCCTCCCCACATCTATCTTGCTTGAGTTCCATGGTTTCTTATGCATCTCAATCAAGCCATTTCTCATTCTACTAATATCCAGTGGATTCTAGCTCAGCTTGTGCAATCTGTCTTCAGGAGACAGTCAAATCCCTCCACATCCCAGAGCTATGTATTTGCTCACATTCTCTCCTGGAATTCACATTGATGGACAAATTCACATTTTCTCAAATTATAATCCATTTGCCTGATTTTGCCAACTCAGTTAAGCTCTCTATAGTCTTCTGTATCCTCATGTCCTCTTTTTTATTTTCCTCCATATTTTTGTTCCATCAGCAAATATAGCTTCCTTCTCATTTTAATATAAGTCATTTATATAAAAGCCAGGACCAACAGTTCTCCAGGCAGCTTCTTCCACCAGGCTATCAGACTGATTAATTCATACTGATACAATTGTATTTCTATGTTATATTGACTGTCCTGTTGTATATACTATTTATTACAAATTACTATAAATTATACATTGCACATTTAGACAGAAGTAACGTAAAGCTATTTACTCTTCGTGTATATGAAGGATGTAAGTAATAAAGTCAGTTCAATTCATTTCAAATTGTAAGATGTTAAGGTGTTGCACTGATCCCTGTAATCAATTGTTAAATAAAACTACCAGCAGAAAAAGAGCTGTATCCCCTTTCACTCTCAATTCCCAGCACTAAGAGCCTTTATTTTCCGTGATAACCTCAGATGCAATACTGCAATTGTCCCCCAACACAATCACTGTGCTTTTGCTAATGATTCTATCTCTTGCTTCATCCACCTATGTAGGCTGAAGTGAACGTTACCCATATACTGTAGTGCCCTTTGGATTTCAGATTGGCCCCTACATCTTTCACCGTGAAGATTTTTTTCTGCATTAAAAATGCTAGTTGTAGCTGTTCGTGATAGGGAATTCATTTGAGAAAAGGGAGAATGCCTGATGTGTTCACTTGCCTGTGCTGGTCAGTCTATTTGACTTTTCACAAGGCAGCTCTGTGGTGCTGATAGCGTGAGGGTTGACATTCAGTGCCAATATCACCTCCCTTTACATTCTACAAATAGCCTTCTTGATCTGTTCACTGCTACAAACATCCAGCACTCCATCTCTTCCCTGTATCACATCCTCGGTGAAATTGTAGGGCTTCTGGCTTCTGCTTCCTTTGATTCTCCATTCTTGGATTTTACTGCAGAGGGAAACATAAATGGATTCCTGGTTAAGTGGGCTGGAAGTCAATTGACTGATTCATTTCTAGTTCTATAAATATTTGTTGGTCTCAAACCAGCTTCTAAATAGGAGTTGGAGTATACCTCCCCTTGAACCTGCTCCACCATTGTATAAGTTTATTTTCCTATCCAATCTCTCTACCATTGGATTCCCCTTGTTTCCAAAAATCAAGCATTATCAGCCTTGAATATACTCAAACACAGGCTATTCTCAGTTTTCTTGGAGAAGAGAACTCCAAAAATGCACAAGCCAAGAAGTTCTCCTGATCTCCGTCCTTATCTTGACACTTGCCTTGTTCTGCTGTAATCTTTTTACAAGCCATACTCCAGCTCTATGTATCTCCTAAATATTACAACCATCATGTACTGACTTCATGCCAATCAGTTCTCCAATGGATTTTTACTTCATGTTGTTCTCCAGTCCATTAGTAGCTCATTTTCCTTGAGGATAAAAATTCCAGGCCAATGTATTCATAGCTCATGTCATTAAATCTTCTTATAGGGAGTAAAGTTGATGCATCATTCTAAGTCATACAAATACATTCCTACATACATAATCTAATATAACAACCTGTGTGCTATTTAAAAATCCAGAACAATTAAATGTTATGCTAAATTCCATGGTCAGACATTGATTTTGTTAATTGATTATGACCAGGAGGATGATTTGTCTTTTTTAAAATTTGAATTTTACAAAGCTTTGCCAAAAGCTGGTTGTCAGTCCTAGTCAAAGATGATGAGATAAGTTGGATTCAATTAAGTTTATGATAACAAATAAATCATCCAGAGTGAGAATAGCCAACACTAATGTGCCTTTAACTGATGTTTAAAGATGCTTAGAATTGCCAAGATGGATTGGTTATCTTTAAAATGTCTTAGTGGAACATAATAGATCATAAGTCAATTTTATTGATGAATGTTAAGGGATGTAAAATATTTTTCCTCTATTATCTGCATTATTGATGGGAAGTGACCATCCTCACCTCTACCAGTGCATTTTTTTAGGTTCCAAAGAGATAGTTTGCTGCCAGAGCCTGTTAAAAAATTTCACTGAAGTATTTGAGCTTCTGGCATTCTTGCATATCTCATTTAATCTGGATACACCACAGGCACTGTGCTGAGGGTATTTAGAGCTGCTCCAAGCTTCACACTACCCACACTCTGCACATGACACTGGGCATCAGTAATCCCTGTCCTCTTATTTCCTCTGCAGATGTGGATCACCTCAGAGCCCGAGCGATGCACCATCAATGCTGCCTCCATAAAGTGCTCCCAATACATCAGTTCTCCCAGGGCAACGACCCAAGTGTCAAAGCTCTGATTGCACTCAGGCACCTCCACTGGATGGGCTGTATTTGTAGCACGAAACAGGCAAGAGGACAATACAGGACAGAGAAACGTCTTTAAAGATGTCCTTTAAGCCTCCTTGAAAAAATGTGACATCTTCTCTGATTTGTGGAAGTCATTGGCCAGCGGTCCATCGTATGGAGAAGTAGGGGCCGGGAAAGGATCTGGAACCTTGAGCTTGTATATACAGAAGTGCAGCAAAATATGTATGAAGGAGTATATTTTCCATACGACCTATTCACCTATCCTGTCAGACATCCTCCGCCTCACATTGGCTGAATAAGCCACCTCAGCATCTACAATGTTGGATAATGAGCAAATCATCCACCTCTCCAAGGGACTACTCAGGTAGAGAAAAGTAATTGCGTGCTATAGTCTTCTGGCACTTACCAAATACCTGAATCTAAGTTTCAATGGTGCCCCAGTAGCTCCTGCCCTCGATCTTCACAGACAAACATTAGGTGAGCTAATTCTAAGTCAAAAATATCAGAAGAGAAAAAGGAAAAAATACAATCTGTATCTTCACAATAAATTTGTTACTGTAGCGATGTGCTACACACAGCGCTAGAATAACCACACGGAGTCGATGAGTTAGAGTTGCGATGAAAGAGATTTATTCCAACTTCGCGGCCTGCTTTAAAGCCTTCCCGTTCCCGCCCTCCCTGGGCGGGACTATGTGGGGAATGTATATTCCCAGACCCTTTCTGCGCGTGGGATTTTCCCCCTGCTGGTGAAGATGGCCTGGCACTCTTTTTGCTGCCGGCCCTCTGCCTGCGCGCGCTGTTGTGAGCCGGTTCATGTGTGCCAGAAAGTGGGTCGCCACATAACCCCCCCCCAGAACCGGCAATACCTCCCGCAATGTCCACAGTCTGGATCGGCCTCTGTTTGGGAGGTCTGCCCCTGCGCCGTGGTGCCTGAGCCTGGACCGGTTGCGCCAAGTCCACATGGGCCGGTTTGAGTTGGTCCACCGTGAATACCTCCTCTCTCCCCCCAGTGTCCAGCACGAACGTGGACCCGTTGTTCCTGATCACCTTAAACAGTCCCTCGTAGGGCCGCTGTAGCGGTGCCCGGTGTCCGCCCCGTCGTACAAAAAGAAACTTACAGTTCTGCAGGTCTTTGGGTACGCAGGTCGGGCTCTGTCCGTGCTGTGAAGTGGGTATGGGGGCCAGGTTACCGAGCCTCTCTCGTAGTCTGTCCAGGACTGCTGTGGGTTCTTCTTCTTGCCCCCTTGGGGCTGGTATGAACTCTCCTGGGACGACCAGGTGCGCGCCGTACACCAACTCGGCCGACGAGGTGTGTAGATCCTCCTTGAGCGCCGTGCGGATTCCGAGCAGGACCCAGGGAAGTTCGTCCACCCAGTTAGGCCCCTCCAGGCGGGCCATGAGAGCCGATTTCAGGTGACGGTGGAAGCGCTCCACTAGTCCGTTCGACTGTGGGTGGTAGGCAGTTGTGTGGTGTAGCTGTGTTCCTAAAAGGCTGGCCATAGCCGACCACAGGCTGGAGGTGAACTGGGCGCCCCTGTCGGAGGTAATGTGGGCCAGTACCCCAAAGCGTGCTACCCAGGTTGCGATCAATGCTCGGGCACAGGATTCGGAGGTGGTGTCGCTGAACGGGACTGCCTCTGGCCATCTGGTGAACCAGTCTATCATAGTTAGGAGGTACCGCGCTCCTCGCGACACTGGCAGGGGCCCCACGATATCCACATGGATGTGGTTGAACCTCCGGCGGGTGGGTTCAAACCGCTGCGGCGGAGCCTTGGTGTGTCGCTGCACCTTGGCCGTTTGGCACTGCATACACGTTTTGGCCCATTCACTGACCTGTTTACGCAGTCCATGCCACACGAACCTGTTGGAGACCAGCCGGACAGTTGTCCTGATGGAGGGGTGCGCTAAGTTGTAAATGGACTTGAAAACCCGCCGGCGCCAGGCTGCTGGGACGACGGGGCGGGGTTGGCCGGTAGCTACGTCACATAGTAGGGTCCTCTCACCTGGGCCTATGGGGAGGTCTCATCGTCTGCCTGCTGTGCCTCTGCCAGCGCTGCATAGTCCACCCCCTGGGACAGGGCCTGTATGGTAGGTCTGGAAAGTGCGTCCACCATTACGTTGTTCTTTCCAGAGACATGCCGGATGTCCATCGTGTACTCGGAGATGTAGGACAGATGTCGTTGCTGGCAGGACGACCAGGGATCGGACACCTTAGTGAACGCAAAGGTAAGCGGTTTGTGGCCTGTGAACGCGGTGAAGGGCCTACCTTCTAAGAAGCACCTGAAATGCCGGATTGCCAGGTATAGTGCCAATAGCTCCCGGTCGAAAGCAATGTATTTGAGTTCAGGTGGTCGTAGGTGTTTGCTGAAGAACGCCAGGGGTTGCCAGCGACCCTCGATGAGTTGTTCCAGCACTACACCGACCGCTGTGTTGGATGCGTCCACCGTGAGGGCAGTAGGAACGTCGATTCTGGGGTGCACTAGCATCGCGGCGTTTGCCAAGGCTTCTTTGGTTTTAATGAAAGCGGCTGCGGCCTCTTCGTCCCAGGTAATGTCCTTGCCCTTATCCGACATCAGGGTGAACAGGGGGCGCATGGTTCGGGCTGCTGAGGGGAGGAAACGGTGGTAAAAATTCACCATACCCACGAATTCCTGCAAGCCTTTGATTGTGTTGGGTCGGGGGAAGTTGCGGACCGCGTCTACCTTGGCGGGCAGCGGGGTTGCCCCGTCTTTAGTAATCCTGTGGCCCAGGAAGTCGATGGTGTCGAGTCCGAACTGGCATTTGGCTGGATTGATTGTAAGGCCGAATTCGCTCAGGCGGGAGTAGAGCTGGCGGAGGTGGGACAGATGCTCCTGCCGACTACTGCTGGCTATGAGGATGTCGTCCAAATAGATGAATGCAAAGTCCAGGTCGCGTCCCACCGCGTCCATTAGCCGCTGGAAAGTCTGTGCGGCATTCTTTAGACCAAACGGCATTCGGAGGAATTCGAAAAGTCCGAACGGGGTGATAAGTGCTGTTTTGGGGATGTCGTCCGGATGTACAGGGATTTGATGGTATCCCCGGACGAGGTCTACCTTGGAAAAGATCCTTGCGCCGTGTAGGTTTGCTGCGAAGTCTTGAATGTGCGGCACAGGGTAGCGGTCTGGTGTTGTAGCCTCGTTCAGTCGGCGGTAGTCACCGCATGGTCTCCAGCCCCCCATTGCCTTGGGCACCATGTGAAGGGGGGAGGCCCATGGGCTGCCGGACCGTCGTATGATCCCTAATTCCTCCATCTTCTTGAACTCCTCCTTCGCCAGTCGGAGCTTGTCCGGGGGAAGCCTTCGAGCACGGGCGTGGAGGGGTGGTCCCTGGGTCAGGATGTGGTGCTGTACTCCGTGTCTGGGCATGGCTGCCATGAACTGCGGTGTCAGTACTGATGGGAAATCCACCAGGACCCTGGTGAATTCATCGTCGGACAGCGTGATGGAGTCCAGGTGTGGGGCTGGCAACTGTGCTTCACCCAGGGAGAACGTTTGAAAAGTCTTGGCGTGGACTAATCGCTTCCCTTGCAAGTCGACCAGCAGGCTGTGGGCTCGTAGAAAATCTGCCCCCAGCAGTGGTTGGGCCACGGCGGCCAATGTGAAGTCCCACGTGAACCGGCTGGAGCTGAACTGTAGCCGCACCGTGCGGGTGCCGTAGGTTCGTATTGTGCTGCCATTAGCAGCCCTCAGGGTGGGTCCCGGTTCTCTGTTGCGGGTGTCGTAACTCGTTGGAGGTAAGACGCTGATCTCCGCTCTGGTGTCGACCAAAAAGCGGCGTCCCGACTGCTTGTCCCAGACGTACAGGAGGCTGTCCTGATGGCCAGCCGCCGTAGCCATCAGCGGCGGCTGGCCCTGGCGTTTCCCGGGAATTTGCAGGGCGGTCTGCAGCGGCGGGCCTCTGTGCCCCACCGCTGGTGGTAGAAACACCATTGTTCGTTGGGCTCCTCACTGCCGTTGCCGGGTTTTGTAGGCTCTGCTGCCGGGCCTGGTCTGGTCTGTCATTGGGCACGCGGCTTGGTGATCTGTGCGACGGATGCCCCTCTCTCTTTCCTGGCATTCCACAGCACATCTGCTCGGGCCGCCACCTCCCGGGGGTTGCTGAAATCTGCGTTGGACAGCAGCAGGCATATGTCCTCGGGCAGTTGCTCTAGGAATGCCTGCTCAAACATGAGGCAGGGTTTGTGCCCTTCAGCCAGGCCAGCATCTCGTTCATTAATGCTGACGGCGGCCTGACTCCCAAACCATCCAGCTGCATTAAGCGGCGTGCTCGTTCGCGCCGTGAGAGTCCGAAAGTCCTTATGAGCAGGGCTTTGAATGCTGTGTATTTGCCGTCCTCCGGGGGCGACTGTATAAACTCCTCAACTTGTGCAGCAGTCTCCTGGTCGAGGGAGCTCAGCACGTAGTAGTAGCGAGTGGACTCTGAGGTTATCTGCTGAATGTGGAATTGTGCTTCTGCTTGTTCGAACCATAATTGGGGTCGCAGCGTCCAGAAGCTTGGCAGTTTTAACGAAACTGCGTGAACAGATGCAGCGTCGGTCATCTCTGGTCCAAATATCGTTTGGGCCGTCGGGGTCACCAATTGTAGCGATGTGCTACGCACAGCGCTAGAATAACCATACGGAGTCGGTGAGTTAGAGTTGCGATGAAAGAGATTTATTCCAACTTCGCGGTCCGCTTTAAAGCCTTCCTGTTCCCGCCCTCCCTGGGCGGGACTACTGTGGGGAATGTATATTCCCAGACCCTTTCTGCGCGCCGGATTTTCCCCCTGCTGGTGAAGATGGCCTGGCGCCCTTTTTGCTGCTGGCCCTCTGCCTGCGCGCGCTTGTTGTGAGTCGGTTCGTGTGTGCCAGAAAGTGGGTCGCCACATTACTAAATTTAAGCATGGTTCTAAATTCATGTCTGACAATATTTAATTAAGTGAAGTAAACGATGAAAAAATTTAGGTTTGAGGAACAAAAATTTTGGTATAGCGAGTTTCACCTATCATCCTGTATTTCTTCCTCCCCTCCCCTACCTTCTAATTCCGGCTCCTCATCTTTTTTCTCCAGTTCTGCCGAAGGGTCTCAGCCTGAAACGTCGACTGTACTGTTTTCCATAGATGCTGCCCGGCCTGCCGAGTTTCTCCCGCATTTTGTGTGTGTGTTGCTAAGATAGGAAAGCTGGCCACTTTCCAAGAAATGGCCTTTTAAGAGAAAAGTCCTTCTTCAATTGAGGAAACTTACTTATCAATACTGCTTTAAAGTAAAATAATGTAACTTGTTATTTATTTATAACAAAGAATAGTAAAACATAGAAACATAGAAAACCTGCAGCACAATACAGGCCCTTCGACCCACTAAGCTGTGCCGATCATGTCCCTACCTTAGAAATTACTAGGGTTATACATAGCCACTATTTTTCGAAGCTCCATGTACCTATCCAAAAGTCTCTTAAAAGACCCTATCGTATCCGCCTCCACTACCGTCGCCGGCAGCCCATTCCACGCACTCACCACTCTCTGCGTAAAAAAACTTATCCCTGACATCTCCTCTGTACCTACTTCCAAGCACCTTAAAACTGTGCCCTCTTGTGTTAGCCATTCCAGCCCTGGGAAAAAGCCTCTGACTATCCACACGATCAATGCCTCTCATCATCTTATACACCTCTGTCAGGTCACCTCTCATCCTCCGTGGCTCCAAGGAGAAAAGGCCGAGTTCACTCAACCTATTCTCATAAACCATGCTCCCCAATCCAGGCAACATCCTTGTTAATCTCCTCTGCACCTTTTATATAGTTTCCACATCCTTCCTATGGTGAGGCGACCAAAACTGAGCACAGTACTCCAAGCAGGGTCTGAGCAGGGTCCTATGTAGCTGCAACATTACCTCTCAGCTCTTAAATTCAATCCCACGATCGACGAAGGCCAAATGTACCGTATGCCTTCTTAACCACAGAGTCAAGCTGCACAGCAGCTTTGAGTGTCCTATGGACTCGGATCCCAAGATCCCTCTGATCCTCCACACTGCCAAGAGTCTTATCATTAATACTAAATTCTGCCATCATACTTGACCTACCAAAATGAATCACCTCACACTTATCTGGGTTGAACTTCATCTGCCACTTCTCAGCCCAGTTTTGCATCCTATCAATGTCCCGCTGTAACCTCTGACAGCCCTCCACAATATCAACAACACCCCCAACCTTTCTGTCATCAGCAAATTTACTAACCTATCCCTTCACTTCCTCATCCAGGTCATTTATAAAAATCACGAAGAGCAGGGGTCCCACAACAGATCCCTGAGGCACACCACTGGTCACCAACCTCCATGCAGAATATGACCCATCTGCAACCACTCTTTGCCTTCTGTGGGCAAGCCAGTTCTGGATCCACAAAGCATTGTCCCCTTAGATCCCACGCCTCCTTACTTTCTCAATAAGCCTTGCATGGGGTACCTTATTAAATGCCTTGCTGAAATCCATATACACTACATCTACTGTTCTACCTTCATCAATGTGTTTAGTCACATCCCCAAAAAATTCAATCAGGCTCATAAGAAACGACCTGCCTTTGACAAAGCAATGCTGACTATTCCTAATCTTATTATGCCTCTCCAAATGTTCATAAATCCTGCCTCTCAGGATCTTCTCCATCAACTTACCAACCATTGAAGTAAGACTCACTGGTCTATAATTTCCTGGACTATCTCTAAGCTCTTTCTTGAATAAAGGAGCAACACCCGCAACCCTCCAATCCTCCGGAACCGCTCCCGTCCCCATTGATGATGCAAAGATCATCGCCAGAGGCTCAGCAATCTCCTCCCATGCCTCCCACAGTAGCCTGGGGTACTTCTTGTTCTGTTTTGGTAACTTATCCAACTTAATGTTTTCCAAAAGCTCCAGCACAATATCTACATGCTCAAGCTTTTGGTCTGCTGTGAGCCATCCCTAAAATCGGCAAGATCCTTTTCCATAGTGAATCCTGAACGTTCTTGAACATATCTAACAAACTCCACACCATCTAAACTCCTCACTCCAGGGACATGCCAATTGATATTTGGGAAATTAAAATCTCCCACTACAACAACCCTGTTATTATTACACCTTTCCAGAATCTGTCTCCCTATCTGCTCCCCGATGCCCCCGTTACTATTGGGTGGTCTATAAAAAACACCCAGTAGAGTTATTGACCCCTTCCTGTTCCTAACTTCCACCCACAGAGACTCCGTAGACAACCCCTCCATGTCTTCCTCCTTTTCTGCAGCCGTGACACTATCTCTGATCAACACTGCCACGCCCCCACCTCTTTTGCCTCCCTCTCTATCCTTTCTGAAACATCTAAAGCCTGGCACTCGAAGTAATCATTCCTGCCCCTGAGCCATCCAAGTCTCTGTAATGGCCACAACATCATAATTTATGGAGTTTATTTTTGGAACTGAATTGCCTCTGAGAGGAAGGTGGGGAGCTACCTTCTTGCAGTGCTTGTTGTGGAGATATCCTGTTGTATAGTCAAGTAGAGAGTTTTGGAATTGGACTCAACAACAATGAAGCACAAACAATACCTGTCAAAGTTTGGGTGGCGTGTCATTTGGAAGACAAGTTGGAATCACTCATGCTCCCATATACCTGTTTCTCTTGTTCTACTTGCTGGCAGAGTTCTTAGGTTTGTGTGGTGCTCCTAAATGTTAAATGTTAAGCCTTGTCAATGTAAAGCATACAGCCTCTAAGAGCTGATGGTGTAAAGTCTGCATGTACAATGACGATAAGTTTTTGGATTTTTTTTGGAGATGTGCCCTCCAGGCAAGTGATTATACCTCTGTTTTGTTATTTGTAAGATGACGGAAAGGTTTTGGAATTTCAGGAGATGAGTCACTCATTTTGGTGACTTTATAGGTGATTTGTCCAGTTGGTTGGTGTTACTTAAATTACCAGAAATTGGGTTTAATTTTTACTTACTTGCTGCACGTAAATTGGGCCATATTTTTTGCACTGAGACAAATTCAAAGCAACTTTCCAGCCTATGTTGCAGAACATTCCTTAGATTCATTCAATCATGATGTGCGTGTCAAATGACAGAGGCGATCATAGTCTTGACCATGATTGTTCTTGGCAAATTTTTCTACAGAAGTGGTTTGCCTTCTTCTGGGCAGTGCCTTTACAAGATGGGTGACTCTAGCCATTATCAATACTCTTCAGAGATTGTCGGCCTGGCGTCAGTGGTGGCATAACCAGGACTAGTGATATGCACCAGTTGCTCATACGCCCATGCCGCACCTGCTCCCATGGCTTCACGTGACCGTGATCAGGGGCTAAGCCTATATGGCCCTTGTGGCTAAAGGGATCAGGGGGTATGGGGGGAAGGCTGGTACAGGGTTCTGAGTTGGATGATCAGCCATGATCATACTGAATGGTGGTGCAGGCTCGAAGGGCCGAATGGCCTACTCCTGCACCTATTTTCTATGTTTCTATGTTTCTAAGCAGGTGCTATGCCTTGACCAAGGGTGACCAGGTGGCTAGTGGAGGAAAGAAGCACCTTACACCTCCCTTGGTAGTCATGAAGTTGCTCCCTGCCACCCTTATTTTTTAAAGAGTGTTTCGTGAGAAAGAACTTTTCACATCAACTATGGAGGCAATTTAATTTTATTTAAAAGCTCCAATCAATAAAATTTCTGTGAAAGCACCAGCTTAATTGTTGCAATTTTAAAGTGAGAAGTGTTAAATACTTCCAAATGATTTTCACAAATTTAAATAGTTTTAATTTTATGAAAGACAGATTACCAATCCAGTGCATATATTAACAAACTAAGCAGTATTTTTGTATGAAATTCATTAGCATAATTCCTGCCTCAGTTAACATAACTAATGAGGCAGCACGGTAGAGCAGTGATTAGCGCAATACTTTGCAGTGCCCAGCGACTCGTGCTGCTGTCTGGAAGGAGCTTATACACTTTCCCCATGACCAGGTGGGTTTTGTTGGCCAGAAAGAACTACAGTCTACAAATCAGTGAATCAAGGACAGTGGAAGTAGTAGACAAACCAAATGTCTTTGTTCTTGCTATGTAGTTGAAGGAGATGGAGATGGCCATTTTGTGAGACTGGCTTTGCAGCACCCACCCCCCCTCCCCACCATTTTGTGAACTCTAAATCAATCCTTGCTCTGGGATAATCTAATCAGAGTAATTGAATGTGGACACAAGGAGTTTCAGCTAATGACCTGCTAAACCTGAGACCATTCTCAAAGAAATAACTATTTATTATGTAAAGTGGCAGGCTTGTTAGATAAGCAACCTGTAGACTCGTTGAGTCACCTGGTCTAATTGGTTTGAATAGTCAGAGTTGAAAGGGGGGTGGTGTGAAGGCGTGCAGAAAACACAGAACATTGCTGGTTGTAGCCCTGGGTCAGAGCCAGGTAGGTCAGGTGACCTTGAGTTTATGGGATGGAAATGAATTCGTTGAACTGATGATGAACACTATAAGCGTCAGGAGCTTCAAATACGATAAATCTCCAGAGACCATCCATCACGGATGAGGAGGACCCCATGGACACATGGAGATTGGGACCATGAGGAACGCCTGGCCAGTGTAGAATCCTGTCCTGCGTCATACCTCTTCTCTTCATTGACTGTTCATGGAGAGTCAGGGAATCCTAGTGGGTATGCACACAGGTAGTTAGTTTGTGAACCCATGTGGTTTTTTTGTTGAGACAATAAAGGTTACTTGTCGGTAAATACAGATTCCTTCTGTTCCTCTCTGATCATTATTACTAAGGGGTAGATCTTCATAAACATAGAAAACATAGAAATTAGGTGCAGGAGTAGGCCATTCGGCCACCATTCAGTATTGTCATGGCTGATCATCCAACTCAGAACCGTGTACCTGCCTTTTCTCCATATCCCCTGATCCCTTTAGCCACAAGGGCCATATCTAACTCCCTCTTAAATATAGCCAATGAACTGGCCTCAACTGTTTCCTGTGGCAGAGAATTCCACAGATTCACCACTCTCTGTGTGAAGAAGTTTTTCCTCATCTCGGTCCTAAAAGGCTTCCCCTTTGTCCATAAACTGTGACCCCTCATTCTGGACTTCCCTAACATCGGGAACAATCTTCCTGCATCTAGCCTGTCCAATCCCTTTAGAATTTTATATGTTTCAATAAGATCCCCCCTCAATCTTCTAAATTCCAGTAAGTATAAGCCTAGTCGATCCAGTCTTTCATCATATGAAAGTCCTGCCATTCCAGGAATCAATCTGGTGAACCTTCTTTCTATGGCGAGAATGTCTTTCCTCAGATTAGGGGACCAAAACTGCATACAATACTCCAGGTGTGTTCTCACCAAGGCCTTGTACAGCTGCAGTAGTACCTCCCTGCTCCTGTACTCAAATCCTCTTGCTATGAGTACCAGCATACCATTCACCTTTTTCACCGCCTGCTGTACCTGCATGTCCATTTTCAATGACTGGTGTATAATGACACCCAGGTCTCGTTGCACCTCCCCTTTTCCTAATCAGCAACCATTCAGATAATAAGCTGCTTTCCTTAACTTCACATTTATCCACATTAAATTGCATCTGCTATGAATTCGCCCACTCATCCAACCTATCCAAATCACCCTGCATCCTCTTAGCATCCTCCTCACAGCTAACACTGCCACCCAGCTTTGTGTCATCTGCAAACTTGGAGATGCTGCATTTAATTCCCTCGTTTAAGTCATTAATATATATTATAAAGAACTGGAGTCCCAGCACTGAGCCTTGTAGTACCCCACTAGTCACTGCCTGCCATTCTGAAAAGGTCCCGTTTATTCCCACTCTTTGCTTCCTGTCTGCCAACCAATTCTCTATCCACATCAATACCATACCCCCAATACCGTGTCTTTAAGTTTGCACACTAGTCTCCTGTTTGGGACCTTGTCAAAAGCCTTTTGAAAATCCAAATATACCACAACCACTGGTTCCCCCCTATCCACTCCACTAGTTACATCCTCAAAAAATTCTATGACATTCGTCAGACATGATTTTCCTTTCACAAACCCATGCTGACTTTGCCCGATGATTTCACCGCTTTCCAAATGTGCTGTTTATCACATCTTTGATAACTGACTCTAGCACTTTCCCCACCACCGATGTCAGGCTAACCGGTCTATAATTCCCCGGTTTCTCTCTCCCTCCTTTTTTAAAAAGCGGGGTTACTTTAGCCACCCTCCAATCCTCAGGAACTAATCCAGAATCTAAAGAGTTTTGAAAAATTATCACTAATGCATCCACTATTTCTTGGGCTACTTCCTTAAGCACTCTGGGATGCAGACCATCTGGCCCTGGGGATTTATCTGGCTTTAAACCCTTCAATTTACCTAATACCACTTCCCTACTAACATGTATTTCCCTCAGTTCCTCCATCTCACTAGACCCTCGGTCCCCTACTATCTCCGGAAGATTATTTATGTCCTCCTTAGTGAAGACAGAACAAAAGTAGTTATTCAATTGGTCTGCCATGTCCTTGTTCCCCATGATCAATTCACCTGTTTCTGACTGTAAAGGACCTACATCTGTCTAAACCAATCTTTTTCTTTTCACATATCTATAAAAGCTTTTACAGTCAGTTTTTATGTTCCCTGCCAGCTTTCTCACATAATCTTCTTTCCCCTTCCTAATTAAGCCCTTTGTCCTCCTCTGCTGGACTCTGAATTTCTCCCAGTCCTCAGGTGTGCCACTTTTTCTGGCTAATTTGTATGTTTCTTCTTTGGAATTGATATTATCCCTAATTTCTCTTGTCAGCCACGGGTGCACTACCTCCCCTGGTTTATTTTTCTGTTAAACTGGGATGAACAATTGTTGTAGTTCATCCATATGATCTTTAAATGCTTGCCATTGCATATCCACCGTCAACCCTTTAAGTATCATTTGCCAGTCTATCTTAGCTAATTTACATCTCATACCTTCAAAGTTACCCTTCTTTAAGTTCAGAACCTTTGTTTCTGAATTAACTATGACACTCTCCATCTTAATGAAGAATTCCACCATATTATGGTCACTCTTACCCAAGGGGCCTTGCACGACAAGATTGCTAATTAACCCTTCCTCATTGCTCAAAACCCAGTCCAGAATGGCCTGCTCCCTAGTTGGTTCCTCGACATGTTGGTTCAGAAAATTGTCCCACATACTTTCCAAGAAATCCTTTTCCTCAGCACCCTTACCAATTTGGTTCACCCAATCTATATGTAGATTGAAGTCAAGTTCCTTTATTGCATGCATTTCTAATTTCCTGTTTAATGTCACCCCCAACCTCACTACTACTGTTAGGTGGCCTGTACACAACTCCCACCAGCATTTTCTGCCCCTTTGTGTTACGCAGCTCTACCCATATCGATTCTAAATCCTCCCGGCTAATGTCCTTCCTTTCTATTGTATTAATCTCCTCTCTGACCAGCAGTGATACTCCACCTCCTTTTCTTTCATGTCTATCTCTCCTGAATATTAAATATCCCTGAATGTTGAGCTCCCATCCTTGGTCACCCTGGAGCCATGTCTCTGTGATCCCAACTATATCATAACTATAACAGTTTCCTCTGGGTGCTCTGGATTCTTCCCACAGTCTAAAGACATACTGGTTGGTAGATTAATTTGTCATTGTAAATTGTCCTTTGTTTAAGCTAGTGCTGGTGTGCACAATTGTAAAGGCTGGAAGGGCCTGTTCTCTATAAATCGATAGATAAATACTGATAACAACGAAGAGCTGAAACAATGATATATTACCTTAAACTGGAAAAGATTTCTCTAAATAGGGAGAAAATCTGTAGATGCTGGAAATCTAAGCAACACACACAAAACGCTGGAGGAACTCAGCAGGCCAGGCAGTATCTATGGAAAAAAGTAAACAGTCAATGTTTTGATGAAGGGTCTCGGCCTGAAATGTCAACTGGTTACTCTTTTCCATAGATGCTGCCCAACCTGCTGAATTCCTCCAGCATTTTGTGTAATTTTCTCTAAATAAAGTTTGTTCTTAACTTCTTAGGTGCCTGAGAAAGATTAGGATTAAGCTAAAATTAAAGAAGCTGCTTTATTTTCACGAAATGAATATTAAAGCAAAGTTGAATTTTATTTTATAAGAGGTTGAATACAGGAAACTTCAGTGGAGCCGATAAACATTTCTGGCATTTACATTTTCTATTTTTGGGTCAGAACATTTAGTGTGTATAACTCCATTCTGTCCACACACTAGCCAGTTAAGATGCATAATGCTTTTGAAGCCCCACAATTCATCTGTATATTCTTTCTTTCAGCCAATGTTAAAAACAATTAACTTGCTTCCAGAAATGAGGATTCCTCACTAATTCAAGATTTAAGATTGTTTATTGTAATTTTTCAGTGTAGGAGTGTGTGTGTATATATATGATTGTATGCACATAGGTGTTGCTAGGTACAGGAGTATCTGTACATAAGGTAACTGTAACAGAAAATGATAAAGTGACAAAGTGATTCTTTGCCAGAGGAACACTTCTAGATAGCAGCATGTGTGGAAACTCTTCTCATCTACAAATAGTCTACAAAAATCAGTCTTAAAATTGACATTTTCAATTCACATTTTCATGTTGTTAAATATTGTTGGATAATAGTAAAAAATATTTAGTTGATTTACAACTGCCACACTAATCACTCCTTTGGAAATGTACTCAGTTACCAATTTGTACAACTGATATACTGCTAGAATCTTTATGGAATGCTTGAATAAATGTATAACATGATGTAAGGGAAATATCCTGGAGGAAATTTGATGATTCCTCAGGAAATTCAGGCCTGATTTTTATTTTCCAGACCTTCAACATTATGGCTAACTGCCTACAAATCTCACTTAAGTAAAAACAACGGAATGAACATTTTGTTCCCGTTGTGTAAAGTTTGTCAATTCTGCATAGAATATCATTTCAGAAAGAAATTCTTTACAATCGATATTTGCAAAGTACATGATTTCCATTGCGAAAGAATTCAGTCAGTGGCACCAGATGGCACATGCATGAAATATGACAGAATACAAACTCAGCACGAGATGTGAGAATCCTCTTTCACTGTTACAAAAATCTCATACTCCATTGGTGCACAATCCATAAGAATAAATGTGGTATTTTTGAATAATCCATTAAGAGTTAGAAGAGGTGTTTAAGTTCTTAACTGCTTTCTTTTAGGTTTGAAGTATACGTTGCCCCAGAGAAGATGCTTTAATTCAATGACTGATATGATGAACGCTTAGGCACTAAGAGAAGTGTTCATGTTGTTTCATTCCAAAGAACAACAAAAATCAATTATTATATATTTATTTCAAGAACAGCTTCAGAGACCAGAAATGATGGCTCATTTCACAACCAATTTTTCTCAATGTTTCAGACATTTTAAGCATACCTTCCAAAATGTTATTGAGTTTATGACATCTTGCAGGTGCATAATATTAATGGAAAATCTAATGATGAATTATCATTTTTATCTATTGCACTGATTGTTTCCAAACATTGGTGGGGAAATGCACTCTTTTATAATCATTCAAATGTTGATACTTGCAGCACTTAATTGCAAGCATTTCACTGTCAATCTGGCAATTATATTTTCTCAAATGTCTGTGAACAATTCATTTTGAAATCAGTCAAGTGTTTAATCTGCACAGAAATCAACTGTCTCCAACCAAGTCAGTGAGAAATTGACATTAATAATTTTAATTTGCTTGATCTGCAGCACATTGTCTCATCTCACTGGAAGGATCTTGGAGCACTTAAACATGGGTTGATGTGAAACAAGCCCTTTGATTCTGAAATACATATTAACATATGACAAAATTGGAAAGAAAATCACTTTGTTTGCAATAAACACTGCAAACAAAGGAGATATGAAACAGAAAACCATTTAATAAATCAGCTGATGTCTGCAGAGAAATAAAAAGTGTTGGGTTTTCAGGGAAAGTGCTTCGTCTAAATTGAAATCATATCAAATCAAGTTCAATTATCATCCAAACCATACATACATACAGCTGAACAAGACTGCGTTCTTCCAGGGCCAAAGTGCAAAACACTCAAAATAGCAAGCAACCATTCAAAATAGTGAGTAACATAATTTAAACTAACAAGCAAAGCAGCATATTCACTTGAAAAAAATACATATATAGACCAGGACCCTGAGTGACAATGCCCAGCAATCGATGATATTGTACAGACACACACAATCCATCCTGTCGTTCCACCACTCGAACACGGGAGGGCAGCACTAGTGAGCGCGGCCAAGGCCCAGCTGAGCTCAACCACACTGCAGCACTTCTGCATCTCTCACCTGGTCTGCAGCAGCAGGCGAGCTTGAGGCTTGAGGCCTAGTTCTCTCTACAGCTGAGACTACACAGCCCCCATGTCTACTGCCCTTCCACCAGACAAGGATAGCAGGCCTGTGGCAACTTACATGATCACTCTCCAATAGAGTCCTGTGATCGCAAGCAAAATATCCGAGACATTCTTCCACGGTTATACTGCACCAACTCCGATGCTTCAGAGTAGCGGCAGGAACACGGTCTGCAGTCAGGTCATCTCCTCTGTACACAGACTGTCTCCTTGGACGCACCAGATATCCCAAATGGGCTCCTCTGACGTTCCGGCAGGCTCCTCCGATATCCCAACCAGCTCCTCCAATATGGCGACCAGCTGCTCTGATATCTCGACTGGCTCCTTCTCCACCATCCTGGCCTTGGCCAGCTCTGCTGCCGACATCAGTCTAGCTACTCCGATCAATGAGCAGCCCACTGATAGAGCAGCCCTGTAGTACCTAATGTTGAATTGTCTTTGGATCATAAAAAAAACAATTTTACAAAGAAAAAAGCACCTTTGGTTGGCCCCGGAGAGGCCGCTGCATTTGCACATGCCATTATCTTGCTGGAAGGATATGAGCAGTTTATGAAAAAGAAGATGACGAGGAAACAGGAACTAGGTGAAGGAGTTGGTGCAGCACACAGAAAATATTGGAAGATCTCAGCTGGACAGGCAGCATCTGTCGAGAGGAATAAACAGTCAATGTTTTGGGTCAAGAACTGTCATCAGAATTGGAAAGGAAAGGGAAAGAAGTCAGAATAAGAGGGTGGTGGGAAAGGAAGGATCACAAGCTGGCAGGTGATGTGAAGCCAGGTGAGGTGGAAGGTTGGGTGGGTGGGGGTGTGGGGGGATGAAGTGAAAACTGGGTGACAGATGGACGAGGTAAAGAGCTGAAAAAGAATTGACCTAATAGGAGAGGAGAGAGGACCATAGGAGAAAGGAAAGGAGGAGGGACATCAGTGGGAGGTGATAGGCAGGTGAGGAGCAGAGAAGGGGTAAGAGGGGAGCCAGAGTGAGGAATGAAGGAGCTGGAGTGTTGTTCGGGAGATATCAGAAAACATAGGTGAGCAATGTGCTGCCAAATTAAAAGTGATAAGCTATCAGCCAGGATGAGTTAACATTGATAATTGACAATGATAGAGGATGACAATTCAATGACAGAAACTGAGAAATAAAATACATCTCTCCTCTCTTGTCCTGCATGAAGAGAACTCTAGAACCTTCCCACCTGCCTGGCTAACCAAGACCATGTAATCAACAACTCACAGTGTTACTGGCTGGTCTCTACTTGAAAAAATATGTTGTGGCATTTTTTCATGCTTCTCTGATTTGAACCCCAGGATCTTCAAAACCACTGAGGATGGTGCTGAGGATTTCCTTTTTACATCATGAGGAATCCTATCATCACAGGTATTTCAATATATGCCTGAGCCACAGGAGTGGTAACTTCGGATACAGTAACCTTTCTGAATGGGTCCCATTTACTTGGTGAGGGTGAATGTTCATCCATTATATCTTTCAACTTAGACAAAGAGCTTTGCCAGAAATATAGCTTTTATTCTCTAAAGAATTGATTTAACTTATCTGCCATTTCCTTATTTCCTGTTATGAATTCCATTAGAAAGCTTTTTACTAAACTCAAGCAGGTCCAGAATATGATGATGTTCTTTATGAGAGCTTTTAACGTGCTTTATATCTAATCTGCACTATTTTATTGGTTAAGATAATGCCTAAGTTAATACGTTAATGTATCTTTGGAAGCCTAAAAGCTTGTTTAACATCAATTCATGTTTAGTTGCTCCAAGATTTATACAGCCTTCATTGAGATGGGCAGTTCAGATATCTTTTTATTTATTAATTTAGATACTGTGTGGAATAGGCACTTTCAGTTCTTTGAGCCGTACCCAGCAGCAATATCTGATTTAAACCTAAGCCAAGCATGGGACAATTTACAATGACCAATTAACATAACTATCAGTCCATCTCTGGACTGTGGGAAGAAACTGGAGCACCCAGAGGAAACCCACACAGTCACGGGGAGAATGTACAAACTCCTTGCAGACATTGGCAAGAACTGAACCTGGGTCACTGGTACTGTAAAGCTTTGTGCTAATCAATATGCTACCGTGCCACTCTGATCAGATCCCAAAGGTATTAGATGGGCTTATTTTAAACAGCAAAGAACTGGCTCAAAGGCATACAACAGAATGACCATGATCATAATGGGGTAATGTGCTAGCATAGCAGTTGATGCAATTGCTTTACAGTGCCAGTGATCACTACTCAAGGTTTGATTCCCATCGCATTTGTAAGGTATTTGTACATTGTCCCCATGATTGTGCTGGTTTCCCACAGGGTGCTCCTTTCAATGAAGATGTATGGTTAGGGTTCGTGTGTTGCAGACATGCCATGTAGGTGTTAGACACCTGGTGACACTTGCAGATTGCCCCCAGTACACTGTGATACATTGATATATTTCACTGTTCGTTTCGATCTTTGAATATATGTATGACAAATAAAGCCAATGATTGGGTTCAAATGCAGACAGAACAAAGAGTTAAATTGTACTTGAACCTACTCGGGGAAAGGCTATAAAGGCTATCTTAGATTGGGTGTTGTGTAATAGCCCAGATCTTATTAGGAAGCTTAATGTAAAGGAACCGTTAGGAGACAGTGATCATAATAAGATTGAATTCATACTGCAATTTGAGTGGGAGAAATTCAAAGGAGTGAAGAATGCAGGACTGAAGGTACTGTATTTAAATGTGTGTAGCATTTGGAATAAGGTGGACAAACTCGTGGTGCAATTAGAGACTGATTGGTATGATGTTCTGAGGTTCACTGAGTTGTGGCTGGACGAAGGACATAATTGGGAGTTTAACATCAAAGGATGTACTTTATATCAAAAGGACAGACAGGAAGGCATAGGCTGTGGTGGGGTCTATTGGTAAGAGATGGAATTACATTTTTAAAAAAGGATGACATAGGGTCAGTGAATGTCGAATCTTTATGGATGAAGTTAAGAAACTGCAAGGGTAAAAAAAAGCATTATGGCAACCATATATAGGCCTCCAAATAGTAACAAAGATGTGGGGTTGAGATAGCAAAGGGAGGTGGAAAAGGAATGTAATAAGGATCATGTCACAATTGTAATGGGGGACTTCAATATGCAAGGGGATTGGGAAAACCAGGTTAGCGTCAGATCGCACGAGACAGAATTTGTTGAATGCCTACGAGATGGCTTTTTAGAGCAGCTTGTGCTTGAGCATACTCAGGAAAAGGCAATCTTAGATTGTGTAACGTAACCGGCAACAATGAATATTAATCGAGACAGGTTTTATGAAAACAACCAAACATTTATTAAATACTTATAAGTGATAAGGGAAAAAAAAACAAAGGAAAACTTTAACCGGAGGTTAAACAGATACGCAGCCGTTCATCAACTCCACTCGGCTCTGGTTCTTAAAGCGTTAAATGCTAAAACAGTTCTTAAAGCAATACAGTCAGATATAGTTCTTAAAGCGATAACTTCGTAAGTCCAACAGTTTTACACATTCAATTGGGAGAGACTTCTCTGAAGAAAGATTTCTTCACCGACGCACCTTTACTGCTGGTTCTGTCCACAGGATTCCCAATGCCGAAAATAAACAGTTTAAATTAACTGACTTTAAATTGTTTAGAGAGAGAGAGCCTTTTTGCATGAACTCATTGCGCTATTGCAAGAGTTATCTCAATGCAGGTTCTCTTTAACGAAGACTCAATAAGGTCAATCCTTTATTCAACTGCCAAACGATGCCGACTTCCCTCGATCCTTCACTTCGATGAATTCTTCACTCTCCTTTCAAAACTGTCGGACTTGAGTAAATTGGCACTTCCAGCCACAAATTTCCAGTCCAAGTAATATGGAATCTCTCAACAGAACGTACAACCGTTTAAAAAATGAAACTGCATCACAAAAACAAACATGAAACAGAAACAGAGGCACAACACGTTCTACCTGGAAATCTACAAACTCAAAATCCTACTGCATCACCTGGGTCGACCCTTAGATAGTCACGGGGCACATGTCATCACGTGACCTCACATCGGCGGGAAAATCACATCAGGTGACCTCCAAAAGACCATTAAAGCATTCTCACAAAAAAAAACAGATCTCCTTGAGCATGTAACAATTGAGTGTTGTGTAACAACCATGATCTTATTAGGGAGCATAATATAAAGGAACCCTTAGAAGACAGTTATCATAATATAATTGAATTCACACTGCAATTTGAGAGGCATAAGTCATGTGTATCACTATCGCAATGGAATAAAGGAAATTACAGAGGCAGGAGAGAGGAGCTTGCCCAGGTGGATTGGAGGAGGATACTGGTGGGGATGATAACAGAGCAAAGATGGCTGAAGTTTCTGGGAATAGTACAGAAGGCGCAGGATAGATATGTCCTACAGAGGAAGAAGTTCTCAAATGGCAGGGGTAGGGAACCGTGGCTGACAAAGGAAGTTAAGGACTGCATAAAAGCCAAAGAAAGGGCATATAAGGTAGTAGAAGTGAGTGGGAAGATGGATGATTGGGAAGCTTTTAAAATCCAACAAAAGACAATTAAAAATCTGTAAGAAGGGAAAAGATGAAATATGAAGGCAACTACCCAAAAATGAAGAAGGATACCAAAAGTGTTTTTAGTTACATAAAGAGTAAAAGAGAGGTGAGCGCTGATATTGGACCACCAGAAAATGATGCTGATAAGGCTGTAATGGGAGACAAAGAAATGGTAGAAGAACCTAATGGATACTTTGCTTCAGTCTTTACTATGGAAGATACTAGCAGTGTGCCAGAGGACCGTGAGTGTCAGGGAGTAGGAGTGAGTGCCATTGCTAATACAAAAGATAAACTCAAATATCTTAAGCAACACACATCAAAGTTGCTGGTGAACACAGCAGGCCAGGCAGCATCTCTAGGAAGAGGTACAGCCGACGTTTCGGGCCGAGACCCTTTGTCAGGACTAACAGAAGGATGAGCTAGTAAGAGATTTGAAAGTGGGAGGGGGAGGGGGAGATCCAAAATGATAGGAGAAGTCAGGAGGGGGAGGGATGGAGCCAAAAGCTGGACAGGTGATTGGCAAAAGGGATATGAGAGGATCATGGGACAGGAGGCCCGGGGAGAACGACAAGGAGGGGGGAACCCAGAGGATGGGCAAGGGGTATAGTCAGAGGGACAGAGGAAGAAAAAGGAGAGAGAGAGAAAGAATGTGTGTATATAAATAACGGATGGGGTACGAGGGGGAGGTGGGGCATTAGCGGAAGTTAGAGAAGTCAATGTTCATGCCATCAGGTTGGAGGCTACCCAGACGGAATATAAGGTGTTGTTCCTCCAACCTGAGTGTGGCTTCATCTTTACAGTAGAGGAGGCCGTGGATAGACATGTCAGAATGGGAACGGGATGTGGAATTAAAATGTGTGGCCACCGGGAGATCCTGCTTTCTCTGGCGGACAGAGCGTAGGTGTTCAGCAAAGCGGTCTCCCAGTCTGCGTCGGGTCTCGCCAATATATAGAAGGCCACATCGGGAGCACCGGACGCAGTATATCACCCCAGCCGACTCACAGGTGAAGTGTCGCCTCACCTGGAAGGACTGTCTGGGGCCCTGAATGGTGGTAAGGGAGGAAGTGTAAGGGCATGTGTAGCACTTGTTCTGCTTACAAGGATAAGTGCCAGGAGGGAGATCAGTGGGGAGGGATGGGGGGGACGAATGGACAAGGGAGTCGCGTAGGGAACGATCCTTGCGGAAAGCGGGGGGGGGGGAGGGAAAGATGTGCTTAGTAGTGTGATCCCGTTGGAGGTGGCGGAAGTTACGGAGAATAATATGTTGGACCCAGAGGCTGGTGGGGTGGTAGGTGAGGACCAGGGGAACCCTATTCCTAGTGGGGTGGTGGGAGGATGCAGTGAGAGCATATGTGCGTGAAATGGGAGAGATGCGTGTGAGAGCAGAGTTGATGGTGGAGGAAGAGAAACCCCTTTCTTTAAAAAAGGAGGACATCTCCCTCGTCCTAGAATGAAAAGCCTCATCCTGAGAGCAGATGCGGCGGAGTCAGAGGAATGCGAGAAGGGGATGGCATTTTTGCAAGAGGCAGGGCGAGAAGAGGAATAGTCCAGATAGCTGTGAGAGTCAGTAGGCTTATAGTAGACATCAGTGGATAAGCCGTCTCCAGAGATAGAGACAGAAAGGGGAGGGAGGTGTTGGAAATGGACCAGGTAAACTTGAGGGCAGGATGAAAGTTGGAGGCAAAGTTAATAAAGTCAACGAACTCAGCATGCATGCAGGAAGCAGTGCCAATGCAGTCGTTCATGTAGCGAAGGAAAAGTGGGGGACAGATACCAGAATAGGTACGGAACATAGATTGTTCCACAAAGCCAACCAAAAGGCAGGCAGAGCTAGGACCCATATGGGTGCCCAAAGCTACAACTTTAGTTTGGAGGAAGTGGGAGGAGCCAAAGGAGAAATTATTAAGAGTAAGGACTAATTCCGCTAGACGGAGCAGAGTGGTGGTAGAGGGGAACTGATTAGGTTTGGAATCCAAAAAGAAGCGGAGAGCTTTGAGACCTTCCTGATGGGGGATGGAAGTATATAGGGACTGGACATCCATGGTGAAAATGAAGTGGTGGGGGCCAGGGAACTTAAAATCATTGAAAAGTTTAAGAGCGTGAGAAGTGTCACGAACATAGGTAGGAAGGGATTGAACAAGAGGGGATAAAACCGTGTCGAGGTATGCAGAAACGAGTTCGGTGGGGCAGGAGCAAGCTGAGACAATAGGTCGGCTAGGACAGGCAGGTTTGTGGATCTTGGGTAGGAGGTAGAAACAGGAAGTGCAGGGTGTGGGAACTATAAGGTTGGTAGCAGTGGATGGGAGATCCCCTGAGCCGATAAAGTCGGTGATGGTGTGGGAGACAATGGCCTGGTGCTCCTTAGTGGGGTCATGATCGAGGGGTAAATAAGAGGAGGTATCCGCGAGTTGTCGCTGTGCCTCGGCAAGGTAGAGGTCAGTACGCCAGACTACAACAGCTTCCCCCTTATTGGCGGGTTTAATAGTAAGGTTAGGATTAGTGCGGAGGGAGTGGAGAGCAGAGCGTTCCGAAGGAGTGAGGTTGGAATGGGGACAAGGTGTGGTGAAGTCGAGACGGTTGATGTCCCGTCGGCAGTTAGCAATAAAGAGATCCAGAGCAGGCAGAAGACCAGAGCGGGGTGTCCATGAAGAAGAGGAGGGTTGAAGACGGGAGAAGGGGTCATCAGTGGGGGTGGAAGAGTCCTTGCCGAAGAAGTAGGCTCAGAGACGGCAGAAGAAGAGTTCCGCATCATGGCGAATGCGGAACTCACTGAGGTGTGGGCGAAGGGGGACAAAGGTGAGGCCCTTACTGAGAACAGAGCGTTCTGCCTCCGACAGTTGAAGGTCGGAGGGGATGGTAAAGACCCGGCACGGATGAGAGCTGGGATCAGAGGGGGGAGGGGGGCGGCTGGGGGTGTCAGTGGGGAGGGGAGGGTTGGGGTGAGAGGAAGATGAAGCCTCTGGGTACCCAGGAGCTGACTATGGCATCTGAAGGAGACGGGATTGCAGAGTATTGGTGGGGGAATGGGAGACGGGAGTCACAATAGCGGCACATAAAGACCCGGCCTGGAGTTCAAGGCTGGAGTCGCAGTTGGTGTTTGCGCAATCGCTTTGAAGGTGTCCATGGTCGTTGCTGGAGTCCGGGTTTTGAATATGCCCTGAGGTGTTGGAGCCGGCGAGATCAATGGCAGAAGCTGCAATCTGAAGTTCATGCCTGCTAGTTTCAGGGCCAGCAGGCTCTGGAGTCCGCAGATATAGGATCTTGCGATCTTTGCAAGCATGGATCCGACGGAGGATGAAATAATGGGTAGGACCATTACAGATGGTGACTGTACCTCTTCCTAGAGATGCTGCCTGCCCTGCTGCGTTCACCAGAACGTCGACTGTACCTCTTCCTAGGGATGCTGCCTGGCCTGATGCGTTCACCAGAATTGCTCCCTACGCGATTCCCTGGTCCATTCGTCCCCCCCCCATCCCTCCCCACTGATCTCCCTCCTGGCACTTATCCTTGTAAGTGGAACAAGTGCTACACGTGCCCTTACACTTCCTCCCTTACCACCATTCGGGGCCCCAGACAGACCTTCCAGGTGAGGCCACACTTCACCTGTGAGTCGGCTGGGGTGATATACTGTGTCTGGTGCTCCCAATGTGGCCTTCTATATATTGGCGAGACCCGACGCAGACTGGGAGACAGCTTTGCTGAACACCTACGCTCTGTCCGCCAGAGAAAGCAGGATCTCCCAGTGGCCACACATTTTAATTCCACATCCCATTCCCATTCTGACATGTCTATCCACGGCCTCCTCTACTGTAAAGATGAAGCCACACTCAGGTTGGAGGAACAATACCTTATATTCCATCTGGGTAGCCTCCAACCTGATGGCATGAACATTGACTTCTCTAACTTCCGCTAATGCCCCACCTCCCCCTCGTACCCCATCGTTATTTATTTTTATACACACATTCTTTCTCTCTCTCTCCTTTTTCTCCCTCTGTCCCTCTGACTATACCCCTTGCCCATCCTCTGGGTATCCACCCCCACCCACCCCCCCGTCTTTCTCCCTGGGCCTCCTGTCCCATGATCCTCTCATATCCCCTTTGCAGCTCATACCACCTGTCCAGCTCTTGGCTCCATCCCTCCCCCTCCTGTCTTCTCCTATCATTTTGGATCTCCCCCTTCCCCTCCCACTTTCAAATCTCTTACTAACTCTTCCTTCAGTTAGTCCTGACGAAGGGTCTCGGCCCGAAACGTCGACTGTACCTCTTCCTAGAGATGCTGCCTGGCCTGCTGCGTTCACCAGCAACTTTGATGTGTGTTGCTTGAATTTCCAGCATCTGCAGAATTCCTGTTGTTTGCGTTTCAAATATCTTAAGGTGGATAAGTCACCTGGAGCAGATGGACAACATTTCAGAGTGCAGAGAGAGGTTGCTGAAGAGATAACGGATGCATTTGTCATAAACTTTTAAGAATCACTTGATTCTGGCATGGTCCCAGCGGGCTGGAAGATTGCAAATATCACTCCACTCTTTAAGAAGGAAGGAAGGCAAAAGAAATGAAATTACAGGTCAGATAGCCTGATTTCAGTGGTTGGAGTCTAGTACTAAGGATGAGATTTCTGGGTACTTGGAGACTAATGAGAAAATAAGTCGAAGTCAGCAAGTTTTCTGTCAAGAGAAATCTTACCTGATAAATCTCTTAGAGCCCTTTGAGGAAGTAATAAGCAGGGTGGACAAAAGAGAAGCAGTGGATGTCTCTTACTTGGATTTCAGAAGGGATTTGATGAGGTGCCACAGATGAAGCTGCTTAATAAGATAAAATCCCATAGCGTTACAGGAAAGATACTGGTGTGGATAGAGGAATAGCTGACAGGCAGGAGGCAGTGAGTGGGAATAAAAAGGGCCTTTTCTGGTTAGCTGCCAGTGCTAGTGGTGTTCCTCAGAGGTCAGTGTTGGGACCACTACTTTTCATTTTGTTTGTCAGTAATTTGGATAATGGAATTGATGGCTTTGTGGCACAGTTTGCGGATGATATGAAGATATGTGGAGGGGTAGGTAGTGTTGAGGAAGGAACGTGATTGCAGCAGGACTTAGACAAATTGGAAGAATGTGCAACAAGATGGCAGATGGAATCCAGTGTTAGGAAATGCATGATAATGTATTTTGGTAAAAAGATCAATTGTGCAGACTATTATCTAAGTGGGGAGAAAGTTCAAGCAACAGAGGTGCAAAGGGTCTTGGGAGTCCTCGTGCAAAACTTCCAGAAGATTAATTTACAGATTGAGCCTGTGTAAAGAAGGCAAATACAATGTTGACATTTATTTCAAGGGGAATAGAATATAAAAACAAAGCGATAATGCTGAGACTTTATAAGACTCTAGTCAGGCTGCACTTGGGGTATTGTCACTAGTTTTGGGGCCCATATCTCAGAAAGAATGTGTTGTCATTGGAGAGAGTCCAGAGGAGATACACAAGAATAATTCTGGGAATTAAGGGTTAACATATGAACAGTGTTTGGCAGCTTTGGGCCTGTACTCACTGGAATTTCGAAGAATGGGGGGATCTCATTGAAATCTACTGAATGTTCAAAGGACTAGATAGGGTGGATGTGGAGAGGATGCTTCCTGTGATGGGGGCATCCAGAACTGAAGGGCACAGCCTAAAATTGAGGGGTGACCTTTAAGATCAGAAGTAAGGAGAATTTTTTTTAGCCAGAGAGTAGCGAATCTATGGAATGGTCTGCTACAGACTGTGGTGGAGTCCAAGAACATGGGTATAATTAAGGTGGAAGTTGATCATTTCCTGATCAGTCAGGGCATCAGATGATATGGCGAGAAGGCTGGTGTATGGAGTTGAGTGGGATCCTACTCATGATGGAATGGCAGAGCAGACTCCATGTGGTCATAGGAGTCTAATTCTGCTTCAATGTCTTCTGGTCTTAATATTATCTATTTTAGAATGGCTAAGCAGGTAAGTGCACACAGCCAAACACACAAACACACAGGGAAAGCACATAAGCCATCAAAGCTTGTGCTTGTCTGTTTTAGGACATTGAATGATCAAGTGCCAGAATATAAACCATTGGAAGGTTTTCAGTGTGCAGGTAAAAATGTTAACATGCACACAGCAACAGGATGCCAACGTGAAATAACCCTGAAGAATTGAATAAGATCAAAACATGTCGAATTGTTTTCTTTTTGTTTTGCTTATTTCACAGTTTCCATGGAAAAGACCTAATTCTTCCATGAATCATTGAAACTACTGGGGAATGTTTTCTCTGAGCATCATGAGCAATAAAATTGTTGATAACGTCTTTGAAATTGCCTTAAGATTTCATTTTGTAGCTCACAAAAAATGTTTAGTGATTGCAAACAATTATGGACAAATGTTTTATTGAACTCAGAATCCAATCTACAATTCCACAATTGCATAGTCGATCTAATTAGTCACATTGCATGATTTCAATGGATTGCATTATCAAAAGTAGCTCATATTTTAATTTTAAATTTTCCAATGTACAAGTAGTAGAGGTTCCATTTCATTTTATAATTCCACCTGAACTTGTAACAGGCTGGTTTTGATCTGGGATTGTTATGGTGAAATTCTTTATCTTCAACCAGTGCACCAGCAGGAGAACCTTAGACCAGGTGGATCCAAGTGTAAAGGAGATCAAGAGGAGGACAGAGTTGAACAAAGAATGCTTACTTGAGGATTGGTTTGTAGAGAACACAGGCTAGGACTCAAGAATCACTACACACAGGGTAGATAACTCAAGATTAAGTAAAGACAAACAAAACAGAGAGGACGGAAATAGAGAAACAAAACAAGGCACCGTGCACTGATAACGTAAGGGAGACCACTGAGCTGGGCACAATTTTAACCTCCTGGATATAGGTGAGGTCTGGTGGTCAGTCCAAGATGTCTCCACTCCTTCAGGGCTACTTTGAATGCCAACTATTCTCCATTCGCTGTCATTATTCCTCTCCACAGGAGAGAGCTGCCAGGAGTAAAAAAGCACAGGGATGGAGTTTCTGGTTAGACAGGGGTTGTTGTGAAAGAACAGCCCCAACTCCAAAATGAAAGGATGCTCTAGGATCTTTTTCAAAAATGAAGGGATTCTCCAGGTCAAGGAGAACAAGAACAAATGCTTCAATTCCTAGAAAGCTACCTCGGCTTCTGGGGTCCCCAAAAATGGGCAGAGGATCCATTTGTCAGAGCAGTAGAGTTGCTGTGATAGAAGTGAAATTGCAGGTCGATCTCTGGTAAAAATTAGTGAACCTCAGAAACCACTGGATCTACTGGACCGTGGCGTGTTATAGCCAGTCCCTGATAGCCTGGGTCTTTCTAGGTTCCATCTGCAGATTCCCCCGAGAGACAGGACACCCGAGGAAAGAGACTGGAAATGCAGAACACACTCTTTTCTAGTTTGATGTATACTTAGCTCTGGAATTAACACTGATGGACTAGTCCAACATGTTGGACGTATCTGTGGTAGGTCTTGGGGAAGATGAGAATATCATCCAGGTTCATAAAGACAAAATGATTTACCATCTTTTGGAAAATATATTTGATAAGGGCCTGGAAGACGACCTGGGCATTGATTAAACCAAATGGCATCACAAGATATTCATTGGGGCCTGTGGCTTTGTTGAAAGCAGTCTTCCATTCATGATCCTCCTAAATGCAGAATAGGTTGCATGCATTTTAAGATCCAGTTTAGTAAATATGATTGGACCTTGTAGCAACTTGAAAGCTGTGGTCATCAGTGGCAAGGGTCTCTGGTTTTTTCACTGTGATCCTGTTGCTATCATAATAAATTATACATGGTCAGAGTTCACCATCCATTTTCCCCACAAGGAGGACCATACCAGCAGCGGATGTGGATGGGTGGATGAAATCGGATGCTAGGACATCATGGATATACTTCTCTATGGCCACCCTTTCTGAAGCTGAGAGGGACTAGAGTCTTCCTCAGGGTGGACAGGTTCCAGGCAGCAATTCGACTGCGCAGTCATAGGTTAGATGAGGTGGGAGTGTTGTGGCCCTTTTCTTACTAATGACCTTTAGCAAATCTGCATACTTGGGTAGAACACAGGACAGCTTGAGAGAGGCAGGAGGCAGCCTGCCAGAGGTGGATAGGCAGGTGGCCCGGTAGCGAGAAGATCATCCGTAGAGTGAACGATGGACCAGTCAATTTTTTGGTTATGGAGGGCCAACCAGGGGTGTCTTATGATCAAGGGGAACCCAGGAGAATGAATAAGGTGAATCTGGATCGTCTCAGTATGCTGTTCCAGTTGCAAACAGATGGGAACAGTAAGGTGGCAGACCCTACCTGGGCCCAGAGGTCTTCCAGCCAGAGCCATGATCATGACCTGTTAGTTGAGATGGGCTAGGGATCTCGGAGATGACTTGCTAACCCGAGGTTCATGAAATTACCTGCTGCGCTGGAATCTATAAAGGCCCCAGTGACATGCTGTTCACTCCAGGAGCGGGAGGGAGACAGCACAACCTTGGATGGAGCAGACCTGGGAGGAATGGTGGAACCCGTCATCGACCTCCATTCTCTGGATGGGTCTGGATGTTTTCCTGACAACTCTGGACAGGCAGAATGGAAATGGCCCAGCTCACCAGTGTAGAGGCAGCATTTTCCCTTCATTCTCCAGTTTCGCTCAGCATCGACTCCTCTGGAGGACAACGAGGGGAGCTTGGGGGGCGGGGGGCAGGTCGCGGTTGTGCATGATCACACCGAGGACAATGAGGTTGGAAAGGCTCAAAGACTGACAACCCTAAATGACTCACTGCAGCGCTGTCTTCTCCTTTCCTGGAGATGATTGTCAACCGAGATGGAAATATTGATGAGTCTCAAGACCTTCAAGAGAGTCTCTGGTGGCTAATTCAGCTTTAATTTCACTTGTTAGCCCATAGTGGAAGATGACTATCAGGGTTTTAATGTTCCAACCATTCTCTACAACAAAGGTGCCGAACTCAATTGCAAGGTGAGCTGTGCTATGGGTACCCTGACAAAGTTTGAGCAGTCGGTTGGTTGCCTCTCATCTGCTGACTTGGTGGTCAAACACTGTCTTCATCTCCCTGGTGAAGAGGTATATGTCTGCACAATTTGGAAAGTTCTTATCCCAGAGTGCTGTAGCCCAGGCGAGAGCTTTGCCAGAGAAGAGAGAGGTGATATAGGGCACTTTGTAGCAGTCGGAGGGGAATGCGGTAGGTGCAGCATGAAAGCCAGAGGATACTGAGTAAGAAACTCTCTACGGGTACCTTGATTGCCCTCAAATCACCTGGGCACTAGCAGGTTTGGAGAGTCAGGAGATGGGGTGGCAGCAGGGGTTTGCTGGCTCAGCCTGATGATCTTGGTGAGCGTCTGCAGGGAGGTGAAGATCTGCTGGGTGATACACTCATGTCCACTCACCGTAACCTCCTGGCTGGCCATCTCCGATAAGAGATGCTTATGCTCTGCTGGGCAGATGTTCAGGCTCAGTCTTGCTGTTACAGGGGGAGTTGCCAGGCTGGGTTTGATCCGGGGTTGTTATGGTGAAGTTCTGTATCTTCAACCAGTGGATTACAAGGAGAGGATTAGACCAGCTGGACTCAGGTACAGAGGAGAGCAGAATGAGGATGGAGTTGAACAAAGAATCCTTACTTGAAGACTGGTTTGTGGAGAACAAGAGTCACTACACACAGGGAAGGTAAACTCAAGACTGAGCAAAACAGTGCTAACAGAGAAACAAAACAAGTTACAGGTGCGCTGATGACTTAAGTGAACACAGGTGAAAATAATCAACTAGTAATCGGGGAGGAGGAGTGTCGGAGTCCGGAGGAGTGTCGGAGTCCGGAGGAGTGTCGGAGTCTGGAGGAGTGTCGGAGTCTGGAGGACTCCAGCGCTGACTGGTGATCTGACCAAATCTCATAGCCAACATGTTAAATTTAAAACAGAAGGTGCTGAAAATAATCATCAGGTCAGGCATGAAATCAATGTTTCTTTCTAAAGAAAAACTTAAATTGGTCAAAATGATCCTGTCATAAAATGCAAATACTGTACCTTTTCATCTTTATTTTTTAATTTAACATTGGCCTGTGATAAAATAACTTTTTTAAACTTCCTTTAGCTCTAATGGGTTAGTTTTGATTATTGTATATCCCAGTAAAACTAATAACTTCTTGGTTACTAGTTTCACTTAAAATTGTTTTATTTTATTTACTGTTTGTTCCTGTTGCGATTTTTATTCTTATAATCCACCATTTCTTTTTAGAAGGAGGTGCATTTATGCAGCTCCTTTCATGTCCTTTTTGAGACCTGACAGAATAACTTAGACAATTCAGAAGTGTGGTGTGCAAACAGAAGAACTGATTTGCATGCAGACTTCTCCCACCAAAAGCAATGTGATAGTGGTCAAATTACCTACTGTTTTTATGTTACAGATTAGCGATCAATATCAGCAAGAACACCTGTGACATCACTACCATTTTCATCACATTAGTCTGATGAGATCTGTGATTTTCACTTGAAAGACAAGACCTTAATTTAATGGCTTATATAAATTTCTGACTACCAGTGATGCACCATTCACTCACTACTGCACTAAAGTGTCAGTCCACATTTTAATTCTCATATGTCTGAAATGGGACATGAATACAGAGCCTTCAAATTCAAAGTGTGTGCACAAACAACAGCAAATGTTGACACATCCTCTAATTTACAACGGAGAAAGATTCAGCCTGTGACAGTATACTATGAAATATTTTTGATTGTTCAGAAGTAAAGGAAGTTGAACTATTGGCAATATTAACAGGATGCTTGCAGTTTAAGAATTTAGAGAAGATAAAGCATAGATGAGAGTTAAAAAACAAAGTTCAGTATATAATTCACTAAAGGAAGTAGGAACCAAAGGAAACATTACTGAACAGAATGTTTAGTAATGTTATTGAAATAAAATCAGACAACTGAAAACATTAACGCATTTCAATATTCCATCACCTGCCCTTCCTGTTTGAATATAAGGATAATTAAATAATTGCTGAGATGTTATTTGCTCGAATTCTTGCACATGTTTAACTAGTATTGCTATTAGGATACTGCAGTGTTTTGTATTATCTGTAACTGACTCTGTTGGAGAACTCTGTGTATTGGGAAGGTTTGAAAAACTCAGACACTGATGTAAAACATACTCCGCAGCTTTATCTGACTGCTTCTTAACCTCTATATGTAATTCCTATTGCTTGCTACTCTGTACTGCATTAACCTCAAGAAAACACATTAATGTCTTAAAAACCCACAAAATTGGGGTGTATGGAAAAATTATGCAGCTAGGAATTTATGTCTGATCCGTATGGTTAAACATACCATATTGTTGCTTCAACATGTTGTACTCCATCTCTGAAACGTTTTTCAAATAAATCTGATGGAATCAGTTTCAGATGCTCCATACAAAACACTATTGTGAAATAATGTTGAATATTTAGGGTGTGGTCTTTGTGCATGATGCTTTCTCACTGCCTCACAAAGATTGCCCAGACCGAGATATGGAAGATCACAATAGTATAGGAGGACATTTGGCCCTTTGAGCAATCCAGTCAGTTCCATTCCTTCCTCCTATTCCTCTAGTCCTGCAAGTGTATTTCCCTCAAGTGCTTCTTTTGGAAACGTTGAACGTTTTCACTTCCACTACCCTATAGTCAGCAAGTTCCAGATCATTACAACACAATGCAGAACATTGTTCTTCCTCATGCACCTATGTTCCACTGCCCAAAACCTTAAATATGTGGCCCCTAGTCTTTTGGAACAGTATTTTTAGTCCACTTTATCTAATCAGAATCAGGTTTATTATCACCAGCACGTGAAGTGAAATTGGTTAACTTAGCAGCAGCAGTTCAATGCAATATATAATCTAGCACAGAGAAAGAGAGAAAAAAAATAAATAAAATAAAACATAATAAATAAACAAGTAAATCAATTATGTATATTGAATAGATTATTAAATCTGTGCAAAAACAGAAATACTGTAATTAAAAAAGTGAGGTAGTGTCCAAAGCTTCAAAGTCCATTTAGGACTCTATGATGTGACCCTGTAACCATCTCTGTGGCAAAGAGAATCACCCTAGATTTTTCAGTTAAATCTTATAGATTCTACATTCCTGGAAACACAGTGAATCTCCCCTGGACTTTCTCAAGGAAAATTCTCATTTTCCTTAAAATGGGATGACCAAACCTGGCCAATTCTTTACCTGTGTTCTAACTAGAGCTTACTGAATATCCAGAAAGCCTCCCTGCTTTAGCACTCAATATTTTTACTTATGAAAAGCACATTTGGAAAGTGGTGAAATCATCGGACAAAGTCAGCATGGATTTGTGAAAGGAATATCATGTCTGACGAATGTCATAGAATTTTTTGAGTATGTAACTATTAGAGTGGATAGGGGAGAACCAGTGGATGTGGTATATTTGGATTTTCAAAAGGCTTTTGACAAGGCCCCACACAGGAGATTAGTGTGCAAACTTAAAGCACACGATATTGGGGGTAAGGTATTGATGTGGATAGAGAATTGGTTGGCAAACAGGAAGCAAAGAGTGGGAATAAATGGGACTTTTCAGAATGGCAGGCAGTGACTAGTGGGGTACCGTAAGGCTCAGTGCTGGGACCCCAGTTGCTTACAATATTTATTAATGACTTAGACGAGGGAATTAAATGCAGCATCTCCAAGTTTGCGGATGACACGAAGCTAGGCGGCAGTGTTAGCTGTGAGGAGGATGCTAAGAGGATGCAGAGTGACTTGGATAGGTTAGGTGAGTGGGCAAATTCATGGCAGATGCAAATTAACGTAGATAAATGTGAGGTTATCCACTTTGGTGGCAAAAACAGGAAAACAGATTATTATCTGAATGGTGGCTGATTAGAAAAAGGGGAGGTGCAACGAGACCTGGGTGTCATTATACACCAGTCATTGAAAGTGGGCATGCAGGGTCAGCAGGTGGTGAAAAAGGCGAATGGTATGCTGGCATTCATAGCAAGAGGATTCGAGTACAGGAGCAGGGAGGTACTACTGCAGTTGTACAAGGCCTTGGTGAGACCACACCTGGAGTATTGTGTGCAGTTTTGGTCCCCTAATCTGAGGAAAGACATCCTTGCCATAGAGGGAGTACAAAGAAGGTTCACCAGATTGATTCCTGGAATGGCAGGACTTTCATATGATGAAAGACTGGATCAACTAGGCTTATACTCGTTGGAATTTAGAAGATTGAGGGGGGATCTTATTGAAATGTATAAAATCCTAAAGGGAATGGACAGGCTAGATGCAGGAAGATTGTTCCCGATGTTGGGGAAGTCCAGAACAAGGGGCTACAGTTTGAGGATAAAGGGGAAGCCTTTTAGGACCGAGATGAGGAAAAACTTCTTCACACAGAGAGTGGTGAATCTGTGGAATTCTCTGCCACAGGAAACAGTTGAGGCCAGTTCATTGGCTATATTTAAGAGGGAGTTAGATATGGCCCTTGTGGCTAAAGGGATCAGGGGGTATGGAGGGAAGGCTGGTACAGGGTTCTGAGTTGGATGATCAGCCATGATCATACTGAATGGCGGTGCAGGCTCGAAGGGCCGAATGGCCTACTCCTGCACCTATTTTCTATGTTTCTATGAAGTGCAAAATTTCATATACTTTGCTAAGTATTCTCAGTATGATGCACCACTTGCAAACGTTTATGTTTATAGATCCGAGAATGTCTCTGCACAGTACTTTTTGAACAGTACAATTAAGTCCATGTTGGTTCTCACGCCCCTTCTGATAAAATACGTCATGCTGCATGTCCTTGTATTAACCTGTCTGCCCAGTCTGCTAGTGGTACTGCAAGCCAGTAATCACATCTTCACTAATTGCTACTTTCAGCCACCCCCCACATGTTTCCAATCATTAGCAAGTTTTGAAATGTAACTCTGCATGTCAATATCCAAGTCACACTTAAAAAAAACATGATTCTATCAGTAACCCTTGATGAACATCATTGTCTGACATTCTTCTGTCTGAAAAGCAGACCTTGATCACTTTTATCTTTAAGCCACTTTTTAATCTAAGCTACTCCAATTCTGTGAAACCCGGTTTTGTTAATTAGACATTTATAATAGAATTTTACCAAATGCTTTTTGAATATTTTTACAGACAATATCCAGGGCCTTTCTTTCATAGTACATCAAAAATTTAAGTAGTTTATTCGAACACAATCTACCTTCAACAAATCCTTGCCAGGTCTCTTTAGTTAAACCTCACCAGGTTTTCACGAATGCTTTCCAATAGTTGTTTGTTGTTACGTACCCCGTAACTGGGTTGCCAAACCAGCAGAAATGGATCACTCAGTTGGAGTCTGGAGTACTAGAACTAAGAAAGTTTTATTAAAGAAACAAGCAACACAGTAATCGAAAGGATAATAAATGCAACAATTCAACAATGATAACCACACATGTGCACAGAATTAAGATAACAGCATCAATCAAGCTCTATCGTTGTCTAGGGGTAAATGACCAAATTTCAAAATGACTCAAAGTTCAGTTCGCAGTAATCGTTGCCATGGCGATGGACAACGTGGGGGAAGAGACAGAGAGAACAGGAACAACTGATCATTCAGAACGGCTTCACTCACAGACCAGCGGGATGGCTCACAAACAACTTTTGGGCGGGTCCTTGGTGATGTCACCTGAGGTCACCGACTGTGACCCCTCCTCCAGATGCGGTCGATCCTCTGCAGTGAACCCGGCACCCAGGCAAGGGCGGACACACACCGGGTTCCCGCTGATCGTACCTTTCCACCCTTGTCGTTGTCTGGCACTTCTCACCCACTCGTGAGAGGCGCACCGCTTCCAGGGTCTTGTTACCTCGGGTGGCGTGTGTGTCTGTCTTAGCGAACCTGTCCCTTTTTATCCCCCTGCTGGGGTATCGCCTGTCCATCACTTCAAACAGTTCAGGGTTCAAAGAGGGGAGCCGCTCCAGACAGCTCTCTCTCCCACATTCCTTCATTACACATCTCCAGACGCTGCTCCATTGTTCCTTATCTCTCCTTCCCCTGAGGGCAGGTGGCAGACCAACTGCTGATGCCACTGATGCTAGCCCAGGCCAGCAAACATCTTAACTTTATGTGTATTCTCGTAACATTGTAAACGCTTATCTACTTATCAATGTTAGTTGATTTATCCGTAGTTCCAAAGATTACCCATGTAGTCCATCTCAAACAAGGGTATCAGAACCTATCTGGAGAAGATTGGAAGATTATAATAAGACCTTCTATTATATATAATATAATATAGAAACATAGAAAATAGGTGCAGGAGTAGGCCATTCGGCCCTTCGAGCCTGCACCGCCATTCAGTATGATCATGGCTGATCATCCAACTCGGAACCCTGCACCAGCCTTCCCTCCATACCCCCTGATCCCTTTAGCCACAAGGGCCATATCTAACTCCCTCTTAAATATAGCCAATGAACTGGCCTCAACTGTTTCCTGTGGCAGAGAATTCAACAGACTCACCACTCTCTGTGTGAAGAAGTTTTTCCTAATCTCAGTCCTAAAAGGCTTCCCCTTTATCCTCAAACTGTGACCCCTCGTTCTGGACTTCCCCAACATCGGGAACAATCTTCCTGCATCTAGCCTGTCCAATCCCTTTAGGATTTTATATGTTTCAATCAGATCCCCCCTCAATCTTCTAAATTCCAACGAATATAAGCCTAGTTCATCCAGTCTTTCATCATATGAAAGTCCTGCCATTCCAGGAATCAATCTGGTGAACCTTCTTTGTACTCCCTCTATGGCGAGAATGTCTTTCCTCAGATTAGGGGACCAAAACTGCACACGATACTCCAGGTGTGTTCTCACCAAGGCCTTGTACAGCTGCAGTTGTACCCCCCTGCTCCTGTACTCAAATCCTCTTGCTATGAGTACCAGCATACCAATCAACTTTTTCACCGCCTGCTGTACCTGCATGCCCACTTTCAATGACTGGTGTATAATGACACCCAGGTCTCGTTGCACCTCCCCTTTTCCTAATCAGCCACCATTCAGATAATAATCTGTTTTCCTGTTTTAGCCACCAAAGTGGATAACTTCACATTTATCCACATTAAATTGCATCTGCCATGAATTTGCCCACTCACCTAACCTATCCAAGTCACCCTGCATCCTCTTAGCATCCTCCTCACAGCTAACACTGCCGCCCAGCTTTGTGTCATCCGCAAACTTGGAGATGCTGCATTTAATTCCCTCATCCAAGTCATTTATATATATTGTAAACAACTGGGGTCCCAGCACTGAGCCTTGCGGTACCCCACTAGTCACTGCCTGCCATTCTGAAAAGGTCCCGTTTATTCCCAATCTTTGCTTCCTGTCTTCCAACCAATTCCCGATCCACATCAATACCTTACCTCCAATACCGTGTGCTTTAAGTTTGCACACTAATCTCCTGTGTGGGACCTTGTCAAAAGCCTTTTGAAAATCCAAATATACTACATCCACTGGTTCTCCCCTATCCACTCTACTAGTTACATCCTCAAAAAATTCTATGACATTCGTCAGACATGATTTTCCTTTCACAAATCCATGCTGACTTTGTCCGATGATTTCACTGCTTTCCAAATGTGCTGTTTATCACATCTTTGATAACTGACTCTAGCAGTTTCCCCACCACCGATGTTAGGCTAACCGGTCTATAATTCCCTGGTTTCTCTCTCCCTCCTTTTTTAAAAAGTGGGGTTACATTAGCCACCCTCCAATCCTCAGGAACTAGTCCAGAATATAAAGAGTTTTGAAAAATTATCACTAATGCATCCACTATTTCTTGGGCTACTTCCTTAAGCACTCTAGGATGCAGACCATCTGGCCCTGGGGATTTATCTGCCTTTAATCCCTTCAGATTACCTAACACCACTTCCCTACTAACATGTATTTCCCTCAGTTCCTCCATCTCACTGGACCCTCTGTCCCCTACTATTTCTGGAAGATTATTTATGTCCTCCTTAGTGAAGACAGAACCAAAGTAATTATTCAATTGGTCTGCCATGTCCTTGCTCCCAATAATCAATTCACCTGTTTCTGTCTGTAGGGGACCTACATTTGTCTTAACCAATCTTCTTCTTTTCACATATCTATGAAAGCTTTTACAGTCAGTTTTTATGTTCCCTGCCAGTTTTCTCTCATAATCTTTTTTCCCCTTCCTAATTAAGCCCTTTGCTGAACTCTGAATTTCTCCCAGTCCTCAGGTGAGCCACTTTTTCTGGCTAATTTGTATGCTTCTTCTTTGGAATTGATACTATCCCTAATTTCCCTTGTCAGCCACAGGTGCACTACCTTCCCTGATTTATTCTTTTGCCAAACTAGGATGAACAATTGTTGTAGTTCATCCATGCGATCTTTAAATGCTTGCCATTGCATATCCACCGTCAATCCTTTAAGTGTCATTTGCCAGTCTATCTTAGCTAATTTACGTCTCATGCCTTCAAAGTTACCCTTCTTTAAGTTCAGAACCTTTGTTTCTGAATTAACTATGTCACTCTCCATCCTAATGAAGAATTCCACCATATTATGGTCACTCTTACCCAAAGGGCCTCTCACGACAAGATTGCTAATTAACCCTTCCTCATTGCTCAATACCCAGTCCAGAATAGCCTGCTCTCTAGTTGGTTCCTCGATATGTTGGTTCAAAAAACCATCTCACATACATTCCAAGAAATCCTCTTCCTCAGCACCCTTACCAATTTGGTTCACCCAATCTACATGTAGATTGAAGTCACCCATTATAACCATATATAGCCATATAACAATTACGGCATGGAAACAGGCCATCTCGGCCCTTCTAGTCCATGTTGAACTCTTACTCTCACCTCGTCCCACCGACCTGCACTCAGCCCATAACCCTCCATTTCTTTCCTGTCCATATATCTATGCAATTTAACTTCAAACAACATCGAACCTGTCTCTACCACTTCTGCTGGAAGCTCATTCTACACAGCTACCACTCTCTGAGTAAAGAAGTTCCCCCTCATGTTACCCCTAAACTTTTGTCCTTTAACTCTCAACTCATGTCCTCTTGTTTGAATCTTCCCCACTCTCAATGGAAAAAGCCTATCCACGTCAACTCAATCAATCCCCTTCATAATTTTAAACACCTCTATCAAGTCCCCCCTCAGCCTTCTACGCTCCAAAGAATAAAGACCTAACTTGTTCAACCTTTCTCTGTAACTTAGGAGATGAAACCCAGGCAACATTTTAGTAAACCTCCTCTGTACTCTCTGAATTCTATTGACATCTTTCCTATAATTCAGTGACCAGAACTGTTCACAATACTCCAAATTTGGCCTTACCAATGCCCTATACAATTTCAACATTACATCTCAACTCCTATGCTCAATGCTCTGATTAATAAAGGCCAGCATACCAAAAGCTTTCTTCACCACCCTATCCACATGAGATTCCACCTTCAGGGAACTATGCACCATTATTCCTAGATCCCTCTGTTCTACAGCATTCTTCAATGCCCTACCATTTACCATGTACGTCCTATTTTGATTAGTCCTACCAAAATGTAGCACCTCACATTTTTCAGCATTAAACTCCATCTACCATCTTTCAGCCCACTCTTCCAACTGTCCTAAATTTCTCTGCAAGCTTTGAAAACCTTCCTCATCATCCACAACACCACCTATCTTAGTATCATCTACATCCTTACTAATCCAATTTACCACTCCATCATCCAGATCATTAATATATATTACAAACAACATTGGACCCAGTACAGATCCCTGAGGCACACCGCTACACACCTCCTCTCTATCAACTCCTCACTCTCCCTGCCAAGATGAAGGTCATCGAGCTGCAGCTCCAGTTCCCTAACACGGTCTCTTAGGAGCTGCATCTCGACGCACCTGGCGCAGATGTGGATGTCCGGGAGGCTGGGAGACTCCACTACCTCCCACATCCGGCACTGAGAACAACAAGCTGCCCTCACACTCATACTTCTCCCTCTCTTCAAATAACAGGGGAAAAAAAATGAAAAAATGAAACCCTCTTCGCCTCGCCCATTTCCGCCTAAGCCCGCTTAGCCAAAGCCCTTAAGCCTTCACTCTGCTCCCGGCTCACTCCGCAGCCCACAAACTACGCTGCCCGCTATATAAGGCTGTGTTCCTTTTAAATCTTCCTTGCTTCGCTACCTGACGTCACATGCCTGCTCAGTCCTTCCTCTCTCAACGTTGATAGAAAAAAACGAAAAATTCAAAAAAGACTTCCTCCGCACTCCCACTCCGATTTTCAGACTTCCTTCTCTGAATTAAACCCTAATCAGGATTTATAATAGAAAATAGATTATAATAACCCCTTGCTGCTGTGATGCAGGTCATCTTGACCAGGAGAATTCTCCACTATGATGCTTATTTCGTGCCTCGCCCCGTGCCGAAGACGCCATGCCCCAGCGGCCTCAATGACTACAGACCTGTGGCATTGACTTCCTACATCATGAAGACCCAGGATAGACTTGTTCTGGAGCTGCTCCGGCCTATGGTCATGCCACACTTAGATCCCCTCCAGTTTGCCTACCAGCCCTGACTAGGAGTTGAGGATGCCATCGTCTACCTGCTGAACCGTGTCTACGCCCACCTGGACAAGCCAGCGAGCACTGTGGGGGTCATGTTTTTTGACTTCTCCAGTGCGTTCAACACCATCCGCCCTGCACTGCTGGGGGAGAAGCTGACAGCGATGCAGGTGGATGCTTTCCTGGTGTCATGGATTCTTGATTACCTGACTGTCAGACCACAGTACATGTGCTTGCAACACTGTGTGTCCGACAGAGTGATCAGCAGCACTGGGGCTCCACAGGGGATTGTCTTGTCTCCCTTTCTCTTCACCATTTACACCTTGGACTTCAACTACTGCACAGAGTCTTGTCATCTTCAGAAGTTTTCGGATGACTCTGCCATAGTTGGATGCATCTGCAAGGGAGATGAGGCTGAGTACAGGGCTACGGTAGGAAACTTTGTCACATGGTGTGAGCAGAATTATCTGCAGCTTAATGTGAAAAAGATAAGGAGCTGGTGGTAGACCTGAGGAGAGCTAAGGTACCGGTGACCCCTGTTTCCATCCAGGTGGTCAGTGTGGACATGGTGGAGGATTACAAATACCTGGGGATATGAATTGACAATAAACTGGACTGGTCAAAGAACACTGAGGCTGTCTACAAGAAGGGTCAGAGCCGTCTCTATTTCCTGAGGAGGCTGAGATCCTTTAACATTTGCCGGACGATGCTGAGGATGTTCTACGAGTCTGTGGTGGCCAGTGCTATCATGTTTACTGTTGTGTGCTGGGGCAGCAGGCTGAGGGTAGCAGACACCAACAGAATCAACAAACTCATCCGTAAGGCCAGTGATGTTGTGGGGATGGAACTGGACTCTCTGACGGTGGTGTCTGAAAAGAGGATGCTGTCTAAGTTGCATGCCATCTTGGTCAATGTCTCCCATCCACTACATAATGTATTGGGTGGGCACAGGAGTACATTCAGCCAGAGACTCATTCCACCAAGATGCAGCACAGAGCGTCGTAGGAAGTTATTCCTGCCTGTGGCCATCAAACTTTACAACTCCTCCCTTGGAGGGTCAGACACCCTGAGCCAATAGGCTGGTCCTGGACTTATTTCATAATTTACTAGCATAATTTACATATTACTATTTAACTATTTATGGTTCTATTACTATTTATTATTTATGGTGCAACTGTAACAAAAACCAATTTCCCCCGGGATCAATAAAGTATGACTATGACTATGACTATTTATCATAGTTTTTATTCTTACTAGACCATATAATTGCTTACCAATGCCATACATCCTTTTGGGTTATTTATAATGCCTGCTGGTTGTGCAGTGGCATCCCCATTGAACTTTGAGGAGAGTGGTCCTGGGTTCGAATACGGCTGGCTCTTTGCATGCTTTCCGTTTGTGCTGGGTTGAGCATCAAGCTAGCAACTCGGTTGCTGCCCGATGTGCCATAAGGTGTGGAGAAGAACAACAAATCAAAACGATAAGCTACAGTAGCATAAATTTCTGTCTTCAAGCAATATAAACAGAGAATGTGATTCACACATTTTAAAAATTAAGTTTCCTTTAATACTTCGGATACTGTTGTAGGGGAAAGAATAGCAAAGGTTAATAACTCATAAATACGGATATGAGTTGTGCTGTACCAGAATCCTGCTCTGGTAGATCAGCTTTGAGAGTTCTCCCGGTGCGCATCATTTTTTAATAAATTGTTTATTATTTCGAACACCAGCTCCATGTGATGTTTCAGTTTGCTCCTACGAGATAACGGGTGATTTATTAAAAACTGTTGCGCACCAGGAGACCAGACAAAGCTGATCTACCTGAGCATATAATTCGTAGAGCTTTTACATTCTCAGTTGTTGAGTTTACCAGGAAAGCTACATTTTGATAACAAAATGGTGGCTACAGGAAGACTTAATTAAGTAACAGACTAGAACCTGATTACAGAGTAAAATGATAGCCCACAGGTCTAACAGTGAATTCAATTTTCTATTACAATGAAGGGTGCATGCTATGACATAATTAATGAAACCGCTGAACCTTGGACGTTATCACTGCTGTATTCCATGTCTCTACCTCCAGGTTTTGTCTGTGGTTCTCTGTTACCATATTAGCGCAATCCACATCCCTGTTTACTAGTTACTATCCCTCACTATTTTTTTCCTAACAATAGATACCATTGCAACACACACAGAATGCTGGAGGAACTCTGCAGGTCAGGCAACATAAATGGAACGAATAAACAGTCAATGTTTCAGGCTGAAATCCTTCTTCAGGATTCTTAACAGATACCATTCCCATTTGTAAGACAATCACATTCATGCCTAAGCCAAATTTCTTGAGAAGATAGGTTGCTTTCTTGACCAACTACTGCACATGTGGAAAAGTACTTACTCAATGTTGTCATAATGCCATAAGACCATAAGGCATAGGAGCAGAATTAGAGCACAAGGCACATCAGGTCTGTTCTGCCATTCTATCATGGCTGTTTTATTTTCCCTCTCAACCTGATTCTCCTAGCTTCTCTCTATAACCTTTGATGCTCTGACTGTTATGTTTTGTAACTCCAAAACACAAAACTAATTGAAAGATAACAAACAAGGGAGCTCAAGAGATGTGTGTAAAAAAGATTTTTACTCTTAGTAAAGTTCACATTTATGACATGGTGGAGTGATGATGTATGTCATTCATGTACTTTTACATATAACTCATGATGGATTATTTAAATAATCAAAGAAAGCTTAATCAAACAATATATTTACAATATTACTCAAATATTACTGAAGTATTAAATATACAACTCTCCTCCCTGCTTAGCTATAAACTCCAACTCAATACAGAATGCATCTCAACTTATATGCACACTACGCTATACTGTATAAGTGTCATTCCCAGGGACAGAGAGGCACTGCTCATGGAATCTTCTGAAATTTGTTGGCATCCTGATCAGTGCATGGTGAACTACTGGATCTGCTATCTATCCTGGGCTACCAGACAAAGCTTCCAGCCAATGCTTTCATTTTGATTGCACCTAGATGACCAGCATGTAGCCCCTCCAACACTTTAACTCTCAGCTTGGATGGTACAACAATTCCCAATCCCCACATAAGGCAACCTTTGTCAAGGGCAAGTTCACCGCAGCACTGGTAAAAATAGGGGAACTGGAAATTCTGCTGTACATTCCAGCCATCTTGGGTGGCCATGTAGAATGGAGACAGTGTGAGGTCTATTCTGGTTTCCCTTTGGACCACCTCTGCAGTAATAGAGAGAATTTCAATTTGTACTAGGGAGAATATGTCAAGGGGAGTGTTCATTTTTGTAAATTTTTCAGGTATTTCCTTTTCCAAGGATAAATAGGACAATCCATCAGCAATTCCATGATTAGTCATCCTCTCATCCTCGATCTTGTAATTATGTCCTCCAAGAAACAGAGCCCATCTCTGCATTTGTGAAGCTACTGTTAGTGGAACATCCTTCTGTGGATTGAAGATGGACGCGGGCAGTTGATGATCAGTAACAAGTATATTCTCTCTCCCATACAAGTACTGGTTGAAATATTTTACACCCCAAGTCAGTCTCAAGGCCTCTCTGTCAATATGTGCGTAATTTTTCTTTTCAGCGGTAAAAGAACATGATGCAAAGGCTATGGGGTGTTCACTTCCATCACTGGTACCATGTGATATGACTGCACCCATATCATAAGGTGAAGCATCACCTGCAACCTTCACTGGATGATATGGATCATAATGTGTGAGGTCACCATTTCCTTTTGGAAAGCCACTTCACACTGCTTTGTCCATTGCCATTTCTTCCTGATCTGTAGTAATTAGTTCAAGGGGTGGTGCACAGTATCCACATTTGGCAGGAACCCCTTATAGTAATTGACAAATCCTGAGAAGAATGACAACTATGTGACAGTCTTTGGTCTTGGAGCATCCACCACTTCTTGAATTTTCTCAACACACTTGTGTAACTCTTGTGCGTCAATGGTGTGACCACAGTAAGTGATGCTTGGTTTAAAGATTTCACACTTGTTGCATCATGCTCTGAGCCAATAATCTTTCAATCTTTTTAACACTGTCTTGAAATTTTGGGGATGTTCCTCATCATCCTTACCATTATGAATTATGTCATCTAGGTAACACTGATTGCATGGACAGCCTTGTTGCACTTGGCCCATAACTTTCTGCCAGATGCAGTTTCAGATGCTACTCCAAAAATAAGTCTGTTATATTGATAAAACCTATTGTGAGTGTTTATGGTGAGAACCATTTTGGACTCTTCTTCCATTTTCATTTGTAGGTAGGCCTCAGCTAAGTCCACTTTGTGAAGTATATGCCTCCTGAAAGGTTTGCAATAATATCCTATATCCGGGGCAGAGGATATTGATCTATTTTCAGTATTGGGTTGATGGTGATCTTGAAATCACCACAGATTCTTACATTCTTCTTAGCTATTGGGGCAACCAATGTTGCCCATGGGCTCCATTCAACCTTGGAAAGAATTCCTTCCACCTTCATGTGATCCAGCTCACTAGCTACTTTATCACAGATGGAAAAAAGAACTGGACAGGCTTTGTAAAACCTGAGTGTGGCATTTTCATTTACCATTATATTACCCTTGATATGATTGCGTTTTTCAATGCCATCCCTGGACATCATCCACTATCTTTCTTAATTCGCTTTGAGTTGACTCTATTGTAAGTGGTGGATGGATCTCCAATCAAGTTGTACTTATTTTAACCACTCGCAGCCCCACAATGCTGGCTTTCCTGTTCTTAACACGTACAAGTTCAATATTGCTTGTTGGTTGTTGTATTTCACTGCTACAAATATCATTCCCACAAGAATTATCTTTTCTCCAGTATACGTTCTTTGTTGGATATCTACAGACTTCAGTTCAGTACCTTTGAAATATCGCTTAAGTCCATTTTGTGGAATGACTGAAATAGCCGAGACAGTGCAAATTCCATTTTAATCAATTTGTCATTCACTTCAGGTACAAGCCATATCGCTTGTCTATTGTTAATTTTCACATAGTATATCTCAAGGCTACCTAGTCCTGTGTCATTCTCATCATCATCATCAGATTTTTCATCAATAGCATACAGTTTAAAATTAGTGCCCTTTCTGAAACTGCATCTTGACTTTTTATCTTCATCTCTTCCTTGTACAGTCCATTTATTTTTTAGTCTGTCTGGTGTGCTCTTTGTATGTGTCCTGCTTTGTTGCATTTTCAGCAAGTTTCACCTATAAACCTGCATTGGTCTGGTGTATGTGAGCCCCTGCCATAATTTTAACACAATTTGTTCGGCCAGGCAGGTTTCCGTTCAGACATTGCAATTTTGTTCATGCTCACTTTCATTCTTGACTGCTACTCAAATGCGTCTCTGTCAACCGTTTCCACTGATATAGCGATTTTGACTGCTCTCTTAAATGCGAGTTGAGCTTCAGTTAGGAGTTGTTTTTGAATGCTTTCTTGTTATATTGCACAAACTAAATGATCTCTCAGTACATTATTAAGCTCATCATTGAACTGACAATGCTTAGACATTCTCTTCAATTCAGCTATGTAAACTGAAATAGATTCCACTTCCTTTGGATTTCACTTATGAAACCTAAAATATTCTGCAATCAACAGTGGTTTCGGTTATAAATGTTCCTGCCTTGCTTTCACGATATCAGCAAAGCTCAGTTCGGCTGGTTTAATTGAAACAGTCAAACTTCTTAGCAAACTGTATGCTTTTCCATCTAATGCACTCAGCAAAACTGGCACTCATCTCTCATCAGCTATTCCACTGGCTTTAAAATGCTATTCAATTCACTCAGTATACCTTATCCAGATATCACTCGTGCAATTGAATGTAACTATCTTTCCAATATAGCCAGCTATTCCTGCTTTTTTAAAAGTCATCATTGTCATCACTTGGTACTCACTATTTATGAACTCCTGAAATTGTCTGTTTCTGCCTTTTTTAAACTGGACTATCTCTGTCACTTCCCAGAGAACATGCTGTGCAGTTTTCTTTTACTCAACCGTTTCTTACTGCACTTTCTTATAAACTCAAACATCTTGGTGCACTTCAACAGGTAGGTAGTCATCTCAGGCTCATTTAAACCTTCCTTGTTGCCACTGTTATGCTTTATAACTCCACAAGATAAAATGAATTGAAAGGATAGAAACAACGCAGCCTGAGAGATGCATGTAAACTTTGTTTTTACTTTTAGCGAGGTGCACACTTATGATGTGTTGACCTTATGACGAGTGCCATTCATGTACTTCTGTATATAATCCATAATGAATTACTTAAGCAAAGAATGCTTACTTAAACAATATGTTTAAAATACTACTCAAAATTTACCCAAATATTAAATCCATAGCATTTACTAATCAAGAACCTATCAACGTCCACTTTAAAATATCCAATGACTTGGCCTTTACAGTTGCTGTGGCAGTGACTTCCACACATTCACCACCGTCCATCTAAAGAAATTCCTCCTCATGTCTGCTTTAAAAGACATCCTTCTCTTCTAATGCTTAGCCCTCCAGACCTAGTTTCTCCAGCTATTGGAAACAATCTCTCCACTCTATCCAGGCCTTTCAATATTTGGTAAGTTTCAATGAGATCCCCCTCAATCTTCTAAACTTCAGTGAGTAGAGGCCCAGAGCCTTCAAATGCTCCTCATACATTAACTCTTTCTTTCCCTGGACCATTCTTATATACCTTTTTAGGACCCTCTCCAGTACTAGCACATCCTTTTCTTAGATACGGTGCCCAAAATTGCTCACTATACTCCAAATATAGTCTGACAAATACCTTATAAGGTAGCTTCTGTTCTGCTCTCTTATGAAGTAGGTTATAAAGTAGCTACTATTCTCTAAGTAGCTTCATGGTATTTTTTCTCAACATCGATGAAGGAATCATGGTATACACCTGTGCAATGATCCAGAGGTGATAAGAGAGCTTAAGGTTAAGGAACCCTTGGGGAACAGTGATCACAAAATGATTGAGCTCACTTTGAAATTTGAGACAGAGAAACTGAATTCCAGTATGTCATCATTTCAGTAGAATAAAGGAAAATACAATGGCATGAGAGGGGAACTGGCCAAGGTTGACTGGAAAGAGACACGAGCAGGAAGAACAGCAGTGCAACAATGGCTGGAGTTTCTGTGAAAAATGAGGGAAGTGCAATATAGATATATTCCAAATATGAAGAAATTCTCAAATGGAAGAAGGACACTACCGTGGCTGACAAGTGAAGTCAGAGCCAAAGTGAAAGCAAATGAGAGGTCATACAAGGAAGCCAAAGCTAGTGGGAAGATAGAGGATTGGGAAGCTTTTAAAAAGTTTCAGAAGGAAACTACGAAGGTCATTAGGAAGGAAAAGATGAATTATGAAAGGAAGCTGGTGGCTAATATCAAAGAAGGTACTAAAATCTTTTTAAAGTATATAAAGGGTAAAAGAGAGTTGAGGGTAGATATAGGACCAATAGAAAATGACGCTGGAGATATTGTAATGAGAGACGCAGAGATGGCAGAGGAACTGAATGTGTATTTTGCATCATTCTTCACAGTGGAAGACATCTGCAGTATACCGGACATTCAAGAGTTTCAGGGAAGTGAAATACATACAGTGAAAATTACGACTGAGAAGGTGCCCAGGAAGCTTAATGGTCTGAGGGTGGATAAATATCCTGGACCTGATGGAATGCACCCTTGGATTCTGAAGGAAGTAGTTGGAGAGATTGCGGAGGCATTAACAATGATCTTTCAAGAATCGATAGATTCTAGCATTGTACCGGATGACTGGAAAATTGCAAATGTTGCTCCGCTATTTAAGAATGGTGGGAGGCAGCAGAAAGGAAACTGTAGATCTGTTAGACTGACATCAATGGTTGGGAAGTTGTTGGAATTGATTGTTAGGGATGAGATTACAGAATACCTGGAGGCATATGACAAGACAGGCCAAAGCTTGCAATTTTTTGAGGAAATTACAAGCAGAGTAGACAAAGGAGACGCAGTAGATGTGGTGTACTTGGATTTTCATAAGGCCTTTGACAAGGTGCCACACATGAGGCTGCTTAGCAAGATAATAGCCCATGGAATTACAGGGAAGTTATAGCATGGGTGGAGCATTGTCCGGTCAGCAGAAAACAGAGAGTGGGAATAACAGGATCCTATTCTGGCTGGCTGAATCCTATTCTGACCAGTAGAGTTCCACAGGGGTCGGTGTTGGGACTGTTGCTATTTACAATGTATGTCAATGATTTGGACTATGGGATTAATGGATTTGTGGCTAAATTTGCCAACGATACAAAAATAGGTGGAGGAGCAGGTAGTATTGAGGAAACAGAGAGCCTGCAGACAGACTTAGATAGTTTAGGGCAATGGGCAAAGAAGTGGCAAATAAAATATAATGTTGGAAAGTGCATGGTCATGCACTTTGGTGGAAGAAATAAATGGGAAGACCATTACTTAGATGAGGACAGAATTCAAAATGCAGAGATGCAAAGGAACTTGGGAATCCTTGTGCAGGATACCTTAAAGGTTAACCTCCAGGTTGAGTCGGTGGTGAAGAAGGCAAATGCAATGTTGGCATTCATTTCTAGAGGTATAGAATATAAGAGCAGGGATGTGATGTTAAGGTTCTATAAGGCACTCGTGAGACCACACTTGTTTAGAGTATTGTGCGCAGTTTTGGGTTCCTTATTTTAGAAAGGATATACTGACATTGGTGAAGGTTCAGAGAAGATTCATGAGAATGATTCCAGCAATGAAAGGATTACCATATGAGTAACGTCTAGCAGCTCTTGGGCTGTATTCCCTGGAGTTCAGCCGAATGAAGGGGGGATCTTATAGAAACATTCCGAATGCTAAGAGGTCTGAACAGATTAGATATGGCAAAGTTATTTCCCATGCTAGGGGATTGTAGAACAAGACGGCATGACTTCAGGATTGAAAGATATCCATTTAGAACAGAGATGCAGAGAAATTACTTTAGTCAGAGGGTGGTAAATCTGTGGAATTTGTTGCCATGAGTGGCTGTGAAGGCCAAGTCATTGGGTGTATTTAAGACAGAGATAGATAGATTATCGATTAGTCAGGGCATCAAAGTGTATGGGGAGAAGGCAGGGGAGTGGGGATGACTGGAAGAATTGGATCAACCCATGATTAAATGGCAGAGCAGACTCAAAGGGCCGACTGGCCTACTTCTGCTCCTATATCTTATGCTCTATGGAGATATTTGGTGACTTGGAAGAGAATCTAATTCCATCATATTTCTAGGAGGTAATGAAACTATTCAGGGGATCTGGTCAACAAAGATTTGCTGAGTTACTGAAGTACAAGATAGGGTCTTTTAAGAGACTCCTGGACAGGTACATGGAGCTCAGAAAAATAGAGGGCTATGGGTAACCCTAGGTAATTTCTAAGGTAAGGACATGTTTGGCACAGCTTTGTGGGCTGAAGGGCCTGTACTGTACTGTAGGTTTTTCTATGTTTCTATGTTTCTAAGATGCAGGCAGAACATATCTGCTGCAATTTTTCATCCTTGGTAGAGAGAGTGGGTACTTAACTAACATAGAACTGCACCATAACTATTGTGAAATTACTTCTTAAGTTCTACTACATAGTAATTTTTTCATACATCAGATTGAAAAGAATGAATTTCAATGAAATTTACACTAGGAATTTACTTTGAACTCTCCCTCCGTACTGGAGTTTTTGTCAGCTTTCAATGTGAGAGGATATTCTCTTTGATAGTTTTGCACTAATACTAGTTTGTGCTTATCTTAATTAGTAAGAATGCCTATTCGTACACGAGTACACTTTCAAATTATGGGAACATTTTTAAGATAAATTTTCAGGCCACAGGATTGTTTCCTGGCAGCAGTCTGCAGAAATCCAACAAATTGCCTTTCTGAACCAGGAGATCTGAGTTGTTTTGAAGTTAAATCAATTCTAATGACAAGGAGTAATTCACACTGCCAGTGTTGGCTGTGAAAGGTGTCAAAAACAATGTTAGTTTTAGATGACTTCTTTGCAGAGACAGCAAATCTTGATTGAAACCAGTCAATTGCTGGCTTTTCCGTCTTTTCACATTTCAGGTTTGATAGATTCCCTTGAACTCCTCAAGTGGTATAGATGCAAAACATTTTTTTCTAATACAGTTGCTTCCTGACCAATTTAAACTTTTTATCAAAAGCCGTAACACTCAAGTAAATGGACTGTCAATGTGTTTTGCTCGGTAACAGAGATACTAATCTACAATTAATACAGAAACCACCAGTGTTGTTTTCCTTCTTCCTTAAATTCAGGAATGTTTAATGATTTTTTTTTAAAGAGGTGAAAATATGTTTCAGTGCTATTTCTCTTGCTAAAATAGAAAACTTATGTGATTTACACAGCCTCTGAAAACACATTCTGTTTCTTTTTACAGAAAGGTTCTAATCCAGTTTCCTTTGAAATTTACATTGAATCTGCCTTTATCATCCTTAACGTTACTGTAATGAACTTTACCACAACATTCTGCATCAAAATAATATTTTCCTCATGTCACCTCTGTTCATTTTGCTGCTCAATCATTTTCAATCTGCGTTCTCTCTTGTTGTAAAATTTTCCACCACTGGGATCAGTTTTCTCTTCCCTATTCTATCAAAATCATTTATGAACCTGAGCATTTCAAGCAACTCTCCTCATCAGCATTACCTTCTCTTGGGAGCAATAGAACCCACTTTTTCATTCACTTGACACAGCAGTATTCTTTTATCCCTGTATGCTTTCCCAGAACTGGCAGCCTTCTGAGTGTGCTATTCAGAACTTAATTCCAGCTGAGGCCTAATTGGTGTCTTCTAAAATTGAGTCCTTATGCTCAATAGCCTAATTAACAAACCTAGGCTTCCATGGATTCATTTTTGAAGACTTCTCACTTGACCAAAGATTTGGGTACAAGTATTCTTACATCTTGCTGTTCACACATCCTGTTGAAAATTGTTCCAATTTTATTTACCTTAAATTGTCTTATCTCTTCCATTTGATGAAAATACAGTACTGTGCAAAAGTCTTGGGCACATATATAGAGCTATGGTTCCCAAGACTTTTGAATAATACCGTAGTAATTTCATGTAATGCTTTGTACTGCTGCCGCAAGAAAAAACAAATTTCATGACATATATGCGTGATGATAAACCTAATTCTGATATGGGTCTCTGTGAAGACTGAGAGTGGGAAAGGCACAGGAAGAGGGCAATCATGGTTGGAAAGGGGGAAGGGAGTGGGGAGGGAGCAGGAAGCAGCAGAGAGATGTGCTGTAATGATCAATAAACCAATTATTTGGAATCAAATGACCTTCAAAGTAAAATTTATTATCAGAGTACATGCATGTCACCACAAACTACATTGGGATTCTTCTTTTTGCAGGCATACTTAGTAAGTCTATAGAACAGTAACAGTATGAATAGAACTGAGAAATTCTAAGGGTAGAAATACCCTAATGGGAGTTATCTACAGGCCCCCAAACAGTAGTCTGGATGTAGGGTGTAAGTTGAATCAAGAGTTAAAATTGGCATGTCGTAAAGGTAATGCTACATTATGGGGGATTTCAACATGCAGGTAGACTGGAGGAATCAGGTTGGTTCTGGACCTCAAGAAAGGGAGTTTGTGGAGTCCCTCCGAGATGGATTCTTAGAACAGCTTGTACTGGAGCCTACCAGAGAGAACACAATTCTAGATTTAGTGTTAGGCACTGAAACGGATATGATCAGGGACCTCGTGGTAAAGGAGCCATTAGGAGGTAGTGACCATAATATGATAAGTTTTAATCTACAATTTGAGAGGGAGAAGGGAAACTCAGAAGTGTCAGTATTACAGTTGAACAAAGGGAACTATGGTGCTATGAGGGAGGAGCTGGCCAAAGTTCAATGGAACAATACCCTAGCAGGGATGACAGTGGAACAGCAATGGCAAGTGTTTCTGGGAATAATGCGAAAGGTGCAGGATCAGTTCGTTCCAAAGAGGAAGAAAGATCCTAAAGGGAGTAAAGGGAGGCTGTGGCTGACAAGGGAAGTAATGCACAGTATAAAAATAAAAGAGAAGTATAACATAGCAAAGACGAGTGGGAAGCCGGAGGATTGGGAAACTTTTAAAGAGCAACAGAAGGTAACTAAAAAGGCAATACGCTGAGAAAAAATGAGGTACGAAGGTAAACTAGCCAAGAATATAAAGGAGGATAGTAAAAGCTTCTTTAGGTATGTGAAAAGGAAAAAAATCGTTAAGACCAAAATTGGGCCCTTGAAGACAGAAACGGGTGAATTTATTATGGGGAACAAGGAAATGGCAGACGAGTTGAACAGGTACTTTGGATCTGTCTTCACTAGGGAAGACACAAACAATCTCTCAGGTATAATAGTGGCCAAAGGACCTAGGGTAATGGATGAACTGAAAGAATTTTATGTTAGGCAGGAAATGGTGTTGGATAGGTTGTTGGATCTGAAGGCTGGTAAGTCCCCGGGACCTGATGGTCTGCATCTCAGGGTACTTAAGGAGGTGGCTTTAGAAATCGTGGACACATTGGTATATAGATTCAGGATCAGTTCCTGTGGATTGGAGGGTGGCTAATGTTGTCCCTCTCTTCAAGAAGGGAGGAAGAGAGAAAACATGGACTTATAGACTGGTTAGCCTGACGTCGGTGGTGGGAAAGATGCTGGAGTCAATTATAAAAGATGAAATTACGACACATCTGGATAGCAGTAACAGGATCGGTCTGAGTCAACATGGATTTATGAAGGGGAAATTGTGTTTGACAAATCTTCTGGAATTTTTTGAGGATGTAACTATGAAAATGGACAAGGGAGAGCCAGTGGACGTAGTGTACCTGGACTTTCAGAAAGTCTTTGATAAAGTCCCACATAGGAGATTAGTGGGCAAAATTAGGGCACATGGTATTGGGGGCAGAGTACTGACATGGATTGAAAATTGGCTGGCTGACAGAAAACAAAGAGTAGCGATTCATGGGTCCCTTTCGGAATGGCAGGCGGTGACTAGTGGGGTACCGCAGGGTTCAGTGCTGGGACCGCAGCTGTTTACAATATATATTAATGATTTAGATGAGGGAATTAAAAGTAACATTAGCAAATTTGCCGATGACACAAAGCTGGGTGGCAGTGTGAAATGTGAGGAGGATGTTATGAGAATGCAGGGTGACTTGGACAGGCTGGGTGAGTGGGCAGATGCAGTTTAATGTGGATAAATGTGAGGTTATTCACTTTGGTGGTAAGAACAGGAAGGCATATTATTATCTAAATGGAGTCAAGTTAGGGAAAGGGGAAGTACAACGAGATCTAGGTGTTCTTGTACATCAGTCACTGAAAGCAAGCATGCAAGTACAGCAGGCTGTGAAGAAAGCTAATGGCGTGCTGGCCTTCATAACAAGGGGAATTGAGTATAAGAGCAAAGAGGTCCTTCTGCAGCTGTACAGGGCCCTGGTGAAACCACACCTGGAGTACTGTGTAAACAACAGGAATTCTGCAGATGCTGGAAATTCAAGCAACACACATCAAAGTTGTTGGTGAACGCAGCAGGCCAAGCAGCATCTATAGGAAGAGGCGCAGTCGACGTTTCAGGCCGAGACCCTTCGTCAGGACTAACTGAAGGAAGAGTGAGTAAGGGATTTGAAAGCTGGAGGGGGAGGGGGAGATGCAAAATGATAGGAGAAGACAGGAGGGGGAGGCATGGAGCCGAGAGCTGGACAGGTGATAGGCAGAAGGGGATACGAGAGGATCATGGGACAGGAGGTCCGGGAAGGAAGACGGGGGGGGGGTGACCCAGAGGATGGGCAAGAGGTATATTCAGAGGGACAGAGGGAGAAAAAGGAGAGTGAGAGAAAGAATGTGTGCATAAAAAAGAGTAACAGATGGGGTACGAGGGGGAGGTGGGGCCTAGCGGAAGTTAGAGAAGTCAATGTTCATGCCATCAGGTTGGAGGCTACCCATACGGAATATAAGGTGTTGTTCCTCCAACCTGAGTGTGGCTTCATCTTTACAGTAGAGGAGGCCGTGGATAGACATGTCAGAATGGGAATGGGATGTGGAATTAAAATGTGTGGCCACTGGGAGATCCTGCTTTCTCTGGCGGACAGAGCGTAGATGTTCAGCAAAGCGGTCTCCCAGTCTGCGTCGGGTCTCACCAATATATAAAAGGCCACATCGGGAGCACCGGACGCAGTATATCACCCCAGTCGACTCACAGGTGAAGTGATGCCTCACCTGGAAGGACTGTTTGGGGCCCTGAATGGTGGTAAGGGAGGAAGTGTAAGGGCATGTGTAGCACTTGTTCCGCTTACACGGATAAGTGCCAGGAGGGAGATCAGTGGGGAGGGATGGGGGGGACGAATGGACAAGGGAGTTGTGTAGGGAGCACTGTGTGCAGTTTTGGTCTCCAAATTTGAGGAAGGACATTCTTGCTATTGAGGGAGTGCAGCGTAGGTTCAAAAGGTTAATCCCTGGGATGGCGGGACTGTCATATGTCGAAAGATTGGAGCAACTGGTCTTGTAAGCTCTGGAATTTAGAAGGCTGAGAGGGGATCTTATTGAAACATATAAGATCACTAAGGGATTAGACACGCTGGAGGCAGGAAGCATGTTCTCGCTGATGGTTGAGTCCAGAACCAGAGGTCACAGTTTAAGAATAAGGGGTAGGCCATTTAGAACGGAGTTCAGGAAAAACTTTTTCACCCAGAGAGTGGTGGATGTATGGAATGCTCTGCCCCAGAAGGCTGTGGAGGCCAAGTCTCTGGATGCTTTTAAGAAAGAGATGGATGGAGCTCTTAAAGATAACGGAATCAAAGGTTATGGGGATAAGGCAGGAACTGGATACTGATTGTGGATGATCAGCCATGATTACAGTGATTGGCGGTGCTGGCTCGAAGGGCCGAATAGCCTACTCCTGCACCTATTGTCTATTGTCTATTGTCTATTGTCTATTGTAACTGTAAACAGGTTCAATGAACAACAAATGGCACAAATGCAAAAATAAATAAATGAACAAACAAACAAATAAATAAATACCAATAACCTTGCTTGGTGTCTCAAGGCTGAATGTGTCTGCACCCACACAAACTCCACTCCCCATTCCTGGCTCTCATTCTCAGCCACCTGTCCCACACCCCTCCCAAGGTGATCCACCCTCAATATTCCCCACATCCTTCCCTCTTGCCAGATTTACAAATTCGCTCTCCACTTCACGCTGACAAACACAGTACTGTGCAAAGGTCTTAGGCACCCTAGCTATATATATGTGCCTAAGACTTTTGCACAGTTCTGTATATCATCCCAAATTGTCTGCATTAACATTAATTTGTCAGCTGTCTCTAGATTTCATCAGATTGTTTACCTCTATTGGAAGTACTTGGTCATTCTTTACCTCATTAACTATAATATTATTTTTCTACTTACAATCAACTTTTCTCTTTAAAGCCCCAAAAAAACTCTTACCTCTGCCCAATATTTTCTCATCTCCTATTTGATCCATTATACCTAAATCAGTACAATTTCTGTTCCTCAAGGATCTCTGAAGTTACTCATTGAAAATATTGAACAACGTTGTCAGTACAATGAAATGAAAAAAGACCTGACCTCTCCCCTAGAGAGCTGGTGCCAGATAAATAAGAAAATATTCACCATCTAGCTACACAAACATTGCCCTTTACTCGGAAAAGCTTAAGTAATTCCCTTAAAGCAAAACTCACATTTACATTTTCTTTGGATTTCAAACATAACACATGTTCCAAACATGCAGACATTTGTTCTTCAGTGACTATTAACAATGTTTCCTTTCACATGTGCTGCATGGCCTATTGAGAGCATTTCTCTTTTAATGCAAGTTTGTGTTAATTTGGTTCAGTGACCACAATTAGGATTTTTTTTACATAAACCTTCTAAAGTAACTCAAGAAAATCCACTCCAAATGTAGCAAGCATATTTTTTTGCTTTTTAAATTCTTTGACATGATAGGAGTTCAGTTCATTTTGCAAAATAACCCATTATAACCCATTATGGAAAGCGGAGCTTAGGAGGGATGATGGTGCCTAAAGGTTTCTCCTTTGCTTGCATCTTCGAAAACAGCTCTATTTCTACCTTTAATGTCTTTATTTTTCCCTTTCAGTGTTCTTTTGAAGATCCTGACCTGGAGTTACATATAGGCTTCAGTTCTTTGTGGGAATGGGACCTGTTTTTGGGGTTCCACTGCTGACCGTTATACGACATGCCAAGGGTTTGGCCCGAGAATCACGATCATGTTCGGAAGCCTAAGATCTCAGGGTTCTGGAGACGGGTGGATCGAGGGTTGGTGTTACGGCAGGAGACTCATGTGTCGTTGGGGAGGCTGGAAAACCTTTTGCTGTGGGCCCGTAGACCTGAGGTCTTTGCGATCTTCGGACACAGAGCTTGAGAAAAGCGACGAAACGGACTTTTAACATCGTAAACCAGCGGGTTGTTGTTATGTCTCCTGCTCGCTGTGAAAATGGGGGACACCTCCCTCTCCCTTCCCAGGGAGAGAGAGAACCTGTGGTTTGCCAAATTTCGGATGAAATGTGAGTCCTTTGGGGTAACTTTAGTCTGTGTCTTTGCTATTGCTTAGCACACGCTTGGGCTTGGAGATGGTAACGATGTGTGTTTTTTTATGCTGGCGGAGGAAGGGGAATTGTTGCTCGCTGCCAATTACGTGTGTGGGGGGAGCTTTGGGGTTCTGACGCTTAACTGTCGTTCATTCTTTGGGGCACTTCTCTGTTTTCATGGATCTCAGGATGTATGTTATATACATTTCTCTGACATTAAATTTGACCTTTGAACCTTATAAAAGTGGCAATGCATTAATGTAGCAAACAGTGTTAACAGATACAGCAAAACATTGCAAGGAATATTGTAATTATTTGAATTTGAATTGACTATTTCTTACATCCATCACGTACATGAGGAGTAAAAATCTTTACATTACGGTAGCACTCTATCGTCCAGTAGCACTCACATTGACAGTGATGAAATGCTTTGAGAGGTTGGTTATGACTGGACTGAACTGCCTCAGCAAGGTCCTGGACCCATTGCAATTTGCCTATCGTCACAATAGGTCAATGGCAGGCGCAATCTCCATGGCTCTTCACACAGCTTTAGACCACCGAAACAACACAAACACCTACATCAGGATGCTGTTCATCGACTATAGCTCAGCATTTAATACCATCATTCCGACAATCCTGATTGAGAAGTTGCAGAACCTGGACCTCTGTACCTCCTTCTGTAATTGGATCCTCCGGAAGACCACAGTCTGTATGGACTGCTGATGACATATCCTCTTCACTGACGATCAACACTGGTGCACCTCAGGGGTGTGTGCTTAGCCCACTGCTCTACTCTGTATACACATAACTGTGTGGCTAGACATAGCTCAAATACCATCTATAAATTTGCTGACGATACAACCACTGTTGGTAGAATCACAGGTGGTGACGAGAGGGCGTACAGGAGTGAGATATGCCAACTAGTGGAGTGGTGCCGCAGCAACAATTTGGCAGTAAGATGAAAGAGCTGATTGTGGACTTCAGGAAAGGTAAGGTGAAGAAAAACATTCCAATCCTCATAGAGGGATCAGAAGTGGAGAGAGTGAGCAGCTTCAAGTTCCTGGGTGTCAAGATCTCTGAGGATCTAACCTGGTCCCAACACATTGATGTTGTCATAAAGAAGGCAAGACAGCGGCTATACTTTATTAGGTGTTTGAAGAGATCTGGCATGTCAACAAATACACTCAAAAACTTTTTGAGTACTAGCCTACAAAGTACTCAGGACATCTTTAGGGTGCGGTGTCTCAGAAAGGCAGTGTCCATTATTAAAGACCTCCAGCACCCATAAGACCATAAGACCATAAGACAAAGAAGCAGAAGTAGGCCATTTGGCCCATCGAGTCTGCTCCACCATTTTATCATGAACTGATCCATTTTCTCCTATTTAGTCCCACTCCCCTGCCTTCTCACCATAACCTTTGATGCCCTGGCTACTCAGATACCTATCAATCTCTGTCTTAAATACACCCAATGACTTGGCCTCCACTGCTGCCCGTGGCAACAAATTCCATAGATTCACCACCCTCTGATTAAAAAAATTCCTTCGCATTTCTGTTCTGAAAGGGCGCCCTTCAATCCTTAAGTCATGCCCTCTCGTACTAGACTCCCCCATCATGGGAAACAACTTTGCCACATCCACTCTGTCCATGCCTTTTAACATTCGAAATGTTTCTACGAGGTCTCCCCTCATTCTTCTAAACTCCAAGGAATACAGTCCAAGAGCGGACAAACGTTCCTCATATGTTAACCCTCTCCTTCCCGGAATCATTCTAGTGAATCTTCTCTGTACCCCTCTCCAACGTCAGCACATCCTTTCTTAAATAAGGAGACCAAAACTGCCCACAGTACTCCAAGTGAGGGCTTACCAGCGCCTTATAGAGTCTCAACATCACATCCCTGCTCCTATACTCTATTCCTCTAGAAATGAATGCCAACATTGCATTCGCCTTCTTCACTACCAACTCAACCTGGAGGTTAACTTTAAGGGTATCCTGTACGAGGACTCCCAAGTCCCGCTGCATCTCAGAACTTCAAATTCTTTCCCCATTTAAATAATAGTCTGCCCGTTTATTTTTTCTGCCAAAGTGCATAACCATACACTTTCCAACATTGTACTTCATTTGCCACTTCTCTGCCCATTCTTCCAATCTATCCAAGTCTCTCTGCAGACTCTCCGTTTCCTCAGCACTACCGGCCCCTCCACCTATCTTCGTATCGTCAGCAAACTTAGCCACAAAGCCATCTATTCCATAATCTAAATCGTTGATGTACAATGTAAAAAGAAGCGGCCCCAACACTGATCCCTGCGGAAAACCACTGGTAACCGGCAGCCAACCAGAATAGGATCCCTTTATTCCCACTCTCTGTTTCCTGCCAATCAGCCAACGCTCTATCCACGTATGTATCTTTCCTGTAATTCCATGGGCTCTTATCTTGTTAAGTAGCCTCACGTGTGGCACCTTGTCAAAGGCCTTCTGAAAATCCAAATATACATCATCCACTGCATCTCCTTTGTCTAGCGTACTGGTAATTTCCTCAAAAAATTGTAATAGGTTTGTCAGGCAGGATTTTCCTTTAAGGAATCCATGCTGAGTTCTGCCTATCTTGTCATATTTCTCCAGGTACTCTGTAACCTCATCCTTGACAATTGACTCCAACAACTTCCCAACCACGGATGTCAAGCTAACAGGTCTATAATTTCCTTCTTGCTTCCTTGCCCCCTTCTTAAATAGCGGAATGACATTTGCAATCTTCCAGTCCTCCGGAACCATGCCAGAATCTATCAACTTTTGAAAGATCATCGCTAATGCCTCTGCAATCTCCACAGCTACTTCCTTCAGAACACGAGGGTGCATTCCATCTGGTCCAGGAGATTTATCTACCTTTAGCCTATTCAGCTTCCTGAGTACTTTCTCTGTCGTAATTGTGACTGCGCACACTTCTCTTCCCTGCCACCCTTGAGTGTCCGGTATACTGCTGTCTTCCTCAGTGAAGACTGATGCAAAATACTTGTTCAGTTCCTCTGCCATCTCCTCATCTCCCATTACAATTTCTCCAGCATCATTTTCTATTGGTCCTATATCTACTCTCACCTGTCTTTTACTCTTTATATACTTGAAAAAGCTTTTAGTATCCTCTTCGATATTATTTGCTAGCTTCCTTTCATAGTTAATGTTTTCTCTCTTAATGACCTTCTTGGTTTCCTTTTGTAAGGTTTTAAAAACTTCCCAATCCTCTCTCTTCCCACTAATTTTTGCTTCCTTGTATGCCCTCTATTTTGCTTTAACTTTGGCTTTGACTTCTCTTGTCAACCACGGTTGCATCCTTTTCCCACTCGAAAATTTCTTCTTTTTTGGAATATACCTGTCTTGCACATTCCTCATTTCTCGCATAAACTCCAGCCACTGCTGCTCCGCTGTCTTTCCCACCAGTGTCTCTTTCCAGTCAACTTTGGCCAGTTCCTCTCTCATGCCACTGTAATTTCCTTTACTCCACTGAAATACCGACACATCAGATTTCAGCTTCTCTTTTTCTAATTTCACAGTGAACTCAATCGTGTTATGATCACTGCCTCCTAAGGGTTCCTTCACCTCAATCTCTCCAATCACCTCCGGTTCATTACACAACACCCAATCCAGTACAGCCAATCCTCTAGTAGGCTCAACAACAAGCTGTTCTAAAAAGCCATCTCGCAGACATTCTACAAATTCTCTCTCTTGAGATCCAGTGCTGACCTGATTTTCCCAATCTACTCGCATATTAAAATCCCCCACAATTATCATAACATTGCCCTTCTGACAACCCTTTTCTATTTCCAGTTGTAATTTGTAGTCCACATCCCTGCAGCTGTTTGGAGGCCTATAAATAACTGCCATCAGGGTCCTTTTACCCCTGCTATTTCTTAGCTCAACCCATAAAGATTCTGCACCTTCCGATCCTATATCACCTCTTTCTAATGATTTAATATCATTTCTTACCAATAAAGCCACGCCTCCCCCTCTGCCTACCTTCCTATCCTTCCAATGCACCATGTATCCTTGGACGTTCAGCTCCCAGAGACATGCATCCTTTAGCCAGGTCTCAGTGATGGCCACAATATCATACCTGCCAATCTGTAGCTGTACAATAAAATCATCCACCTTATTCCCTATGCTGCTTGCATTTAAGTACAACACCTTAAGACCAGTATTTGATACTTTTTGCTTTGATTTCACTGCAACTTTATTGCACTGCAACTCATCCCAATGGCTACAAATTTGCCCCATCACCTGCCTGTCTTTCCTGACATCTTTACTGCTCACTATTTTAGATTTATTTCTGTTTTCCCCTTCCTCCGCTCTATCATTCCGGTTCCCATCACCCTGCCAAATTAGTTTAAACCCTCCCTAACAGCTCTATTAAACTTTCCCACCAGGATATTGGTCCCCTTCGGGTTCAGGTGTAACCTGTCCTTTTTGAACAGGTCATACTTCCCCCAGAAGAGATCCCAATTATCCAAGAATCTGAAGCCCTGCCCCCTACACCAGTCTCTCAGCCACGCATTCATCTGCCTGATCCGACTACTCTTGCCCTTGCTAGCACGTGGCACAGGTAGCAATCCTGAGATGACTACCCTGGAGGTCCTGCTTCTCAGCTTCCTTCCTAACTCCTGGAAATCTCTGTTCAGGATCTCCTCCTTTGTCCTATCTATGTCATTGGTACCAATGTGTACTGTTACGTACCCCGTAACTGGGTTGCCAAACCAGCAGAAATGGATCACTCAGTTGGAGTCTGGAGTACTAGAACTAAGAAAGTTTTATTAAAGAAACAAGCAACACAGTAATCGAAAGGATAATAAATGCAACAGTTCAGCGATGATAAACACACATGTGCACAGAATTAAGATAACAGCATCAATCAAGCTCTATCGTTGTCTAGGGGTAAATGACCAAATTTAAAAGTGACTCAAAGTTCAGTTCAGTTAGTAGTTCAGTTCGCAGTAATCGTTGCCATGGATGGACAATGTGGGGGAAGAGAGACAGAGAACGGGAACAACTGATCATTCAGAACACTGCTTCACTCACAGACCGGCGAGATGGCTCACAAGCAACTTTTGGGCGGGTCCTTGGTGATGTCACCTGAGGTCACCGACTATGACCCCTCCTCCAGATGTGGTCGATCCTCTGCAGTGAACTCGGCACCCAGGCAAGGGCGGACACACACCGGGTTCCCGCTGATCGTACCTTTCCACCCTGGTCGTTGTCTGGTACTTCTCACCCACTCGTGAGAGGCGCACCGCTTCCAGGGTCTCGTTACCTCGGGTGGCGTGTGTGTCTGTCTTAGCGAACCTGTCCCATTTTTATCCCCCTGCTGGGGTATCGCCTGTCCGTCACTTCAAACAGTTCAGGGTTCAAAGGGGGAGCCGCTCCAGACAGCTCTCTCTCTCCCACGTCCCTTCATTACACATCTCCAGACGCTGCTCCATTGTTCCTTATCTCTCCTTCCCCTGAGGGCAGGTGGCAGACCAACTGCTGATGCCACTGATGCTAGCCCAGGCCAGCAAACATCTTAATTTTTATGTGTATTCTCGTCACAGTACCAAGACAACTGGCTGCTCACCCTTCCCCTTTAGAATATTTTAAAAGGCATGTCCTTTTCTCACTGTTACCATCAGGTAGGAGATATAGAGGCCAGAAGACACACACTCAGCGATTCAGGACCACCTTCTTCCCCTCTGCCATCTGATTCCTGAATGGACTTTGAAGCTTTGGACACCACCTCACTTTTTTTAATATACAGTATTTCTGTTTTTGCACATTTTTTAATAATCTATTCAATATACGTCATTGATTTACTTGTTTATTTATTATTATGTTTTATTTTATTTATTACTTTTTTTTTCTCTGCTGGATATTGTATTGCATTGAACTGCTGCTGCTAAGTTAACAAATTTCACGTCACATGCTGGTGATAATAAACCTGATTCTGATTCTGACCCTGATGTCTCCATCTAAATGTGCAATGTGCAATCATAGTCATTTATAATAAATAGAACAGTCAATGTAATATAGAGTACACTCAGGTCAGCGTGGGTTCATCAGTCTGTTGGCCTGGTGGAAGAAGCTGTCCCAGAACCTGTTGGTCCTGGTTTTTATGCTGTGGTACCGCTTCCCGGATGGCAGCAGCTGGAATAGATTGTGGTTGGGATGGCTCTGGTCCCCAATGATCCTACAGGCCGTTTTACACACCTGTCATTGTAAGTATCCTGAATTATGGGAGGTTCACAACTACAGATGTGCTGGGCCATCCGAACCACTCTCAGCAGAATCCTGCGATTAAGGGAGGTACAGTTTCCATACCAGACAGTGATGCAGCCAGTCAGCATGCTCTCAATTGTGTCCCTGTAGAAAGTTCTTAAGATTTGGGGGCCCATTCCAAACTTCCTCAACTGTCTGAGGTGAAAGAGGCGCTGTTATGCCTTTTTCACCACACAGCTGGTGTGTACAGACCATGTGAGGTCCTTGTTGATGTGGATGCCGTGGAACTTGAAGCTGTTTATCTTCTCAACCCCAGATCCATGATGTCAATAGGGAACTTTAAGGCACGAGTGATCAGACCATGGAAGTAGTTATATCAATCTTGATGACATACAATTGTATTAGGATGGTTGGTACTTGTGAATAGAGACACTATAAATTGGCACTGATAAATTGTATTATCTTCTGAAACCAGATGGGCAACAATTAAGCAACTGGCACTTCATTTGCAGCAAAGGCAACTGCATTCAACTGTTTCTGTCAGGCTTTCTTACTAGAAGGCTTGGCAAGATCAGGTGTTTACCAGTTTATCCCTGAGTAACTGGGTTTATCAAAAATTATATCCAACCATTAAGTAGGATGGTTAATAAGAGACAGAGGAGCACGAAGTGCTCACCACTAAAGAACAATTTCTCCCTCCATATTAATAAATTAACTATAAGCAACAATTAGCAATTCAAAATAACGGAGTAGAATTTCATCTTTTGTTACTTGCATCCAACATATAATGAGGTAAAGGCTGTGTTTTGTCCTTCATTTCCATATTTTAATTCCATTAACTTTGATGGGACACGAATTTGGAAGTAGAATGCAAGAAGCACCCACCACACTGATGAGTATTTAGTAAAAGTGTCTTATTTATGAGGTTAGACTAATCCCACAATAGCATAAGACACTTGTTTGTGTCTTTGAATGGATAATCAATCCTTCTATATAAAGTGTATTCAGTGAAAAATTGGTGGAGATGAATTGATTTATTTCATAGGCTGTGAACAGACAGAGTTTTAATTATGACCAATTTTGTCTAGTTTGTTTGACAAAATCTTGTGCAATGATATAAAATAAATACCATATAATCCCTTTTCCTAACAAAGTACTACTGACTTAAGCAAGCCAGGGGGTATTCCAACCTTTAGCTAATCAACTGACAGAGTCCACTAGATTTCCACTTCTTTAAAAATTTGAGGAGGCTTCTGTTTTTTCTTTAGTCTTAAACACACTAAATGTGGAAGATAGCTTTCAGAAAACAATTAAGTTAGACAGGTTCTTGGTCAATAATGGTCCAGATAAAGCCAGTGGATCCCAGAAAATCACTTCTGCTCCTTTGGAGAATACTAGTAAATTCAACAGTTATCTTTGACATACCTCTCCAAGTCCTTCTCCAGAGAAGTACTTCCTGTTCACATGCCAGTTTCTAGTTGTCCTATAAAAAGGGAACTGTCATCTGACACAGGGTAGGGATTTGGAGGCCTGGCAGTAGGCTTTTTCAAAAGGCAATCAGCCCCAGTACAGGTGTTCTGAGGATGACAGGTACCAACCATAATTTGAGGTAGCTGGTGCCCCAATATTGCCAAATGGAAATCAATGACAAAAACTTCCAACTATCCTGCAGTAGTTATGGCATCTCTTCCACCACGATGACCTACTCAGGTACCCATTTAGTGAACTTCACAGACCTGATGTAGATTAGGAGACTGCTTCGCTGAGCACCTACCATCAGAAAAAGTGGACCTCCCTGTGGCCATCCACTTTAATCCAACTTCCCATTTCTATTCCAACAAGTCAGTCCATGGCCTCCTCTACTGTTGCAATGACGCCACACTCAGGTTGGAGGAGTAAACCTTATATACTGTCTGGGTAGCCTCCGACCTGATGGCATAAACAGCGATTTTTCAAACTTCCAGTAATGCCACCCCCTGCTTCATCATTCCTCATTCCTGTTTCCCTCTCTCACCTTATCTCCTTACCTGCCCTTCACCTTCCTCTGGTGCTCCTCCCCCTTTTCTTTCTTCCATGGCCTTCTGTCCTCTCCTATCAGATCCCCCCTTCTCCAGTCCTGTATCTCTTTCACTGATCAACTTCTCAGCTCTTTATTTCACCCTTCCCCCCTTCCCAGTTTCACCTATCACCTTGTGTTTCTTCACCCCTCCCCCCACCTTCTTACCCTGACTCCTCAACTTTTTTTACTCCAGTCCTGATGAAGATCTCGGCCCAGAACATCAACTGTACTCCTTTACATAGATTTTGTAGCTTGGGAAAAAGTACACACTCAGGACAACAAAGACTTGTTCAGGTTTTAATTCCTTTATCGGTTTTTGATGTATAAGTGCCAGAAGAGGGTCGCAAAACAAAATGAACGAATTTACAGTCAGTTCTTGCCGTTACAATCTCAGTTTAACTTTCGATCCACACCCTTGTGTATGGACAGAATTATGTATGCAGTATAAAAAGCACCAGAACTAATACGGTACTAATATGGTAGTGGCAATCCTGAAGGAACACAATACAAACAACATTAGAATCCCACCCACCCTGCATTTTATACATAACAGCGAAAAATGTAAGCGAACACATCTCATCTAAGACGTATAAACGTGCTGAACTTCCGAACAGAGACTAAACATTCACGTTACGCGGTTATATGCACAATCAGTCCTGATACAATAAAGTTAGACAAAAGGTACACTTTGGCACAACTTTTACAAGGTATTGCCTGGTAGTTAAATTACAGGAAGACTGGCGTACTTGGATGGTGAGGAACTTGGTATAAGCCACGCTACCCAGCGTTGATTTCTTCACTCGTGGAAATCTAAAGCATCCACATGTAAAACATGTCAAATTACCGGTATTCTTGATCCGCCAACAAGCATAAACGAATTCATATGGATATTGTCAATTAATGCTCACCTTCCCTCACCATGCCCAGCACACTCTGGGAGGAACCCAATTCCAACGCCCTACCACATCTTCAGCAGAAAGCAAAATGGTCTCCCCACTATCCCGCGAGTGTGTAATGACATCACCGTCTCCCTTAAAGGCACAGACAATTATTCTAGCATTACCCGGATGGATGCCTAAGTACACTTTTAACGATACTGAATAAGATCCTACGGTCACCTGATTACATAGATGTTGCCTGGCCTGCTGAGTTCCTCCAGCATTTTTGGTGTGTTGCTTGGATTTTCAGCATCTGCAGATTTTCTTTTGTTTATGATTGGAAAATACCCAAATTGGCATTCAAAAGGGGACATCCTGTGAGCCAAATGCTGTAGAGTGTTGAGGGCAACCTTTGCCCATACGAAATGGTTGCTCCACTCATCTGGCCTTTCAGAGACCAGGCATCTTAGGGTACATTCCATATCTTGGTTCACCCCTCTGTCTGGATGTTGTACTGCGGGTGAAACCCAAAGGAAGAATTCGTTGTTGCCCCAATCAGCTTGCAAAACACCCTTCAGAAAAGTGATGCAAATTGTGGACTGTGATCCGACACAATGTCCACCAGAACTGTATGGATGGTGAAGATCTGGTGCAGGACAATATTGGTCGTGTCCACCAAGGAGTAGTCTGTCCAAGGCAATGAATTTGCAGGCCTTTGAAAAACGACCCACAATTACCATGATAAAGATAATCTCCTTGGAAGGAGGAAAACCCGTGACAAAGTCCATGAAGATGTGTGCCCATTGTCTGTCTGGAGGAGGTAGGGGGTGGAGAAGCCTTGAGGTTTGGTACAGGGCTCCTTGTTCCAGCTGCACACATCTCAAAACTGTGTGTGCTGCCGAACGTCTTTCATCATTCCAGGCCACCAATACCTCCTCTTGATAAACTCGAGGGTCCTGGCAAACCTTGGGTGAGCTGTCATTCTCACTGAATGTCCTCACTGGAGTACCTGGGACTGGACGGAAATTAGGACGAAAAGCCGACCTGGAGGATCATTCTTTGGAATCTCTCCTTGTGCTTGGGGCTAGAAAACAAGAACATTGATTCCCCAGTGAATTTGCATTACCAACTTGGCTTGGGGCAAAATGGTGATCTGCTGCTCTTCTCATTCTGGTTCATCAAACTGACAGGACAGGGCATCTAGCTTCTAGTTCTTTGACCCTGGTTGATAAGTCAGGATGAAATTAAAGCGATTCAAGAACGAAGACCAGCTGCCCTGCCTGGAAATCAGCCTCTTGGCCTCCTGAATATCAGCCAGGCCTTGTGGTCAGTCCAAGTGATAAAAGAGTTCCTGGCCCTCTCTAGCCAGTAGTACCATTCCTCTACAGCTAACTTAACCGCAAGAAGCTCCCAGTTCCCGATGTCGTAGTTCATCTCTGCCGGGGATAGCTGCCTGAAAAAGAATGCACACAGGTGCAGTTTATTGTCCAAAAGTGTCTATTGAGACACCAGTGCACCCACTCCAGCAACTGAGGCGTCCACCTTCACAATGAAGGGAAGATCCAAGTTAGGTGCAACCAAAATGGGAACTGTTGAGAGCCGCTGTTTGAGCTCTGTGAAAGCAGCCTCTGCTTTGGTAGTCCAAACAAAAGGGCCTGTGGATCGCTTGGTTAGTGCAGCTAGTGGAGTTACCACTGAGCTGCAGTTCCTGATGAACTTTTGGTAAAAGTTGGCAAATCCCAGGAACCATTGGATTTGTTTCACACTAGATGGTTGTGGCCAATCTCCTACTGCTTGCGTCTTACTAAACCCATCTTGAGATTGCCATTAGAGATGATGAAGCCCAGAAATAAAATGGTACATGAAATTCAGATTTCTCCAGCTTAACGTAAAGTCCATGATCAAGATGTCGCTTGAGGGCATGCTCCTCCATGGACTTTGACAAATTAGGATATCGTCCAACTAGACGAAGGCATACTTATGGAGATCATCTAGGAACACAGTGTTTATAAAGGCCTGGAAAACTGCTGGCATGTTCACAAGGCCAAAGGGCATGACCAGGTGTTCATAGTGGCCTGTGGTGTGTTGAAGGCCATCTCCCACTCATCACCCTCCTTCATGAGAACAAAGTTGTATGCACCACGCAAGTCTAGCTTCAAGACTACTCTTGCCCCTTGGAGAATCTCGAAGGCAGTATTCATGATTCTTGACAATTTTGTGATTCAGCCCTCTATAATCAATGCATAGTCGAAGGCTCTCGTCCTTTTTCTGTACAAAATAGAAGCCAGCATTGGCTGGAGAGGTGGAGGGCCGAATGAATCCCAGGGCAGGAGCCTCTTTTATATATTCCTCCGGAGCACTTCGCTCCAGGCCCAAGAGCATGTATAATCAACTCTGTGGAGGACAAGTACAAGGCAGTAGATCTATTACACAATGGTAGCTTTGGTGTGGTGGAAGTCAAGGCCTTTTCCTTGCTGAAGATCTCTTCCAAATCCTTGTAGATGCAAGGGTTTTCTGCTGGCTGGGTGCTGCAATTACCCCTGAACCTTTCTCCGAGAAAGACCCCTGAGACTACTTAGGTAGCGTGAGTGATTTGGCAGATCTGTAGTCTCTTCCATAGATTCACAGGAGTTTTTAGTGAAAGAAGTGGCCACATCACAGTCCAAATCCTCATCCGTATCCTCAGACATTGGAAGCTAGGCGCAACAAATGGTAGTGCTTCTGGGACTAGGCTTCAACGGTCTCTGTTTTGGAACCTTCCTCTGAGACGGGCCCCGACAACTAGAACCCACTGCTTGGGCATCTCCTTGGTTTGCTCCTGAACTAAAAATCTAGATCCAGCACACCCCTGACTGGACAGGGGCCTATTGGCTGGAGCCAGCTTGTTTTCCCTTGAAGGTAGGATTGGATTTCCTGAAGGCTCCAGGTTACTCTGAGCAGAAATCCGTCATCTTGTTGAAAAATAATGTTCTCTGCATGATCCCCTATCCTTATTCACAAGACCAATGTCTGCTGCCAGATCTGCCCGGAACCAAGCGGACAACCATCCAAGACAGTTGTGGACATGGACTGACTCATCACCTGCAGCTGTATGTTGAGCCAACCAGTGGATCCCAAGGCCAGGATTTTCCTGCTGCCCCAGAGTCCAAAAAAGCATTCACCTCTTGTCCGTTCATACCCCAGGAGATTGCTGCCCTCAGTGTGGTACCAAAATCTGTGAGGTTGGGAGTAGTGATTGCTGCAATCTCAGTGCTTCCAACACCAGACAGTCTTAACAGTTCTTCTGATGGCTGCAGCTTTGTACATTCAGTCTGCAGGTGACCTGCTTCCCCATAATAATAGCAGCAACCTTGACTCTGACACCAGAACCTTACACAACAAAACAAATCTGCAGATGCTGGAAATATGAGCAACACACACAAGATGCTGGAGGAGCTCAGCAGGAAACTCTAGTCGGCAGAGATTCTTATGCGGAAAGTTTGCCTGGGCTCAACAGGGTCTTGAGCGGAAGACGGACTGGTCATAGTCCAAGATCGGGGAGTGGAACTACAATGCATTGAGACTGGGCTCTGGCTAGTCCTCTTTGACCTCTTATTGTAGTCCCACTTACGCTCTGCCAGATGATTATCGGGATGAATGGATTGGTCGATCAGAAACTCTAAGTCCTCTGCTGGCTCTCCCAAGGCAAGAGCATCCTTCAGTTCATCTCAGAGTCTGTGGTGGTATAGAGTGGCCAAGACCTCCCTGTTCCAGCCACTCTCTTGGGCCAAGGTCCAAACGCGATAGCGAAGTCAGCCACTGGTTGTCCAACCTGTCAAATCTTCATCAAGCGGTTTGAGCCTCAGCCCGCGTCGGCCAGGTGATGGAACAGCTTCCTCCTGGCAGCCATGAATTCCTCCGAATCTGAGCAAACATCTGATTTTCATTCACAATGTGAAGTACCCCAGGACAGGGCTCTTCCAGTCAGAAGAGAGATAACGATGAAGACCTCCTTTCTGCGTTCCGGAAGGAACTGGGGAGGCTGGAGTTCAAACGCTAGCAAGCATTGAATGAGGAAGCCACAGCAAGACTCTGGGTCACCGTCAAATCTCTCCAGGTTGGAAGATGTACTGGTTCTGTAGCTGGACCGACTGGTTCTCTCGAGTGGTTCTGGCTTCCTCCTTACAAAAGTTGACCAATGGCTGCCTGGAGATCGTGTATCTCCAAGCTCTCTCTGGAAATATTTTCACTGTGGCTGGTCACAGTGCATGAAAGTGTCTGATACCCCATTGGGTCCATACTGGCTCAATCAGACTGTGATGAGAGTCCTTGGCGAAAATGGTTTGGATCCAAATGCTGGAGTAATGAAGTATCAATTGACACATGGTATCAAACTGGATTGAGAACCGGGCACAAAACAAATACTAGATAAAATCACTGGTAGGGCTTATGATTGAGCACCAATCCTCAGATTCTTGGCATCCAAAACATGATTGCCAGTTAACAGAACAGTTCTGAAGCTTTAAAGCAGCTGGCCATTTATCTATATTCCAGAGAGATAGAGTGTCTAAACCCTGGAAGCTGGCGTGGTTGGGTGCATATCGTAACAGGTGGTCGATGGTCGTATGTGCAGGTAGTGCATATCACATGTCCTGGTTATGGGACCACTGACATCAGGCATACAATCTCTGAAGAATATTAATAATGACTGGGGTCATCCATCTTATAAAGACACTACTCAGAAGAAGGCAATGGCAAACCACTTCCGTAGAAAAATTTGCCAAGAACAATCATAATCAGGGAAAGACCATGCTTGCCCACATCATATGACATGGCACATGACGAACAAAAGTGTGATGAGGCTTTCAAGGTCGATGGATATCTCTTGGTTAGACAGTTCATCTCTCAAGTGCTCTGAGAGGCTGTGATGGTAATGGGCTAGCAGTGCTTTCTCATTCCAGCTGCACTCCACTGCGAGGGTCCTGAATTCAGCACCAAGCGTGAGCCTTGACAAGGGCAAAATATCCGATCCGTGCACATCTTTCCACTTCCTGGATGGTTGAAAACCCGATGCAGCTCAGCAGGGAATTCCGCACATTTATTGCAAATGGTGGTTTTATTGTCCCATTTAGTACTGGCCCAGGTCAGAGCTTGCCCAGTCAAAAGAGAGATGAGAAAGGCAATCTTGGCTTGGTCCTTGGAATATAGCAATGGCTGGAGCTCAAAATGTAAGATGCACTGCCACAGGAAGCTGTGGCATCAGGCTGGGGATTCATCAAAGCTTTCAGAGACCAGAATTCAGCACCATGAGGGAGAAGGCTGACTGTCGAGGGGTTGCTGTATCGAGATGGAGATTTGGAAGAGAGTGGCAAACAGATGGTCAATAGTTTCCTCTTGGATCATGTGCTCATGTCGACGGACGACCCCCTTCAGGAGCATACTCCTGAAATTGCACCATCTCGGATCGCAAGACCCTGCAGCGGATAGTGGGGTCAGCTGGGAAGATCATCGGGGTCTCTCTTCCCTCCATTACAGATAGTTACACCACACGCTGCATCTGTAAAGCAAACAGCATTATGAAGGACCCCACGCACCCCTCATACAAACTCTTCTCCCTCCTGCCATCTGGCAAAAGACACCGAAGCATTCGAGCTGTCACGACCAGACTATGTAACAGTTTCTTTCCCCAAGCCATCAGACTCCTCAATACCCAGAGCCTGGACTGACACCAACCTACTGCCCTCTACTGTGCCGATTGTCTTGTTTATTATTTACTGTTATGCCTGCACTGTTTTGTGCACTTTATGCAGTCCTGGGTAGGTCTGTAGTCTAGTGTAGTTTTTGTGTTGTTTTACATAGTTCAGTGTGGTTTTTGTATTGTTTCATGTAGTACCATGGTCCTGAAAAATGTTGTCTTGTTTTTACTGTGTACTGTACCAGCAGTTATGGTTGAAATGACAATAAAAAGTGACTTGACTTGAATTGATACTCTGCTTGGTCAATTATTATTTCATTTACTGATGTCTACACTTCTCGCTGACAAGACAGCCAACATAATCAAGGACCCCTCCCACAATAGATATTCTGTCTTCTGTTCCTCACCCCTAGTAGACAAAAGACTAAAAGGAGGCACCCCAGGCTCAAGAACAACTTCTACACTGCGTTTATAAGCCTATTGAATGGACCTCCTGTATAAAAGATAGATTCTTGACCTCACAATTTACCTTGTCATAGTCTTGCACGTAATTGTCTGCCTGCACTGCACTTTCTCTGTAATTGTCACACTTTATTATGCATTCTGTTATTGCTTTTTTTAAGTACTTCCTCAATGTACTGATGTGATGAAAAATAGCATAGCAAACATTTTCAGTGTACCTCAGTACGTGTGACAATTGGAACCAATTTACTAATTTCTAGTATCTCACCAGAGGGTGTTCTAGAATGGCATTATTGATTTGCAGTTGAAATTATCTTAGTCTCTGTTTCAGCTCATCAAACTTCATTTGCAACCAAGGTCCAAGAATATGCTCGGGGTTGAGGAGGGTGGGGGGGGGATGGGTGGAGAGTGGTTGTGGGAAGTAGACAGATAGGGAGCTGTTGCCTAAGCACAGCATGGCTGGGTGGATTGAGAGTGGGCCAGACATGGAAACTGTTGTCTCTGTGCAGCTACACATCAATTAAACAAAAGCGTGCATGAGGGAGATAGCTTTAACCGGTATATTCACACTGCAGTGAGAGAGAGAGAGAGAAATAGCGCAGATCAATGTGCATGCGTAGACAACAGATCAATGCACATAGGTTAGTTATCAGTCCACATGTAGTGCTAAGGGGAAGTCAATGCCTGAAGGAAATAAATCCGTACATTACACTTCCCCTCCTTCAGATTAATGCAGCATAAAACTGTATATGTACAAAACATTCAATTTCCATTTCACAAACTATATTCCAAATAAACATGCTTTCACAATAATGGTCCATCGCTATACTAAAGACTCAGTCTTTTGGGTGGCACTCTGTTTCTTTCAGGAAAGCGCCTCTAGACCTGTGGAGAGGCATCAGGTCTGGCAGGTGTCTTGTCAAAGACTACATTCTCGGTTGCCGGTGGCACTTTACTTTTCAGTAACATCATCACTGAGATGTAAGTCCAGTGACTGTAATATGCCCATGTTGTTGGATGCATTCAACTCAGGTGTATTCTTCGGTTGAGCTTCCAGTATCTATTCCACATGATGTTTCCACTTCTGATGGAGAGTGGACATGAAAGCACAGAGGAACATCTGGAGAAATTTCTGAAACGCCTGTCCGCTGCTGTCGTTACTGTGTGGTTAGGAATCTTTTGGAGGGTAGGCCTCAAAATCCCCGGCCTTGCCTGCTTTTGGCGACCGAGAAGGAGGTCGAATCGTTCTGCAGAGATGCCGCTCAGTACTCGGTGTCGGACAGCTGATCAGAGCTCGAAGTTTTCGGATGACTCAGAGTCGGATTGTGGTCGGCATGACAGGGAGAGTTTTTCTTCCTTCTCCCATCTGTGTGAGATGTGGGATATTTGAGAAACTTTGAACTTTACTGTGCTCATGGACTTTCTTCATCAAGTTATGGTATTGTTACACTGTTTGTAACTGTATGTATAATTATGTGGTTTTGCCAGTTTTTTCAGTCTTGGTTTGTCCTGTGTTTTGTGATACCACACCGGAGGAAATAATGTATCATTTCTTAATGCATGCATTACTAAATGACAATAAAGGGGACTACGTGTCTTCATAATCTAATCCCCAACATCCACTGTGTACATCAGTGGTCCAGTTCTTGTAGCTATCCTACCGGGTGTCCACTTGGCTTCTTGTTTATCATGCACTAGGACTTCCTGTCCAAACTCGAAGCTCCTTGCTGATTCACTTTGCAACTGACTGAATTGTTTATCCTGCACTTCTCTCCAGAGGTCTAGTTTCAGGAGATCCACGCAAGATCTCAGATTCCTGTTCATGAACAGCATTGCAGGTATTTGATTTGTTGTCGCATGCACAGAATTCCAATACATAAAAAGGAAGTTGTCCACCTTGTGCTGTAGAGAAACGTCCTCTTTCCCCATAACTTTTATGGATTTCTTGAAGGTTTGTTTGGATAAACTTTTTAGATAACCCATTTATTGTTGGCTGGTGAGGAGCTGACTTGAAATGTCTGGTGCCATTTTTCTTCATGAACAGTCAAAATTCTTCTGACGGGTATTGTAGTCTGTTGTCACTCACAATTTGTTCAGGAAAGCTGTTTCTGGCAAAGACAGTTCTCAGAGTGCAGACAGTTTTTCCTGATGTGGTTGATTTCATTGGTATAAACACTGGACACTTCGAATGAGCATCCACAGCAATCAGAAACATGGAGTCCATGAATGGCCCAGCAAAGTCAATATGTATTCTTTGCCATGGTGAAGACGACCACTACCATGGGTGTAATGGTGCCTATGGGGGTGCATTTTGAACTTTGGCATCCCAAACAGCTTTAGGCCAAGTCTTCAATCTGTTTATCTATTCCTGGCCATCACACATAGCTCCGGGTGAGGCTCTTCATCTGGACTTTATCCGGGTATCCTTCATGCAGATTCGCTAACACTCTGGTGTGCACGAGCTCCACACATCAACGTTCTTTGACATATAGGCAGGTTGTCTCGTCTCACTGATAACTATGGAAACATAGGGTTACCATGAGCTGGCCATCCTTGCATGGTGATTTCATAGGCTTTTGACCATGTTGGGTCATTCCTTGCTTCTCTTTGTGTTTCAGAATTTGCTACCACCAATGCTGTGTGGAACTCTTCTGCTGGGTCTCAGTATGAAGACTTTTCTTCTTCAATTGCCAACAATGGAAGACGTGACAAGTCATCGGCATTGCTGTGTTGTTTGGTACCCTTGAACTCTATGTCATAAGAGTGGGCTCCTAGGAAAGTCTTTCATTTCCTCATCCATGTTATTTGCCTTACAATACAGTTCAACCCTCTCAATATACGACTCCCAGCCTTCATTAGCACTAGCAATTTTGACAACTTCCCAACTAAAGCCATGACCATGTTATTTTCACTTTAACTTTGTTAGCTGTGCGTTTTTCACTGAGCACGATACAGTCACTCACTCATCCCTTTATAGCCTCCATGATGGCCTACTACATATAGTTTCACTCTTTCCTCTCGCTGTCTCATCCTGTAATCACCCTGTAACTGTTGGTGCCGTTAGTGATATTCTCTGACATTCAGGTTCGTACTCATCGCCAATTTGTTGTGTCTGTACAATTACATATCAATTAAATAAAAGCACACACGTAGGAGATGGCTTTAATTGGTGTATTCACATTGCAACGAGACGGGGGGGGAGAGGGAAAAAGAGAGAGAGAGAGAGCAGTTCAATGAGTATGTGTAGACAACAGATCAATGCACATAGGTAAGTTATCAGCCCATATATAGTGCTAAGGGGAGTCATTGCTCCAAAAGAAATAGATCCATACATTACAGAAACTGCATGAGAAAGCTGGGTTGCAGCAGTGAGCAGGCTTCATCAGGATAATGTCAGGAGGCAAAACACAGAGGCAGGAGTGCAAGGAAGACAGAGGTCTCATTTCTTACCCATAAGTTGACATCATAACTCTTATCATCTCATATCTATCAAGCTACAGTTTTAATGCTTGATCTCATTCATTATTTAAATGTTCCTTTAATTAAAAAAAAATAGTTCCTTTAATTTAAGTGCATTTGCTTTGATTGTCCCAGAGTTAAGTAAAAGTTTATGTCAACTTCCTGGTACAGCGACTGTCTCTCATTCCTAAGTAATACTGGGGTTGGAAGTGGCATTGTGAATCCATTCACTGTGAAGAGAATGGGAAAGCAACAATTTTTGAAAGATTGCCAGTTATCTGCAGAACCACAGTCTGCTGTAACAGGGTGTAGACCATTTTATTTCTGACAGTTCCCCATGACAAGCCTATGAACAAGTTTAATCCAGGAACATTGCATGGGGAATGACAAACCAACTCATATCCCTAGTGAGGAGGTCATGTTGCACTTGCAAGGCATCTCAGCAATGAAAAGTCTGGTTGATTTTAAGTTTGCATAATTTGACCAGGAAATCACTGCAAATGCAGATTACTCTGGTTAAATAGATTCTCTGTCAATTAATGTTGATAAAACGTAATGCAATCCAGTTAATGCACATGGGTGTTGGACTTGCATTCTCAATATTTTTTATTAATTTTCAAATTGATAAACATAACAATGATAATGATACAAAGAGATCGGGATTACATTAATAACGGTTAACGTATACAGACACAGACTCCAAGTAACATATGTAATTTAAGCCTCCCAATCTCTTAATAACTGAACATGAAAAAGATTCAAAAAATGTTACATAAAAAAATTCCCCTACACTAAAAAAAACCAAACCAAAACAAAACAAAGGCTGGGCTGCCAGGTTTCATCGGTTAAAATCATTATTTGTTATTAACTCCACTCCTCTATACACAAACAAAAAGTTATTGAAAAGGATTCGGAAAAGCTCAGCTTACATCATATGAAAATGTTGAATAAATAGCCTCCAAGTTTCTTCAAATTTAACCGAATATCGATAGTACCACTCCTAACTTTTTCCAAGTTTAAACATGTTACAGTTTGGGAAAACCATTGAAATGTAGTAGGGGGATTAGAATCTTTCCATTTAAATAAAATGGATCTTCTTGCTATTAATGTAACAAATGCAATCAAATGGCAAGCTGAAGGGGATAAATGATCCGAGTCTATCACTGGTAATCCAAAAATTGCAGTAATACGATGAGGTTGTAAATCAATATGCAAAACTACTGAAATAATATCAAAAATTCCAATATTTTTCCAAAAGAGGGCAAGACCAGACCATATGTGTCAAGGAAGCTACCTCAGAATTACATCTGTCACAGACAGGATTTATCTGGCAATAAAATTGAGCTAAATTATCCTTGGACATACGGGCCCTATGAACCACCTTAAATTGTATCAAAGCTTGTCTAGCACACATTGAAGAAGTGTTAACTAGTTGGAGAATTTTCTCCCATTTCTCTATAGGTAAAGATACCTGAAGTTCTCTTTCCCATTCCTTCTTAATTTTATCAGCTGTACCTAGATGTATTTTCGTTATTAAATCATAAATAATTGCTATTAAACTCTTCTGATAGGGATTTAAACCTAATTTTTTTCCTGCAATTTCAGTTTGATACGGTATCGGATAAGTAGGTAAAATAACATTCAAAAAGTTTCTAATCTGTAAATATCTGTAAAAAATGTGATCTATGCAAATTATATTCATTAGACAACTGTTCAAAAGACATGAGACAATTAACCTTGAATAAATCACAAAAACATGTTATTCCCTTCGTTTTCCATAAAAGAAAAGCTTGATCAATTCTGGGTGGTTGGAAAAAAACTGGATATAATAGGACTGGATAGGATAAATTTATTCAATCCAAAAAATTTACGAAATTGAAACCATATTCGTATTGTATATTTAATTATTGGATTAATCCTTTGTTTATTCAGTTAGTAAGTGCAAAGGGAAGTGAAGCCTCTAAAATAAAAGCCAATGAGAACCCTTGTATAGACTTGCACTGGAGGTTCACCCATCGTGGACATTGAATTTCATCCAAATCTTGTGTCCAGAACGTTAGATATCGAAGACTAAATGCCCAATAATAGAATCTAAAGTTCGGCAATGCCAAACTGCCATCCTTTTTTGATTTCAGTAAGTATTTCTTACTTAACCTAGGATTTTTATTCTGCCATATATATGAAGAAATTTTAGAATCAATAATATCAAAAAAGAATTTACAGATGAAGATTGGTACCGCCTGAAATAGATACTGAAATTTAGGTAAAATAATCATCTTAATAGCATTAAATCAGCCAATCAATGATAATGATAATGGGGACCATCGAGTAAGCAGTTGTTTAACATGATCAGTTAAGAGTAAGAAGTTAACTTTAAATAGATTCTTAAGCTTCTTAGTAATTTTAACACCCAAATAAGTAAAATAATCAGTAACCAGTCTAAATGGTGATTGTCCATAGATTAGAATTTGTGTAGTCGCACTGATACGCTACGAGTGAAAACAGGACACTGACTTGAGCAGGGTCAGGTTGAACCGTTTACTGTTTGAATCTGCGTGAGTTTAAGTACCCGCTCCCAGCAACCCCGCTGTCTGCGGGGCGGAAACGACGTCAGCCTCTGAGCTGAGGTCTGCCCAACACTCTGATTCCTCTCGGTTGCCGCTGGCTGCGGGTTCGCCAGCGACTGTTGGAGCCGGTTCGCCTGCTGCGTGGGCGAGCTGCCACACTTGCATATTTAATGGGCAAAGATCACTCTTATTAAGATTCAATTTATAACCAGAAAAACTACTGAACTGAGCAAGTATTGATATTACTGCAGGGATGGATTTCTCTGGGTTAGAGATATATAGTAACAGGTCATCTGCGTATAGTAATACCTTATGCGTCCCATTCCCACGAATAATGCCAAATATATTGGATGAATCACGAAGAGCAATTGCCAAGGGCTCCAAGGCGATATCAAATAGTAAAGGGCTTAAAGGACAGCCCTGTCTAGTACCTCGAAAAAGCCTAAAAAAGGTGGATCTCTGATTATTGGTAAGTACAGAAGCCAAAGGTGTATGATATATCTATTTAATCCAAGATATGAATTTTGGGCTAAAATTAAATTTCTCAAGCGTGTTAAATAAATATTCCCATTCATCGCTATCAAACTCCTTCTCAGTGTCAAGCGAAATAACACATTCTGGAGTTTTAGACGAAGAAGTATATACAATGTTCATTAACCCCCGAACATTAAAATATGAATAATGATTTTTAATAAATCCTGTCTGGTCGTCAGAGACAATTTGTGGCAATACATTTTTCAAACTAATTGCTAATATTTTGGAAAAGATTTTGGAGTCCACATTCAACAAGGATATAGGTCTATATGATGCACATTCAGTGGGGTGTGTATCTTTTTTAGGAATTAAAGAAATAGATGCTTCATAAAAGGTTTGTGGTAATTTACCTACAAATAAGACATCCTTAAAGATTCTACATAACCAAGGAGAAAGTAGATGTGAAAAAGATTTAAAAAATACTACTCTATACTCATCCAGATCGGATGCTTTACCAGAATTCATCGAAGAAATTGCTTTCTTTGTTTCTTCTTCCGTAATTGGTGCATCTAGTGCTAAATGTTCATTAAGTGGTAATTCGGAATATTCAATTTCCTTAAAAATTCATGCTTTATGGTAGTGTCATCAGGAAATTCTATTTTAGAAAGAGGTGTAGAGTTCATGAAAAGATTTATTAATTTTGTCATGGTCAACCGTCAAAATACCATCCCGTTTATGAACTTTAATAATCTGACGTTTAGCCAAAGCAGCTATCAATTGGTTGGCCAGTAATTTACCCGTTTTATCACCATGTATATAAAATTTCTCTTAGTTTTAAGTAATTGATTTTCAGTCGGGGATGTTAATAACAAATTGTGTTGCATCTGAAGTTCAACTCTTTTTATAAAGCTCCAGATTAGGAACAATAGAATATTTTTTATCAATTTCTTTAATCTTATCAACCAATGTACATATTTCATTATTAATTCAGTTTTTCAATCCAGCAGAATATGAAATAATTTGCCCAGGATATATACTTTAAAAGTATCCCATAATATCCCACTGGAAATTTCTTCCGTAAATTTGTTGAAAAGAAAAAGGCAATCTGTTCTTTAATAAAGTTAACAAAGTTTAAGTCCTGAAACAGAGTAGAACTGAACTGCCGTTGTCTAGCACGGAAAGGTACATCAGTTCATTTGATTGATAGTTTCAGGGGCGCATGATCAGAGATGGCGATTGCCTCGTACTCACAGGCAGTAACAGACAAAACTAATCGAGAGTCGATAAAAAAGTAATCAATTCTGGAGTGATTATGATATACACAAGAAAAGAATGAGAACTCTTTATCGTTAGGATGTAAAAACCTCCAAACTTCTAAAATTCCGGAGTCAACTAAAAAAGAATTAGTAAAAATAGCAGATTTGTTTGGAAGTACCTGATTGGGTGCAGTCCTGTCCATCAAGGGATTCAGGCAAAATTAAATCAGTTAAAATCTCTGCCCATTATCAACGTATATTCATTTAAATTAGGAAGAGATGCAAATAAATACTTAAAGAATTCAGGATAGTCGGTATTTGGTGCATAGATATTAACTATAACAAATTTTTGGTTATAAAGTAAACCAGTAATTAATAGAAATCTACCATTCAGGTCTAAGATTGTTTCATAGTGAACAAATGAAATCGAGGTGTCTATAAAAATAGAGACTCCTTACCTTAGTCTGTGAATTGGAGTGAAATTGTTATCCTATCCAAAACCGAAAAAAACGCTGATTATCCTCCTTCCTCACATGAGTCTCCTGGGCAAAGATAATCTGAGCATTCAACCTATAGAAAAACTTTTAAAATCTTCTTCCGTTTAATCCGATGATTAAAACCATTCGTATTCCATGAAACAAAGTTAATAATATTATCTATTTTACTTGAATAATCCATATGGTATGTAAAAGGTTAACCTTACTGCATAAGAAACTCATGAATCAGGAAGAGGGAAAAAGACTTAAAGGGGAATTGGAAGTTACGACAATTCAGACATATTTGTAGTTTCAGTTCAGCCCAGATGAAAAAAAACTGAACTAAAAATAGCCTCACCTCCTCACCCACAAAAGCCTGAAAACTGGCCAATAGACAGCCAGAAAGCTACCTAGAAACTCCCCTACCCCCATCTCTCTTGAAGGCAAATATCCAAAATTGAAAAGAATACAAAATACCACCCGCAGTCAAAACATGAGAAAAGAATGCCATAAAAAACACCAAACAAATGTTAAGAAAACAGCTGTTTGCAAAACATTTTGAAAGGCAAGATCTTGAAAAGTGAAACCTTATTAATATTTCAGGAAAAAAATAATCACCAAATCAGATTCTTAATTATTTTCAAAAATGAACAATTGAAAATAATAAAATAAAATAATAAAGGGAAAACAGGAACTTTGACATAAAAGCATGATAAACATCCATACGCTAAAACAACGTACGAGTATTATCAAACCAAGGGCAAAGTTCTTCAAACTTTGAAAGTCCAGATCTATGAACTGGTTATTAACTCATAAACCAAATGAGTACAGACATAAAGAAACAGTAAATTTATTAGACAGCTGAAATTGAACATTGATCCTCAAGGAATTGATGAGCTTCGTCCATGGATTTAAACTATTTACATGATTTATCAAGCAGAACAACCCTTAGGTGAGCTGGAAATAGCAGAACTGGTTGGAACTTTCTTTGATAGAGCTTGGACATCACCGGGTTAAAAAGCGATCTTTCTCGCATTACCTCAGGACTGTAGTCTTCAACCAGGCGAAACTTGAGGTCTCTGTATTCAATCACCTCTTTCCAATGGGCAATTCGAATTAAACGCTCCTTGGTATGCACATAGTGGAATCAGAGTATAAGAGGTTGAGGCTTCAACTCTTTTAGGAGGTTTTGCTCTTAAAGCCCGGTGAACACGAGCAAGTATAGGGAGAGTAGAAAAAACTTCAGAGCGAAACATGTCCATTAGAAATTGAGAAAAGAATTTAGTAAGGTCACCGCTCTCAACGTCTTCAAGGAGTCCTACTATTCGCAAATTCTGTCTGAGGTTGTATCTTTCCCGGTCAATAATCTTGACTTCATACTGTTCCAGTGTTTGGGTGGTCGAAGTTAATTACTTTTCCAACAAATCCAGTCTACGATCTCTCTGTCTACCAGCTTCATTGAGTTCAAAAATCTGCCGTTGTTGTTTTTCACTCTCGCGCTAAAGTGCTCCCTGTCTACCTTCGATCTCTTTTAACAATACTTCCCAAGTAGAAAATCTTTTACCGAATTTATCATCCAGGAGCGTCGACATAGCCTCCAAAGTGAGTTGAGACTGTTTAGACTGTTTAGGATTACCTTCTCTCCTTCCATTTCCATTATCGGCTTCCTTGCCTTCAGCTAATGCTTTTTTCCCTCTGATATCCATTTCCAATGATTGAAAATTAAAGTTCAAGCATGTAAGAGTGTTATAAACACTTTAATATAGATAGTAAAAGGCTGGCAAAAAGATTGAAAAATGAACAGAGCAAAGCCAAAATGCAACTTACTCCATCTAGTGCCCCAAGAGAACTCTGGTGTTGGACTTTCTGTATAAGTTTATCATCATTCTGGGTCATCTACAGGTGTAATGATAAAAATCCTGACCTTTTTTCTCTGCCACAACTGCTAAGTTGATTGCCTCCGGCTTCCCATGTTGATCATTGAAGACTTCCATTACTGAGACAATACACTCAAATGTACTAAGTGAGCAAGATGCCCCATTTCTTGCTCTGACTTTAATTGTAACTTATGTAAATGGCAAGTACATTTTTGAGCTGGATCTCATTCATCATTTTGACATTTTTCTTCAATTTAAGTACTTTTTTTTGACTGTCACAGTTTTCTAAAGCAAGTTTCTGGCTGGAGCAATTGCTCTCATTTCTGTATAACACTTCTACCTATAATGACGTAGTTTTCAATACAGCATGTATTAATATTCTTAAGATAAATCCAGGTTGCCAGTAAAGTATTCGTTTAGGTCAGTGCTTCCTCTAGGGCTGATGCTGAACCCAGACTAGCAGTAGATCTTCGGACTTCTAAGTTATTGGTTTAAATTCATCCTCAGCTCCTCTTCCCAAGGGCAGCAAATAGAGCTGATGCCTCACAATGCTAGAGACTCCATTTTAATCATGACCTCAAGTGCCATCTGGGCAGAGTTTGAATGTTCTTCCTATGAACATGTGGGTTTCTTCCAGATGATCCAGATACCTCCCCCATCTCAAACCATATGGATGGACGGGTCAACTTGCCACTGTAAATACATAGGTCCTATAGTGTGTTGATGAGCAGGAGAACTTAGATGGGAAGTTAATGAGAATATGCAGAGAATAAAAAGTGGGACTACTGTAGGTGAAGTGTAAATGGATGGTCGATGGTCAACGTCAGACTGGTGTGCCAAAGAGCACACCTCTATGACTCTCTCTTCATATCTGTTAATTCCCTTACGATATTGAAAGGGATGTGGGTGGAGAAGCTACCATAAAAGGTCATTGGATTCAGAGAACAATTTAACAATTTCATTTTTCTGAATGGTGGTGATATCTTCGTTTGATATCTTTCAGGAAAAATTATGAAGAATATTTAAGTTGTTGGACAAAACAAGACCAGGGTCCTTAGAACTTAACCAAATGGTAACACCAGAAATGGTGCTGGGGCCTTGGATCATCAGAGTAACCAGGGTCAATGGATTAGGAGAAGGAGTCATGTTGAGCAAAGGAGTAAAGGTAGCTTTGAAACCAACTAAAAATTGTAGCTTTATCAAGCTTTTCACTACTTCTAAAATGCTTTTAATGTTGTTAGTCTTGAGAGTCACATTGTCACAACTACATTGGGAATCAATGTTAGAATTAACTTTTGTTTTCATCACTTATATTAATCCAGCATTAGACTCACCTCTTCTTTCTTCGGGGTGGTCCAATCAAGTATAAAGATGGGGTAGGTTTAATTTCATTTTCATTCAATTCCACTGCACTTTCTGAGTAAGAAGGGTTCCAGTGGATCTGCTGGACAGAGATGTGACGGGAAAGGGTGCTAGTCTGCTCTTTGAGAGAGTCCCCATTCCTTAACAACTGCTCAAACCCTCGGGAACCCTAAATTGCCTTAGTTTCAAATAAATATTTGATTTTATATGAGAGTGCAAATCTGCCACTACATCCCTCGCTGTGTGTTTGTGTCACCCTCGGCACCTGTGTGTTTCTGAGTCTGCAGCAGAGAGCATTCATCAGCTAATAGCCTCCCTTCACTTCGTCATGATGGCTGAAACTTCGGAAGCTGCCTGACACACACCAGATGATTCTTGCTAGGGTGAAATTCCTTTTATATGTGGCAGCTCTGCTGGGTGAGCCATGCTGCCCTACTTCCAAACAACTACAATATAAATGATCATATAACTTCTTTGGGCAATGTAATTTTGAGAAATGTCAGTACATAAAGAGAAACCCCTACTCTTCCACAGAAAGATCTTTCATAATGAGCAATAAGGGCAGATGTTATATTGGCTTAATAGCCTATTCAAAAGATAACATCAGTATAATCTCCCTCAAAACCTTAATGTAAAGGAACCCTTAGGAGACAGTGATCATAATATGACTAAATTCATACTGCAATTTTAGCGGGAGAAGCATGTCTTATATGTATCAGTGTCACAATGGAATAAAGGGAATTACAGAGGCATGAGAGAGGAGCTTGCCCAGGTGGATTGGAGGAGGATACTGGGAGGAATAACAGCAGAGCAGAGATGGCTGAAGTTTCTGGGAATAGTTCACAAGGTGCAGGACAGATATACCCCACAGAGGAAGAAGTTCTCAGATGTCAGGGATAGGCAACCATGGTTGACAAAGGAAGTTAAGCACTGCATAAAAGCCAAAGAAAGGGCATATAAGGTAGCAAAAGTGAGTGGGAAGTTGGATGATTGGGAAGCACTTAAAATCAAACAGAAGGGGACCGAAGAATCTATAAGGAGGGAAAAGATGAAATATGAGGGCAAACTAGCCAATAATATAAAGCAGGATACCTAAAGATTTTTCAGTTTTATAAGGAGTAAAAGGGAGGTGAGAGTTGGCATTGGACCACTAGAAAATGATGTTGGTGAGATAGTAATGGTGAACAAAGAAATGGCAGAAGAACTTATCGAGTACTTTGCATCAACCTTCACTGTGGAAGACACTAGCAGTGTGCCAGAGGTCCGTGAGTGTCAGGGAGCGGGAGTGAGTGCCATTGCTATTACAAAGGAAAAAGTGCTAGGCAAACTCAAAGGTCTAAAGGTGGATAAATCACCTGGACCAGATGGACAACATCTCAGAGACTTGAGAGAGGTTGCTAAAGAGATAACAGATGCATTTTTCAAGAATCACTTGATTCTGACATGGTCCCAGAGGATTTCACGATTGCAAATGTCAGTCCACTCTTTAAGAAGATAGGAAGACAAAAGAAAGGAAATTATAGGCCAGTTAGCCTAACCTCAGTGGTTGGGATAGTGTTGGAGTCTAGTATTAAGTAGGAGGTTTCAAGGTACTTGAAGACTGATGATAAGTTAAGTCAAAGTCAGCATGGTTTCTGTCAAAAGAAATCTTGCCTGACAAGTCTGTTAGAGTTTTTTGAGGAAATAACAAGCAGGGTGGACAAAGAAGAGGCAGTGGATGCCATTTATTTGGATTTTCAGAAGGCATTTGATAAGGTGCCACATATGAGGCTGCTTAACAGGATAAAATCCTATGGCATTACAGGAAGATGCTGACATTGACAGTGGGATGGCTGACAGACAGGAGGCTGTGTGTGAGAATAAAAGAGGCCTTTTCTGGTTGGCTGCTGGTGACTAGTGGTGTTCCTCAGGGGTCAGTATTGGGACAGCTACTTTTCACATTGTTTGTCAATGATTTCGATAATGGAATTGATGGCTTTGTGGCAAGGTTTGCTGATGATATGAAGATAGGTGGAGGGGTAGGTAGTGCTGAGCAACCAATGCAATGCGATTGCAGCAGGACTTTGACAAATGAAAAAATGGACAAAGAAGTGGCAGATGGAATATAGTGTTGGATAATGTGTGATAATGAATTTTAGTAAAAGGAACAATACTGTGGACTATTATCTAAATGGGCAGAAGGTTCAAGCATCAGAGGTGCAAAGGGCTTGGGAGTCCTTGTGCAAGACTCCCAGAAGGTTAATTTACAGGTTGAGTCTGAGGTAAAGAGGGCAAATGCAATTTTGGCATTTATTTCAAGGGGAATAGAATATAAAAACATGGAGGAAATGCTAAGCCTTTATAAGGCACTAGTAAAGCTGCACTTGGAATATTGACAACTCATATCTCAGAAAGGATATGTTGTCAATGGAGAAATTCCCGAGGAGGTTGACGAGAATGATTCCGGGAATGAAGGTGTTAACATATGAGGAATATTTGGCAACTTTGGGCCTCTACTCACAGGAATTTAGAAGAATGCAAGGGGGGCGGTGGTTGGAATCTCATTGAAACCTATCGAATGTTGCCAGGACTAGATAGGGTGGATGTGGAGAGGATGTCTCCAGAAGGTATCCAGAACTAGAGGGCACAGCCTAGGGGTGACATTTTAGAACAGAAGTGTGGAGGATTTTTTTTAGGCGGAGAGTAGTGAATCCGTGGAAGGCTCTGCCACAGACTGCAGTGGAGGCCAAATCCATGGGTATAATTAAGGTGGAAGCTGATCGTTTCCTGATGGGTCAGGGGATCAATGATATGGCAAGAAGGCAGGTGTATCCAGGATCAGCCATGAAGGAATGGTGGAGCAGACTCATTAGGCTAAATGACCTAATTGTGCTTTGATGTCTTATCGTCTTATGGTACCTATATATCTGCAGTTCCATTATTGATGCCTGAAAACTGGCAAGATGTCCTTTTCCTAGAGTGTGCTTTAATAAGGCATATGCACCTTATCACTAGGAGGTGACCTACCGGTACTGTTCTATCTTTAAAATGGAGATGTTACATGATAAAGTATGTCAAAGGAGACAATGTAATCAAATTTCCTGATTAAAGAATCAAAATTAAGCTATTAAGTTACTTAAACAGGTCTCTAAAACTGCACAGAAGAGCATCATCTAATTTAAAAGACATCTGCTTCAGACTGTAAAGAACATCGCCAGAAGCCTGACTTTCTTCAGCAAGGATAAACAGCTCTGCAGTTGGAGATAAGAGCATTACTGGTGCTGCTTAGCATTTATTTTCTCTTGCTGTGTTTCTCCATTAGAAACAAATGCAACTGACGATAGCAGCCTTGGGGGTGAAAATTAGTTCTGAACATCTTTGAGCTGTACTGAATGAGCACAGAAGAGCTGAAAGGCCAAGACTTACCCAGGATTGGGCCTCAGACATCACGGGTGTAATGCTGGTGAGCTGCAGGATTTAATCATCTTGAGGCAGCCCTCGACTTAAAAGTATCAACACTTGCCTAAGCAAGGACCTGGATCCACTGCAATTTGCCTATGCACAACAGGTCTATAGCAACAATCTCACCTCGGATCACCTGGACAATAACAATATCTATGTCAGATTGCTGTTTATAGATTACGACTCAGTGTTCAGCATTATCATACCCTCAGTACTAACCAATAAGCTCCAAACCTGGGCTTCTGTACCTCCCTATCCAGCTAGATCCTTGTCCTCCTCATCAGGAGACCACAGTGAATGCAGATAGGAAGTAACAACTCAGCCTCACTAACATCAACACTGGCAAGTTTTGAGTCAAAACAACTTACGAATGTGTGCTTAGCCCACTGCTCTACTATCTCTCCACCCATGACTGTGTGGCTAGGCACAACTCAAATGCCATCTATAAATTTGTCAATGACACAACTATTGTTGACAAAATCTCCGACGATGACAAGGAAGCATAGAGGTCTGAAATAGATCAGCTAGTTGAGCAGTGTTGTAACAACTGAGCAGTGTTGCACTCAACTTCAGTAAGAGCGAGGGATTGATTGTGGATTTCAGGAAGGGGAAGTGGAGAGAACACACACCCATCCTCATTTAGAGATCAGCAGGTGAAAGGGTGAGCAGTTTTAAGTTCCTAGGTGTCAACATCTCTGAAGGCCTATGTCAGGACTAACATATTAATGAGATTACAAAAAAGGACAATAGCAGCTTATATTTCATTAGAGTTTGAAGAGATTTGGTATGTCACCAAAGGATCTCTCAAATTTCTACAGATGGAATGTGGGGAGCATTCTAACTGGTTGCATCACCGTCTGGTATGGAGGGGCCATTGTCCAGGATTGGATCAAGCTGCAGAAAGTTGCAAACTTTGCCAGCTCCATGATGGGCACCAGCCTTCCCAGCTGCATGGACATCTGCATCCATCATTAAAGACCCCCATCACCCAGGCCATGCCCTCTTCTCATTGCTACCATCAAGGAGGAGGTACAGGTGCCTGAAGACACACACTCAACTTCTTTCCCTCCGACATCAGATCCCGGGAAAGCTGAGAGGGTGTTTGGGGGAGGCTGAAGTGCGGAGAACAAATTGGTGATCAAGATTGGTGAGTGAGACAATTTGGAAGGGATAATCATGGACCAAAGTGGTGTAGCAATGGATTCAAAATGAGCACTCCTGCACTGTTCTGCTCTGCAGTAAGGTAATTAGATGAATTTTAAATGACCTTTTAAATGGTGCACATTTAAATAACATAATCAATGATATTCAGAAAGGTTTGCAGTTGTTCTTCTAATTTGGAAATACACAGTTTAATACTATTCTCAGTCAGCATGGTTCATTTGTGGGCTTGATTTCAGAAGATTTGTGGGGTTAAATCTAGAGGCTCTGATCTACAATTCCAGTGTTGCAATAGTGAAGACAAATAGTTAAATCTGATTCCTTGACCAATTGTACTAAAACTGGTTGTTCTAATAACACACATCAAAGTTGCTGGTGAACACAGCAGGCCAGGCAGCATCTCTAGGAAGAGGTGCAGTCGAGGTTTCAGGCCGAGACCCTTCGTCAGGACTAACTGAAGGAAGAGTGAGTAAGGGATTTGAAAGTTGGAGGGGGAGGGGGAGATCCAAAATGATAGGAGAAGACAGGAGGGGGAGGGATAGAGCCGAGAGCTGGACAGGTGATAGGCAAAAGGGGTATGAGAGGATCATGGGACAGGAGGTCCGGGAAGAAAGACAAGGGGGGGGACCCAGAGGATGGGCAAGGGGTATATTCAGAGGGACAGAGGGAGAAAAAGGAGAGTGAGAGAAGGAATGTGTGTATAAAAATAAGTAACAGATGGGGTACGAGGGGGAGGTGGGGCATTAGCGGAAGTTAGAGAAGTCGATGTTCATGCCATCAGGTTGGAGGCTGCCCAGACGGAATATAAGGTGTTGTTCCTCCAACCTGAGTGTGGCTTCATCTTTACAGTAGAGGAGGCCGTGGATAGACATGTCAGAATGGGAATGGGATGTGGAATTAAAATGTGTGGCCACTGGGAGATCCTGCTTTCTCTGGCGGACAGAGCGTAGATGTTCAGCAAAACGGTCTCCCAGTCTGCGTCGGGTCTCGCCAATATATAAAAGGCCACATCGGGAGCACCGGACGCAGTACTGACCTCTACCTTGCCGAGGCACAGCGACAACTCGCAGATACCTCCTCTTATTTACCCCTCGATCGTGACCCCACTAAGGAGCACCAGGCCATTGTCTCCCACACCATCACCGACTTTATCCGCTCAGGGGATCTCCCATCCACTGCTACCAACCTTATAGCTCCCACACCTCGCACTTCCCGTTTCTACCTCCTACCCAAGATCCACAAACCTGCCTGTCCTGGCCGACCTATTGTCTCAGCTTGCTCCTGCCCCACTGAACTCGTTTCTGCATACCTCGACATGGTTTTATCCCCCCTTGTTCAATCCCTTCCGTCCTATGTTCGTGACACTTCTCACGCTCTTAAACTTTTCGATGATTTTAAGTTCCCTGGCCCCCACCGCTTTATTTTCACCATGGATGTCCAGTCCCTATATACTTCCATTCCCCATCAGGAAGGTCTCAAAGCTCTACGCTTCTTTTTGGATTCCAGACCTAATCAGTTCCCCTCTACCACCACTCTGCTCCGTCTAGCGGAATTAGTCCTCACTCTTAATAATTTCTCCTCTGGCTCCTCCCACTTCCTCCAAACTAAAGGTGTAGCTATGGGCACCCGTATGGGTCCTAGCTATGCCAGCCTTTTTGTTGGCTTTGTGGAACAATCTATGTTCCGTGCCTATTCTGGTATCTGTCCCCCACTTTTCCTTCGCTACATCGATGACTGCATTGGCGCTGCTTCCTGCACGCATGCAGAGCTCGTTGACTTTATTAACTTTGCCTCCAACGTTCACCCTACCCTCAAGTTTACCTGGTCCATTTCCGACACCTCCCTCCCCTTTCTAGATCTTTCTGTCTCTGTCTCTGGAGACAGCTTATCCACTGATGTCTACTATAAGCCTACTGACTCTCACAGCTATCTGGACTATTCCTCTTCTCACCGTCTCTTGCAAAAACGCCATCCCCTTCTCGCAATTCCTCCGTCTCCGCCGCATCTGCTATCAGGATGAGGCTTTTCATTCTAGGACGAGGGAGGTGACTTCCTTTTTTAAAGAAAGGGGCTTCCCTTCCTCCACTATCAACTCTGCTCTTAAACGCATCTCCCCCATTTCACGTACATCTGCTCTCACTCCATCCTCCCACCACCCCACTAGGAATAGGGTTCCCCGGTCCTCACCTACCACCCCACGAGCCTCCGGGTCCAACATATCATTCTTCGTAACTTCTGGACCTCCAACGGGATCCCACCACTAAACACATCTTTCCCTCCCCCCCTCTGTCTGCATTCCGCAGGGATCACTCCCTACGTGACTCCCTTGTCCATTCGTCCCCCCCATCCCTCCCCACTGATCTCCCTCCTGGCACTTATCAGTGTAAGCGGAACAAGTGCTACACATGCCCTTACACTTCCTCCCTTACCACCATTCAGGGCCCCAAACAGTCCTTCCAGGTGAGGCAACACTTCACCTGTGAGTCGGCTGGGGTGATATACTGCGTTCGGTGCTCCTGATGTGGCCTTTTATATATTGGCGAGACCCGACACAGACTGGGAGACCGCTTTGCTGAACATCTACGCTCTGTCCGCCAGAGAAAGCAGGATCTCCCAGTGGCCACACATTTTAATTCCACATCCCATTCCCATTCTGACATGTCTATCCACGGCCTCCTCTACTGTAAAGATGAAGCCACACTCAGGTTGGAGGAACAACACCTTATATTCCGTCTGGGTAGCCTCCAACCTGATGGCATGAACATCGACTTCTCTAACTTCCGCTAATGCCCCACCTCCCCCTCGTACCCCATCTGTTACTTGTTTTTATACACACATTCTTTCTCTCACTCTCCTTTTTCTCCCTCTGTCCCTCTGAATATACCCCTTGCCCATCCTCTGGGTCCCCTCCCCCCTTGTCTTTCTTCCCGGGCCTCCTGTCCCATGATCCTCTCGTATCCCTTTTGCCTATCACCTGTCCAGCTCTCGGCTCTATCCCTGCCCCTCCTGTCTTCTCCTATCATTTTGGATCTCCCCTTCCCCCTCCAACTTCCAAATCTCTTACTCACTCTTCCTTCAGTTAGTCCTGACGAAGGGTCTCGGCCTGAAACGTCGACTGCACCTCTTCCTACAGATGCTGCCTGGCCTGCTGCGTTCACCAGCAACTTTGATGTGTGTAGCTTGAATTTCCAGCATCTGCAGAATTCCTGTTGTTTCGTTGTTCTAATATTCTTGTTGGTGGAACCTTGTTTGTTACTATTTTTTCCAAAATTATGATAGTGAAAACTCTTTAAAAACTCCTTTCTTAATTTCTTTTACAATTAGTGGTCAAACTGAATGGCAAAGATGCACTAGTCATATTGTTGAACATTGAAATTTAATGGGAAATTTGGTAGCAAACCACTGCAAGAGAAGAAAGAAGTACTTATCAACGCCATCACTGAACAGCTTCAGGTACAGTGCTTAGAATCTCACTGCAGTTTGTTTTAACCTTCTTGATATTGATTTCACTGTTACTATTTATTATCATGTAGTCAGCATTAAATTGCAGTACAGTATTGATAATGAAGTACATAAGACAAAATTATGCACATATTATTAAATGACAATGTGTTTTAGCGTGTTGAAGACACTAATTGAGGTGACTGAAACACTGTAAAACACAGAAAAAGGATGTATCATTTGAGTAAAATAATATTTGGAATAATGTCAAGAATTAATGAGAACAATTCACAAAATGAAAGAGGAAACTTTCAAAAATTAAATTACAGGTGTTCCATCAAGATGAATGCTCCAGATGGTCAGAACAATGGAAATGATGCTATAATAAGAATCAAAGCTGTGACAGTATACATCAGATGGAGGTGTCAAGACCCTGTTCTGAGGCTTGCTGCCTAGGGAGGAGCTTGAGAGACAGAAACCTAAATTCAGCATATTAAGCAATGGCATCTTAATCCAACTATCACATTAGTTTTTACTTCCTGATCTGGCATAATTACCCAGCGGTGGACACAAAGAGGAACCGCGTGACATTACCACAACCCAGTAATTAAAGGGATGTTCCATAAAATAGAATTTTTTGATCTCTAGTTTGATCCAAATGACAATGAATTGTCACAGTGGCCACTGGATAGTAAAAGGCACCTGCAGTGCATTCTTTGGTACTACAAGGAGTTTCAACCCAGATTTCTTGTGCTTTGGAGCAGTTTTATGCAGTGAAGTAGCTGTGAGAGGCAGAGACATATCCTATCCTAGCAAAAAAGTTCCGTTCCATCATGAGGGTATGGTTCGAGATGGCACAGGGGGAAGTCAGCCGAAAGATGAGCTGTTTAATGTGTAGCTGATGTAAACTTTACAGGCAGCATGTGACCAACTTCTCTTCAAATGTTGTTTGAGCAAATATATCAATGCAGGGACTTACTGGGATTCTTCACCTGAATCTGTAGAAGTTTAAGCTTGGATATCTTTGTAAACAAAGCCATTCGAAGAAAAGAATCTTTAAGCATTTATAAAATAAGTAACCTTGTCTTGTTAGTTTCGGCTGCTGGCTGCACTCAAGCATCAGAGAGAGGGCAATGTTTTAAACTTTGAAGATTTAGACTGATTATGAATGTTATGCACATTCATCATAATCCGTCCATGTCAACCATTCCTTCACATCATTCCTTCCATGATCTTGCAGGTACTCTGTTTTTCTCTCATATCCTAACCATTCGTCACTGCTATTCACACTGCTCCTTATGGAATTCTACTCCTTGCTCCGATGGCTATTCACACAAAATCCACAATGTAAACACATCCTTTTTCAGACATTCCTGAGTGAGATCTTGCCCATTTTGTAAGAGAGGACAGCATAAAGAATTAGGGAGAGGAAAATTCTTTATGGCCTTTCTATGTGAGAAGTGGAGATAGGGAAATGCTGGAGACCAGTGATGCTTCATGCTCCCTGAACACAGAGATACCACCTTATGGTGACAGATCAAAAAAAACTCAGCAATGCCTACACACATATGAGGGAGATACAAGGTGTACAAAAATTAAGAGGCGTATAGATAGGGTATATGCAGTCAGGATTTTTCCACTGAGGTTGGGTGAAACTACAACTAGAGGCCATGGGTTGAGGAGGAAAGTTGAAATGTTTATGGGGAACTTAAGCGAGAATTTCTTTACTCAGAGCGTGGTGAGAGTGTGGAACAAGCTGTTAGCAGAAGTGGCGGGTGTAGGTTCAATTTCAAAATTTAAGAGAAATTCGAATAGGACATTGATGGGAGTGGTATGGATGCAGGTCAATGGGATGAGCCTGGATAATAGTTTGGCATGGACTAGCTGGACCCAAGGGCCAGTTTCTGTGCTGTAGTGCTCTATGACTCTAACTTTATATGCTAATCAACTCTTAGACATCCCACAGGGCAAAATGCATGCACATGTTCAACAGGCAGTGTCGGTGGATAGAGTAACAATTTCATGTCATCGTGTTTCTAACTGAATTGATGAGTATTTCCAGCATCTATTTTACAGTAATATATTGACTTGATTACAGCAGAGAATGAAAAGTGGTTACCTTTATAATAGCAACTTATAACATTCTTATCTTGTCAATATTATTTCATATGTTTTCTTTTCATGAGAGTTTCCACATCCACATGATAAAATACCAGAGGAACTTGTTTCTTTTAAGTGTGCACTGTCACAGCTCATCTGCATATCCTTCTTCTTACTGCACAATCTTTTCTGATTCATAAGCAGGACCTAACAGGGAACACATATGACTTTCATTTTCCTCACTGCTTGCTCCTTCTTCATTTCAGATACTAGGAATGAGAACATCGGTAAATATGGGAAGAGAAAGAAGATGTTGAAGTTTAAGAGGTGATACTAATCTACTGTACATGTGTAGCCTTAAGAGCGGACAATGGCTTTGCTCTAATTGTAAAGGCAAGGATGAAGAAAGCATCCATAAAATTTCTTTGGAGTCTGGATGTGGGTACCTTCTGCATCAGTTAGCTTGCTTCTCCTTTATTAGTCATGTGCTTATGTCAATGAATCACACTGTTTTAAAAGCCTGGATGATGAATTTTAGTCTTAATTTGAATTTGCCTGGTGATGTTAAACCATAAATTTGCAGGATCTTCACTCAGCGATGATTTTATGGAGCAGTACAGAGGAGCTACTGGTATCCACACACCTTGAGTATATCGTGTCATCTGATTGTAACATAGGATGTCTCAGGGATAACAGAGAAGGATGCACATGGTTTTTGAGGTAATCCTGGAAGTTTTGATAGAGGAAATCGAGAACAAGAGAGTGACCGGGACTCATGGGCGTGAAAATTACTGCCGCACATTCCCCACCCTCCCATCTTCTCTACTGTAACTGTGGGTGCTGCTTTGCCTAACCTCTTTACTTCCTTTCATTCTTTTCTAGACCAGAGTGCCCCCAACCAGATACATATAACCAAGCTCTCTGGTTCATTGCTAATTCATCCATGTGTGACCAATGAAACCAGAAGGGCCTGTTACTGTGCTGTATCTCTAAAAAATAACAAGAGGATGCTGCATCAACTAAAGGGGAAGTACCAATAGATAAAGAAAATGCTAGCAATTTCTTTGTGAATTAGATAATTCTGAAGTGCATAGGGCAACATTAATGGGAATGCCACAATCTTCCAATCTACCCTGGAAATGAGAACAACACTAAGGGCTTCATTTTAGATAATCTGATATTTCTGGTGGAGGTTCAACTGAATCTTTACAAATTGCTGTAAAGCAACATGCACAACATGTTGGAGAAACTCAGCAGGCCGGGCAGGATCCGTGGAAACGAACAGTCAACGTTTCGGGCCGAAACCCTTTGTCAGGACTGAAGAGGGAGGGGGCAGAGGCCCTATGAAGAAGGTGGGGGGAGGGTGGGAAGGAGAAGGCTGGTAGGTTCCAGGTGAAAAACCAGTAAGGGGGAAGATAAAGGGGTGGGGGAGGAGAAGCAGGGAGGTGATAGGCAGGAAAGGTGAAGAAGGAATAGGGGAAAGCAAAATGGATAGTAGAAGGATAGTACAATAAAAACAGAAGGAGGTGGAACCGTGAGGGAGGTGGCAGAGTGAAACTGGGATGGGGGAAGGGAGGAGGAGGGAATTACCGGAAGTTGGAGAATTCTATGTTCATACCAAGGGGCTGGAGACTATCTAGATGGTGTATGAGGTGTTGCTCCTCCAACCTGAGTTTGGCCTCATCATGGCAGTAGAAGAGGCCATGTATGGACATATCCGAATGGGAGTGGGAAGCAGAGTTGAAGTGGGTGGCAACCGGGAGATCCTGTCTGCTGTGGCGGACGGAGCAGAGGTGCTCGACGAAGCGATCCCTCAATCTATGTCGGGTCTCACTGATGTAGAGGAGGCCGCACCAGGAGCACCGGATGCAATAGATGACCCAACAGACTGACCTGGAAGGACTGTTTGGGGCCCTGAATGGTGGTGAGAGAGGAGGTGCAGGGACAGGTGTGGCACTTACGCTTACAGGGATAAGTGCCGGGTGGGAGATCCGTGGGGAGGGACGTGTGGACCAGGGAGTCACGGAGGGAATGAGCCCTGCGGAGAGGGGAGAGGGGTATTTTGTATTTACAAATTGCTGTAAAGGCAGCAAGGAGTGACGTGGAATGGGGGGGGGGGGGAATGTGTAGCATTTGGTGTATTCCTATTTCCAAATCTTAACTTTGTCTTGCCTTGTTATTTTGTGTTGACTATTACAATACTGTCACGCCTGTCTGCCCAATATATGTACATTCAACAAAAATGGGTTCCACAAAAACTGTGGATTTTTGCATCACTTGCACTAAGCTTTGTTCACCCATCAGCTTTATACTTGAAAACTGTCAGTGTAAGTCCTCAACCCCTTCATGGTCTTGCCTCTATAACTTTGCAATCCACACTAGCACTTTAACCTTGTAAGATTTCTGTGTCCTTCTGATTTTGAATCGCTCTGTTCCCCTGCCCTCTTATTATATTTGGAAGCTTGATCTTCAAGCAAGCTTTTGGTCATGTCTATCAATACTTCTGTATATAGTTCACTGACAATTATTTATTCCCATGAAAAAACTTAGAATGCTTTTTATTACACCAAGAACATTTTATAAGTGCAGTTTCTGATCACAGTAGATCAACAACACGGTTTACATTATTTTCATTCTTTGAAGTCAATGGAAATAGATATCTTGAGATGTGAGCTCCCAACCTATGATAAGCTCTTTCATGTCATACACAAAGTCAAATTTATCCACAGGGAGTCTTACAGCTAATGGTGTTTTTTATCAGAAAAAAATCGTTGCTTTTCTGATTAGGATTGATACTGAAGGATATAGGAATAAATTGGGACACAAATAGTGAAGCTGCATAGAATGAAATATCCACTCTCTCTTCGAGGGCTAAAGAGCTTCTCATTGCTGGATTTGCTTGAAGCTTCTTAATTACATTCTCACATCCTCTAGTTTTGTGCCCTCTGTCCAAATTAAAACATCTCCTTAGATTTACATCATTTATGCCTTTCAGCACATTACACCCTGGGACCATAGCCAATTCCCCCTCAATAGGATACATTTGATATACATATTACCACTTCTACTCAGAAATGATTTTAGCAGCAGGCCTGAGTAGATCAGGAGAATGTAAATGGAAAAGTTGGATGAAGTTGGAAACACTCACAAACAAGAGAAAATCTGCAGATGCTGCAAGTCCAAGCAATACACACAAAATGCTGGAGGAAATCAGAGAAGTTGGAAGCTGAAAACACAGCAGGTCAGGCGATGTCTGTAAAAAGAGAAACAGGGTTAACATTTCAGGTTGAATACCCTTCATGAAAACTGGGAAACAGAGGAATGGTAGCTTTAAATAGGAGAGAGGGTGACAGTCTCATCTTGTGTCCCATGTCCTCATCCAGGTAGCCTCACTGGTGATTATCATGACTGATTCCCATCTAATTGTTGAATTATATGGAGTATTACAACTCCAGTTTAGACCTGCTAGCTAAAGTGTTTTCATTTTCAGTATGAATCCGAATCACTGTATTGCCAGTATGTGAAACATACCAGAATTGATTGTGGTTCATTGCCAAGCATAAAACACAAGACAATATTATAAAAGATAACACAGCAACCAACAGTTTACCAGATAATAGTGCAAATGGCCATGAGCAATCAACCATTAGCAGAATAGTCACTTGTGCAAATGTCAATAATCAAACTTAAGTAAATGTGTACATATGAATAGATTAAATAATTATCAACAGAACAAGGACAGCAGGAAAGACCAAGAGGCATTGAAGTGTGATTGGAGACAGTCCCAAATCTAATTTGTAATTTTCTTTTTCAGCTCAGGAGCATTAATATCAATGTCATCACTACTGTATTGAAGTCTGCTGGACTCAACAGATTCTAGGATCCTTTATGCTTCACATAACTAACAACAGTCTGAAAAGCTTGCTGAGAAAGAAAATCTTTAGATACCTACATTGGTGGTATATGTGTTCAATCAAAGTGACACATGTAGGCTGGAGAACAGTCTAATTAGTAAAGCTTTAAATTGTTTACCAATTTACAAAGAACTTGCATTGAAAAACACAACCCACACTAATTGTTTACTGTTTAGTATTTCACAAACTGTTTAAGTGGTGTGTGTAAGCAGAAGTTGCTTGTCCAACTATTTTAAGTCAACCATAAAAATTGCATCAGCTGTGAATTAGTCTTGGCAGATAAAGTTTCTGCTAATTTTTTCTCTAAAAAAATCCAGGAAGATAGTTGTGAAACAATTATATTTGAAATGCTAATGGTGAGGAATGTTGTATATGATTTGAAGCTACTGCATGTTGAAATTCAGAGATAAGGTGCTTTTGTAAATCTACATGAAAACAAAATGTAGGATTTTTCCAGAAGGCAGTAGGATGTATAGATTTAGAGTTTTCTGCAGGAGTGCTGTGGAGAGCAGCAGGGCACCTATAACTTTTCCCCACTTGAACTTACAACCTTGGCAGCCTGATTGAGGCTGGGGGTCATGCTGGTAAATAGCATGTCACATAATGCTATAGCCTGCATGATCAGATAGAAATGGCAGTGAAGGGATAGACTGTGAGATAATATGCGGGTGGGTGGGAGGATCACTAATATTGATGTGGGTGGAATTCTGATAGGATTTAGAGATGAAGTGGAGAGTGGTGTAGGAAAAGGAGTGTTTGATTCTGAGCTTGCACAGAGTAAATATGTCATGGAATGGAGATCTCATTGGGATCAGTTGTGTACAAAAATCCTCAAATTTCTGGTCCACAGATAATTGCTGAAAAGAACTTCTCACATGCATGCATACTTTGGAGATCGAGTCTTTTATAATACTCTGTAAAAATCCAGCAGCAGACAGGCTTTTCACACCAGTTGGCTGAACTGGGACTGTTGCACTCTGTACAAGGTGTGGGACGGTGCTGTGTGAGAGCACTCTGTACAATGCATGGGACTATCATGGTCCAGATCGGGGTCTCTTTAAATTTACTTCGTTTATGTTACGATCCGGACCGTTGACTCCCTATTTCCCTTTGGTTCCCTGTTTTCCCGTGTCCCTCGGCCTTGGTGATTAGAGGCAATATACTCTCGGCTGAACCGGTAGTTCATAGTCTCCGGCTTTCAGCTGTTCGGCATGAGAGCGTCTGCAAAGTTACTAAAGCTATGGCGTGCCAATGTCATCTGGCCGGAGCAAGCCTAGTCTCCGCCCGAAGCCAGTGCCGGTAATTCGCCTTTCCTCACCGGAGCAACCCTGTCAAGTTACCTCGCCAAAGCGAGCCTGCAAAGTTTCCTCACCAAGGTGGGTCCATCAGTTAACCCGCCGGAGGGAATCAATAACCGCTGTCTACTGTTCCCGGGCCGAGGCGAGAGCGTTCTGTCACAATGGGGGGATTGGGAGTAGGGGTGGACCCAAATGCAAGACACATCTTGTGAGGTTAATTAAATTGAGTTTATTGTTTGATACTGGGAGAGCAAAGCAGAAGCAGGACTAGGGAAATGGACAAGGACGGTGGACTACGACTAGGCTGGGACAAGGGTCTGGGCTAGGACTCGGAATCGGATCCCAGTTCCTGGCTCGGATTCCTTACCGTAGCCTCTTCATGTTGCCTCCAGTTCTGGGATCCGATTCCGAGTCCTAGCCCAGACCCTAGTCCCAGCCTAGTCGTAATCCTGAGTCCTTGTCCATTTCCCTAGTCCTGCTTCTGCCTTGCTCTCCTGGTATCAAACAATAAACTCAATTTAATTAACCTCACAAGATGTGTCCTGCATTTGGGTCCACCCTGGCTCCCAATCCCCCCATTGTGACAGGGACGGTGCTGTGTGAGAGCACTCTGTACAAGGTGTGGGATGGTGCTGTATAAGAGCACTAAGCAAGGCAGATGTAGATGGAAAGGAGGCTGTAAGGGATGAGACATTTGTCAACTTTTGAATGAAATGGGCTGTGATGCCATTTATAGGGTTGGCTTGCAATACAAATTTTACTTGTGCTACAACGAAGTAGCATTGGCTGCACAAGCTTTTGGAGTTGGCTATGCTGAAAGATTTATGCTGTACTTTTCCATTCTGAAAATTTTTGGTCAATTTGCCAATATATCAGGCATTTTATTATATGTTCCCATGAAGCATGCTCTATTGAATACTGCTTTGAAATTGTCACCTGAGCCCAGAGTTGATAAGCAAGTGTGAAATCTCATTCAACAGCAAGAGGTTACTATCCATCACCACAACCCACCCTGGCCTCCTTTGTCCCAGTGTCCTGACAGATGCAGATCTTGGTTTTATACCATCTGCTAAATTATACACAGAATCAGTATTTGAGCTGAGTTGTTAATTTGAGTAACACTGCCTTCATCGTCACTATCTTGTTGTTTCTTCACTTTCTGGCCAGTTTGCTGCTTGGATGATTAGAGTGAAAAGGGAACGAGGCTGATGGTTTTGATGTGTGGTGCGTAGAAGTGCAGCTAGAGAGATGTGAAGGCTCTCACGATCAACGTTAGAAGCGAGAGTGGGTTGAAAGGGAACTGGGAAGTGAGAAGAGCAATAAGATGTGAGGATTCTCTCGTATTCAACGACTTCATCCTTGGCACTAGCAATGGCAACTACAATAATGTGCTGTGCCATCTTGGGGCATGTGGCCATGTTAGTTTTAGTTATTTCGAACCTTGTTGCATGAGAGAAAGGAAGTTGCATCTGTGAGTGGCTTGGGAGATGGGATCGAAGCAGCATAAAGCTTGTGCCTCTTCCCCTTTACACGTAATCCAGTGAGCTGCCAATGCAATGTCTTGCTCTCAGCTATTCTCAGCCATCCTTAATGCTTCCTGGGTTGGATTATCTTCATGAGTGACTATGAAGAACTACTCCAGCCCCATTGCAACTCAGTTTTAAAGACGTAGAATCAGATTCAGCAGAAGTTAGTCTCCCAGAGGTCTGACCCACTGCTCACCTGTCTAGTCAACCTGCATAGTGGCCTGCACTGGCTGGGTGCTAAGATCCTTCAAATGAATGAGCCCCATTAAATCTGCTTGCTTCTAGAATCAGCGGACACAGATGAATTATCTGGTGCAGCCGTTGCACTCCGGGTCCTGATGAATTTAGTGCCACAGTCCCCTTTGAAGAATTGAAAGTTTAATGTTATGCTTGTGAAGGAGCTGGAATATGGATATGAAAGGACTTGGAATTGTGTCAAACTTCTGGTGGTGTCAGTGAAGCAGGGATGGGAGGAGGGACATGAGCACTTGAGTAGAATCTCGGGGTCTATAAGTCTCTGGCTTCTGGGATATTTGACAACAATCTAATTGATCCTGGCATGTAAAGACAATCGCTTACAGAGCATCCGAGCCACATGAGTGCACTGTATTGCTTCTGTTGGGTTATGTGGCAGATGGCACAAATCATAACAAAGTCTCTTGTCATCCTTTGTGACTCTTCCTCCTCCAGTTCCTCCTCCCTGACACTGAAATCATAAACTGGGCATCCCTGAGAGGAAACTTCCCTTCCATTTTATGAATTCAAAAAAGGTTTTTAAAATTTTGACTTTTTAGATCAGTTTAGCCCCTCAAAATAAATGTACAAACATTTTCAAAGTAAGCCATTCCAAGGAAATATGGTATTTCCTCCAAAAGTATCCCACTTTTGATTCTTAGTCCTCTTGCAATTTGGCCATTCAATCAATTGAGGAGAGTGATTTTTTTCCATCTGGTGAAATCAGTAAGAGGTGTAAATCTTTGGGCTGGTTGGAGAAGCAGCCCCATTATTGAAGGTCAGCTTTCTTCCAGTGAGGTTGTAACTTCCATTGGATTGGTAGCAATTTACTGTTGGCACCTTTCATGATTTTCGTTTCTTTTGCTGTTGTTGCTGATTACTAAGCAACAGTCATAAAAGGGGTACATGCAAGGGGTACCTGGACTTTCCATTCCATGGTGGAACTCATTTTGTATTATTTTGCATTGAACTATCACAACTTCTCTACCAAACAACAATTGCCATTAAATGCTGTCTCTCAATAACTTGTAGCTACATGGCCTGAAGTTGATAAAGACTTTTAGGCTCTTCTCCTCTCTCTGCATTGTTACCATATCTTGCGTTGCTGCAATATCTCTTTTAATTGCTTTCTCCTCATCAGCAAACCAGAGGGATTTGCCAAGTTCACTTTCACTCTCTATGCTATTATGAAAATTTTTGAGCAATGAACAATTCTTCGCCATATGAAATTTTTTGTTATTTTGTGTTTATTATTTCTGTAACAAAACCATAAAAGACAATAAATGAAAACCAAGTTCAGTGTTCTTGGTATAAATCGTATATAATCCTTGAATTGGAGAGTAGGTTATAACTCGGTGAGTAGTACCCTTGATTTTGGGATAAAGAAGTATAATTTCAAGTTCCACTTCAGAAATTTGAGCTCCTAAAACTAGGCTAAACCCTTCAGTATTTTATGGAGGGTGCACTGGACTATCCAGGATGCTACTTTTGAATAAAATAAGATCTTGTCTGCTCTGCCAAGCCTAAGTAAAAGAAAACTTTTCAAGAAGAGCAGGGAATTATTCCTAACATTCTGATTTATCACATAAGTTATGGGAGCTTACTCTGTTCAAGGTGGCAATGTATTTTCCTCATTACAAATGAGGCAATGACTGTGAAGATTTTCATTGACTGTGATGTACCTTGAAGTGACCTGAAGCTATGAAAATAGTTTTATGAATTCAAAAATTTCTTTCATTTTTTAATAAATTCTAAGGTAGATAAAAGGAGACAGGGTCCAATCCCAAACCGGAATGGATAGGATAGATAATATTTTATCTCAAACCTTATTGTCACCAACTTGGCATTTATGTTACTCGGAGGTAATTATCAGTAAGTCCATCTTCCAAGTCCTTTCTCAAGAAAAGCTGATGAGATTCCCAAGGTAACACAGATTCAAACCTCTCAAGTAGTATCTTTCTAAACTGGTATTTCAACAAAGGGTGGTAAGCATATAACTTCACCATTTGCAAACATATCCTCATCATCTTTCCCTTCAGCCACTTCCCCTCCACTCCCCTAGCAGCGTCTGAACTGGAGGAAAAGGATTCTGATGAATTCAAAGTCTTCCGGGGAACTGCCCAAATTTCCAACCTACTTCTGCTCCTAAAAGGAATGATATTTCCAAGTTATTATTTATATATATCTTTAGCTTCAAGAATGGCGGTAGGAATTTGAACATTATTTAAATTCTTTGGAAGACTTCAAAATCTCTGAAGCCATACCTTCATTAGTTTCTGAGATAAATTCTAGGAAATGTATTAAAAGTTGCATTTCCTGGTCTAACAACTTAAATAGTATTGTAGTAAAAAATGATTACAACATGCAGCATCATGAGTAATCCTTCATTCGAAAACTAAGTCCTACCAATGAATATTTTGCATCAAGGTGCTTTTCAGTGCAAGCACCTTCATGTGGTCTTTGTAGATGATAAAGGAGTTTGTATTCTGAAATTAAGAAGCTTTACTAATGAGTTCAATTTCAATAATTGCCCCTTAATGATTTTCACACTCAACATTTAACCAGGCTCCTGATTTAAAAAAAAAATATAGATCTCACTAAGGCTGGTAATGGATCGTTTTATAGCAGTCCTGAATGTAATATTTATGCACAAATAATTTTCATTAAAAATGAATTTTTACACATTAAAAGCTCACAGAATAACGTAAATGAGTGTATAATATATCGTTATACCTATTAAGGATATGACATATGTTTAATGTGATCTAGTTTTGTTTCTAACAGTCTGCATATGCAGACTTCCCTTAGATGAATTATAGTATGGGATTTGCCTTCCCTAGTTAACTGTTCTTCTGCCGCCTTGTTTATTATTTTATTTGTCAGATACGTATCACCATCAGGCTCAAGGATAATTTTTATTCTCTTGTTACGAGTCTATTGGACAGTGCCCTAATGCAATAAAATGGACTCTTGACCTCACTGTCTACTTCGTTGTAGCCTTGTACCTTATTGTCTACTTGTGCTGCACTTTCTCTGTAGCTGTAACACTTTATTCTGCACTTTGTTCTTGTTTTCCCTTGTACTACCTCAATGCACCATTGTAATGAAATGATCTATATGGGTGGCATGCAAAACAATGTTTTTTACTGTACCTCAGTACGTGTGACAATAATAAACCAATTTACCAATGCAATGGATACAATTGCTCCAGCGACTTAGAAGTTGGTACATCTGGAACAGGTAATGTAATACTACAAATGGAAGTAATGCTCATCATACAAGTTCTTGAAACCTAAAAGAGAAAGTCAGTCAGAGCTCTTTATCAACAGCAATTTATTTGAATAGATAGTTCATGTAATTTTGTTTTAGATAATAGCGTCAGACATGCAAACAACACACATAAAAGTTGCTGGTGAACGCAGCACGCCGGGCAGCATCTCTAGGAAGAGGTGCAGTCGACGTTTCAGGCCGAGACCCTTTGTCAGGACATGCAAAGCTGGCTTGTCCACCGATCATCCAATCATTCAACAACATTCTAAGTTTTCAGCACCATTGTCTTCGGTAGCAAAAGCAATCGGAAAAGCTCCTTATGTGGGCAGCCCAGCTGATGTTGTCAGAGATATTTTTTGAAGCAAGGCCAGGATGGGACAATGGTAGCAACTTTTCTGAGTTTTTATATTCTATCTGATCAGGATTAAAGTGTTTCTTGGGTAAGCTGCTAAAGAACAACAAAAAATGGACTTTATCCACTCAGTATAAAATTCCTAGGGGAGCTGGTTGTCATGAAGATATTAGTGACAAATTGGAAAAAAGAGCCAAAGAAATAGCTTAAAAAGCAGCCACTAGCAAGATGGTTAACATCAATGAAGGAACAGGTTGATTACCAGGAATATATAAATTTTGAAACGAGCATTAGAAACAAGAGTTCAGAACAGAAATAAATATATTATCAATTGCATTACTGCATCTAATGGTTTGAAGCTAAATCTCAATATATATTTTAAAAGTATCATGCAACCTGTGAATTTAATTGGCTTACAGTCTACCTTGTTTAAGTGTTTGTAAAAGAGCTGGATTGTTCCACCAGTCAGCAGGTGAGATTGTGGGAAAATCAACATTAAAGATCTAGACCTAGAAATTAGATTGTAAGCCACCCATATTTTTGGATACTATGTACCAATTTTGACCTTGCAAGGGATGGATTGCACTGGAAAGGTAAACTGTTTCCAAGTGAAATTGCACTAGTTGAGAAATTGGACCGGACTTTTCAAGATTACATTAACGATAACAATTAGCTTTATTTATTTACATCAAAACATACAGCAAAATGTGTCACTTGTGTAATGACCAACATAATTGAAATATGTGTTGGCACCAACATTGCATACCGACAATTTACTAAATATGGAATGTGGGAGGAAACCAGAGAACACGGAGGAAACCCATGTGGTCATGGGGAGAATGTTCAAACACCTTACAGGGAGAGGTGGGAACATCTGCTGTTCTTGTCAGGCCCACACCAAAGGATGTTATGTTTTTGCGTAAGATGGATTAACAAATTTACTACCATGTATTGGGCTATAAAACAGGGTGGAACAGCTGAAATGGAATTTGAAACATGTTCTGCTTCTTTCTTGCTGTTTTTGTAAGGTAACAAAACATTATTGATGCTATTTAAAGGGCTTTCTTTGGAAGTGACTGAAGGCAGCTGGGGTACCTTCCAGAGTTTATGGGCTGTACTACAGCTAAAAGGAGGTGCTTTTCCAACATTCATGATCACTCAGAATGGGTCTGGGAACCCAGGTATGGAGCAGAGACATAGCCGTAGTGAAATGCCTTCTCCCGTGGGATCTTTACTGACATCATATCTTGCTTAGACATCTACAATAGACAATGCACTCACAAGTTCAGACTTTCCAACAATGCTGTCAGAATGATAACGTACAAAAGAGCATGAGAAATAGAAACAGGATTCAGCCATTCAGGCCATGATGCCCATTCTGCCAAACCAAAAGTCTTCCGTGCCTCTCCATATCCCTTGATGCCCTTAACATCAAAAAGTCTGGCAAATATTTTCTTGAGTCTCTATAATTATCATGGATAAGATGCGTGATGTGCTGCAGGACTATGATGCTCACATAATTGGACTACTCTCTCTGAGGAGTTGTCATATTTATTCTCATCTTTCTCACCTCAAGAACTTCGTCAACCTCAAAAGCTCTCTGAAAACCTTGCTGGTTTGCTGTTCAGTATAAAAGCAGAGAGGTTTCCTAAGCATCATATTCCAAAAGAAATGATTTTGTGTACTTGAATTTTAACTAGAACCAGGTGGCATTTCAGGCAATGGGATTGTCAGTGTTGCTGATGCGTGTGGTGTATGCAACCGTATACAGCACTCATAAGGGCTCCTATTAATTACGTGCACCATTTTGCAAAGAGGAATATTTTCTGCTCCCTTCATGTTCAGGTTGACGTGAACCTGAACAAGGATATCCTTCATACTCAAAGCCATGTTTCCAGGAAGGTCACATGATCCTTCATTCTGTGGGGAGACCACTTTACCGAAGACTTTCAACAACCTGCTCTGCCCGGATGAGGGGATTTGTATATGAAGAGTTACCCTCTGCTTCCCTCATCAGTGTGCTCTCCATAATAAACAACTGAGTGCATGTAAAATAAGAGCCAAGCAGTTACTAAGATAGTGGTGGAAAGTGCCATAGGTCTCCTGAGCTGGAATAATGAAGACTTGAGGTACATGCTGAGCAATACTGAGCTCATTGTCATCTACTGCTTGCCACACAGTTCCACTAATCGAGGAGAGTCCCTCCTTCCAGGGAAGAAAGACAAGGTGACTTAAGGCCCGAGAGGAATTAATGGAGATAGAGAGCAGGAGGAGCTGGAGGGAAAGAGATGGCTACCAATGTATGCCTCTGATCAACATAAATGTCAAGATCTAAGGGACGCCATAATAGAAAACTGATTGTTATAAGAATCATACAAAGTAAATTCCAATGCAAACCAAATCACCTTTTCCAAATGCTGTCTTCTTAAACAATTGCTTAGGCTCAAGGATTACTTGCTTTCACTCTAGATTTTGAGTTCAGAGGTGGTTATAGAACATAGAATAGTACAGCACAGTACAGGCCCTTTGGCCCACAATGTTGTGCTGACCCTCAAACCCTGCCTACCATATAAGCCCCCACCTTAAATTCCTCCATATACCTGCCTAGTAGTCTCTTAAACTTCTCTAGTGTGTCTGCCTCCACCACTGACTCAGGCAGTGCACTCCATGCACCAACCACTCTCTGAGGAAAAAATCTGCCTCTAATATCCCCCTTGAACTTCCCACCCCTTACCTTAAAGCCATGTCCTCTTGCATTGAGCAGTGGTGCCCTGGAGAAGAGGCACTGGCTATCCACTCTATCTATTCCTCTTATTATCTTGTACACCTCTATCATGTCTCCTCTCATCCTCCTTCTCTCCAAAGAGTTAATCCCTAGCTTCCTTAATCTCTGATCATAATGCATACTCTCTAAACCAGGTAGCATCCTGGTAAATCTCCTCTGTACCCTTTCCAATGCTTCCACATCCTTCCCATAGTGAGGCGACCAGAACTGGACACAGTACTCCAAGTGTGGCCTAACCAGAGTTTTATAGAGCTGCATCATTACATCGCGACTCTTAAACTCTATCCCTTGGCTTATAAAAGCTAACACCCCATAAGCTTTCTTAACTACCCTATCCACCTGTGAGGCAACTTTCAGGGATCTGTGGACATGTACCCCGAGATCTCTCTGCTCCTCAGCACTACCAAGTATCCTGCCATTTACTTTGTACTCTGCCTTGGAGTTTGTCCTTCCAAAGTGTACCACCTCACACTTCTCCGGGTTGAACTCCATCTGCCTCTTCTCAGCCCATTTCTGCATCCTATCAATGTCTCTCTGTAATCTTTGACAATCCTCTAAACTATCTACAACACCACCAACCTTTGTGTCGTCTGCAAACTTGCCAACCCACCCTTCTACCCCCACATCCAGGTCGTTAATAAAAATCATGAAAATTAGAGGTCCCAGAACAGATCCTTGTGGGACACCACTAGTCACAATCCTCCAATCTGAATGTACTCCCTCCACTACGACCCTCTGCCTTCTGCAGGCAAGCCAATTCTGAATCCACCTGGCCAAACTTCCCTGGATCCCATGCCTTCTGACTTTCTGAATAAGCCTACCATGTGGAACCTTGTTGAATGCCTTACTAAAATCCATATAGATCACATCCACTGCACTACCCTCATCTATATGCCTAGTCACCTCCTCAAAGAACTCTATCAGGCTTGTTAGACATGATCTGCCCTTCACAAAGCCATGCTGACTGTCTCTGATCAGACCATGATTCTTTAAATGCCCATAGGTCCTACCTCTAAGAATCTTTTCCAACAACTTTCCCACTGCAGACAAGGTTCACTGGTCTATAATTACCCGGACTATCCCTACTACCTTTTTTGAACAATGGGACAACATTCGCCTCCCTCCAGTCCTCTGGTATCATTCCCGTGGACAACGAGGACATAAAGATCCTAGCCAGAGGCTCAGCAATCTCTTCCCTCACCTCATGGAGCAGCCTGGGGAATATTCCGTCAGACCTGGGGGACCTATCCGTCCAAATGTATTTTAACAACTCCAACACCTCTCCCTTAATATCAACATGCTCCAGAACATCAACCTCACTCATATTGTCCTCACCATCATCAAGTTCCCTCTCATTGGTGAATACTGAAGAGAAGTACTCATTGAGGACCTCGCTCACTTTCACAGCCTCCAGGCACATCTTCCCACCTTTATCTCTAATTGGTCCTACCTTCACTCCTGTCGTCTTTTTTTTCTTCACATAATTGAAGAATGCCTTGTGATTTTCCTTTACCCTACTCACCGAGGCCTTCTCATACCCCCTTTTTTGCTCTTCTATGCCCTTTCTTAAGCTCCTTTCTTGCTTCCCTATATTCCTCAATAGACTCATCTGATCCCTGCTTCCTAAGCCTCATGTATGCTGCCTTCTTCCACCTGACTAGATTTTCCACCTCACTTGTCACCCATGGCTCCTTCACCCTAACATTCTTTATCTTCCTCACCGGGACAAATTTATCCCTAACATCCTGCAAGAGATCTCTAAACATCGACCATATGGCCATAGTACATTTCCCTGCAAAAACATCATCCCAATTCACACCCGCAAGTTCTAACCTTATAGCCTCATAATTTGCCCTTCTCCAATTAAAAATTTTCCTGTCCTCTCTGATTCTATCCTTTTCCATGATAATGCTAAAGGCCAGGCAGCGGTGGTCACTGTCCCCCAGATGCTCACCCACTGAGAGATCTGTGACCTGACCCGGTTCATTACCTAGTACTAGATCTAGTATGGCATTTCCCCCTAGTCGGTCTGTCAACATACTGTGACAGGAATTCATCCTGGACACACTGAACAAACTCTGCCCCATCTAAACCCTTGGAACTAATCAGGTGCCAATCAATATTGAGGAAGTTAAAGTTGCCCATGATAACAACCCTGTTATTTTTGCACCTTTCCAAAATCTGCCTCCCAATCTGCTCCTCTGTATCTCTGCTGCTACCAGGGGGCCTATAGAATACCCCCAATAAAGTAACTGTTCCCTTCCTGTTCCTGACTTCCACCCATACTGACTCAAAAGAGGATCCTGCTACATTACCCACCCTTTCTGTAGCTGTAATAGTATCCCTGACCAGTAATGCCACCCCTCCTCCCCTTTTTCCACCCTCTATCCCTTTAAAGCACTGAAATCCAGGAATATTGAGAATCCATTCCTGCCCTGGTGCCAGCCAAGTCTCTGTAATGGCCACGACATCATAATTCCATGTATGTATCCAAGCTCTCAGTTCATCACCTTTGTTCCTGATGCTTCTTGCATTGAGATACACACACTTCAGCCCTTCTACCTGACTATCTTTACACCGTTTATTCTGCTTCTCTTTCCTCAAAGCCTCTCTGTATGTTAGATCTGGCTTTACTCCATGCACTTCTTTCACTGCTCTATCGCTCTGGGTCCCATCCCCCTTGCGAATTAGTTTAACCCCTCCCGAACCATGCCAGCGAAACTACCTGCAAGGATATTGCTCCCCCTCGAGTTCAGGTGCAACCTATCCAATCTGTACAGGTCCCACCTTCCCCAGAAAAGATCCCAATGATCCAGAAATCTAAAACCCTGCCTCCTGCACCAACTCCTCAGCCACGCATTCAACTGCCATCTCCTCCAATTCTTACCATCACTGTCACGTAGCATTGGCAGCAATCCTGAGAACGTCATCCTTGAGGTCCTGTTCTTCAACCTTCTGCCTAGTTCCCGAAACTCACACTTCAGGACCTCATCCCTCTTCTTGCCTATGTCGTTGGTCCCAACATGTATCATGACTTCTGGTTGCTCTCCCTCTCGTACCAGGATGTCGTGCACCCAGTCAGAGACATCCCGGACCCTGGCACCTGGGAGGCAACAAACCATGCAGGTGTCCTTCTCACGTCCACAAAATCTCCTGTCTGCTCCCCCGACTATAGAGTCTGCAATGACAACAGCTCTCCTCTTCTCCATCCCACGCTTCTGCACCACCTGATCAGACTCAGTGCCGGAGGCCCTGCCACTGTGGCTCACACCTGGTTGGTTATGCCCACCAACAGTATCCAGGACTGTAAACTTATTATTCAGGGGAATGGCTACAGGGGTGCTCTACACTACATGTCTGCTCACCTTCGCTTTCCCCCCTCTGACTGTCACCCAACGACCTGCTTCCGACAGCCTAGGTGTGACTACCTCCCTGTAGCTCTCATCTGTGACTGCCTCATTCTCCCTTACGAGTCCAAGGTCATGCAGCTGCTGCTCCAGATTCCTTACACGGTCTTCTAGATCGCCCAGCCGTATGCACTTCTGGCAGATGTGACTCTGCGGGAGAGGGGAGTTCCCCCAAGACTGCCACATCTCACATGAGAGGCACATCACCGTCTCATGAGGCATTGTAAAGATTAATTGTGAGCAAGCTTGTCCTCCGCCTCTTCTCGTCAAAGCCTCAAAGCTCCACTCCTTCACTGGCCCACTCAGTCACTGGCCACTGGAAGATGAGGCTAATCATGAAATTGCAGACTCTTCCTTATATAGGACATGAGGTGATTATTGAAGCGGGCAAGCAAGTTGTGTGACCTTCCAAAAGCAAGAAAATTCCCTTTCTGATCACAATATCCAGCACGATGAGGGATTGGAAAAAAATTCTATTCATGAAAGAGTCTGAACTCCTTCCAACGTTTAGACATTTAGACGGTTATATATCTCTTCATTGCATGTGAATTTCTGGATTCAGCCTGCTAGAAGAACGGGTGAGAAGACCACTGGGAAAGTAGTGGCTACTGTGTCCAGAGCAAACCAGAGAGCAGCTGGTGCTGGCCTCCTGGTCTGCACTAATCCTGAGCCTCTCATCATCGTGTGGGCAATGGGTGTCAGGTTCCTGGCTCCTGGGCCTGTCATCCATTCCCCCCCTCCCCCCGGGACACAGATGTCCTTGGGAGTAGACTCAGGTTTTGTAGAGTTCCGTCAGCATCCCTGTTGGCTGCTCGATATCATGGAGCGCGAGGTCAATAGTCCCAACAGCGCAGTCTTCCACTATGTAACAATCACCTAAAGACAGCAAGTGGGAAACAGAGAAGGGGGTGAGAGAGCTAAAGAGAGAGAGGAGCAAGAGGGGAGGGGGAGAGAGGATAGAAAGGTGGGGGACAGGGCATGCATGAGAGAGAGGGAGAGGGCAGGGAAAAGGTGGGTAAGAGGGGGATAGAGGGGAGAGAGTGGAAGGGGAAGAGTGGAAAAAGAGGAGCTGAGGGTGGAAAAGGGGAGAGGGTGGGTGAGGAGAGAGAGAGGGAAGTTGGGGAGGGAGAGATGGGGAGAGAAGGGGGAAGGGGGGAGAGGAGAGAAGAGGAGGATGGGAGAAGGTGTGGGGGGAAAGTGAGAGAGAGAATGAGGTGCATCTATAGTACTGGAGACTAGAGACCGGCACTCCCAGACTAGGCTGTGCTTCTCGAAACCATGCTATTTCAGTCTGGTCACTACACAGGCACCTCCCCAATGGTGTGGGACACTGGCTGAGGAATAAATATTGGCCATTTACAAAAGACCATAAAACCATATGATATAGGACAGAATTATCCATTTGGGTAATCGAGTTTGCTTCACCATTCCATCATGGCTGATTTAGTATCCCTCTCAAACCATTGTCCTGTTGTCTCCCCATAACCTTTTATGCCCTGATTAATCAAGGTCCAATCAACCTCTGCCATAAACATACCCAATGACCTGGCACGTACAGCCAGCAGTGGCAATGGATTCCACAGATGCACCGCACTCTGGCGAAAGAATTTTTCCTCACCTCTGTTCTAAATTAATGCCCTTCCATTCTGAGGTTGTGCCCCCTGGTCCTAGACTCCACCACTGTAGGAAACATACTCTCCACATCCACTCTATTTAGGCTATTTAATATTGGATGGGTTTCAATGAGATATCCCCTCATTCTTCTAAAAGCCAGTGACTAGAGGCCCAGAGCCATCAAACATCCCTCGTTGTTAACCATTTAATTCCTGGGATCATACTCATGAATCTTCTCTGGACCCTCTCCTATGCAGCACATCTTTTCTTAGATAAGAGGCTCAAAACCACTCGCAATACTCCCAAGTGCAATTGGACCAATGCCTTATGCAATTTCCGCATCATATTCTTGCTTTTGTATTCTAGTCCTCTTGAAATGAATGCTAACATTGTGTTTGCCTTCATTACCACTGACTCATCCTTCAAGTTCACCTTTAGAGAATCTTGCACGACTCACAAGTCTCTGCACTTTTGATTTTTGAATTTTCTCCCCATTTAGAAAATAGTCCACATCTTTATACTTAAAGTGCATGACCATACACATCTCTGCACTATATTCCATCTACCACTTCTTTGCCCATTCTCCCAATCTGTCTAAGTCATTCTGCAGACACGTGCTTCCTCAACACAACCTGCCTTTCCACCTATCTTCATATTGACTGCAAATGTGGCCATAAAGCCATCAATTCCTTTATGCAAATCATTGGCATATGTGGCATATAACTAGTCATTGGTAGTCAACCAGAAAAGGCTCCCTTTATTCCTACTTTCTGCCTTCTGCCAGTCAGCCAATCTTGTATCCACGCTGGTACCTTTCCTGTAATACCATGGACTCTTACCTCATATGCACCACCTTGTCAAAGGCCTTCTGAAAATCCAAATAAACAACACCTATTGACTCTCCTTTGTCTATCTTGCCTATTATTTCCACAAAGAATTCCAACAGACTTGTCAGGCAAGATTTTCCCTGAAGGAAACCATTCTGGCCTAGTTTGTCAAATGCCCCAAGTACTCCAAAACCTCATCCTTAATAATAGACTCCAACATCTTTCCAACCACTGAAGTCAGGCTAACTGGACTATGATTTCCTTTCTGCCACACTCCCTTCTTAAAGAGTGGAGTGGCATTTAGCAATTTTCCAGTCCTCTGGAACCATGCCAGAATCTAGTGATTCTTGAAAGATCATTACTAGTGCCTCCACAATCTCTTCAGCCACCTCTTTCCAAACCCTAGGCATAGTCCATCTGGTCCCTCTCTTTTACTACTTAGTTCTTGTTGCTATATGGACCATGATTTTTGTGCAGGATCTGAAGTTTCTCTCTTCAAGTACTCTTCTCCTCAAGGATCAAGAAAAGTGCTGATGCATTGATTGTGGTGAAGAGTCTCGTCTTGATTTAGATTCTGAACAAGTGGCAAAATGGTATACATGTGGTTTTGATGGATCCAGGCTCAACTTAATGCATTTGCTATCATGCTGCTGTACAACAATCAGAAGTGTGTGTCAATCCTTAAAAATATACTGCACTTGACACCTTACATGTCTGCTTTTGTTTCCTGAAGTATGATGAAATGGTCCAGATTTTCATGGTCTTGCCATGAACTGTAGCTGTTAAAAGACTGTTGTACCATGCAGAGAAATTTTGTAGTGGATTTTGTCTTGTGTAAGTTGACATAACATAAATGATCTTGTGTGTTTCAGTGAACAAATTGACAATGGCTCTGAACTTGGTAATTTAGCACATCCACTGAGGTTGGACTGACTTGGTTTCTGGGATGTGGTGATTATAGGTATTAATTCTGAAGATTAGCTCACAGGAAGATTGTCAGAGGTTGCTGTACCATCTGCAGGATTTGCTGTAGCAAACTCACATAGACTTCTTAGAGAGTACCTTCCAAACCCACGACCTCACCAGGTAGTAGGACAAGAGCAAAGTAAGCAATATGGGAGCACCGCCAACTGGAATCTGCCCTCCAAGCCACATGTCATCCTGACGTGAAAATATATCACCATTCCTTCTGTTTTTGCACGTCAACATCCTGAAACTTCCCCCCTAATGGCATCATGGGTGTAGGACACACCTCAGGACTGCAGCAGTCAAAGGGTAGCACACACCACCTTCTCAAGGACAAAGAGTGTAATTTGGCAGATTGGTTTATTTTTGTCACACACAGTGGAAAAACTTGTCTTGCTTATAGTTCATAAAGATCATTTTATTAAAATAGTTCAGTGAGGTTTATATGGTCAAACGATAACAGAATGCAGAATAAAGTGGTATAGTTACTAAGGAAGTGCTGTACAAGTAGGCAATGAGGTGCAAGGCCAGAAAAAGACAGACTGCGAGGTCAAGCGTATATCTTATACTAGGAGACTGTTCAATTGTCACATCCTTCTCTCTCATAATTTAAGTATCTATCTATTTCTGTCTTGAATACATTCAGTGATTCCATTGCTTTCTGACAGGAGGAATTCCAGAGATTTGCAACCTCCTGTGTTAAGGATTTCCTTCTGATCTTCATTGGAAATGGCCAGCACCTTTTTCTGAAACTACATCTAGATACGCCCAGTAGAGCGACAAAATCTGTCTGTTTAAAAAAAAAAAAATCAGAATTTTAGACATTTTAGTAAGATAATTTCTCTTTCTTCTATACTGCAATGACTATCGACTCAAACTTTCTTCAAACATCATTGCACAAGCATGTTGTTTCATGGTGGCCATAAGCCGTTGTACTGCTGTAGGGATGCCAAAAGGAGCGACCCTTTAAGGAATGACACCCATCTCTGATTGCTGTTCAGCACATATCAGGAGTTTGTATTCAACTGAGCCTGTTTCATCAGAACCACAAAGATCCATTTTACCACTTGGCAGGAATTCACCCGCTTTTGTTATATTCTTGTGGGGCTCCGGGTTAGATATGGCACTCTGTGCAACCATGGTCAAGGGCACCTAAAATGGGTTCAGTAGTTTCCAGGCAATGAAGTACAACACACAGCACTCTTAACTGAGGGAAAACTGTCCGCAGAATAAACGGCCAAGGGGAAATAAAATTTCTGAGTGCAACTTTATCTCCAGCATTGGAATATTTGGAAATATGACTGGATTGTGCACAAAGACATTTATTAGCTCATAAAAACAGACAATTTTCAAGAATTATCTTGCTTCTGAAGCAAGCATATTGAATGTGAAGAAGTTTAGATTAATGAAAAGCAATGAATACCAATCTTTAAGATGAATCACTTCTCACCACAAATTACTCATTTTACTACTGCTGCTAAGATAGTGAATATTACAGCTGGAGATTTAACAATAACAAAACCCAGACTGTGCACTTACATAAAATCGTTAATGTAGAAAATGTGCACAAAGTCTTAGATATACATCACGGTGTTCATTCCTGCTGAGGTAAGAGTGGTCCAGTTGTGTTAACTATCATTTTGTTCAAGAGTAGAATTTGATTCTCTTCATTGGCTGGAAGCCCCGATTGAGGGAATTGGCTTTGAAAATCAAAATAATCAAAACAAACTGGCTTGGTAAAAAGCATGAAAAACATTTCATGGTAATAGCCACAGATTGCAAATCAAAAATAATGTCTACTCTTTGCTTGATTTGGCAGACTTCAGGTAACACTGGCAGAAGTAAAATGGGAGCAGGTACATGAAGGTTATGCAACATCTGCTAAGTGAGTAGCATTTCAAAAGGGGTTTCAGAGGTACATTTAATGTCAGAAATGTATACAATACATACCCTGAAATGCTTTTTCTTTGCAACCATTCATGAAAACAGAGATAGTTTAAAACTGAGAGGATGAGTTCAGGCTCAGCATGTCCCTGCAAATGTAAGATATAAAGTTTAAAGAACTTTGGCTAACAAGTGATATTTAAAGTTTAGTCAAAGAAAAGAAGGAATCATATGTCAGAAAGCTGAATTTATTGTTGTATGTACAAGTGAATGTATGCGCGGGTGCATTGAGAAAGCTTATTTATAGCAGCATCACAGGCACATAGCATTAGAGACACAGCAGTCACAAGAAAAGCTAAATTAAACATTATACAAAATTATAGCAGAGAGAACACAATTAGAACACAAAAAAGACAAAGTCTATTGTAGTGTTAAGTGGTCATAGTATAGATAGTGACTGGAGTTGTATAGGTTGGTTCAAGAACTGAATAGTTGAAAGAAAGTAACTGTTTTTAAACCTGGTGATGTTGGATTTCAGGCTTCTATACCTCCTGCCCAATGGTAGTTGCGAGAAGGTGGCATGACCTGGAGGATGGGGGGGTCTTAAGATAGAAACTGTTATTTTTGAGGCAGCACCTCATATAGACACTATTGATAGAAGGGAGCGACGTTCCTGTGATGTATGGAGCTGAGACCACTATACACTGCAATTTACATTACTGTGCATTTGAATTGCCTTACAGGATACTTTCAATGGTAACCATGTAATATATAACCATATAACAATTACAGCACGAGAAACAGGCCAACTCGGCCCTTCTAGTCCATGCTGAACTCTTACTCTCATCAAGTCCCACTGAACTGCACTCAGCCTATAACCCTCCATTCCTTTCCTGTCCATATATCGATCCAATTTAACTTTAAACGAAAACATCAAATCTGTCTCAACCACTTCTGCTGGAAGCTTGTTCCACACAGCTACCACTCTCTGAGTAAAGAAGTTCCCCCTCACGTTACCCCTAAACGTTTGCCCTTTAACTCTCAACTCATGTCCTCTTGTTTGAATCTCCCCCATTCTCAATGGAAAAAGCCTACCCACGTCAACTCTATCAATCCCCCTCATAATTTTAAACACCTCTATCAAGTCCCCCCTCAACCTTCTACGCTCTGAAGAATAAAGACCTAACTTGTTCAACCTTTCTCTGTAACTTGGGAGATGAAACTCGGGCAACATTTTAGTAAATCTCCTCTGTACTCTCTCAATTTTATTGACATCTTTCCTATAATTCGGTGACCAAAACTGTACACAATACTCCAAATCTGGCCTTAACAATGCCTTGTACAATTACAACACTACATCCCAACTCCTATACTCAATGCTCTGATTAATAAAGGCCGACATAGCAAAAGCTTTCTTCACCACCCTATCCACATGAAATTCCACCTTCAGGGAAATGTGCACCATTATTCCTAGATCCCTCTGTTCATTGGTGAAAGTTTTAGTGTTTGGTAACGTCTGAACCTTCTTAAACTTCTAAGAAAGTAAAGACGCCGGTGAACCAGGTGACAGCAAGTCTTGACCACATAAAGATGGACCCCGCGGAGAGAGGGCGGCTGACCTTGGCCATGAGATTCATTGGTCAGAGTGATACATTGAGGCAACAATTCCTATGTATGAACCCTTGTTTCTGTCTCCAGCGTGACAGAAGGATCTTGCCAAGTGATGGACCCAGCAAAGTTTGAACAGTGATGTCTTGTCATTGGTGGCTTGAGGAGAGGCTGCCTTTATTCTCAGTGCATATCCTGACTCTACATTTCGAGAGTTCCGAGTCTACATACCGAGCTTCTCTATTCTACATCGAGTTTCTCCAGTATCCATTCCAAGCTTTTCAAATCACAAGTACCCAGCTTCCCAGCTTTGTGATCCCGTTACTCAGGTCCGCATAACAAATAAGTGCTTCCAGCAAGCTTATCAATTGATTCAACAAATCATCATTCAAGTCAATAGCGTAAATTCTGGAAGAGTCCTACTCCAAAAGTTGATCCCTGGCTGGAGTGTGCAAATACACAAGTAAAGTAATCCTATCAGGAGTATTTTTAACCCCTTGATGAAAGTCATGGTACAGACTGGGAAAACTGAACTTCCATGTAGCAAATTAAACAGATCTACAGAGAACCACCTAGCTTAGTGATGAAAGAAACCTGTCTATGCTGTCTTGATCTGTAAAATTAAGAGTACTGTATTTCCTAATTGTCGCTGGAAAAAAGTAGTGGAAGTTAAAACACTGTGAACAGATTTGAAAAGGTTCCTTCTCTCGGTTTCAAGACTTACCAAGGATTTTTCCTCTATGTTCCTAGAGTTTTCTTCCGATCATTTCCAAGGCTTAACGTGTTTGGAGTTTTTCAATGTCCTCCCCATTTCGGACTCCCAAGCTTCCCCCTCAGCCCCACCTGAGGTTTCCTGATCTCAGTCTGTTGGGGTTCCCAGGCCCCTCGGGGTTCCCCGGTCTCTCAGTCTGTTGGGGTTCCCAGACCCCTCGGGGTTCCCCGGTCTCTCAGTCTGTTGGGGTTCCCAGGCCCCTCGGGGCTCCCCAGTCTCTCAGTCTGTTGGGGTTCCCCGGTATCTCAGTCTGTTGGGGTTCCCAGGCCCCTCAGGGTTCCCCGGTCTCTCAGTCTGTTGGGGTTCCCCGGTGTCTCTGTCTGTTGGAGTTCCCAGGCCCCTCGGGCTCCCCAGTCTCTCAGTCTGCTGGGATTCCCAGGCCCCTCTCTGAAGCTCCCCAGGTCTTTCAGTTTGTTGGGGTTCCCATACCTCTCTCAAGTTCCCCATGTCTCTTGAGTTTTCAGGTCTTCTTGGGCCAAAAGGTGCCAGCTATAGGGAAGTGGGTCCTGTAGCGTCTTCAGGCCTGTGCAGGGCATCAGAGAGCTTTTGGGCTGTGAGGTTTTTTAGAGCACCTGAATTGGTTAGTTGTTGCTTAACAGTTATTAACTGTTTTAGAGTTTCTTGTGTTTTTCTCGAGCGACTCACTCTTTGTAATGTGGTTTCCTGGTGCTTTCTGCGGGCCCTCATTTTGAGAATGATATGCCTCACTGTGTCACTTGGTCAAGCTACCTCTGTCTAAGCTCTTGTTTCTGTCTCTACGTGGAAGTCTTTGGCTCCGGTATTGGTAGTGGACACCGTGGCACTTATCTACCAGCATCACTGAGGGACATCTTGGACGAGTCCCTCATTCAGGACTTCTATGGGACACAGATCTGTGGCGCCTCAGGAGCTGTGCATAGTGGGGGGGGGGGGAGCCTGTCACAACCACGGATTTGTCAGCACATCAGATTCGGCAATTGCCCTCGTGAATGTTCACGTCATCTAATTATTATTTCATTGAGATAGTATTTAACTCCATTCATTCCGTCACAGTATTTGTTGAGACTTGGACACAGCAACACTTGGCTTCCTGCATTCCACCTTGCCTGAGAAATTGGACTGTTGAGTCAACTGAAACTGAAGACTAGCGATATTCGTTTAATTCTTTGTTGTTCTTTTCAGCCGTAGTGTCGGCTTTGTTTTCCATTTGAGAGTTTTAGTTAATGGCCCTGTTTGTTGTTTTATTTTCCCTTTAATACTGTTCACATTAAAGTCTGTGAACTATCGACCTGCTTCAGTGTCTCTCATTCCGCACTTGGGCCACATCCGAACCGGGTGACACCTTGGCCTTGTGGTGTAAGTCCAAAGCTCACTGAAAACAGACATTGATGGATCAGGTAGTGAAGTAGGTATTTACTATGCATACCCTCATAGACTGAAGCATCGAATATAAGAGTTGGGATGTCATGTTGCACCTGTACAAAAGAAAGGTTAGATTGCAATGAATATTGTGTACACTTCTGGTCTCTGCACCACAGTAAGGAGATGGTAACAACACAGAGAAGGCAGAGACATTCACCAAAATATTGCCTGGAATAGAGGACTCTAGTTCTAAGGAGAAATTGGATGGGCTGAGTTTATTGAGGGGCACAGACAGGATAGATAGTTGGAGAGTTTATCCCCTGTCACAGGAATCTGAAACTAGGGGGAGCAGGTTTATTGTGAGAAGGTCAAGTTCAAGTTTAATTGTCATTCAACCATACAGGAATACCCATGAATGCACCCAAATGAAACAGCATTATTCTGGGGCTAAACTACAAAACACAGTACCAACAGCCATACACAGCACAAGGTACATATAGCACATTATTAGATAGCAGCAAACATAGTCATGTAAAAAAATATAAAATCACACAAGTCCCTGAGTGTCATGTCCTGTAAACTGATGGTGCACAGTTGCTCTGGCAAGAACAAACACATAGCAGTCTGAGGATGAACACAATCCAGTTTATATTCCATGAGCAAACACGAGAGGGCAGCACTACCAGGAGCGGCAGCTCCCAACCCAGCATGGATATCACACCACACCTCCTCTGGCGTCTCTGCTCCCAGGCGGCTATAACAGAGGATCCTGCAGCATGAGGCCCAGTCCCTTCCACAACCAAGGCCACACAACTCCCCTGCCATCTGTCTTGCTAGTAAACCAGATTTGCAGTATTCTACATTATGAATGTCCAAAAGGGTCATGCGATCAGAATAAAAACATCCAAGCACACTGCCCTAGCGGACTGGCTCCAATTCCTTTCTGCAGCAGGCAGCAACGTAGTCCACATTAAATCCAGCTCCTCCCACTCCCCTGCTCTCGAGCAATTCGCTGATGGGGTGACTCCCCCTTTCTGACGACTGAACTGAATCCAATACCCAAATCCATTGCTCCAATACCCCACTACCCACCATTCTCGTTGGCATTACATGGACCCCAGATACAAGCCTTTTTTTTTCTCAAATCACCCCACTGAACTGCTGGATGCAACCTTGATCTAAAATGGTGAAGTTTCCTTTGTGCATTCTTCAGGATGCAAGGGGTAAAAAGCAAAGGTGAGCTGAGCAGAGCTAAAGGTGAGCAATGAACACACAGCACATAATCCTCTGCATTATAATTTCTGGGGCACAATCTTTTCATGTAACAAATGCTTTGAAGTCATTGCCAAACACTCATCTCTCCAAATATCTTAGAAATATCATTTTTTAACATATTGGGCATAAGAGTGGATGTTTTAATATTCAGCCCATTTCAAACTAAACATAGAGCTGTGATGAATTAGACATGTCTGCAGTTAGTAGAGCATTGAAGGACAAGAAGCAAAATAGGAAGCAAAAAATGAGTGATGCATAACTGTGATGATTTTCTTACGAAAGTTACTTCTATCATAATAGTGCTTTTTATTATTTTTATCTGCACAGTCTCCCAAGTCTCTTTGCATCTCAGATTTTTAGATTTTCTTCTTGTTTAGAAAGTAGTCTGTACATTTATTTCTTCTACCAAAGTGCATGGCCATGTATTTTCCAACATTTTATTTCTTTTCCACTTTCTTGCCCATTCTCCCAATCTGTCTAAGTCCTTCTGTAGCCTCCCTGTTTGCTCAACACCACTGCCCCTCTTTGTATCATCTGCAAACTTGGCAACAAAGCCATCTATTCCATCATCTAAATCATTGATATCCAACATAAAAGAGAAGCAGTCCCAATACCAACCCCTGTGGAACACCACTCATCACTGGCAGCCAAACTTCTACATTTTTCACAGAAGTTTAAGCCATTGCCGCTCTGCTGTCACCTCTGCCAGCATCTCTTTCCAACTTACTGTGGCCAATTCCTCTCTCATACCGCTGTAATTCCTTTACTCCACTGAAATACTGCTATGTGAGACTTTACTTTCTCCCTATTAAATTTCAAGTTGAACTCAATCCTATTGTGATCATTGACTCCTAAGGATTCCTTTACTTTAAGCTCCCTAATTCCTTCTGCTCATTACATAACACCCAATCCAGTATAACTGATCTAGTACTTGGCTCAACAAAAACTGCTCTAAAAAATCCATCTCGTAGGCATTTACTCTCTTGGGATCCATTACCAACCTAATTTTCCCAATCAGCCTGCATGTTAAAATCTCCCATGACTGTCATAACATTGCCCTTTTGACACACATTTTCTACTTCCTGTTGTAATCTGTAGTCCACATCCCAGTTACCATTTGGAGGCCAGTACACAACTGCCATCAGGATCCTTTTACCCTTGTAGTTTCTTAACTCAACCAACAAGGATTCAAAATCTTCCAATCCTGTGTCACATTGAATTGGATTGACTTTATTTCTTACATCCTTCACATATGTGAGGAGTAAAAGTCTTTACATCATGCCTTCATCTTAATGTGCAAATTAGAGTAATTTGTAATAAATGGTATGTACAGTAAGATGTACAACAGAACAATCAATATAGCTTAGAAATACAACTGTGTTGGTGTGAATTAATCAGTCTGATGGCCTGGTGGAAGAAGCTGTCCCAGATGGTAGCAGCTGGAACAGTTTGTGGTTGGGGTGATTCGGGTCTCCAATGGTACTTTGGGCTTTTTTTACGTGCTTGTTGCTGTAAGTGACCTGAATAGTGGGAAGTTCACATCCACAGATGTGCTGGGCTGTCCACACCATTCTCTGCAAAGTCCTGCATTTGAGGGAAGTACAGTTCTCATACCAGGCAGTGATGCAGTCAGTCAAGATACTCTCAATTGTGCCTGTAGAAAGTTCTTGGGATTCGGAGACTCATGCCGAACTTCTTCAACCATCTGAGGTGGAAGAGGCGCTGTTGTGCTTTTTTCACCACACAGCCAGTATGTACAGACCAAGTGAGATCCTTGGTGATGTGTATACTGAGGACCTTGAAGCCGTTCACCATCTTAACCCCAGATCCATTGATGTCAATAGGAGTGAGCCTGTAGTCCACAACCATCTCCTTTGTTTTTGTGACATTGAGGGAGAGGTTGTTTTCTTGACACCACTGTGTCAGGGTAATGACTTTTTCTCTGTAGGCTGCCTCATTATTATTTGAGATAAGGCCAATCAATGTTGTATTATCCGCCAATTTAGTTAGCTGATTGGAGCTGTGGGTGGCGACACGTTCATGGTGTATACAGGAGTAAAGGAAGGGGCTTAGGACACAACTTCTGTGTTGAGGGGCAGAGGTGAGTGAGCCTACCCTTACCACCTGCCGGTGATCCAGGATCTAGCCACACAAGTCAGAGTGAAGGCCGAGGTCTCTGAACTTCTTGTCGAGCCCAGAGGGAAGTATGGTGTTGAATGCTGAACTGTCATCCAAGAACAGCATTCTCACATAACCATCCCTCTTCTCCAGGTGTGTAAGGACGATGTGAGGAGCTATGACTATTGTATCATCTATCGATCGGTTGTATTGGTAGGCGAATTTTAAGGGTTTCAGTGTGGTAGCATGCTGCAGATGTAGTCCATGATCAGCCTTTTAAAGCATTTGCTTATTATTGAGGTGAGTGCAACAGGATGCCAGTCGTTCAGACATGTTACCTAGGTCTTTTTAGGTCCATGGAATTTTAGGTGCAAATTATCTCTCTGCTGATTGGATGCCATTCTTTACCAGCAGAGCCATGCCTTTCCCTCTGCCCACCTTCCTATCCCTCTGATACAACGCGTGACTTTGGACATTCAATTCCCAACTATAACCCTGCTTCAGCCATGATGATTCAGTGATGGCTACAACATCATACCTGACAATCTGTAATAGGGCAACTAGATCATTCACCTTATTTCTTGCACTCTGTGTATTGAGATAAAACACTGAGTACTGTATTTGCTCCCCTTTTTGATTCTGCATCCCTGATGCACTTATACTCACTCTGCTGGCTGCAATTTTGTCCTATCATCTGCTTATCTTTCTTGATAGTGTGCAGGCAGACTATCTTTGTTTTTTTACCATCCATCCTATCCTGAATCACTTCACACAGGTTCCCACCTCCCGCCAAATTAGTTTAAACACTTCCTAACAGCTTGAACAAACCTGCCCACGAGAATATTAGTCCCCCTTGCGTTCAGGTGCAACCCATCAGTTTTGTACAGGTCAGACCTTCCCCAGAAAAGATCCCAAAGATCCAAGTTCCTGAAGCCACACCTCCTGCGGCAGCTTCTCAGCCACGCATTTATCTGCCAAATCATACTTTTTCTACCCTCACTGGCGCATGGCACAGGTAGCAATCCAGAAAGTACAACCCTCGAGGTCCTAATTCTCAGCTTTCTACCTAGCTCTCTAAATTCTCTCTTCAGAATCATTTTGCTTTTCCTACCTATGCCATTGGTACAAATGTGCTGCTCTCCCTTCCGTTCCAGAATGCTGTGGACATGATCCAAGATGTCCCTAACCCTGGCACCTGGGAGGCAATGTACCATCTGGGTGTCCCATTCATGTCCACAGAATCTCCTGTCTGTTCCTCTGACTATTGAGTCCTCTATCACTACTGCTCCCCTCATCTCCCTCTTTCCCTTCTGCACCATGGATCCATGCTCAGTGCCAGTAACCTGGTCTCCATGACATTTCCCTAGGAGGCTATCCCCCACAACAGTATCCAAATCAGTCCGCTCTACGCTAACTACCTATTCACCTTTCCATTCCTTCTCTTGGCAGTCACCCAGCTACCTACCTCCTACAACTTAGGGGTGACTACTTCCCTGTAACTCCAATTGATACAAGCCAAAGGTCATCCAGTTGCTGTTCCAGATCCCTAACGCGGTCTTCAAGGGGCTGCAGCTGGATGTATTTCCAACAACCAGCAAGAAGAACATACAAAAGGTTGCAACAGCTTGCTGCCATGTAACGCTTCATCCAGCATGCTTTCTAAACCTTAGATAAACTGAGCAGAGCTTAAATGCCCAACAAGTGCAGAATTCACTTGCTTCTTTTGGGCTTGGAACCTTTTGCCCTTTTACTCTAGTGAGATGGACAAAAAATCATTTGCTGAGATTCTGCCATTAAAAAATAAATGGTTTAAAGAATAGAGATATTTTTATGCACACTTATCATCACATCAAAGTCAGAAGTAATAGAAATGCCACCAGACTTCAGCATCCTTCAACATCTGAAGCTGCTCACAGAAGTAATCATTTCTGAATATATTTCACAGCTTTTATTTGCCCTTCACACAAATGAATTATGCCCAAAGTGAGATTATTTACAGCATCCACTCCGTACTCACCTTAAGGTTAACATATTCAGAACAAAATGTAATTTTGTCTTGTCAGGACAGATGAACTCTTTTTATCATTTGTCTGCTTCTATTTCTCTGTTTTTAAACTTTTTTTAATGAAATAGGGTTCTTTGTTTTCTGGAAAATAGCCTCAATTTCTGTAACTTATTGTTGAGTACAAGAACGAGCTTAGAACGAGGTGATCACGCATTACTGATTCCTGTGACAGATCACATTAAATCTGGGGGAATAGGGAATTTGTAAAGGATTTGCTTCTTATTCCTTCCTCTTGCTCTGTGATGAATTTTTATCCACATGTCTGTGCTCCATACAGAGCAGACAGATAAAACAAAAATAACTATACACAAGAGAGGTTCTGCAGATGCTGGAAATCCAGAGCAACACGCACAAAATGCTGGAAGAACTCATCAGGTCAGGTTGAGATCCCTCTCTCAGGACTGGAAAGGAAGAGGGAAGATGCCAGAATAAAAAGGTGGAAGGGAAGGAGGACTAGCTAGAAGGTGATAGGTGAAGCCAGGTGGGTGGGAAAGGTAAAGGGCTGGAGGAGAAAGAATCTGATAGGAGAGGAGAGTGGACCATGGGAGAAAGGGAAGAAGGAGGGGCACCAGGGGGAGATGATAGGCAGCTGAGAAGTGGTAAGAGGCCAGAGTAAGGAATGGAAAAAGAGGGAAATGGTGTGGCGGTGGAATAAACGAACCATTTTGTATACTGGCTTGCTTAAGGAACTGTGGTCTGTAAAGTCCTGAGTTTCTCTCTCTTAGGATAGACTCTTGAATATGTGTTCTAGATGGATGCATCTATCCTGGCAGCTAAGTAAAATAATTATTAAATGGCTGTCACATATAGCAGCAACTCACAAGTAATCAGCTTCTAAGGATTCAAAGCCTGAGGCAATACATTATGGTTTCCAGCAGAGAAGTGCATATCTGAATTCCTTTGCAGCACTATGATTCTCTTAACTACTAGAATATAATTCTATTGTATATGTTCACAATATTGTTTGAAGATAACAAGTTTTATGTTCACTAATTCTAACTAATTGGCAAACATGAACAAATTGTGGTGTCATGTTTTTCAGTCCTTTATTGTTGAGTCTACTGATTAGTATCTCCATAAAACAAGCTAAATGTTTGGATAAAGGTGATTTCTAATTTTTCATGATCTTGTTAAAGATGAATCATGAGAATCTTAGTAGAAGTACACAGTTGAGGGAACAAATGATGAATATTTAACTTCAAGGCAGACATGGTGTGAGTTTAACAAATAGGAATAATTCAATGTATCACAAAAGCAGTTTTTGAAATGAGTAATGCATCGGCGTTTTTGATGAGAGCACCAAGGTACTAGCCGTTGTCTCAAAGGAGATGAATTTACAGAGAACTGAATATAAGTATATGTCTTGTTGGGGACCATTTCATTCAGCAAGTATGCTAAGTTATTCACCTCTGAAGTCCACTGCATGAGGAGACCTAGTTTAAAAGTAGCTGAGACATGCCACCAGGGCAAGGCAGATGAAACAACAACCACATATCAGCATTATGACAGCAAAGATCTCCACTCCTTTAGATTTTGGCTGCCTGCTTCTTACAGTCACCTACACAAGGCAATACATGTGTTTTTTGTGCTATATCATTAGGGAGTAAACCGAGATGCTGCTTCATCAATTACCTAGCTATATACCTTTCAACAGGAGCCAATATTAGCAGCAGTGTCCCAGTCTCTGTAAAGACAAAGGTCTCATTATGGATTTGGATATGAGATGTTGTAAGCCATGATATACCTGGAGAGTAATGATTCCCAAGAGCCAATCATAATAATCAACTGTTGTATGTAAGTAGTAACTGTATGTCAGTCTCACGCACCATTCACAGAATCATAGTGCATTTGTTTTGGATTATTTCTGAGTGATTTTAAATAAATATGAATTTCAAAATCATTTCGAAACAACCATGACAGCATTGCTTCAGGATGAGAAGGCTGCATTTTCATTCTTCCTGATCGAGCAGTTTACCTGCTTTTCTTTCATTTTTTACTTTTAATGGCCCCATCCAAAGGTGTATTCCTCCTGGATTGGGAATCAGGGCCTCCCTTTGATTAGGCCAAGCCAGGAACTAACTCCTTCCACCGAGTACATCACTCCCACTCCCATCCTCCAATCAGAAGCTGCATGGCTGCTTTTGTCACCTACTTCACATTTCTCCCTAAACCACTGGGGACCAAGGCTATCTGTCAGTTTGGCTTCCAACTGGTTGCTCTGTTTAATAAAAAATTGGATTTTGGATATTTTGTTGCCAGCGGAAAAGCTGGAACTTAGAATTTTCTGACTGCACCTTAAGACTTCTCCAATGCATAGTGTTGTAGACTCGGCCATCTATGTCATGGGCACAGGGCTCAGGCACAGGGCTCCCCACCAGCGAGGACAAAAGGGGGTGCTTCAAAATCACCAGCATACTTTGTGAAACTTGTTGTTTTACGGCAGCAGTAAAATGCAAAACATAATAAACACTATAAATTACAAGAAGAAATATATAGAAAAAAATAAATTAAGTAGTGCAAAAAGAGAGCGAGAAAAAGAAAAAAATATAGCAAGGTAGTGATCGTGGATTCATTGATAGCAGAGCAGGAGAAACTGTTCCTGAAATGCTGGGTGTGTCTCTTCAGGCTGCTACGCCTCCTCTTCGAGAGTGGCAACGGGAAGAGGGAACATCCTGGGTGATGGAAGGCAAGAAGACGGCTTCCAACATTAAGGACTATGCCCACTTCACAGTACTACCATCAGGGAGAAGCTACAGGAACCTGAAGGGCCACAGTCAACTTTTGCAGAACAACTTCCTCCTCTCAGCCATAAGATCTCTGAATGGGCTGTGAACCCATGAACACCACTTTGCTATTCCACTTATTTTTTTTACTATAACAGATTTGCATTTTGCACTAAAAATTGTTGCCCCAAAACAGCAAATGCCATAATGCATCTCAGTGATAATAAGGCTGATTCTGATACTGATTCTCATAAAGACAACCATTGTCAAGTCATAAACAAGGTGCTTCCTTTCTTTTTCTTTGAGAAATGAATGCTCTTAAAAAGTTAATTCATTGACTTTGGACGGTCAGAGAATGCATTAAGATGCTCATGCAGACAAACAGCCATGTAACACAGGAACAGGCCCTTCAGCCCTTCACCGATATGCCCATCAGTACTTAATACCATTTACCAGTACTTGGTCCATAGCCTAATATTGGTTGGAAATTTAAGTGCTTGTTCAGATGTCCTGAGTACTGTTTCCATCACCTAAACAGGCTATAATTTGCAGATTGCAACCATCCTCTGACAGAAAAAAAAATGGTTCTTCTTTCCTTTGAATTCTGCAATTGGACACTAATGTCCACAATCCACCTTCAACCTGCTGAAGTGAATGGTTCAGGCCTGTTCCAGGTGTCTGCCACAGGACAGGACAGCTCTTCTGCATATTATTGTCCTAAACCATACAGCTGGAATGTGGACAGCTGGAATGTGGAGAGCTGGAATGACTCGGTGATAAGTAGCCTTAATGGTGGAGTTGACTCTTCATTAGATTTAGTAGTTAAGTTTTCTCGGAGCTTCCAGTTATGATCTTGACCAGGAATCTCTGCTCCTGTTCTTTCTACTTCTTTGTCAGCGCTTTGTTAATATTGAAATATGATTTCAGAAGACAAAGGCCCAATGGTTGATATTATTCAGATCTCCTAGGATGGGAGTAAGTTCCTCCAAAGGAAAATTTCAATGTCACTTGTTTCATTTGGGAGCTTAGCATGTTGGGTCCACCTTAGTTATTAGCTCCTATTGGCCACTTCTTACAGGCTGCTCCTATAGTCACACCACTGGCCTTGTAAACATTCTTTGATAAAACATTTTTTAATCATTTACTTTCTCAAACAGCAGTCATTCAAATATTCTTAATTTAAAAAAGTTGACTAACTGATTCACTCTGTTTGAAGCAATTTCTCTCTTTAAAAAGTGTCAGTACCAAATGGAGAACTATGTCTTCGTGCTAGCACTTTGGTTTAATCTACAAATAGGAAGCGTTTCCTTCACCTGAAAAACCCTGTCCCGAGTGTTGTCATTTGCTGCACAGGGTACTATTTGCCATATAGACCAGCTTTCACTGCATTTGACCCTACATCAGCCACTGTGTGCAATTACATTGTTGAGCTTCTCATCCCAATGGAACTCAAGAGGAACAGGATCCTGCAGAATGCAAGCTGGTTCTATAATGAGTTGTTTACTTTAATCTCTGCAACAGAATCTTCTTCACTGTGTGCTCCTGATGGTCTATTTCAAATACTTGAAACTTCTGTCAAGTACATCTTTTTATTTTTATGTTCAAAGATAAGCAGATTTTCTCAATTCCGTTTCTTCCTTGTAACTCTAAAACTATTTCATATCTGGTTCCTACCATATGTTGTCCAGTATATCGTCCATAATGATCCACTTGTAGCCTGTGACCATGAGAATGATGAACTGATTACAAAAATGGAACTTAACTCAAGGAACTTTTTCACTGTAAAATTGTTTTTCCCATATTTCCCATTTTTCTCTGCCATATTTACATATATATTTAAAAGAAAACCTTTTTTAATAGTGTCTCATGCAATTTTAATGTTTCTTTCTTCACACCTTTAATAGTTTTTTTAACATTTTAACATTTCTACATATTTTGTAACACTGTCACACTGATCTTAATATATTCTGAACATGTTGCAGTTTCCTCAGAACAATTTCATTGGCAACATTTTTTTTGTCTCCTGTATATGTTTGGGGATTGGTCGTGCTTACAAATCTGCTCTCAAAATCTCCAATATAGTATTAAAAAGATCCTTGCATAGATCTGACTGTTGAATTGGTCCATTGATGCACCATTAACTTACCATTAATGCACTTTTTCAGGAAAATTCCACAGCTAAGTTATGTCAATAGGAATACTATTAACCAGTTAATACTCCAGTTGGCTTTCCTTTCAGCACGTAATATTCATAAGCAGGCAAAAAATAGGTATTTAACATTTAAAATCTTTACCTAGGGGAATATATTATAACCCCACAATTCAGGCCTCCATGTCGCTCCACAGCACTGAATACAATAATCTTAACTGCTATTCCAGTCCTGTACTAAAGCAGTGCACCATTGAAGGAGTCTGACTCTGCTCAAATAAGGTATTAAGCTGTCTGCTCTCTCAGAGGGTATCAGATACCATAGAAACATAGCAAACCTACAGCACAATACAGGCCCTTCAGGCCACAAAGCTGTGCCGAACATGTCCTTACCTTGCAGCTACCTAGGCTAACCCATAGCCCTCTATTTTCCTAAGCTCCATGTATCCACCTAGGAGCCTCTTAAAAGATCCTATCATTTCCGCCTCTACTATCACCGCTGGCAGCCCATTCTACGCACTCACCACTCTCTGCGTTTATATAAAAAAAAAATGTATTCCTGACATCTCCTCTGTACCTACTTCCAAGCACCACAAAAATATGCCCTCTCGTGCTAGCCATTTTTTATAAGGAGGGTCAAAATCAACATCTGATTCAATTCTGTGGCCCACTCAGCCGATTGTGGAAGTCTTAAGCTGTTTCACGTGTCCTCTCTCACCAGAATCCAACATTAGAATACAGAGGATGAACTTTCTGCCATTTTGCAGGAAGAGCAGATCTTGTCTAGGTTCAGCTGCTCCAATCATTTCAACTGAGTTGAATGCTTACTAGGGAGAAAGAGACATTTCCAGTATTTTATTTTAATATTCATTGAATTAAATTAAAAATAGTAGCATACGGTATTTTTTTCCTGTCAAATTTTTAGGTTTTGTGATAATTCAAAAAGTTATGAATTTTAGTGGATTTCAAATGCTTTAACTGATATGAAAAATCAAAGATGTGCTTTGACAGCCAGTAGGCCCAGAGCAAGCAGCTGTCACAGGATTGCTGAGAATGTGTTTACTATTCACAGGGTGAGGACTCTGGGCAGTAAAGCACATTCTGATCAGGAGTCGTCTTCAGGAAATTGCTCCAGGTGGTTGCAATAACGGGAGTGAGGAGTATGGGAAGTTTGCCACATTATTGGATGTTTAAAGGGGAACTTACAATTGGTGGTTTTCCCATGCATCTAAAACCCTTGTCCTCGAGGGTAGAAGTCATGAATGTGAGACATTAAGTATGGTCAATATGAATAGCTGCAGTGCATTTTGCAGATGATACACGCTGTAACCACAACGCACAAGTGGTAGGGTTGTAGTTCTAGAAGCTGTCCCACTGTGTCATCTCAGTTCTCTCTTCCCAGTACTGATGGAAGACCCTTGAGCTAAAGTGACATCTGCTTCCCTCTGCAGCAATGACACTTGCTGAGTTTTTGAACATTTTCACCTTTTAATTAAGAATTCCATAATCTTCATTTTAAAAAATTTTGCTTATTGAAGTAGATTCCTTCCTTCCCCTTCACGTATACGTTCAATCCCTGCCAATTTCTGGCTACCCAGCTCAAATTTCCTTGTGTGGGAATAAATTCAAGATCCAATTTGGTGCATGCAGTACAACAAAGCCTGGATGGACGGCAATACATGGCCCAGTCTGTGCAATAAGGCAGCCACACTTTAAACATTCTATTGATATTTTAGGCTATATTATTTTATTGTTTATAGTTAAATAACAAAGTTTAGAGCAATGTTGCAAAGTAAGATATAAAACTGGTTTGAAAAAATGCCTAAGGGAGGAATAGAAAGCTGAACAACTACAGACTTACCCTGGGGCTTATCAATTTCATTTTACGATTTACAGTTAAACATATTGAACATCGTGTATATTGTTCAGTCTCTTATCCATTCCTTCAGTGAGCTGTTAATGTGACAATACTTTTAGATGGCTTCTAGTAAAAGGCAGAATATGTGAGAAATAGAATGTTTTAGTACACTTACATCTGGTTAAGAAAGGCAGAATAAAGAAGCTGTACTGTGAACATTGCAGATGCCATTAAACACAAGTAACCCTCAAATAGTAGTTTATTATGAGACAGACAATGTACTTCCTTGAAAAAGAGCTTTCTTCAGGATATTTTCTCTGTATTTTATACGTAGCAACATCATGCCTACACCTTTAAATAACCTCTTTACAAATTTGCTTCATATTTGGGAGACAAAGTGCAGCCCTTAACATCACAAGTGCTGTTTCTGCCTACAGCCTTACTCCACAACTGGTCAAATTAAGAAAGTGGAACTCCAGTGGTACAATTTTCTCTTGATTGTTCTTTCATATGAAGTTATACTATTCAGTGCAAATTAAGTTTCCCAAATGCATTTTGTGTAGAAGCAATAAAGTAGAAATAAAAAGTGTAGGATTGTTACTTTCCTCTGTCTATAGTTGTGTGGTACGTGGCCAAGTGGTTAGGGCGTTGGGCTCACGATCTGAAGGTTGTGGGTTCAAGTCTCGGCCAAGGCAGCATGTTGTGTCTTTGAGCAAGGCACTTAACCACACACTGCTCCAGTCCACCCAGCTGAAAATGGGTATCGGCAAATGCTGGGGGTTAACCTCACGATAGACTGTTGTCCTATTCAGGGGGGAAAATCTCATACTCTCAGCCACCTCACACCACGGAAACCAGCATAAGCACTGGCCTGATGGGCCACAAGGCTCGGCACAAGACTTTAAGTTAAATATGTATAGTTGTGGCTGATGGATATGTGCTTTCCTGTCAAAGATTATGACCAGCAGGTAAGTATGCGTAGCTTATGGCTCGTATTGGTTGATATCCTTGAATAACTCTTACTGTGTTTCTGTGAAACATCTAAAAAAGTGTGTGTGACTTTGGAGACATCCAGAAGAGAGCTCCTAAATGACTATTTAATTTGTGGTAACTAAGCACACAACACATTTTTGACGAAACACTGGAGAACATGTTTAACTTTAAAATGAGGCTGGATTAAATCTGTGTAGCCTGAGCCATTTGCTTACACACATTTTCATACAGTTCCATTACTTTGTTCTTGCAGGGAAATGCAGAGCAAAATTGACTTGCACTTGAATCTGACAATAGCATAGCTTGTCTCATCTGCTCTATGCCAAAAGAGTTTATCATACTAATGAAAAACTAGAACAAATCGGTTTCATATTGACTGTTTATTCCCATTATTACTGTAACGAAAACCAATTTCCCCCGGGATCAATGAAGTATGACTATGACTATTAGATGCTGCCTGACCTGCTGAACTGCTCTAGCACATTGTGTGCAGTGCTCTATATTTCCAGCACCGGCAGTACCTCTCGTGTCGAGAACACATTGTGTCTATTTTAGTTGCTATTCCATGTTCAATATCTCAATAATTGTAGAATGGTGATGGTGGAAAATATGCAGAACGTATTTTAGATTGCAGTGACCAATGGAAAACCTGCTGAAAAAGGATCACATCAAAGCTTATATGGGAGGCATGGGGATGTAGCTAGGAAAACTGTAGCGCTGCAGTCCTGGATAAATGCTGGCCTCAGATGCTGTCCCTGTGGAGTTTTCCTGTTCTCTCTGTTACTGAGTGGGTTTCTCCCATGTGCTCTGGCTTCCTCCCACATCCAGATTAACAAGTCAATTGCCTTTCGTGTTTGGTGAGTGGTAGAATTAGGTTCAGGTTTAACCCTTATATACTGTTTGGGTCAAATTTGACCCAGTTTAACATTTGAAAGCAGTAAAAACACCCTAAATGTGATTTTTTTTTTAGCCAAAATTTGATGATTTTTTCCTAAAGTGACCCAAAATGCGCAAAAATGAAAATATTTAAAAATTTTATACTTTTGTACAGGTGCTACAAAGTTTTGTACATTGAGGCTGTTCTGGGTCAAATTTGACCCATATCTATTGAAATGGATTTTAGATCTCTGAAACATTAATTAAGGAATAATCACCCATCTGTTATTTATTTTTATACACACGTTTTTTCTCTCACTCTCCTTTTTCTCCCTCTGTCCCTCTGACTATGCCCCTTGCCCATCCTCTGGGTTCCCCCCTCCCCCTTTTCCTTCTCCCTGGGCTTCCTGTCCCATGATCCTCTCATATCCCTTTTGCCTAACAACTGTCCAGCTCTTGGCTCCATCCCTCCCCTCCTGTCTTCTCCTTTCATTTTGTATCTCCCCCTCCCCCTCCCACTTTCAAATCTCTTACTAACTTCTTCAGTTAGTCCTGACGAAGGGTCTCGGCCTGAGTCATCGACTGTACCTCTTCCTAGAGATGCTGCCTGGCCTGCTGCGTTCACCAGCAACTTTGATGTGTGTTGCTTGAATTTCCAGCATCTGCAGAATTCCTGTTGTGTACCCATTTATTAATGTCAGATAGGCTGTTTATACATTCTAAATAGATCTGTGGTTCAAAATTCTATGGTATAGACTCTTGTTATGAGGGGATTCTTGGGCCAGGTCAAAATTGACCTGGACCATACTGTGAAGGTATAGAATATGAACAGGTTGCCTGGGTTAATATCACTGATAATACAGTATGTCATGAAATTTGTTGTTTTATGGCAGCAGTACATTGCAATACATGATAATAAACAAAATCTATAAATTATGATAAGAAATATAATAAATCTTAAGTAGTGTATTAAAAATTGAGGTAGTGTACATGAGTTCATGTCCATTCAGAAGCTATTTCTAAAGCACTGAAGGCATGTCTTAGGTGATGGAATTCCTTAACGATGGAAGCCACGTTTGAATCTTCGCCTTTTGAAGATATCCATGATGTTGGACATCTCATACCCTTCAAATTGCATTGCTTCAATTCATCTGATTGGACATGTATTTTTAAAATGTTAGTGCCATATTTCATAGTTTATAGAATGTGACACATTAGATGGGCTTTTTTTTTTCTGAGGAAGCCTGATATATTTGACAACTTAGAACCAGTTCACTCTGTGCTTTGTCGGCTTTTTCTTGAAATCAACTCCAGAACATCAAATGGAATATTCAACTGCATGTGCCTTACCATTTGCACAATGTTTGTACCTTGGCCTTGACTGGCATTGTATTAATTAATTTTGAAAATATCAGATGTCCTTATTTGAATTAATGTCAGTGATTCCTCTTCTATTTCTTGTACAGGTTCAAGAAATAATTACTTGAAAGATATCATAAAGTCACTTGTACTAACGTTCCCTTTTCTCAAGACAGATTTTACAGAGTAAATGTTTCAAGAGGATTTTGATTGCTGCATGGGATGAGTGATCATCACATAGCTAAGCTGCAATTGAAATACATTTCACAGGAGATTCTTCTAAGATTGAGAATTAAATTACAGAAAGAACTTCTAACAGATCAAGTTAGCACCTCATATGATTTTCAATATAATTGTTTGGGGGCTGAAATGTCCTCATTTGGCAATATTTCCACGTCTCAACAGACTTGAAATTTGCTTTCATCAATTGATTTTCTAAACAGATTCAAATTAAAGAAAACAGTTATTTATTTTAGAAAGCATCTAACAAAATTCTTTGCAATTAGCTTGCTACTTGACACCATGGTTCAAAATTGAGTATAAGTTTTTGAGGAGTGGAAGGAAAGATTGTTTTATTTTGTATTATCTGAGACAATAGTTTTCTTTCACATACTTTTTATAAATGGGGAATTTGGTAACTGCAGTAATGTAGTGCAAAGCTATCAATTAGGATAAAACAGAAGTAATAACCACCAAACATGATGACCAAACATTTCTGTCCAATTACCAGTAGTGGATCGATTGCTATGTTTATATTCTACCTGCTTCTTTGTTCCATTGAACGAAATGGAAATCTAAAAAGAAAGGCAGAAAATGTAAAAGTCATGATAGAAATTTTGCAACAAACAGAAGAGAGAATAAAAGATAATGCTTTAGATGCTGGTTCTTCCTCAGGCTTTGGTTTTAAGAAATGGCCCAGATTTGGAATATGCCTTAGCCCATAAAACCATTAGACATAGGAGCAGAATTAGGTCATTTGGTGCATTGAGTCTGCTCCACTATTTCATCATGTCTGACCCATTTTCCCTTTCAGCCCAAATCTCCCGCCTTCTCCCTGTATCCCTTCATGCCCTGGCTAATCAAGAATCTACCAACCTCGTCCTTAAATATACACACAGACTTGACCTCCACAGCTGTCTGTGTCAATGAGTTCCACAGATAATGCCTTGTCCTTGTGTATTCAGTACTTTGAAATATCAGAAAGATGCATGTTGGGTTGGGTGAATATGTGCAAGTTTGATCAGTGGACAGTCCTGTGTGGTTTTGAATGTGGGAGTTAAAGCTTTTTAATACATTCATGGGATGTAGGTGAAGCTGCCCTTCAGAATTGCCCTTCAGATGGTTAAGGTAAACTGTCTTCAAGCATTGCAATCCATGTGGTAGAAATGCTGGCATTATGTTGTTAGTGTGAGAGCCTTTCCCAATGATAAAATGTTGATGTATTTCTAAATTTGTGTATTGCCGGACTTGGAGAGGATCTTACAGATTGTGCTGTTTCTAAGTATTTGCTGCCTGTATCTTTCTCAGTGGAGGAATAAACATTAGGTGCTGTTCATTTAGGTTTTCCAAAGATTTACTGCAATGCACCTTGTAGGTTACAGAGCACCTTCAAAACCCACAACCTCTACCAGCTTGAAGAACTAAGGCAGATTATGATGATGGCATCGACTCAGGGCTGAGAAGTCGGCCTCGGGCATTTTCATGCCTTACAAGGCGTGGAACGAGAGACTGTAGGGTGCCACTCCTCACACAGACATCTTGCAGTACAGTATTTTCTTTTATTTTACGAGGTCGAGTTGTGAGCTCCACACTCAACCCGGCACGGATGGAAAGTGTACTTGGGAATGGCCTAACTGGATTCGAACCCGGGAACCTCCGTTCCGGAGTCCAGCATTGATGTCACTGTGCCACCAGCTGGCCAGAAGAACCAAGCAAGTACCACCATTTGGAAGTTACCCTCTAAGCCGCACGCCATCCTAACTTGAAAATATGTTGTCATTACTTCATCACTGGATCTCCCAAACATATGTTAAGAACTGCAGCAATTCAAGAAGGCAGTTCACCACTATCATCTCAAGATCAACCTAGGATGAGCAATTAGATATTGGGTCAGCCTACAAAGCCTGCATCCCTTGAATGGATACAGAAAAAAATGCAAGCTTCAGCCATGATCAGCAGGTGGTGGAGAGAATGAATCTTTCAGATTGTGATAGGTTTATAATTAAATCACTGGCATGGTCTGCATGGTGTTGGGCTTTTTGATGCAAATAATGCAATAGTTTCAAGATTTGAGAGGTAGGTTACTCACTGCAACAGAACTAAACTCTGACCAGCCTTTCTTGCTACACTAATTGTGTGTCTGAGCCAACTCTGTTCCTTCAGCAACTGTGAAAGCCAATGTCCGCAGTTTTGAATGTTAAGTGTTTCATCTGTCTGCCATTCAAGACGGTCACAATCTGGCTGTTGTGTGGCAGGTATATTATTTGCTGTGTTGGCATGGTAGCATAGAAGGTAGCAGAGCCAATGATCAGAAGTTTGAAGTTCAATTCCTGCCACCGTCTGTAAGGAGTTGGTGCACCTTCCCCGTGACAGTGAGGCTTTCCACCCAAAGATGTGACGGTTTGGGTTAGTAAGTTATGGGTGTGCTTTGTTGGTGCCAGAAGCATGGTGACACTTGTGGGCTGCCACCAGCACTTTCTCAGACTCTGTTGGTCATAGAATCAAACTCTTAGAGCACTATAGCACAGAAACAGACCCCTTAACCCATCTATGCCATGCTGAACAATTCGTCTGCCTCGTACCATATTCCTGCACCCAGATCATCTCTCTCCATCCCCTCCCATCCATGTGCTCACCCAAACTTCCTGTAAGTGTTGCAGTCAAACCTGTATTCATCACTTCTCATTCCATACTCTCACCATCCTCTGAGTGAAGTTCCCTCTCGATTTCCCCTTAAATATTTCACCTCTCACTCCCTTGACCTATAAACTTTAGTTCCAGTTTCACACAACCTCAGTGGAAAAAGTCCACTTGCATTAACCCTATCAATATCCTTCGTAATTTTGTATAAGATCTCCCCTCATTCTCCTATACTCCTGAAAAAGTCCTACTGATTCAACCTTTCCCTATAACTCAAGTCTTCAAGACCCAGCAACATCCTTGTCGTTGACTCACTGTATGCTTTGACATTTCTATGTACATGTGACACATTAAGCTATCTCTAGTCACTTTTTGCCCATCGTTGAATGCTGGCAGTGTGGCTTCATTTTCTGAAAGACAATGAATGGAATGTCATGCTGACATTTATGAACTTGTGATGGTAGGAAAGCCTTGGACATTATCCTGCAGCGATTCCCAAAGCTGAAATGATTAACCTCCAGCAATCAAGCAATGCAACGGTTTCCATCCATTCCTCATTGAGAAGAAATTGGCAGTAGTCACCTTTATTTCATCTCTTAATTCCGCACATTTGTCTAAGTTTGGACTAAGACAATGAGCTAAGTAGTTTTTGTGTAATGCAGAGTTGACAGGTTCTTTGTAAGTTCCATTGAAGCACTGTCAACAACACCTGCATCACTTTACTGAATCCAGGAGAAGACGGCACCAGAGAACAATGTTACCATGGGCAACATTCTCCATAAAACTGTTTCTTTCACTTTTTTATGTCTTTTTCTTTTAAATGTAGTTCTGGTACTGTTGGAGCCCATGATCTACAGTTTGTTGGTGTGCTTTCGGGCCAATCAATGTGCTTTGCTGTATCTGAGAAGGTTCGGCAGAGGTGAGCAGCCTTGAAACCAAGAAGCTTAGCAGCCATGTTTGACTCTGTTTCTCACTGATCTCGCCAATTTAAGTGACCAAGACATTGAAAACATTGAAGCGACTGTGGAAGGCGAACGCGTGTTCAATGCTGTCTACCAGCCTCTCACTCGCTGCTGCCAGAGGAAGGTGTCTGCATGTGACGGTGTCTCTCTCCCTCTAACTCACGGCTCCTGAGGGAAGGCCCCTGCATTTGAGTGGTCTCTCTGTCCCGCGGCGCTGTTGGAAGATGGCACCAGAGTTCTAGTTCTGTGGTTTGTGGATTGGACGGTAGTCCCTGGTCGCTCCTTTTTTTGTTGCTATTTTGGGGCGACCTTCAGATAATGAACACTGAGCTGAAATTAATATGGACTCTTTCGATTTTGTGTTTTGTATTCTGTGTTTTTACTCATTTTCTCCTGTTGCCATTGGCGCGATTTTTTAGCATGTGGGGGTGGGGGGGGCAGATGATGTTTTCGTTACCATTTGAGCAATGTCTTTTTGCACCTGGGGGGGGTGGGGTTGGTGTTTTTCTTTGCATGTGTTCCATGGTTTTCTGTGTTTCCTGGCTATCTGTGGGAAGACGGATCTCAGGGTTGTACACTGCATACATACTTTGATAATAAATGTGCTTTGAATCCTTCACTGGTGAGTGAGAGTAGGCTCAAGGTAGGAAAATATAAGATCAGCCTTGTGTAAATTTTTGCAAACATACCTTTTTGCAGCCAGATAAACACAGGCCTATTACAATGATGACAATTTTCTTGACTTCCAAATTGAGCACTCTAAATCCAAGCATTCACCCATGATCTCAAATCCTCACAGTGAAATGTGATTACTATAGGGAATACTGTATAATGAGTAAAAGATTTCTCCAAGATAACAGGAAAAGAAAATGAGAAAGCAATTTAAACAATATTATACATTTTATACTGTGACAAAAAGTCAATATTACCATTCTTCTGTGTTGCGCAAATAAAAACCATTTAAGGCACAGTTGCCTCACTCCCTTTTTTTGTTACTTCCTTCTCCAAAAAAGCCCTCGTTGTAGTTTATCATACAACAGTAATATACAGAAGCAATCTAGTATAAAAACAAAGTGCTTGAAATATTCAGCAGGTCAGGAAATATCTGTAGAGAGAGAAGCAAACATTTTAGATCAATGAATTTCCATCAGATTAGGTATAGCTGCATGAACTAGTCAGCACCATCAAATGGAACTAAAGGATAAAATGATTACTACAATGTTCTCCAGGAATGGTTTCTGATATAATGAAGACTCGTCCTCCCACTTCACCTTTGCTCAGGCAACAGACTTTTGACTTAAAGAAATTTGAACTACTGAAACTGAGTTACTGGAATCTGAAATTTTGCTTCACGCATGAATGTTTTAATGACAAAACGAAGATTTAAAAAAGGCAGATCTTCAAGCCATTTGCCAGTACTGTACTTCTGCTGGACTAGCCTGACTTTCTTCGCACAAGTTCCTGCATGGTATCTACTTAAGCAGGCATTCATAAAGTCATAATAATCAGAAATTTCAGTTAGTGCTGACCATTGATCAAAAGTAGTGGATTGCTCACAGTGAAATATTAAAGATGACATTGTAATTGTGTTTTTTAAAAAAAAAAATCTTTAATTTGTAACAACTTCTATCCATTCATTATCTCATTGTTTGTGTCAGGTTATTTAAAAAAGTTTTGCATTTCTTCAGGTTTTATTGAACAGCTAGTTCTCAGTTTATGGTTTGTAAACAATCGCCTTTCGAGTTCTGAATAAAAGAAGAAAATCTTCCCACTTGTACAATAGTCAATGTAACCTGACGAGAAACTATCTTGTAGTTCCTTTTTTGAGAGTTCATGGCTCTGATGTGGCTTGGAAACTTGGAAATCTGCTGTCAGAGTCAATAACCACATTGAAATAACTGACAAGAAATGCCTGTGGAAATACAGGAAAGAAACATTTTTATTTGATTTAAGTCAATATGTTTAAATGCATTTAATTAATTTTACTTGCATGCACCATTTTTTGAATAATTTTGATTTCTGGTATTACTTTTACTCCTTGCACATTTGTTAATATTAGTGAAAGTCAAAGATGCTCAACTTTTGACAGCTAGTGAGACTGGGGAAAGGGTCACACTGACTTTCAAGGTCTTACGGGAGCACATTACTGGGGCGGGGGGGCACCCTACCGTGTGTATTGCTGCACAAGCCAATGAGCTGGAACCTGTCGTATCAGTATACGTCAGTACCTAGGACCATGCTGGAAGAAACAGCAAGACCCAAAGGCAAGCAGCCATTTGTCCTTTGGTCGATGCAAAATCTGCCCTATTATTTCCAGCGGCTGAGGATTCAACAGTGAGAAATTTTCATTTAGATTTGGCATTGGAAATGAGCTGAAAACAGATTGCTAGCCCTAGGTGTGTAACCTTGAGAAACGCCTCGTGTGTTTTATACTGAAATAAATGTGGACAGGAAGACCAGTTTCTTTGCCTTTCTTTTCACTTCGATACCAATAATGCACGTGCCATTTAGGGTGGAGAGGAGATTGCTTTTAATTTAAATTCCAGAATTTGCATTCTGGTCTGTTTCATTTCAAAAGCTGAGTGTTTAATCTAAATCTGGATGGTCTTCAATTCTGAAAATAGAAACTCTACAAACAGCATATGTTCAATAATCTGGTCTTGCCAAATGCAATTAGCTCTACAATGTTTTGTGTTGATAAATCAAAACTATAAGTAGTTGAAATGAAAACACAAGCATGGTTACAGTAACAGCATTCATCTTTAGTTGTCCAAATTTGGTGCTGAGGAGCCAACTTTTTGGACAAAAGAAAAGCAGGACATGTTATAAATGTTAAGCAGTTCAGGCACCATCTATGGAGGGAGTAGAACAGAACCCTTGTTCAGGTTAACAGCCCAACGTCATATCTGAAATTGCTCCCACATCAGTGTTTTTGAGGTTGCACAGAGGTAGTTGCTTGGTGAGTATTCCATCACTCTCTTTAGCACACCCAGTGGTGGGAGGTTAAAGAATGAATATGAGATGTATATGAAGTGGATGGATGCAACAACAATTTGGATGTTTAACACTTCAGTGTCATGCATATAAGCAATGCCAAATAAAATATAATCCTAGTGCACTCATGATATTTTAAGGCACAGGATCAAAAGCTTCATCCACAAGGTAGACTTCTCAAGCATTTTATAGGTGGACATGGGCATGGGGATACTTGAGAATAAAATTCAGCATTTTGGACCTTTGCAACTGCGCATGGGCATGATCAAAATTAAGACATGCTTGAGAAGCTGGAATTTCAGAAGTACAGAGATGGATGGGTAATCTGATCACAGATAGAGACTTAGTTCTGCATTCTTAAAATACTGGCAGTGCTTTCCTTTAATTTGTATGAGCTAATGGCAATGGATAGCATTTGTTTTTTGGTATGCCTCAATAGTAATCATTCAATTTCCATATAAATTCTGGAAATTGTGTGAAATGCCTTAGAGATTAAAGGAGAAAGTCTTGCACACGCAATATCCAACTGTTGAATATTCTGTGCTTCTTTATGAAAGAAGAATTACTTGTGTAACTTTTAATACTGTGATTTCTAAACCTTGTTGGAAATAATACAGAATACCAATTTATCAATTTGTATGTGTGCAGACATCACTAGCACATTCACTCATGCATCCACACATACGCATCCATGACAGGATTAAGACTGTCTAAGATTAAGATTGATTCTCTCTCTCCCCCTTTTCCTCTCCATCTCCATCACACTCCTCACATTCTCATGCGCACTCACATTTTGACAAAGCCCTTTATAAGCTTTATGATTTGAGGAAAAATTCATTGTGTGGCTTTGAGAATGAGAATTGTTTTTTTGTTAGCTTTCTCTATCATAGCCGTTGTGTTAAGTAGATCTTGTGCTGGCATCAAGCTCCATACCCACTATGAGAGAAGGCACACATTGATAAACATTTCATTTATTGGTCACCAATGTTCCAATATACTGATAACTCAGTGAAATATTAAAGATTATAAATTGGTAAATTCATTTATTATTGTCACACATACTGAGGGATAGTGAACACCTTTGTGTTCCTACCACCCATGCAGATCATTCCATTACAACAGTGCATTGAGGTAGTACAAGAGAAAATAATAACACTCTGGTTTAAGATGGCACTGGTGAACATAGAATAGTACAGCACAGTACAGGCCCTTCGGCCCACAGTGTTGTGCCGACCCTCAAACCCTGCCTCCCATATAAGCCCCCACCTTAAATTCCTCCATATACCTGTCTAGTAGTCTCTTAAACTTCACTAGTGTATCTGCCTCCACCACTGACTCAGGCAGTGCATTCCACGCACCAACCACTCTGAGAAGAAAAAAAAACCTTCCTCTAATATCCCCCTTGAACTTCCCACCCCTTACTTTAAAGCCATGTCCTCTTGTATTGAGCAGTGGTGCCCTGGGGAAGAGGTGCTGGCTATCCACTCTATCTATTCCTCTTATTATCTTGTACACCTCTATCATGTCTTCTCTCATCCTCCTTCTCTCCAAAGAGTAAAGCCCTAGCTCAAAAACACAGCAATGCCTCACTGGCAGCAAACAAATCTGCTAACTACTGTATTAATCGCATTTTTCTTCTAGACAACCCATCACTGCAATCAATAACCTGCAACTTTCGTTTAGGAGTCGGGCTTTTGACCACCTGTATGACCTGGTATTTTTGCAGTCTCGAAGGTACAGGACTGTTGTGGCGAGGCACATATAGGCTGAATTGAGGCAGTGGGCACGGGCCAAGAGAGAGAACTGAGCCAATGTTTGGCCATTGCAGGAGCGCACTTGAAGCCAATTCAAAGCGGCAGATCTGAGGTGAGTCAAGGTGGCAAGACCCAGGTCCACGAGCGAGGAATGAGCTGATGTTTGACCGATTTAAACATCGGGCATGCTTGGAAAGGCCGGATACAGGCCAGATTGAGGCTTACAGGGCCTAGGTCCCAGAGCGTACTGAAGTGGCAGGATCCAGGTCTGGGAGAGAAGAACGAGCTGATGTTTGGCTTTTTTAAGCGCCAGTTCAAATTTAAAATGTCAGGGTGTCAGAACCGGAGGCGAGGGATGGGCCCACGTTCAGCTCGCTGCTTGACGAGGTTTACTTGTCTCTGTGCTGAACTGAGGCTGTGGCCTGCAACTAAAGGGCTACTGGATTGGCATCAGTGATGCCTGGCTTCGTGGCTGTAAGCTCACTTTCATGAACTTGAATTCTGAATGCTACTTTTTACTGTTGCATGATTTGTTCTGTTGTTTTGCACAAGACTGTCTTTTTTAATGGGTTCTATTGGGTTTCTTTGTTTTGTGGCTGGCTGTACGAGACGAATCTCAAGGTTGTATGTGGTATAGATTGACAATAAATGCACTGTGAACAATAGCAGAATGCAAAATAAGAGGTTACAGATTACAGAGAAATTGCAGTGCAAGTGGTCAATAAGTGCAAGGTAATAATGAGGCAGATTGTGAAGTCAGGAGTCCATCTCATTGTAGCAGGAGACTGTTCAATAGTCTTATAACAGCATGATAGAAGCCGTAATGGATTAAAAATAGAGTAAATTCTGTCCATTTTGCAGCAAGTATTTATTTCACTTTCTCATTACGTTCATGAGATTATTTTTTAAATTCACTGTCCGGTTTTGTCGGACAACACTCTTAATTTGGAAATTCTAGGTTTGGTAGTTTAATGCCCACCATTGTCTTAATTGTAGAGTGAACCCCCTCCCACTTGTATCATAATCTAGAGCAACCATTTTGTGGCTCCCATTCTCAGGCCTCTCAGCTCTGATACTTGAGTTGGGGATGACTGAAAATGGGTTTTAAGTCTGGTAGGCTGGAAGGACAGATATCCTCCCAAATCAGAAGATGAGCTCCCAGCCTGGCAGTCAACAACATCTGGACAGTGCAGACGGGGACCCTTGGGGACGGCCTTTGGGAAGGGATATGGCAAAACGTAAAAGGGGTATTGGAATTGGTTTGTTATTATCACATGAACTGAGATACAGTGAAAAGCTTCTCTTGCATTCTGCTCATGCATACAGATCATTACACTGAATTGAGGTTGGACAAGGTAAAACAACAGCACTGCAGAATAAAAGTGCAGTCCAGATAAACTAAGGTACAAGATCAGGTAGATTATGAGGTCAAAATTGTGAGGTATGGAGGGATGTAGATGGAACTGGGCAGAAGACCAGATTGGCATGAAAAATGGGTCAAAGGGCCTATTTCTGTTCTGTACTGCTTTATATCTCTAAGAGTCCAACTTATTGTGCTATAGAACTATTTAATAGTCTTACTATAGTGGTGTAGAGGCTGAACTTGAGACTTGTGATGCATGCTTACAGGCTTTTGTATCTTCTGCCCGATGGGAGGGAGAAGGAGAGAGAAAATATCCGGGGGTGGTGAGGCCCATAGTTAGGGGCAGAGATAAGAAATAACAGAAGAAGCTGGAAACACTCCATATCTGTGGGAAAAGCATCAGAGTCACTGTTGCAGGTCAAAGGGGTTGAAACTTCTGTTAACGAGCACTTGGGAGCAATTAAACTCAAACTGAACTCCCAATTATAGTGCAAGATTATATATAACTAATAATGTGCACCTCTATGTATTTGTCATTCCCAGCAGGAATTTGGATGTGCTTTAGAGGCTCATAAATTATATAGGCTTGTATCACCTCTCACCCATGCTGGTCCATGACTTCGTTGCTCAGTCATTCCCCCATCTCCCACTAAACTTCTGCCCTGAGTGGGTCATCAGATCAAAATATACATAAACTATTAAGTCTGTCAGTTCCCCTTCATCACTTGACTGTTTTCTGGGAGGAGGAGGACTTTGTATTTTAAAAAATACTCTTTTTAATTTGAAACCTTTGGGTCTGTTGCTTGAGCTTGAGCAGCAGCTGGTCACCCTGTGCCTATCATTTAAAACAAAAAAATGTGGCGGAACTGCAAACATTGGCAAGCCTCATGTCCATATGGATGTTTATTCTGTTGCTCATGGATGTGTTCAACAAATAACCCAAAATAATAAACATCTGGGTTATTCTGAATTCACAATTTTCTGCTTTTTATGTGTTGACAATCAAGTCTGACTCATGCTATAATGTTTACTTTTCAATTAGTTTTTTTTTACTCCAATATGGATATATTCGTATGACAAATAACTCATTTTAGATAACTGGTGCACTAGTAGATTGCTGTGACAGAGCAGTAAAGTTAATAGAAGTGAAAACAAGGGCTGTTATACAATGGAAATCACATGAGTATTTCCAATGTTATGCTATTATACTATTGCCTGAAGTCAAAACCAGACCTATGGTGATTTTGAATACTCTGTTCCACATTTCAGATTGAAGGCAGAAGATTGTATTGGTTTCACTAACTCAATAGGGAACTAAATCACAGCCCTTTGATGATTTGTTGATATCCCTTAGGTCTTCCATTTATCCCATGTACTGGACAGAAAATGATCTTGTATAACTAAAATAATTGAGAATTCAGACAGCATTTCTAAGTCCTGCCTGCATCTGTTGTGCCTGGTGTCCTTTGAACTGAAATGTTTGGAATTACACAGTGACTATATCATTAAAATAGTACCTGTAGCCTTGAATGGAATAATTCTGTAATGGGTGCCTCTTTTCTGGAAATAAATAGCTGGTTTTGTCTGCAACACACATAAAAGTTGCCAATATATAGAAGGCCGCATCGGGAGCACCGGACGCAGTATATCACCCCCATCTGACTTACAGGTGAAGTGTGGCCTCACCTGGAAGGACTGTCTGGGGCCCTGAATGGTGGTAAGGGAGGAAGTGTAAGGGCACATGTAGCACTTGTTCCGCTTACAAGGATAAGTGCCAGGAAGGAGATCAGTGGAGAGGGATAGGGGAGACGAATGGACAAGGGAGTCGCGTATAAATATGGCGAGACCTGACGCAGACTGGGAGATCGTTTCGCTGAACACCTACGCTCTGTCCGCCAGAGAAAGCAGGATCTCCCAGTGGCCACACATTTTAATTCCACATCCCATTCCCATTCTGAAATGTCTATCCACGGCCTCCTCTACTGTGAAGATGTAGCCACACTCAGGTTGGAGGAACAACACCTTATATTCCGCCTGGGTAGCCTCCAACCTGATGGCATGAACATTGACTTCTCAAACTTCTGCTAATGCCCCACCTCCCCCTCGTACCCCATCTGTTATTTATTTATATACACACATTCTTTTTCTCTCTCTCCTTTTTCTCCCTCTGATCCTCTCACTATACCCCTTGCCCATCCTCTGGGCTTTTTTCCCCCCCTTCCCCCTTTTCTTTCCCCCTAGGCCTCCTGTCCCATGATCCTTTCATATCCCTTTTGCCAATCAACTGTCCAGCTCTTGGCTCCATCCCTCCCACTCCTGTCTTCTCCTATCATTTCGGATCTCCCCCTCCCCCTCCCACTTTCAAATCTCTTACTGACTTCTTTTAGTTAGTCCTGACGAAGGGTCTCGGCTGGAAATGTTGACTGTACCTCTTCCTAGAGATGCTGCCTGGCCTGCTGTGTTCACCAGCAACTTTTATGTGTGTTGATTGAAATTCCAGCATCTGCAGATTTCCTCATGTCTGGTTTTGTCTGAGCAGTTCTCATATATCCCTTGGAACACATTCTGACATACCTGCAAGTTATCAAGTAAATATTGCAAAAACCTTTTTGTAAATCAGAATGCAGCCATAATCCTGGGGATTAGTGCCACAGCAGTAAGTGCTGTTCTCTCACAGCTCAAGTGACATTCTAATCCAGGGTATTGTTTGTGTGGACTATGCACATTCTCCCTGTGACTTTGTGGGTTTTCCTTGAATGTTCTGTTTTCTGCCAAACCCCGAAGTTAAACCCTCAGGCGCAACTGACAATATAAATTCCCCTAGTGTGAGGAGAATATGAATGGAAGTTACATGCATACGAGAGGGAAGAGGTTGCAGGGAAGAAAATTGCTTGATGGGAATTCTGTGATAGCCACATAGACTTAACAGGATGAATAGCCTCATTCTATGGTGTTAGAAATTATAGGCTAATGAAGCATCAGTTAAGATATTATGGCTTTGGCATTGATAGCCATAGATATGCTGTCGGCCAGTGTTCTCTGCAAAAATTAATATGCCCTGGAATATCATAGGTGGGCATATCTACGTAATTAGGATGGTGATGAATATAGGTAGCTCGTGTTGAGGCATTTGATGTTGTGGTGTTCGCTGAGTTTGGCAATGAGCTTGTAGACGTTTCATCACCAGTTGAGGTGACATCCTCAGTGCACAGATGTTGGTGTTTCTCTCTGGGAGTGCTCATGTTTATATAGGGTCCCGTTCACCTGCCTCAGTCCTGATTGGCTACTCCTTTGGTTGACCTTTGAATTCTATTGGCTCACATTTCTTTGGCTCTTAGAGGTTCATAGGTGGTGTTCATTTCAATAAATTTGCTGACCGAGCTATCAGAAAAGAACCACACTCCTAAAAATGCTCACGCTTTCTTCATGTTTACCTGCACCAGAACATCCATAGTGTCCCAGTTAGAGTGGTGTCCTTCTCCGTCTTCCTGTACTGAGATCGGTGACAGGGCATCATGTCTCTGTACCACCAGTTGATGTTCCCATAAACAAGCCAAGAAGGGGTAGCCAATCAGGACAGAGTCAGCTGAATGGGGCCTATATAAACGTGAGCACTCACTGAGAGAAACACCAACAACTGTACACTGAGGATGTCACGACGACTGCTGATAAAACATTAGCAAACTATTTGCCAAGCTCGACGAACACCACAACATCAGATATCTACATAATTCATTACTTTGATGCAAATGTTTTTGATATTGGCTGACATCAAAAGAACTGACAATTAGAGATTTTAAAAAGTTCTGATAATTGGCAGACTCAAATTAATCACTACTTTTGTAGAAGATCTTTCTCTTTATGGTTGGAACAGACATCTAGTTATTACATTACATGGAATACTTAATCATCTATTCTCATTGATTTTGTCTCTATAATTAATCATTCAAGTTTTTTTAGAAGCAGATAGAACAACATGAGCTAGTTTCTATATTCATCATTTTATAGTAAAAGTATTTTCCTAATTTATAACCTGACATTCTGATGAATTTTTGTCATAATCAAAGATGAGAATAAATAAATTTTTAAAATCATACAGAATTTTCACTCTCCATAAGCTTGCAAATACTCCAGAATAAAAAAACACAAATCCAATATCACCACATTACCATTTGAGTCTTGGCAAGTAATTTAGTGCAGTTGATTGTTCACTTATTGTAGAACTAGTCAGTTTTTTTATTCCACGGATCTCCAACAAGCCCTGCATTACCCTTGCTATTTTCTTAAAGGTTACAACCTAATATTTCATGCACAGTAAACTGGCTGTGAAAGAATATTCAGCCATCACCAGAAGACATCCAGCTGGTAATTTTCTTTGTGGCACAATTGTCATCTTAGTGGTGTAATTGTCATGGTATGGCCCAAATTTTACTCTGCGATTTTTGTCTGAAATTGGGACACGTAATTTTTAAAAAAGGGAAAAATTGAATGATATTGCTTACTCATTGCAACCTTATGTCACCGCCTGCTGATCAACTGGCTATTTTTAACCATTTGTCCCCCTTTTCCCAATGCAACTTCCAGCAGGTAGGGTTTTTACCATCTGTCACCTCCTGGAACCAGGAAGAAATGTGTAACATTAAGATTGCAGATAGAAGGCAACAGACTCTAAAGGTGAAGAGTGGCTTTCCCTTATGCTTTGATATTTGAATTTAGCAAGTTTTGGACTGGTTCCTCGTAAAACTGGGCATCTGCCACAAAAGTGGCATTATGGAGTTGATTTGAGATGTTATTACTGTGGGTACAAGCAGAGCTTCATGTTACAGAGATTGCAGTGATCAACACACCCCTGGTCCTGATCTGCACCTCCTAGAACACAGCCCACTACATCCCTCCACACACGATACCAGTAACATATAGAACTGTGACATAGATGATACTCCTAAACTACAGGCTTATTTTAACACAGTCAAAAAAATTATAAGAATGGCCACTGTGGGAAATGGAAAAAAAATGTCACACTCATCAAACTGGGATTAATATACATCAGTGGAGCTGAACCACAGCTGAAGGTGCTGGATTCTGAATGCTGAAAGCATCCCACTGAACCATAAGTAAGAGCTGGAGAGCATAAGCATGAAATTAAAAAGCTTTTAGAGAAACTGGGGATTAAGATAGATCCTTTCCCAGTGGAAGAGTGGAAATACAGAATGGACTCCCAGCCAAAACAGTATAAAGCTCGAACTAAAACAATACCTACCCAGGAGCTGAATTGAATGTTTTAGACATAAACACTGTCAGACTGTTCAGTAACATGCTGAATCATCTTAATATTTAAGGAGGTAGCCGTTAAGGCACAAATATGACTTCTTTGTGCTGGGCCCAGGATGGGTCATGCAATATGTTAACACTTAGGAATTCAAGGCTGCTGCCTCCTTCTACTGCCAATCCACCAATGAATACAGGTATATTCTCGTCTTCCCTCCCCTTCCTGAAGTCAATGATTAGTTCTTAAGTTTCACTGACATTGAATGGGAGGCTGTTGTTGTGGCACCCCTCAACCAGCAGTACTTTATTGGTATGCTGATTAATCATCTGTGATTTGTCCAACAACAGTTGTGTCATCAGTGAATTTGCATATAGCATTGGAGCTGTGCTTGGCCACGCAGTCATGTGTGTCTCGAGAGTAGAGCAAGAGGCTAAGCACACAATGTTGAGGTGTACCTGTGTAGATAGTCAGTGAGGAGGAGATCGGTAGATGCTACTGTTTTCTTATCTCCTGGTGGGAAGTGGTATATTTACAATGCCTTTGCCTATGTTTTGGAGGTGTCCTCGCCTCAGCAACCAGTATAGAACCCTAGCTAAGTTATTTAGAACTAATATTATTTAGGAATACAGAATAGTAACAAGCCCTTCTGGCCCAATGAGCGTGTGCTGCCCATTGCACCCATGTGACCAATTAGCTTATCAACCTCAATGTTTTTAGAACATGGGAGGAAACTAGAGCACCCGGAGGAAACCTGCGTAGTCACAGGGAGAATGTGCAAACTCCTTACAGGCTGCAGTGGAATGTATAAACTCCTTACAGGCTGCAGTGGAACGTATAAACTCCTTACGGACGACAGTGGAATGTATAAACTCCTTACGGACGACAGTGGAATGTATAAACTCCATACGGACCGCAGTGGAATGTATAATCTCCTTACAGACTGCGGTGGAATGTACAAACTCCTAACAGGCCGCAGTGGAATTGATCCTGGGCTGATTTTGCTATAATATCGTTACATTAACTGCCACGCTACCGTGCTGTCCCTGCATGAACTGTATGGAATTAGACCAGCTTATTATGAACAAGGGCAGCATAGAAGAGTGGTCAGGCATTTGTATCTTCTGCCCCATTGGAGAAGGGAGAAGAGAGAATGTCCAGGGTGGGATCTTTGATTATGCTGTCTGCTTTACTAGGACAGTGAGAAGACCATAGACAGAGTATGTAACGATTAGCAATATTTGTCGTATGTACAATGAAACATCGAAACATGCAGTGAAATGCGTCATTTTGAGGTTCTGAATATTGTGCTGCAGTTGCCCACAAAGTGACGCCATGCTACCATCACAGCATGCTCACAACTCACTAATCCTAAGCGTATGTCTTTGGAATGTGGGAGGAAACTGGAGCACCCAGAGGAAATCCATGCGGCCAACGGGAAAATGTACAAACTCCTTACAGAAAATAGTAGGAATTGAACCCCAGGTGGTGATTACTAGAGCTTTAAAGTGACTGCACTAATTGCTACACCACCATTCCACTCAGGTGGGAGACTGGTTCCTGTGATGTGCTGAGCACTGACTACACTCTCTGCAGTTCTTTGCAATCACATGCAGAACTCTGGCCATACCAAGCCATTATGCATCCCGACAGAATGCTTTCTATGGTATATTGATAAAAATTGGTAAAAGTTTATGGGGACATGTTGAATTTCTTTAGCTTTCCGGGGAAGCAAAGGTATTGGTAAGTTTTCTTGGTCCTGACATCAACTTGGTTGGACCAGATATAGCAAGCAAGTGAAATATTTGTGCAGTGATGCCCATCAAACTGAATGGGAGCTTAGGTTTGGGATGCAAGACCTTGCTGGCTACACATACGTACATGGCATTCTGTACTACCAGATTAACTATGACTATTCATGAACAGCAAGGACTTTCACTCAATCATGTCCACCAAATACATTAGCATAAAAAGATAATTCTGCAGGTATGCTCAAGATTCCTAGGAGGTGCTAGGCTGTTTTTGGCCTGTGACTGCCCAAACTCTTTGGATCTGAAAGCACATTTGAACCACGGCAGAATGGAGGCAGGGATTACCCACCTCAACACCATTCTTTTACCAAACCAATAAAACCCAATATCCATACACATTTACAGATCTATGCTACGTTTTGGAATTTTTTAAATGTACTTACTTAGGAGGTAATGTGAAAGAAGTTGTCCATTCAGCTTTGAAAAACAAACAGGATTACAGGAAGAGAATTTGAAGATGAGAGTAATCCTGCACAGGGATTGACTAACCAGTAGAGTATTGGAAACTTATCTGGGGAAGGCAAGGTCTAAATATCCCACACTTCCTTCCTGATAACTCAAGAATATGGACAGGTAAAATGGCAATGCACCAGATGTACAACAGAACATAAGAAATGTAATACAGGACTTAAAAGTAATTGAATATTGACAACAACTGCAAGAAATATATATATTAACGGAGACTGGCAAATTCATTGTGTGTTATTGACAATGATATCTTCAAGCCTCAGATTTATATTCATCTGGGTGCGGCCCCGTACTATGGTGTATTTTGCAAACTGATGCTGCCAAGGTGAATGGGGTGGAAGGAAAGATGCTGTTCCTCTTCATAAGTCATCCAGGTGTTACATGTGATCTTTAAATCCCTGCCGTTTTCCTGCAATCAACTGCTGTAATGTCAGAAGACTTCATATAAAATATTGTAGCTTGATGACAGCAATGAAAAGACACAGTGCTTGAAGGAAAGTAAGAGGATGCCTCCCCTGGTCTCTGCTGATATGTTTGCTGTTGACTCACTGAAGTGTAACTAAAGGATTTTAGAACAGGAAATTAAACTTCTTGAAAATCAAAGTGAACGAGGTTTTTCCTTCAAAGGATTTGAAAAAAGAATCTTCACAGGTTTTCTCACTGAAATGTTGTGACAGTTTGGATTCACAGAGAGCTTCTCTGGCAAATATATTCGAAATAATTCTCACGGCTTTGCAACCTGATTGTTGGGTTTCTGCAGTTCAGGTTTCTGTTTTCCTTTTACTGTTGCTTAAGGCTGATGCTGACAGATGTGAGGAGGTGTGTCATGTTACTTAAAATTATTGTAAAGAACGTCTAATGAAATATTTCCTTTATGGCAGGGATACTGCACCATCAGTTCCAGCACACAATAAATAATTAGATTAGACCTTTAAAAAAGTCATACCATTTCTTAGAGATCTCCTTTTTATATTATCCCACAACACGGCAGTGGCTCTGCTTCCTCAGAAGGCCTATGGGTATTTGATACATCCCAGATGATCCTCACCAATTTTTGTAGATGAATCATAGAAAGCATCCTAGCTGGATATATCAGGCTGTGATATGGCAACTGTTCAAGACAGCAAGAAATTGCAGAGAATTGTGGGCACAGCCCAGTCTATCACAAAAATTGACACTCCTGCACCCCTCATTCACTCCATAGAAACCATAGAAACTACAGCACAGAAACAGGCCTTTTGGCCCTTCTTGGCTGTGCCGAACCATTTTCTGCCTAGTCCCACTGACCTGCACACGGACCATATCCCTCCATACACCTCCCATCCATGTATCTGTCCAATTTATTCTTAAATGTTAAAAAAGAACCCGCATTTACCACCTCGTCTGGCAGCTCATTCCATACTCCCACCACTCTCTGTGTGAAGAAGCCCCCCCAATGTTCCCTTTAAACTTTCCCCCCCTCACCCTTAACCCATGTCCTCTGGTTTTTTTTCTCCCCTTGCCTCAGTGGAAAAAGCCTGCTTGCATTCATTCTATCTATAACCATCATAATTTTATATACCTCCATCAAATCTCCCCTCATTCTTCTACGCTCCAGGGAATAAAGTCCTAACCTATTCAACCTTTCACTGTAACTGAATTTCTCAAGTCCTGGCAACATCCTTGTAAACCTTCTCTGCACTCTTTCAACCTTATTTATATCCTTCCTGTAATTTGGTGACCAAAACTGAACACAATACTCCAGATTCGGCCTCACCAATGCCTTATACAACCTCATCATAACATTCCAGCTCTTATACTCAATACTTCGATTAATAAAGGCCAATGTACCAAAAGCTCTCTTTACGACCCTACCTACCTGTGACAACAATTTTAGGGAATTTTGTATCTGTATTCCCAGATCCCTCTATTCCACTGCACTCCTCAGTGCCTTACCATTAACCCTGTATGTTCTACGTTGGTTTGTCCTTCCAACGTGCAATACCTCACACTTGTCAGTATTAAACTCCATCTGCCATTTTTCAGCCCATTTTTCCAGCTGGTCCAAGTCCCTCTGCAGGCTCTGAAAACCTTCCTCACTGTCCACTACACCTCCAATCTTTGTATCATTAGCAAACTTGCTGATCCAATTTACCACATTATCATCCAGATCATTGATATAGATGACAAATAACAATGGACCCAGCACTGATCCCTGTGGCACACCACTAGTCACAGGCCTCCACACAGAGAAGCAATTCTCTACCACCACTCTCTGGCTTTTTCCATCGAGCCAATGTCTAATCCAATTTACCACCTCTCCATGTATACCTAGCGACTGGATTTTCCTAACTAACCTCCATGCGGGACCTTGTCAAAGGCCTTACTGAAGTCCATGTAGACAATATCCACTGCCTTCCCTTCATCCAGTTTCCTGGTAACCTCCTCGAAAAACTCCAACAGATTGGTTAAACATGACTTACCACGCACCAAGCCATGTTGACGCTCCCTAATAAGCCCCTGTCTATCCAAATGCTTGTAGATTCTGTCTCTTAGTACTCCCTCCAATAACTTACCTACTACTGACGTTAAACTCACCGGTCTATAATTTCCCGGATTACTTTTCGATCCTTTTTTAAACAACGGAACAACATGAGCCACTCTCCATTCCTCCGGCACTTCACCCGTAGACAGCGACATTTTAAATATTTCTGCCAGGGCCCCCGCAATTTCAACACTAGTCTCCTTCAAGGTCCGAGGGAACATTCTGTCAGGTCCCGGGGATTTATCCACTTTAATTTTCCTCAAGACAGCAAGCACCTCATCCTTTTCAATCTGTACAGTTTCCATGGTCTCACTACTTGATTCCCTCAATTCCATAGATTTCATGCCAGCTTCCTTAGTAAATACAGATGCAAAAAAACCTGTTTAAGATCTCCCCCATTTCCTTTGGTTCCGCACAAAGCCGACCACTCTGATCTTCAAGAGGACCAATTTTATCCCTTATAATCCTTTTGCTCTTAATATACTTGTAAAAGCTCTTTGGATTATCCTTCACTTTGACTGCCAAGGCAACCTCGTGTCTTCTTTTAGCCCTCCTGCTTTCTTTAAGTATTTTCTTGCACTTCTTATACTCCTCAAGCACCTGATTTACCCCCTGTTTCCTATACATTTCATACAACTCCCTCTTCTTCTTTATCAGAGTTGCAATATCCCTTGAGAACCAAGGTTCCTTATTCCTATTCAATTTGCCTTTAACCCTGATAGGAACATACAAACTCTGCACTCTCAAAATTTCCCCTTTGAAGGCTTCCCACCTACCAATCACATCTTTGCCAGAGAACGACCTGTCCCAATCCACGCTTTTTAGATCCTTTCTCATTTCTTCAAATTTGGCCGCCTTCCAGTTCAGAACCTCAACCCTAGGACCAGATCTATCCTTGTCCATGATCAAATTGAAACTAATGGTGTTATGATCACTGGAACCAAAGTGCTCCCCTACACAGACTTCTGTCACTTGCCCTAATTCGTTTCCTAACAGGAGATCCAATATTGCATCCCCTCTGGTTGGTCCCTCTATATATTGATTTAGAAAACTTTCCTGAACACATTTTACAAACTCTAAACCATGTAGACCCCTAACAGTATGGGAGTCCCAATCAATGTATGGAAAATTAAAATCCCCTCCATCTACACTTTCCACTGCCTTGGGAAGTAGACAACATAACCAAAGACCCATCTACCATGGACTACTTGTCCAATAAAAGTAAACCAACTAGCTGGAGTATTCAAGGACATTTTCAACCTCTCACTGCTACGGGCAGAAGTTCCCACTTGTTTTAAAAAGGCAACAATTATACCAGTGCCCAAGAAGAATAATGTGAGCTGCCTTAATGACTATTTCCCGGTAGCACTCACATTGACAGTGATGAAATGCTTTGAGAGATTGGTCATGACTAGACTGAACTCCTGCCTCAGCAAGGACCTGGAGCCATTGCAGTTTGCCTCTTGGCACAATAGGTCAATGGCAGTTGCAATCTCAATCGCTCTCCACATGGCTTTAGACTACCTAGACAACACGAACACCTACATCAGGATGCTCAGCATTTAATACGATCATTCCCACAATCCTGATTGAGAAGTTGCAGGACCTGAGCCTTTGTACCTCCCTCTGCAACTGGATCCTCAACTTCCTAACCAGAAGACCATGATCTGTGAGGATTGGTGTTAACATATCCTTCTGGTTGACGATCAACAGTGGGGCACCTCAGGGGTGTGTGCTTAACCCACTGCTCTACTCTCTATATACACATGACTGTGTGGCCAGGCATAGCTCAAATACCATCTATAAATTTGCTGATACAACCATTGTTGGTAGAATCTTAGGTGGTGACAAGAGGGTGTACAGGAGTGAGATATGCCAACTACTGGAATGGTGCCGCAGTAACAACCTTGCACTCAACATCAGTAGGATGATAGTGCTGATTGTGGACTTCTGGAGGGAAAAGATGAAGGAACACATACCAACCCTCACAGAGGGATCAGAAGTGTAGAGAGTGAGCAGTTTCAAGATCTCTGAGGATCTAACCTGGTCCCAACATATCGATGTGGTTATAAAGAAGGCAAGACAATGGCTATACTTTATTAGGAGTTTGAAGAGATTTGGCATGTCAACATATACACTCAAACACTTCTATAGTTGTACCGTGGACAGCATTCTGACAGGCTGCATCACTGTCTGGTATGCTGAGGGGTGGGGGGGGGGTGCAGGGCTACTGCACAGGACTGAAAGAAGCTGCAGAGGGTTGTAAATCTAGTCGACTCCATCTTGGGTGCTAGCCTACAAAGTACCCAGGACATCTTCAGGGAGTGATGTCTCAGAAAAGCAGCGTCCATTATTAAGGATCTCTAGCACCCAGGGCATGCCCTTTTCTCACTGTTATCATCAGGTAGGAGGCACACACTCAGAAATTCAGGAACAGCTTCTTCCCATCTGCTAGCCGATTCCTAAATGGACATTGAACCCTTGGACACTACATCACTTTTTAAAAAAAAAAATATACAGTATTTCTGATTTTTGCACGTTGTTTAATTTATTCAATATATGTATTCTGTTATTTATTTATTTATTTTCTCTTCTATATTGGGGTGTATGGGGTGTCTAGGGAGGGGTAACATCTCTGGATGGGGGGGGGCTGCCGTGCCCTTTTTCAGGGCAGCTCGTCCACCTTCAGTCCCCACCTGGCACTCGGCTCTCACCTGTGGCTCCAAGTAGCTGTAGCACGTGCAGCGGCCATACCCCAGTAAACCGTCTCGGCAGACGGGCCAAACCAGGTGAGGGTAGCTGACGGGTCTTTGACCCTCGCTGAGGTAGAGGATCTGTCTATCCCAGCGTGTGAAGTCTGGCCTTGGCAGATTGAGCGGAGGAGACCGATTAATGGTCCAACTGTCAAGTAGGCAGGCCAGCAGGCATTGGTGGAGTGCTAAGAGCACTACAAGGCACTTGGACGTCCTGGTCATCCACCGGAAGAGGTGGTGACCTCTTTAAGCTCACCCGGCAGAAGGCAAAGGCAAGCCACTGCTGTAACCTGCCATGAACATGATTTCCCAATATGTCAGAGCGGCATGGAGGGAAATCATCCACCAACTGGAATTTCCAGATGCGACCTAAAGTGAGCGAGCTTCTATATTATATATTGCATTGAACCGCTGCTGCTAAGTTAACAAATTTCAGGTCACATGCCAGTGATAATAAAACTGATTCTGAACTGTTGATCTCTCAACCTGCCTGTCATGGCCTTTGCACTTCATTTGTCTACGTGAACTGCACTTTCCCTATAACTGAACACTGTATTCTGTACTCTGTTATTGCTTTTACTTTCACACTATCTCAACCTACTTGTGTTTGGTCCCAATAGCCATCAATATGTTCTTTCATTGTTACCTAATCAAGTAAAATTACATCCTTCAGATTCAGTGTAAACATTTGCTTTTAAATAAGTCAGCCATAACAAGCTTTATTAGTTCCAGATTAAGTTGGTTTATTGGCATATACACCATGGAGCAATAAATTCTTTGCTCACATGAAATTCAGAGTAAACAGTATATGTGGTATTAATATTAACAAAAAACAATGCAACAGTAATAAATATCACACAATTCCTTTGGTAAATTTCAAATTATTCTTCAAATTTCAGGAGATTTCTGTTCTACAGAACCTATAATTTTAACTATATAACACAAAAAAAGAAGTTTCTTTTCTCTTTGTACAATGTGGGGATATGGAGGATATATAGGACTTGTTAACCCCACTCTCCCATTGAAGTCAACTTCCAGTTGAATGTTGAATAACAGTGCAAAGTGGGATATTTTAATTTGGCTCTGGCATGTCCCACACCATATCAGAGGAGGCTAAGCAATGCCTGTAGGTTTATTGACTGCCACAGGTGAGAAAGAAATTGAACTTTTGTGAATGTCACTACATATATTCAAATACACAAGTAGACTTTTACAGTCAAAGACCCCACTCACTCCAGACATTCACCCTTCCCCTCCCCATCAGGCAGAAAATACAAAAGCCTCAAAGCATGTACCACCGAGCTCAATGGTACCTTCTTAGCCTGCTGTTATAAGACTAGTGAATGGTTCCCAGCTTTGATAACATGGACTCTTGATCTCGTATTCTATCTGGTTGTGATATCGTACTTTACCAGCACTGCACTGTCTCTGTAGCTGTTACATTTGATTCTGCATTGCTATTGTTTTACCTCATTGCTCTGTGTAATGATTTCACTTGTACGAGCAATATGTTAGACAAGCTTTTCACTAATAAACTCTTCTCAGGCTTTCAGCTGGGATTTGATGACAGACTTTGCCATCTTCATCAGGGATGATACCTGGACGTGTCTAGTCCAATGATATTTATACCCCTGTCGTCTATCCCTCCTGATTGGTTAGTCCTCATCCAATCAGGGTTCCGCTGTTCCACCTTGTTTACAATCGAATTCCAGTTCTTACTTAGAACGAGACCTTCGTCTTTGTTCCCTCTCCTATTTTCTCTCCATACCAATGCTTGAGTCTCCAGTAATCCGTCTGTTAAACTGATAAAGTTTACAGACAACAGCACTGTCATTGAACCAATTCCCAGAAGCAATGAATCAATGTACCACCAGAAGTAAACAAGTAATCTCAACAAATTGGAGATGAATGCCCTCAAAGCGGTGGAGGTGCATATCGACTTTAGGAAAAATGTGTCTCCTCTCCACCCGCTCATGATCAACAACTCTACACTGTTTCGTTCCCATTCCGAGACATCCCTATTTCACAGGACATCATGTTGGAGAATTGTATCTCCCTCATTACCAACCTTGAGGTTCATTTTCTTGCAAACATTCATAGTAGGACAGAGAAATGCTATATGATCAATGAAAAATTCACACTCATAAAGACTGACAAACACCCAAAGACAACCTATACCAGTAAGAAATTAATTAATTAATATGATTGAGAAAATGAGTTGTCGAGTCTTTGAAAGTGAGTCCGTAGGTTTTTGGATATCATTTCAGAGTTGAAGCGAGTGAAGTTATCCATGCTGCTTCAGCAGCCTAATGACTGAAGTGTAATAAATATACAAGTCATTCATATTTGCATTTTAATCCAAACTTATAAACTCTGAATGGAATAGATGCCTTTGTTTTACATATACTTGGTTAAGCTTTGGCCTCTAGTAGAATGCCCAGGATGAGCGAATGAGGCAGAGACTTGAGCCAGATGTCCTTGAGCTCCCAGGGGTAAGATAAACAGCTTCAGTGCCGAGTTATAATTCTTGCAGTCAGTTATAAGTGAATGGAAAGTTTTCACCTTTAGTTGCACTGATACTGTTAGATGTGTTACCATCATACCACATGATGTGATAAGATTTTTAAGATATTGGAATGTTATCATCATCTCCTTTATAATGTTACAACATGTGTAGGATAGGCTCAGGTGATGCCATCTTGTCAAGTATTTCTTGTATTGTAAATAATTCGAAACCTAGGTAACATAATCTATCCTAGTTTTACTACACTTTCTGAACTAAACTCAGCTCTTTCACCTGTTTGGAAAACAATTTCTGTAACATCACTCCTGGTTTTCCTTGAAGGTGTGCAAAGGCCATCAATATAATTTTATGGGCCTGCAATATCTAAGATTGAATTTCTCTCTGCCTGTGATCTGTCATCATCAGAAAACCTAATTTAAAGGAAAACTTCAGTACCTCAGAGTCCTTAACAAAATATGTAGATGCATTTATTAAGATATAATATGCATATATTTATATTTAATATAAAGAGGATTTTACCAGGACAGGAAGGCTTGAGCTATAAGAAAAGACTGAATTGGCTAGTTTTTTTCTCTCTGGTGTATGAGGTTCATAAAATCATGGAGGGCGTAGATAAAGGTGAATGATCACAATCTTTTTCACGGGGAAGGACTGTCTAAAACATTAAGGTGAAAGGGGATTTACGCAGACCTTTGGGACAATTTCTAACACTGTGTGATGGAACAAGCTTCTAGAGATGGATGCAATTACAACCTTTCAAAGAGATTGAGATGGGCACATGGATAGGAAAGGTTTAGAGAGATATTGGTCAAGCACAGGCAAACAGGACCTCAGGCGAGCAACCTGGTAAAATAGGGCTGAAAGGCCTATTTCCATGATGTATAGCATCAAAACTGAGAATAGTGTTTCCCCCTCCCCCCCCCACCATTTCTATTTCCCTAGGCCTCCTGTCCCATGATCCTCTCCCTTCTCCAGCCTCGTATCCCTTTTGCCAATCAACTTTCCAGCTCTTAGCTCCATCTCTCCCCCTCCTGCCTCCTCCTATCATTTTGGATCTCCCCCTCCCCCTCCCACTTTCAAATCTCTCACTATCTCTTCTTTCAGTTAGTCCTGACGAAGGGTTTTGACCCAAAACGTCAACTGTACCTCTTCCTATAGATGCTGCCAGGCCTGCTGTGTTCCACCAGCATTTTTTATGTGTGTTGATAGTGTTGCTGAGTAATCTAAAGTGAATTTAAAATGAACTTGTAATAGAACATTGTCTCAGCTTGACATTATCAGAGAATTTGGTGACTTTGCACAAATCTTTTCAATGGAGGCATGTAGAACTTTTTTTGGGGGGGGACTGTTATCATTCAGCACAATTGTGTTTTCTTTTGGGATTCCTTTCTTTGTTGAAGCGTTTGAAAGTTCTCGGAGAATACACACCTAATGTTGGCAGGGTGAATGAGTGTAGATAGACAAAAACACAGGTTCCTTGTGGTAGGGTGAAAGGCCCGTTTCTGTGCTGTACAACTTTTTATGAAACTAAGCTGATCCTAAATTCAGCTGCTACCCAAGTAAAGTGCTTGTGGGCTCAAGGCACATCCAAGTGACTTAACAACATGTTCTGTGCTGATACTTCAGAGAAATACTCTGAGTAGAATGGTGGTATATGTGATAAGACTGGCTGAGAGACCACACCATTTCACAAGGTATTCGTCTATCTGCCCATCTGGCACTTACTGAACCATCTGTGGTTCATCAGAAAATTAACAGATCGTACACCAGCACAAATTTACAAAAGAAATATATTTATCAAATTTCTAACTTTAACAAACAGTTGCAGAAAAGGAAAAGAAAATTAGAAGATCCCATTACAGTTAAACCAGTCTAAACATTGGAGCTCATTTCTGGTGTAGTCAGGTGTATCACTTTACTTAACCACTGGACCCACGGTTTGCATGAAGGCAATGACCACAGTCCGAATTTCCCTAGGGCCATCTCAAATGAACTGGCTTTCTCTCTCTCAGGAGTACTGCCTTTCCTCCTTGGGGCCATTCATCTATACAAAGCACTTCTCACAACAGGGACTCTCCTTTAAAAGAAATTCTGTGGCATCTTTCCTTGTGCCCCGCCCCGCAGCTCCCGCCAAAAAGACCCCAAACCAGACTACTGCCCTTCAGAAATCTGCTCCCACCCAGCACACTCCGATGTTCCATCATGCAAAGAGTTGGAGGAAATCTGCAGAGAGATAGCAGGCAACTGCAGGAAACATAAAGTTGTGGTGGTAGGGGATTTTAATTTTCCACATATTGATTGGGACTCCCATACTGTTAGGGGTCTAGATGGGTTAGAGTTTGTAAAATATGTTCAGGAAAGTTTTCTAAATCAATATATAGAGGGACCAACTAGAGGGGATGCAATATTGGATCTCCTGTTAGGGAAACGAGTTAGGGCAAGTGACAGAATTGTGTGTAGGGGAGCACTTTGGTTCCAGTGATCATAACACCATTAGTTTCAACTTGATCATGGATAAAGATAGATCTGGTCCTAGGGTTGAGGCTCTAAACTGGAAGGCGGCCAAATTTGAAGAAATGAGAAAGGATCTAAAAAGCCTGGATTGGAATAGGTTTTTCTCTGGCAAGGATGTGATCGGTAAGTGGGAAGCCTTCAAAGGAGAAATTTTGAGAGTGCAGAACTTGTATGTTCCTGTCAGGATTAAAGGCAAAGTGAATAGGAATAAGGAACCTTGGTTCTCAAGGGATATTGCAACCCTGATAAAGAAGAGAGAATTGTATGACATGTATTGGAAACGGGGAGTAAATAAGGTGCTTGAGGAGTATAAAAAGTGCAAGAAAATACTTAAAAAGGAAATCAGGAGGGCTAAAAGAAGACATGATTGCCTTGGCAGTCAAAGTGAAGGATAATCCGAAGAGTTTTAACAGGTATATTAAGAGTAAAAGGATTGTAAGGGATAAAATTGGTCCTCTTGAAGATCAGAGTGGTCGGCTATGTGCGGAACCAAAAGAAATGGGGGAAATCTTAAATAGGTTTTTTGCATCTGTATTTACTAAGGAAACTGGCATGGAGTCTATGGGATTAAGGGAAACAAGTAGTGAGATCATGGAAACTGTACAGATTGAGAAGGAGGAGGTGCTTCTTATCTTGAGGCAAATTAAAATGGATAAATCCCCAGGACCTGACAGGGTATTCCCTTGGACCTTGAAGGAGACTAGTGTTGAAATTGCAGGGGCCCTGGCAGATATATTTAAAATGTTGGTGTCTACGGGTGAGGTGCCGGAGGATTGGAGAATGGCTCACGTTGTTAAGTTGCTTAAAAAAGGATCGAAAAGTAATCCGGGAAATTATAGGACGGTAAGTTTGACATCAGTAGTGGATAAGTTATTGGAGGGAGTACTAAGAGACAGAATCTACAAGCATTTGGATAGACAGGGACTTATTAGGGAGAGTCAACATGGCTTTGTGCGTGGTAGGTCATGTTTGACCAATCTATTGGAGTTTTTCGAGGAGGTTACCAGGAAAGTGGATGAAGGGAAGGCAGTGGATATTGTCTACATGGACTTCAGTAAGGCCTTTGACATGGTCCCGCATGGGAGGTTAGTTAGGAAAATTCAGTGGCTAAGTATACATGGAGAGGTGGTAAATTGGATTAGACATTGGTTCAATGGAAGAAGCCAAAGAGTGGTAGTAGAGGATTGCTTCTCAGAGTGGAGGCCTATAACTTGTAGTGTGCCACAGGGATCAGTGCTGGGTCCATTGTTATTTGTCATCTATATCAATGATCTGGATGATAATGTGGTAAATTGGATCAGCAAATTTGCTGATGATACAAAGATTGGATTGTGAGGAAGGTTTTCAAAGCTTGCAGAGGGATTTGGACCAGCTGGAAAAATGGGCTGAAAAATGGCAGATGGAGTTTAATACAGACAAGTGTGAGGTATTGCACTGTGGAAGGACAAACCAAGGTAGAACATACAGGGTAAATGGTAAGGCACTGAGGAGTGCAGTAGAACAGAGGGACCTGGAAATACAGATACAATATTCCCTAAAAGTGGCATCACAGGTAGATAGGGTCGTAAAGAGAGCTTTTGGTACATTGGCCTTTATTAATCAAAGTATTGAGTATAAGAGCTGGAATGTTACAGTGAGGTTGCATAAGGCATTGGTGAGGCCGAATCTGGAGTATTGTGTTCAGTTTTGGTCACCAAATTACAGGAAGGATATTAATAAGGTTGAAAGAGTGCAGAGAAGGTTTACAAGGATGTTGCCAGGACTTGAGAAACTCAGTTACAGAGAAAGGTTGAATAGGTTAGGACTTCATTCCCTGAAGCATAGAAGAATGAGGGGAGATTTGATAGAGGAATATAAAATTATGATGGGTATAGATAGAGTGAATGCAAGCAGGCTTTTTCCACTGAGGCAAGGGGAGTAAAAAACCAGGGGACATGGGTTAAGGATGAAGGGGGAAAAGTTTAAAGGGAACATTAGTGTGGGGCTTCTTCACATAGAGAGTGGTGGGAGTGTGGAATGAGCTGCCAGACGAGGTGGTAAATGCAGGTTCTTTTTTAAAATTTAAGCATAAATTGGACAGATACATGGATGGGAGGTGTATGGAGGGATATGGTCCATTTGCAGGTCAGTGGGACTAGGCAGAAAATGGTTCGGCACAGCCAAGGAGGGCCAAAAGGCCTGTTTCTGAGCTGTAGTTTTTTTTATAGTTTCTATGGTTTCTATATACCGAGACAATCACAATTGGCTGACACCACATTCCTAAGTTGGACAACATAACTCTTATATCTTTACCCAAAGCCACTCTTACTAGCAGGACAAACTGCTTTTACAAAAACTGCTAAAATAAAAATACCTCACAGCATTGCAGTGGAAATCTTACCCAGGGCATTACACACATTAGCTTCATCAGTCTCCTCAGAATCAACAAAACCAAGTCTGAGGTTCTGCCAATGAAGAGGGAAAGATAAGAATTGGACAATTAGCAGAGAAGGTCATAAAATCGTAAAGATAAAGAATAACAATTAGCTTTATTTGTCACACGTACAGTACCGTGCAAAAGTCTTAGGCACATGTAAAAGAAACTTTGTAAAGTGAAGATCCCTTCAAAAATAACGAAATGAAAAGTTTCTAAATATCACAAAATTACTATAAAGAGCAGTAAGCAGTAAAAAAACTGCATCAGATCAATATTTGGTGTAACCATCCTTTGCCTTTAAAATTGAAACAATTCTCTTAGATACACTCTTGTGCAATTTTATAAGAAAATCAGCTGGTATGTTGTTCCATGCATCTCGGAGAACTTGCCAATGTTCTTCTGCAGACTTTGGCTGTCTTGCTTGCATCTATGTCTCCAGGCAATCCCAGACCACCTCATTGATGTTGAGATCAGACCTCGGTGGAGGCCATACCATTTGTTGCAAAACACCTTTCACCAAATATAGTTCTTTATGGCTTTGTCCATGTGTTTGGGATTGTTGTCCTGCTGCAGAATGAAGTTGAGACTGATCAGATGGCTCCTTAATGGTATTACACGATGGATGAGAATCTGCTTGTACTTCTTAGCATTGGCAACTCCTTTAATTTTGACCATTTCACCAACTCCATCGGCAGAAGTGCAGCCTCAAACCTGCAGGGAACCTCTGTCGTGCTTCACTGTTGGCTGCAGACACTCATTCATGTTATTCTCTCCAGCTCTTCTACAGACAATCTGTGTCCTAATTGAGCCAAAAAATTGAAATTTTGACTTGTCTGCCCATAGCACGTGCTGCCATTGCCCTGCACTCCAGGACCCCATGCGTGGGTTTTTGTGCAGAGGTGAATCTCTTAGCTTTGTTTCCACTTCAGAGGAATGGCTTTTTGGCAGTAGCTCTTCCAAGATGACCACTACTGAGAAGATTTCTCTGGACTGTAAGGGGTGCACTTGGGTTCCAGTAGTTTCTGCGAGTTCAGAGCTGATATCAGTGATGGACTTCTTCCAATTTAGAAGGGGTATCAGTTTGATGCATCTTTCATCTGCTGCACTTAGTCTCCATGGCCGATCATTGTATTTCTGGTCCTCAACCTTGCCCTTTTCTTCATGCTTTTTCTGAAGAGCTTGGAAAGCATATCTTAGAACTTCTGTCTCCTGTGACATCTCTGCTTGTGAGCGACCTTGTTGAAGCAGAATGACTACCTTGTGTCTTGATGCTATATTTACTTTTGTCATGGTGCGTCTCTATTTACTCTGGAGGCAGACACAGAGACTATAGAAGTAAGGCAAAGCAGCATCAATTTCATGGACCCTGTGCAGATTACAGAGGAGAAGGTGTTTGCTATCCTGAGCCAAATCAGGGCAGATAAATCCCCAGGGCTTGACAAGGTGTTCCCTCGAACCCTACGGGAGACAAGTTCAGAAATTGCTGGGGCTCTAGCAGAGTAGTTTAAATCGTCCTTAGCGACAGAAGAGATACCAGAGGACTAGAGGTTAGACAATGTTGTTCTGCTGTTTAAAAATGCTCTAAACATAAACTAGGAAACTACTGTATAGGCAGGCGAATGTGACAACAGTTGTGGAAAAGTTATTGGAAGGTATTCTAAGGGATATATAAGTATTTGGATGGTATCACAACCATGGATTCGGTAGCGCAGTAGATACGGCAATTGCTCCCGTGAATATGCACGCGTCAGCTAATTATTATTTAATTGTGATAGAATTTAACTCCATTCATTCCGTCATAATATTTGTCGAGACTTGGACACAGCACAGTAACGCTTCACTACCTGTTTGCATTCGGCCTTGCTTGAGAAATTGGACTGTGAAGTCAACTGATTTTGAAGACTAGTGGTATTCGTTTTATTCTTAGCCATTCTTTTCAGCCACATTGTAGGCTTCATTTTCCATTTGAGAGCTTAGTTAATGGAGCTGTTTGGCCTAGTGTTTATTGTTTTCTTTTCCCTTTAACACTGTTCGCATTATAGTCTGTGAAATGTCGACCCGCTTCAGCTTGCACTTGGGCCATATCTGAACATGCTGACAGATAGACATGTAATCCCCCTGGCCAGCCTCGGTCGCTTAGCTCGCTGACGTCTAGGGAAACAGCCCTCGGCCCCGCCAAACTGGGTAATTAGTTTGTGCGGATGCTGTGTGATGTACCCCACCCCGCCCAAAATAACAGACAATACACCAGATATGATTAAATGATTTACAGTTTATAGATATTACTGGAAATATAATTAATAAAGAATAAAATATAAAAGGAAAATAAAAGGCACCACACTTATCAAAGTTCAATCTCTTTGTGCACAAACAGTTGGAGCTCAGGACCCTTCTACTTCACCCTGCGACCCCTCGGACCACCTCGACCGGCCACCTGGGACCAACAACGGTGGTCGACCAGACGCTCCACACAAGTCCATCTCCGTCTCCTCTCCTCTCCGAACGCCCTGCTCGGGGTCTGACCCCGTTAGCGGACTCACAGCACCTGGTCCATCCTCTGACTCCCTCTCCCGCCTTCTCCCTCCAAAAACCCCGCGCATACAATATCTTACAGATACACCAAAAGCATAACAACTATCCCAATTGTTTCATAACACCTTCTTATCACAGTCTAACCCAAAACAAGCTGCTAGCGCAAGAACTTTCTCAGCGTTTAACATAACAAAGAAGCATTCCCAAGTATAACATAACAAAGAAGCCATTTTAATTAGCCTACGCAGTAACATAAAAGACGAAACCCCCATACAGACATATACTGATTAAGGATAGTCAGTATGACTTCATGCATAGTAGGTCATGTCTAACCAATCTTATAGAGTTTTTTGAGGAAGTTACTAGGAAAATGGATGAAAGCAAGGAAGTGGATGTTGTCTACATGGACTTTAGTACAGCACTTGACAATGTCCCACATGGGAGGTTGGTCAAGAAGGTTGAGTCACTTGGCATTCAAGATGGGGTAATAAATTGGGTTTGTGGGAGAAGTCAGAGAGTGGTGGTAGGGGGTTACCTCTCTGACTGGAGGCCAGTGATGAGAGGTATGCTGCAGGGATTCAGTGCTGAGTCCTTTGTTGATTGTCATCTATGTCAATGATCTGGATAATAATGCGGTTAACTAGATCAGCAATTTGCGGATGACACCAAGATTGGGAGTGTAGTAGACAGTGAGGAAGGAAATTATTGGTTGCAGAGGGATCTGCATCAGCTGGAAAAATGGCAGATTGAATTTAATGCAGACAAATGTGAAGTTTTACATTTCAGTAGAGCCAACCAGGGTAGGTCTTACACAGTGAACGGTGGGGCATCGAGGAGTGTGGTAGAACAAAGCGATCTAGGAATACAGGTCCATAATTCATTGAAAGTGATCTCACAGGTAGATAATGTCATAAAGAAAGCTTTTGGCATATTGGCCTTCATAATTCATGTACTGAGTACAGGAGATGGGATGTTATGTGGAAGTTGTATAAGACATTGGTGAGGCCTAATTTGGAGTATTGTGTGCAATTTTGGTCACTTACCTACAGGAAATATGTAAAGCAGAGAAAATTCACAAGGATTTTGCTGTGTCTGGAGGACCTGAGTTATAAGGAAAGATTTAATTGGTTAAGATTGTATTCTTTAGAATGTAGAAGATTGAGAGGAGATTAGGTAGAGATATACAAAATTATGGAGGGTATACATAGGTTAAATACAAGCAGGCTTTTTCCACTGAGGTTGGGTGGGACTACAACCAGAAGTCATCTGCTAAAGGTGAAAGGTGAGAAGTTTAAGGGGAACATGAGGGGAAACTTCTTCACTCAGATGGTTGTGAGAGTGCGGATTGAGCTGCCAGCACAAGTGGTACATGCAAACTCGATTTCATAGTTTAAGAGAAGTTTGGATCGGTACATGGATGATAGGGGTAAGGAAGGCTATGGTCCCGGTGAGGGTCGATGGGAGTTGGCAGTTTAATTGGGTTTGACATGGACTAGATGGGCCGAAGGGCCTGTTTCTGTGCTGTACTTCTCATTTTCTCTATGACTCTCTGACTCTATATCTACAAGGAATGCTATCGCAGGAAAGCAACGTCCATAATCAAGGACCCGCACCATCCAGTCTATGCTCTGTTCTCACTGCTACCATCAGGAAGGAGGAACAGGACCCTTGGGTTCCACACCACCATGTTCTGGAGCAGTTATCAACCATCGGGCTCCTGGACCAGAGTGGATAATTTCACACCCCCCAACTCTCAGCTGATTCCACAACCTAGTTTTCCTTGATTCTATTGTGTTTGTTTGTACCTACTGTGAATGCCTGCAAAAATGAATCTAATGGTAGTATATGGTGATAGATACATACTTTAATAATAATAATTATACTTTGAACTTTGAACTTTTTGAAAAATACAGAACAAAATGGGGCTGTGTTGATTTCCATTAGTTTGATATGAAATTGATCAGCTAAAAGGGCACTGGATTTATTAGTAAGCTACAACGTCAATCAGACGTATAAAACAACGTAAAATGTAGCAGACGCTCTGTAAGTCATGGAAAGGATGAGCAGAGACTCGTTTGTTGCCTTGATAAGCTTTTCCTGAGACTTTCAATGTTTCCCTATGAAATGACACTTGACATCATCCCACTCACGCTTGAGCTGTCATCCTCTGTTCTTGCTGTGTTTATGATAGGCTGTCAGCATATCATATATTTTCTGCTGTTTAAAGATGATTATTCTTTCCATCAACGTGTCCGTCCCAGCCCTACCCACAGAATACAACATCTACAGCTAGCTGAACAGAGTGTGGAGAGTTGCTGATGTAGACTCTCCACTGCTGTGCCTACTATTAACGATTGCTCTTGTCCGTTGTGTGAACTGTCAAACATCAAGTGAAAACACAGCTGTTGTAATAATCCAACTGAATCACAAGTTACTTAGAAAGCATGAATCCTGCAATTGTGCCCTTGTCACATAGTTAGTTCCTCAATAAGAATTATGTCCCGAGGATTTTAGAAACATAGTCCATGCAGCATTATAGAATCATAACTCTGCGATTTATAACGAGACATATGGCTTGATTGGATAAATAAATCACATTATGCAGTTTTCAGTTGCACATTCCACAGGCTATCACAACCATATGGATCACTCGAACAGCTACAGTCACACATTCTCAAATTGCTACCTGAGAAATGCTGTCTCATTCTGCCCTGCAGAGCTGATGTACGGTTAGAATGACAATAAAGTTTTTTGAATCTTGAATCTTGAATCGTTGCTCTATACAGGTTGGCAGCCTGGGTTAAATCTACTGCTTAAAGGGCTGACATGTCAATCCCCTCCTCTGACTGTACTGCTGTTCACAGCACCTGCTTCTCATTGTACACCAGAGGAGGTGTCTGATCAACTGAATAATCTGTTCCTGATTTGCAGTCAGTCAAGAAGGAGAGCGTTACCTGGGTATCCAAATGCACGTCCTTTCATTGTTTTCTTAGCATGTGCTTCAAAGTGAACATTTGCCATCGGAAAAGTTAGACGTGGCACTTTTTATGAATTCTGCAATTACCTTGTGAATTACAAATTATTCTTCAACTGTGAGGAGATTCCAGTGCAACAGAAACTGCCTTTATAGAGTTGTAAAGACACACAGCACATCTGTCAGCTCAAATGATCTATACTGACCAAGATTCCCATCTTAGCTCGTCCTGCTTGCCCATACATGTACCTCAAAACCTTTCTTATTCATGTACCTTTCCAAGTGCCTTTTTAATGTTGTTATTGTACCAGCCTCAACTACTTCTGATAGTGGTTGGGGATACCAAAAAGCAATCAATCTCCATGGCTACTTTTTTTTGCACCTGACAATTATGAGGTTGAGGAGGAAGTCTTTCTTCCATTTTGCTTTTGTAATTTTAGAAAATGTATTCATTCAATGATGCATACCATCCAATGGTATGTGCCACTGGATTTTATACAGTAAAGTGAAGAAGCAAACAAGTACCTTGATTAATGTTACATTTAAACTATCAGTATCTCTAGCAGTGCAGAATCAGCCTAGATTGTATTTTGTGTCACTGGAGTTCGTTTTGGATTTGCAGTCCCCTGACTACAGAAATGAATGTGTCACAAGGAACTACAGTCAACATAAACACCATCTCAAACGCAAGCAACACACGTAAAATGCTGGAGGAGCTCAGCAGGCCAGGCAGCATCTACGGAAAAGAGTAAACAGTCGACGATTCCGCCTGAGACCCTTTATTGGGTAGCAAACCCAAACTGAAGTCAGCAAGGATAGGTGGAAATCTCACAAATGTTCAAATCTCCATATCACGTGACATCACCTTAAGCCTAAAGTCTGTTTAATCATTTGATGCAGAAGTTCCGTACATATTCAGAACTGCATATTAAAACTGTCAGCAGGCAGGTGTGGAGCCAGAAGAAGCTCAGTTAACTGATTTCTTTCAAACAACAAAGGGACATCCTGGGCTGTATCAGGAGGAATAGAACTGCACTAAAGAGATTGTTGCTAGTACATTTCCTTTTGTTCAGAATTCGTCAGCCTTAGTTTATGAGTCAAATGGAAAATTGTCCAATTATACCCTGTATAATAAAAACAGAACAAATTCAAATGATTGTAAAGTTCATGTTCAATCATCAAAGTGACAAAAAGTGTCATCGCCAGGCAATATCAACAACATTTACTCCTAATAATCTGCTTATCAGTACACTTTCTGCATGGGCCGAGATTGTACATTTCCTTGCCTTCTCATTGCTTTAGTCCAAATGTGCAGCAAAAAGGTGAATCCCAAAGGTGAAGGGGGAGTGATCACCTTTGACTGTGAGATCAAAGCATTCTGCTATAACTGAAATCTACATGCATCAAAGGAAACATTCTACAATGGTCAGAGCTTGTCTCCCAGAGCGGGAGATCACTGAGGATGTAGGAAATCAATTATTCCACTCCTGGGACATTGCTGCAGGATTTTCTCAGCTCAGTGTCCTCAACCCACAAATGTCTTGTCACCATTATGAAATCAGACAATTTTATGATCTCTGCACAATGTCAAGTCCATTTGGACATGGACAACCATCTGTTCTTGATGTTCAATGCAACACTTTCACTCAGTTATCATTATTAATATGGTGTATGTCATGTTTCAGTCTGATCACCAGGGGGTGCCAGAGTCCTCCAGGCTCCAATGCTCCTCCTCCCATGATGATTAGTTGATTATTTTTATCTATGTCTCATTTTAATTATCAGTGCACCTGTGCCTTGTTTTGTTTCTCTATTTGTTCCCTCTGTTTTGTTTGCCTTTTCTCAGTCTTGAGTTTACCTACCTTGTGCAACAACAACAACCTCTCACTCAACCACTCAATAAAAGCAGAATCAAAGAGCTGATTATTGAGTACAGGAGTAGGAAACTGGAAGTCCATGAGCCTGTCCTAATCAGAGGCTCAGAGGCAGAAAGTCAGCAAATTCATAGAAACATAGAAAACCTACAGCACAATACAGGCCCTTCGACCCGCAACGCTATGCTGAACATGTACTTACTTTAGAAATTACCTAGGGTTACCCATAGTCCTCTATTTTTCTAAGCTCCATGTACATATCCAGGCACCTCTTAAAAGACCCTATCGTATCCGCTTCGACCAGTGTTGCCAGCAGCCCAATCCACGCACTCACCACTCTCTGCATAAAAAAAACTTACCCCTGACATCTCCTCTGTACCTACTTCCAAGCACCTTAAAACTATGCCCTCTCATGCGAGCCATTTCAGACCTGGGAAAAAGCCTCTGACTATCCACACGATCAATGCCTCTCATCATCTTATACACCTCTACCAGGTCACCTCTCATCCTCTGTCGCTCCAAGGAGAAAAGGCCGAGTTCACTCAACCTATTCTCATAAGGCATGCTCCACAATCCAGGCAACATCCTTGTAAATCTCCTCTGCACCCTTTCTATAACTTCCACATCCTTCCTGTAGTGAGGTGACCAGAACTGAGCATAGTACTCCAAGTGGGGTCTGACCAGGGCCCTATATAGCTGTAACATTACCTCTCGGCTCTTAAACTCAATCTCAAGGTTGATGAAGACCAATACTCCGTATGCCTTCTTAACCACAGAGTCAACCTGCGCAGCAGCTTTGAGTGTCCTATGGAGTTGGACCCCAAGATCCCTCTGATCCTCTATACTGCCAAGAACCTTGTCATTAATACTATATTCTGCCATCATATTTGACCTACTAAAATGAACCACCTCACACTTATCTGGGTTGAACTCCATCTGACACTTCTCAGCCCAGTTTTGCATTCTATCGATGTCCCGCTGTAACCTCTTACAACCCTCCACACTATCTACAACACCCCCAACCTTTGTGTCATCAGCAAAATTATTAACTCATCTCTCCACTTCCTCATCCAGGTCATTAATAGAAGTCATGAATGGAAAGGGCCCCAGAACAGATCCCTGAGGCAAACCACTCATCCCCAACCTCCATGCAGAATATGTCCCGTCTACAACTACTCTTTGCCTTCTGTGGGCAAGCCAGTTCTGGATCCACTAAGCAACGTCCCCTTGGATCCCATGCCTCCTTACTTTCTCAATAAGCCTTGCATGGGATACCTTATCAAATGCCTTGCTGAAATCCATATACACTTCATCTGCTGCTCTACCTTCATCAACCTGTTTAGTCACATCATCAAAAAATTCAATCAGGCTCGTAAGGCATGACCTGCCTTTGACAAAGCTATGCTGACCATTCCTAATCATATTATGCTTCTCCAAATATTCATAAATTCTGCCTCTCAGGATCCTTTCCATCAACTTACGAAACACTGAAGTAAGACTCACTGGTCTATAATTTCCTGGGCTAACTCTACTCCCTTTTCTTGAATAAGAGAACAACATCTGCAACCCTCCAATCCTCTGGAACCTCTCCCGTTCCCATTGATGATGCAAAGATCATTGCCAGAGGCTCAGCAATCTCTTCTCTCACCTCTCACAGTCGCCTGGGGTACATCTCATCCAGACCCAGAGACTTATCCAACTAGATGCTTTCCAAAAGATCCAGCACATCCTCTTTTGAAATGTCTATATGCTTAAGCTTTTCAATCTGCTGTAAGTCATCCTTACAATCGCCAGCATCCTTTTCTGTCGTGAATACTGAAGCAAAGTATTCATTAAGTACCTCTGCTATCTCTTCCGATTCCATACACACTTTTCCACTGTCACACTTGTTTGGTCCTATTCTCTCACGTCTTATCCTCTTGCTTTTCAAATACTTGTAGAATGCCTTTGGGTTTTCTTTAATCCTGCTCACCAAGGCCTTCTCATGGCCCCTTCTGGCTCTCCTAATTTCATTCTTAAACTCCTTCCTGCTAGCCTTATAATCTTCCAGATCTCTATCATTACCTAGTTTTTTGAACCTTTCGTAAGCTTTTCCTTTCTTCTTGACCAGATTTTCCGCAGCCTTTGTACACCACGGTTCCTGTACCCTACCATCCTTTCCCTGTCTCATTGGAATGTACCTATGCAAACATCACACAAATATCCCCTGAACATTTGCCACATTTCTGCCGTACATTTCCCTGAGAACATCTGTTCCCAATTTATGCTTCCAAGTTCCTGCCTGAAAGCTTTATATTTCCCCTTACGCCAATTAAACACTTCCCTAACTTATCTGTTCCTACCCTCTCCAATGCTATGGTAAAGTTGATAGAATTGTGATCAGTATCTCCAAAATGCTCTCCCACTGACAGAACTCACATCTGATCAGGTTCAGTTTCCCAATACCAGATCAAGTACAGCCTCTCCTCTTGTAGGTTTATTGAAATATTGTGTTAGGAAACCTTCCTGAACACACCTAACACCTCCAACCCATCTAAACCCCTTACTTCTGGGAGATACCAATCAATATTTGGGAAATTAAGATCTCCCACCATGAAAACCCTGTTATTATTACACCTTTCCAGAATCTGTCTCTCTATCTGCTCCTCGATGTCCCTGTTACTATTGGGTGGTCTATAAAAAACACCCAGTAGAGTTATTGACCCCTTCCTGTTTCTAACTTCTACCCACAGAGACTCAGTAGACAATCCCTCCATGACTTCCTCCTTTACTGCAGCTGTGACACTATCTCTGATCAACAGAGCCACGCCCCCACCTCTTTTGCCTCCATCACTGCCTTTTTTTTGAAACATCTAAAGCACATGGCCAAGTGGTTAAGGCATTGGTCTAGTGATCTGAAGGTCGCTAGTTCGAGCCTTAGCTGAGGCAGCGTGTTGTGTCCTTAAGCAATGCACTTAACTGCACATTGCTCTGCGACGACACCGGTGCCAAGCTATATCAGCCCTACTGCCCTTTCCTTGGACAACACCGGTGGCATGGAATGGGGAGACTTGCAGCATGGGCAACTGCCGGTCTTCCATGCAACCTTGCCCAGGCCTGCACCCTGGAAACCTTCCAAGGAGCAAATCCATCGTTTCACGAGACTAACGGATGCTTATATTATATATAAAGCCTGGCACTCTAAGTTACCATTCCTGCCCCTGAGCTATTCAAATCTCTGTGATGGCCACAATATTACAGCTCCAAGTACTGATCTACGCTCTAAGCTCATCCACTTTGTTCATGATGCTTCTTGCATTAAAATAGACACATCTCAAGCCATCGGTTTGAGTGCATCCCTTCGCTATCACCTGCGTATCCTCCCTCTCGCACTGTATTCAAGCTTTCTCTATGTGTGAGCCAACCACCCCGTCATCCGTTTCTTCAGTTTGGTTCCCACCCCCCAGCAATTCTAGTTTAAAATCTCCCCAATAGCAAACCTCCCTGCCAGGATATTGGTCCCTCTCAGATTCAAGTGCAACCCGTCCTCTTTGTACAGGTCATGCCTGTCCCAAAAGAGGTCCCAATGATCCAGAAATCTGAATCCCTGCCCTCTGCTCCAATCCCTCAGCCACGAATTTATCCTCCACCTCACTCTAATCCTATACTCCCTGTCACGTGAGACAGGCAGTAATCCTGAGATTCAAATTCCTTGGCAATATCATTACAGGGTTCTGTCCTGGGTCCAGCACAGCAGCACCTCTACTTCCTTAAAAGTTTGCGCAGATTTAGCATGATATCTAAAACTTTGACTAAATTTTATAGCTGCACGGTGGAGAGTACGCTGACTGGTTGGATCATGGCCTGGTGTTCAATGCCCTTGAATGGAAAAAAAACTAGAAAAAAAGAGTTGGATACAGCTCAGTCCATCACAGGTAAAATCCACCCCCCTCCGCCCACTATTGAGCACATTTGTAAGGATTATAGTCACAGGAAAGCAGCAACAGAGGCCATGCTCTATTCTCCCTGCTGCCGTCAGGAAGGAGCTACAGAAGCCTCATGTGTCACACCATTAGTTTCAGGAACAGTTATTTCCTCTCAACCATCAGCTCCTGAACCAGAAGGATAACTACAATCAACCCAACACTGAACTGACTCCACAAGCTATTCATCCACTCTGCCGCAATCTACAAACTGTGCTCTCGATATTTATTGCTTATTTTATGTATTTATTTATTATTGCTATTATTTTTATTTTTGCATTTGCACAGTTTGCTGTCTTCTGCATACTGGCTGTTTCTCTGTCTCTGCTGTGTGAGGCTTTTCATTGAATATACTGTGTTTCTTTCTATTTACTGTGAATGCCCACAAGAAATTGAATCTCAGGAAAGAATCTTTTGCTAAAATTCTGTGTCCCAGATTGTTCATCTCCGAGATGCATTGTTCCATGACTCCAGCTCAGTGACATGACCCAGCTCTGACCTGCCATTGTTGTTGTCACCCAGGTCATTGCTTCACTCAGGGCTGGGCTCCCAGAGCTTTTAGAAGTCACTGTAAGGGGTGTAGACTGGAGGTAAAGAGGGCAGTGGTAGAGCTTAGGCTGCCACAGAGTCCGCATAGAAGTGTCACTAAAGTGATTGACAGCTATTAATTTCTTGGAGATTTCAGTTCTCTCGACAAAGCTGGCATTTATTACCCATCTCTAATTACCCTTAAATAGGTAGTAGTCGGTGACCTACTCAAATCATTGGCATTTCTTCTAATGAAGATACACACACCATGCTGATGATAAGGAAATTCCAGGATGTGATGAAGAAATGGTAATATATAACAATAAATTGTATAATATAGTGACATATACGTACTTTGAAAATAAATTTGCTTTGAATTTTAACTTTGATTCTCGAATCCTAGCCTGCGTTCTCTACAAATCATTCTTCTCTTTCAATATTTTTATTAAAATTATATAAATTGCATAAATACAAATACGAAATTCACAAGGAGACAAGCAAGATGAATTACATTACATTTAAAACACAGTAATATGATCACAGTATCTCATATTCCAAATCAATCACGTAGAGAAAAAAAAGATTGAATTATGAAATGAAATAAAATAAAATAAATGTATTTTATTTAAAACAATCTACCCCCACTACCAAAATGAGCTGGTTGGTAAAAAAAAAAGGAAAAAAAAGGAAACACCTTACCATATAATAATATAAAAATAATGGCTCAGATCCATACTTTAATAACAGTTCAAAGATTATGAAAATAACTCAGAAAGTGTCCCCATAACATTAGAAAATCATGTTTAGAATCAGAAATCGAACAACAAATCTTCTCTAGATCAAGGCACAACATAACGTCAGACAGCTATTGAACATGCGTGGGTGGGGCGGACTCCTTCCACTTCAGCAAGATCGCCCTCCTGGCCATAACAGTCATAAAGACCAATACCCGCAAATTAGATGGCTTCATTTTTGTTGCAGTATCCTCAACAATACCAAACATGGCAGTCAAAGGATTGGGCTTAAAACTGACATTGAAACGTACAGAAAAAGTTTGAAATACATCTTTCCAAAATTTTTCAAGGCTCGGACATGTCCAAAACATATGAATTAGTGTGGCCACTCCATTAGTTCATCTATCACAGTAAGGGAAAATATCTGCGTAGAAATGAGAGAGCTTGTCTTTAGACATATGAACTCTATGTATCACTTTGAATTGTAATAAAGAATGACGAACACATGATGATGAAGAATTAATCAATTTTAAAATAATCTTCCAGCTCTCTTCAGATTTGAAAATCTGTAAATCCTTTTCCCCGTCTCCTTTAATTTTATCTAAGGAGGTCTTTTTCAGTCCCAACAGCAGACCATAAATGTAAGATATTGAACCGTTATCAAAGGGTTTCAGTTTAAAAATTGTATCTGTTATATTCTTATCTGGACTTGCAGGAAATGTATGCAATTGAGATCTTAAATCCGTAAGTATCGAAAAAAGTGGGTATTGGAAAGGTTAAATTTTGTTGAAAGTTGCACAAAAGAAGTGAGATTCCCTCCATCAAACAAATCCAGAAATCGTTTAATACCCAATCAATCCCATTCTTTAAATGATAGGTCAATTAAAGATGGTTTAAAAAACAATTAGAAAAGATGGGACTCTAGAGGGTGAATCTCAATAAACCAAAATGTTTTCTAAACTGTAGCCAAATCCTCAAAGTACGTTTGACCACCACACTGTCAGTTAGTTTATTTAAAGATAAAGGAAGCGAGGATCCAAGTAAAGAAATAATGGAAAAATTCATAACAGAGTTGACTTCCAAAGAAACCCATATAGGGCAATTCTCATGGTTAATGTAATATATTCAGAACATTATATTTTGTATATTAACTGCCCAATAATATAACCTAAAATTGGGTAAGGCAAAGCCTTCATTCTGTTTGGTTTTTTGAAGGTGAGCTTTATTTATACAAGTTTTTTTGGTTCTTCCATATGTAGGAAGAAAGAATTGAATCCAAAGAGTCAAAAAAAGATTTAGGAATAAAAACAAGCACAGTTTGAAAAAGGTATATAAATTTAGGTAAGATATTCATTTTAATAGATTTAATTCGGCCAATCAGTGATAAAGAGAGAGGCAACCAACTAGAAAGTGTTTTTTTAACATAATTCATAAAAGTAAAAAGTTTTCCTTAAATAATTCTTTTATAATTCTTAGTAATAGTTACTCCTAAATACGTAAATTGTTTTCTTAAAATTTTAAAAGGAAGGTTAATATCAGTTGGTATTAAATTGTTTAATGGAAACAGTTCACACTTATGTAAATTTAATTTAAAACCTGAGAACTGACTAAAATTAGTCAGTAAACGGAACACAAATGGTAAAAAGGTTGTAACATTAGATATAAAAAGCAATAAGTCATCAGCATAGAGCGACACTTTATGGATAGCATCTCTCCTTAAAATACCAGTAATCTCTTTAGACTCTCGAAAAGCAATTGTTAAGGGTTCTAATACCAAATCAAAAAGCAGAGGGCTCAAAGAACAACCTTGTCTAGTTCCACGTTGGAGTTTAAAGGGTTTAGAATTCTGAAGATTAGCAAGAACCTGAGTGGAGGGAGATAAATAAAGTAATTTAATCCAATGAATAAAACTAGGTCCAAATTTAAATTTTTCTAAGGATGTAAATAGATAATTCCATTTAACTCTGTCAAAGGCCTTCTCTGCATCCAAAGATATCACACATTCCAATATTTCCTTAGATGGAGAATGCATAACTTTTAACAAATGCCATATATTAAAATGGGAATATCGATTTTTAATAAATTTTGTCTGATCATCCGAAACTATAGAAGATAAAATATTTTCAAGACTGCAAGCCAATACTTTAGATAAAATTTTAATATCAAAATTGAGTAAAGAGATAGGTCTATACTAAAAACATTCAGTAGGATTCTTATTCTTTTTGAGAATAAGCAAAATGGAAGCTTCTTAAAAAGACTATGGTAATCTTCCTACCTTAAAGGAACCTGTAAAGGTAGAATATAAGTGTGATATAAGCAAGGAGGAAAAAGCCTTACAAAACTCTCCAGAGAATCCATCAGATCCTGGGGATTTCCCAGAATGCAAATCTCAAATAGCTTGAGCAATTTCCTCCTGGGAAATGGATTGATCCAATTGCCTACAATCATCTATCGAAAGATCAGGAATATTTAAAAAATATTCATTGCAATATTATCCTTAACAGAGTCAGAGTCAGAACTATACAATTTAGAGTAAAATTCCCTAAAAGTGTCATTAATTTCAAAGTGGTCAGTTGTCATGTTCCAATTAATTTTACGTATTTCTTTAATTTGCCGCTTGGCTATAAATGGCTTCAATTGATTAGCCAGTAGCTTACCAGATTTATCTTTGTGAATATAAAATTGACTTCTATCTTTTAAAAGCTGGCTTTCAATTGGTTACATTAAAAGAAGATCATATTTAGTTTTGGTTTCAATACGTCTATTATATGTTTCAGGATCGGGAATCGAAGCATATTTATGGTCCAGTTGTTTTAACTGATTAGATAGTTCGTTTCTCTCTTTGTTAATTTTTTTAATGATGTTTGCAGTATAAGAAATAATTTGACCCCGGATATATGCTTTAAAAGTATCCCATATAATAAGACTAGATGTCTCTTCCAACATATTTTCTTCAAAAAATAAAGTAATTTGATTCTCCATAAATTTTAAAAAGTCCCCATCGGATAACAGAGTTAAATTAAATTGCCAAAATCTACTCATAGGGATAGGATCAAGGAGATTTAAAGATAGAAGTACAGGAGAGTGGTCAGAAATAGCAATCTCTTTATATTTGATCAAACCAATGGAATCATTTGACTGTCAATAAAAAATAATTAATCCTGGTATAAGAATGATGGACATGAGAGAAAAAAGAATACTCCCTGTCTGTTGGATGAAGAAAATGCCAAGCAACAACCATACCACATTTAGTTAGAGAGAATTGGATAAACAAAGCTGATTTATTAAGTGTGGCTGGTTTGACAGATGAGCGATCTAATACTAGATCTAACCAGCAGTTAAAATCTCCTCCCATCACAAGAGAGTAAGTACATAAATGTGGCAAAAATTAAACTAGACGTTCAAAAAATCCTGGATCGTCTACGTTGGGGGAATATACATTAGCAAAAACAATCAATTTGCTGTCTAAACTCCCTGATACAATAACAAATCGACCATTAGGATCCGAAACAACTTTATGTTGAACAAAGGAAGCTGTATTATCTAGAAAAATCAAAACTCCATGTGATTTTGCATTAGACGAAGAGTGGAATTGCATGCCCAACCACCGAGTAAAAAAAAACATAAGCTATCACAGCTGCGTATGTGCGTTTCTTGTAAGAAAATAATGGGTGCTTTTAATTTTTTAATATAAGCAAACACATTGTTCTGTTTAATGGGGTGATTCAGCCCTTTCACGTTCAAACTAAATAAGTTAATATTTTGAACCATTTTAAATACAAATCGTCATGTAATTAAAAGATCTGGCCATAAGTTATTAAAACTAGAAAGCAAACCGTAAGGTAAAGTAGTCAAACAGGCAATCATATAATCAGCCCAATACATCTCCCAGAGATAAATAGGCCCTAGCCCCTCTCCCATCCAAAGCCAGAAGGCTGACCAATAGAAAGTCAGCAAGCTAAGAACTAAGTTCCCTCCCCAAAAATTCTGTTGACAGAAACTCCAGTCCTACAAGGGCAAATATGTCCCTGCCAAGACACAACATAGAAACAAAAATAACTCAGTATTCGAAAATATAAAAGGATCAGTTTAGACAAATTCAAAGAAAGCTATATTAAAATAAAGCCTCAAAGGGATATAATAGAAAAGAATCAAAAATAAGTAACAAAAGACGACATATGAACAGCCAAAATATAAGCTTATTGAAACCTTATTTCAAATTCATATTAACAGAGGAAAAAATTGATCAAATAAGAAATATAACAGTTTTAGACTTCATCCTTCAAAAACTCTTTTGCGTCTTCAACGGACATCATTCTTCTTCGCAATCCGTTCTTCAAAACAATACACAGACAGGCGGGAAATCAAAGTGATGGTTTAAATTCTTTATTATAAAGTTCCTACATAACTTCTTTATATTTCATACGATCAGCCATAACTTCAGGCGAATAATCTTCCACAAATCTGACCTTGTAACCATGGAAATCGATCACTCCTTGTCGACGGGAATGGTGAATTAAAAGGTCCTTAATATGAAGTTCATGAAAGCTTAGAATGACTGACCTGGGTCTTGCTGCCGACAACAATGTCTTCGAAGTCGGCAAGCGATATGCTCGATCATGCTTCGGCTCAGAAGTGAACAGAACAGGGAATAGCTATTTCAGAAAGTTTGCGAAGAACTTTGTAGAGTTAGTGCCCTCAATTGATTCTTCAAGACCCAGAATTCATGAGTTATTTCTCCTGTTTCTATTTTCTAGACTGATAATCCTTTTCATAATTTTTTCATTGGATAAGGACAACTCTTTGCAGAGTTTAAGTGTATCTTCAAGATCCTCTTCAAGTGTCACCAGCTTTGCAGTATTTTCCTGAATTCAGTTCTCATGCTTAGTTAAAGTTTGTTGGATTGTATCCAATTTGCCATTAAGTCATTGAAACTCCTCGGAAAGTTCCGATTTTTGCCATGTAAGGAAATCACTGATTGAATCTGAAGTGACTGGGGATTCATCTTCTGTTTCTCTTTCCTTTGTAGAAGCTTTTGTTGTTTTCCCAGCCGTAGTAGAGCAGTATTAAAGTACTATAATAAGGTTTCAAAAAAAACCTGGTAGGAGACAATAAAGTAAATAGGGTAGGAGCAATCTAAAACAATGTTACTCCATCAGCTGCCAACAGGGCTCTCCAAACCATTCTTCAAGTAAGGATCCTTCATTCAACTTCATCCTTGTCTCTGGTCTCCTCTGCACTTGGGTTCACCTGCTTTACATCTCCCCTGATAACCCACGGGTTAAAGATATGGAGCTTCAGTGTAACAACCCTAGTTGCTGGCAGATGGAGTACAATGTTGGTAAATGCGAGCTCATCCACTTTGGAAGGAAAAATGGAAGAGCAGATAATTATTTAAATGGTAAAAAAATTGCAGAATGCAGCTGTGCATTGGGACTTGGGAGTGCTTGTGCATGAAACATAAAAGGTTGGTTCATAGATGCAGCAGGCTGTCAAGAAGGCAAATGGAACGTTGGCCTTCATTGCTAGAGGATTTGTATTTAAGAGGAGGGGGGTTATGCTGCAACTGCATAGGGTACTGGTGAGACCCCATCTGGAGAAATGTGTGCAGTTCTGGTCTCCTTACTTGAGGAAGGATATACTGGCTTTGAAGGTGGTGCAGAGGAGGTTCGCCAGTATCATTCCAGAGATGAGGGGGTTAGACTATGAGGAGAGATTGTGTTGCCTGGGACTGCACTCACTGGAATTCAGAAGAATGAGAGGAGATCGTATAGAAACATTTAAAATTATGAAAGGGATAGATACGATAGAGGCAGGACAGTTTCCACTGGTAGGTGAGACTAGAACTAGGAGACATAGCCTCAGAATTCAGGGGAGTAGATTTAGGATGGAGATGAGGAGAAATTGCTTTTTCCAGAGAGTGGTGAATTTGTGGAATTCTCTGCCCAATGAAGCAGTACCTCAGTAAGTATCTTTAAGACAAGGTTGGATAGATTTTTGCATAGTATGGGAATTAAGGGTTAAGGGAAAAGGCAGGTAGGTGGAGATGAGTCCATGGTCAGATCTGCCATGACCTTATTGAATGGTGGAGCAGGTTTGACGGGTCAAATGGCCTACTCCTGCTTCTATTTCTTACGTTCTTATGTTTTTATGCTCTAGTTCAACCCAGCTTTGTATTCACTTCGGTTAGAGCAAGACTGAGCCAAATATAGGGTGCAGCAGAGTTATGAGCATCTCCGATCAGTGCTAGCCAACCAGGAAGTCACAGTGGGTGACACGAGTGTGTGCTCCAGCAGATCTTGACTGCCCTGTAGACGCTCACTGAGATCATCCGGTTGAGCCAGCAAACACCTGCTGCCACTTCAACTCCCGACTCTCTGATCCTGCCGGTGCCAAGCTCGGGATCGGTAGAGGGTTTCTTACTTAGTGTTATCTGGCTTCTGAGCAACAACCCACCAAGTTCCTCTCTGACCACTGCAAAGTGGCCTATTTCATCTGTCCCCTCTCTGGCAAGGCTCTTGTCTGGGCTATAGTGCTCTTGGGAAAAAAAAAACTTATTTAATGTGCAGACGTATCACTTTTCACCAGGGAGGTGAAGAGAATGCTTGACCACCTAATCAGTGTACAAGAGGCGGCTAACCAACTCATCCAATTTCGTCAGGGTACCTGTAGTGGGGCTGACTACACAATTGAATTCTGAGGTAGCTTTCCAGAAACTGATGTGTTACTTCAGAATGTCTCTTGTCCTTCTTCTCCCTGACCCAGAGCTGCCATTCATTGTTAAAGCCGACACGTCAAGTGTTGAGGGTTGGGGCTGTCCTCTTGCAACAATCCCAGTCTGATCAGAGACTCCATCCCTGTGCTTTCTTCTCCCCGTGGCTCTCTCCTGCAGAGAATTATGACATAGGGAACAGAGAGTTGTTGCTGGTCAAGTTAGCCCTGGTAGAGTGGCTGGAGGAGATCAAGAATCAATTTGTTGTCTGGAGTGACCATAAGAACCCAGCCCACATTCAAGAATCAAAGCAGTGAAATATGTGCCATGCTTGGTGGTCTGTATTAACTGGTTTGATTTTATCACTACCTACCATCCACACTTGAAGAATCAGAAGCTGGATAACCTCTCCAGGCTGTCTGAACAATCAGACATGGTCACTATCCCAGATCCATCCTCCTGAGGTCCAGGCTGTTGGTGTTGCTCTGATGGGAGATTGAGACTATTGTCAGAAGACACAACAGCAGAGAGAGAACCCAGGGATCTGCCAACTGGATTGTCGCTTCATCCCTAACTCTGTCCGTTCAGATGTGATACAGTGGAGACATGCATCATGTATTGCAGGACATCTGGGAACTTCTTAAAAGGTAGAAATGATGAGGAAGTGGTTCTGGTGGCCAGGCATAGATGGGGATGTTAAATCATACATGGCAGCCTGTCACATCTGTGTCCACAACAAGGAGCTCAGATCACATCCTCAGGGGCTGATCCACCTACTGCCCATTCCTCCTCACCTGGTCCCATACCTCCACAAACTTCATTACTGGTCTCCCACCATTGTGAGGTAACACCTTGACTACAGCAGTGGTGCACAGATTCTCCAAGCTCTGCCACTTTGTGCCTCTAGCCATGCTTCCCTCAGCTTGTGAGACAGCCAGTCTTAGGCAGCAACACATGTATAGAGCACATGGTTTTCCCCGGGATATTGTTCCTGACCAAAGCCTTCAATTTACCACCCAGTTCCGGAAAGTTTTCTGTTGGTTCATTGGAGCTATGGTCAGTGTTTCTTTGGGATTTCACCCCAGTCCAAAGGGCAGATGGAGAGAACCAACCAAGAACCAGTCTGGTAAAAGGAACAATAGTGCAGACTAGTATCTAAATGGGGAGAAGGTTCAAACATCAGAGGTGCAGAGGGACTTAAGAATTGTCGTGCAAGACTCCCACAAGGTTAATTTACAGGTTGAATCTGTGGTAAAGAAGGCAAATGCAATGTTGGCATTTATTTCAAGGGGAATAGAATATAAAAGCAAGGAGATACTGCTGAGGCTTTATAAAACACTAGTCAGGCCGCACTTGGAGTGTTGTGAACAGTTTTGGGCCTCATATCTCAGAAAGGATGTGTTGTCATTGGAGAGAGTCCAGAGGAGGTTCATAAGGATGATTCCAGGAATGAAGGGGTTAACATATGAGGAGCGCTTGGCAGCTTTGGGCCTGTACTCACTGGAATTCAGAAGAATGCGGGAGGATCTCATTGAAACCTACTGAATGTTGAAAGGACTAGATATGGGGGGATGTGGGGAGGATATTTCCTCTGGTGGAGGCACAGCCTCAAAATTGAGGGGCTATCTTTTAGAACAGAGGTAAGATGGAGTTTTTTTTACCAGAAAATAGTGAATCTGTGGAATACTTTGCCGCAGACTGTGGTGGAGGCCAAGTCTGCGGGTACATCTAAGGTGGAAATTGATAGTTTACTGATCAGTCGGGGCATTAAAGGATATGGTGAGAAGGCAGGTGTATGGTGTTGAATGGGATCTGGTATCAGCCATGATGGAATGGCAGAGCAGACTCGATGGGCTGAATGGCCTAATTCTGTTCTTATGTCCTACGGTCCTAAGATGTGGAGAAGACCTTGAGGTGTCCTGTGTCGGGCAATCCATCCACTTGTAGTGATCATCTGCTCTGGGCAGAGTTTGCTCATAACACTCTACACCAGTCCTCTATGGGTATTTCTCTTTTGAATGTCAGTTTGTTTATCCTTCGCCTCTGTTTTCCAAGGTGGAAGTCCCATCTGCTGAACAGCTGGTCTGTTGTTGCTGGCAGAAGTAGAAGAAAGCTTGGGCAACCTTGCTGAATGCCTTTCTGCAACAATGTGTCATGCCAACCATCGAAGGCAGCTGGGGCCACGTTCAGTCCTGGTCAAATGTTTCAGCACTCCACCAAAAACCTTCCTCTGCATGGTGAGTTTCTGAAAATGGTGCCACACTACATCGGAGAGTCTGAGGTTTTCTGTTCAGTCAATCCAATCATTTACCATCCCCAGATGCCACAGGCTATACAGATCAACCCCACCTTCCATGTTTCCCATCTAAAACCCCTTCTGTGCAGTCCACTAGTGGCAGTCCTAAGACCACTCCCAACTCCTTACATCCTCGACAGTCACCTGATGTACGCTGTCCATTGGCTTCTGGACTCCCATTTGGTTCATGGCTGGCTTTAGCACTTTATGAATCGGGAGGGATATAGCCCAGAAGAAAGATTGTGAGTTCCCTCCCTTAACATCCTGGATCCGGACCTGATCAGAGATGTCCATTGTTACCATCCAGATTGCCTTAGGCCGGTAGGTGCCGGCCATAGGGGAGGGGTGTCCTGTTGTGCTTCAGTCTGATCACCAGGGGGCTCCAGTGTCCTCCAGGCTCAAAAGCACCTCCTCCCCTGATTACTAGCTGATTATTTTTAGCTGTGTATCATTTTAGTTATCAGTGCACCTGTACCTTGTTTAGTTTCTCTATTTAATTCCGTCTGTTTTCTTTGTCTTTGCTCAGTCTTGAGTTTATCTACACTGAGTAGTGATCCTTGAGTTCTAGTCTGTGTTCTCTATGGACAATCCTCAAGTAAGGATTCTTTGTTCAACTCTATCCTTGTCTCTGGTCTCTTCTGCACTTGGGTCCACTTGGTGTACGTCTCTCCTGGTAGTCCACAGGCTAAAAATACAGAGCTTCACCAAAACAAACCCGGTTCAACCCAGCCTGGCAACCACCTCTGTGGTTAATCTCTAACAATAAGCACATTTGTGCCTTCTGTATAAACGCTCTGATGACAAGAGCAGGTCAGAGGCTCAGTATCTTAGGGCTGATCTTCTGATTTCCTAAACCCAGTCCATATCTAAAAGGCACAAACCAGGAGTATGATAGCATACTCTCCACTTGCATGGATGAGTGGAACTCCAATGGCTCTCAAGAAGCTCAATGTCATTCAGCATACACAATCCACATGATTAGCATCCCATAAGATATAGGGACAGAATTAGGCCATTTGGTCCATTGAATCTGCTATGCCATTTCATTATGGCTAATTTATTTTTTCTCTCAGCCCCAATCTCCTGCCTTCTCCCTGTATCTCTTCATGCCCTGACCAGTCAAGAACTTATCAACCCTGTCTCAAGTATATATAAAGACTTGGCCTCCACAGCTGCCTGTGGCCACAAATTCCACAGATCCAACACTCTTTGACTAAAGAAATTCCTCCCCATCTCCATTCCAAAAGGATGTCTCTCTATTCTGAGGTTGTGCCCTCTGGTCTGGCTCTCCCACCAGAGAAAGCATCCTCTCTGTATCCACTCTATAAAGGCCTTTCACCATTTCATAGGTTTCAATGAGTTCACTCCTCATTCTTCTGAATTCTAGTGAATACAGACCCAGAGCCATCAAAGACTCTTTACATGACGAGCCACTCAATCCTGGAAACATTTTTGTGAACCTCCTTTGAACCCTCTCCAGCGTCAGCACATCCTTTCTAAGATAAGGGGACAAACCTGCTCGCAATACTCCAAGTGAGTCCTGATCAGTGCTTTATTAAGTTTCAATATTACATCCTTGCTTTAATATTCTTGTCCTCTTGAAATGAATGCTAACATTGCATTTGCCTTCCTCAGCACAGACTCAACCTACAAGTTAACCTTCAGGGAATCCTGCAGAAAAATTCCCAAGCCCATTTGCACCTCAGTTTTTTTTAATTTTCTCTCCATTTGGAAAATAGTCAACCATTTCATTTCTTCTCCCAAAGTGCACAACTGTACACTTCCCAACACTGTATTCTATCTGCCATTTCTTTTCCCATTCTCCCAATCAGTCTAAGTTCTTTTGTAGCCCACTTCCTCAAAACTACCTCCCTCTCCACCTATCTTCATATTGTCTGCAAACTTGGCAACAGAGCCATCAATTCCATCATCCAAATCTTTGATGTATAATGTAAAAGAATTGGCCCCAACACCGACCCCTGTGGAACACCACTAGTCACCAGCAGCCGGCCAGAAAAGTTTCCCTTTATTTCCACTCTTTTACTCCTGCCAATGAGCCACTACTTTATCCATGCTGGATCTTTCCTGTAAAATCATGGGCTCGTAGCTTGTTAAGCAGCCTCATGTGTGGCTCCTTGTCAAAGATCTTCTGAAAATCCAGGTAAGTAACATCAACCGATTCTCCTTTGTCTATCCTGCTTGTTATTTCTCCAAAGACTTCTAACAGATTCATCAGGCAAGATTTTTCTTTGAGAAAACCATGCTGACTATAGCCTATTTTATCATGCATCTCCAAGTACAGTACCCTGAGTCCTCAACCTTTATAATTGACTCCAACGTCTTCTCAACCTCTGACCTTGGTTCTGCCGTAGAATAACTGGTCTACAGTTTCCTTTCTTCTGCCTCTCTCCCTTCTTGAAGAGTGGAGTGACATTTGCATTGTTCCAGTCTTCCAGAACTATTCCAGGATCTGGTGATTCCTGAAAAACTTTACTAATGTCTGCACAATCTCTCCAGCCACATCTTTCAGAACCCCATAGCCTCATCCCTCCACCATTGGTGTACTTTGATTGTTGTATACATTGTCTACAAAATGCATTGCAATTACTCATCTAGAGACCTCTTAGTGCATTTGTATGATGATGGAAGACAAGGATAGCAGCTTCTTGGGAGCACTAATACAAGTTCTGCAGTTCTAATTTGATTATATATTACATTTCTTCATCACATCCTGGAACTTCCTCATCATCAGTACGGTGTGTGTACCTTCACTAGAAAAACTGCAATGATTTGAGTAGGTCACACACCACTACCTATTTAAGAGTAATTAGAGATGGGTAATATATGCCAGCCTTGCCAGCAGTACTGAAATCTCCAAGAAATTAACAGCAGTCTATCACTTTAGAGACACATCTGTGTGGACTATGTACAGCATAGGTTCAACCACTGCCCTCTTTATCTCAAGAATACACCCCTTAAAGAGAGTTCTAATAGCTCTGGGAGCCCAGCCCTGAGTGAAGTAATGATCTGGGTGACAACGAATATGGCAGGTCAGAGCTGGGTCATGACATTGTGCAGGAGTCACGGAACAATGCATTTCTGGGATGAACATCAACATGAAGAAAAATCTAGGACACAGAATTTCAACAAATGGTTCTTTTCTGCTGAATCAATCTTATCTGCCTCATTAGTCTGAGGCAAATGTCTTTTGGGAACTATGACAATTCTGTGAAGGCTTTGGCTGTAGTACTTCTAAATGAATCCCAAATGACTGAAATGCTGAACTAGAAAAATTTGCAATTGTAATTACTGAAGAGACATTAAGGTTACTGAAAGCTAATATGGCTGCATTGACCAAACAGTTAACGTGCTGCAGGGAAATCAAATCAAAGTTTGCAAACCTTTTGTGCTGAGATGCAAAGGCGCAATAGCCCAGAATTTGTTGGGCAGATATGGGGGTGGGGAATCTTGAGACAGAACACATTAGTAATCCTTTTCCTTCAACCTTCAGCTTGACACAAGGTTGCAATGAAAATTGCTGGAAGCAGAAGCTGATATTTGTGCAGCAAGTAATCTCTTGAAGTTCACTTGGAAGTTGAGGCCAAGCTGTTGTTTTCTCAGGGCTAATTTTCAGAATACTGCAAATGTAACCTAGAAACCATGACTTCCCCATAAAAAATCTTGCTGTAAGTTCTACATGCTAATAAAAGAGACAATAATAATCGCTATCGTTTTGTCAGTTTTCCTTACAGAATCCCTTGGGATCGACGATGACGAGTTTCCACTCCCACAAAATGCACACTGCAGCTTGACAACAATGGCTCAGGTGACCTTGGTTCTGCCATAGGATAATCAGTTTCTCATTAGTTCTGAAGGTTAGCATCATTGAGAAGTTTGTTGAAGGTGAGATTGAACATTGCTGGGAGAAAGATTGAAGTGTTGGGATAATGATGCAGCCCTGCTTCATTGGGATTGTTCTGTTGGTTAGAGCCACGACTGACTTGCTATAATGAAGCAAGTGTAAGATAGACATGAATTTCTGTAGACAGCTGAATTTGAGGAGAGTGCTGCCCAATTCCTCTCAGCTGATAAGCTAAAGGTTTCAGTGAGTTAAAAATATACTTCTGCTAGTGAGTGAGACAGTGAGGGAGCCTATGCCTGCTGGAAGTAACATTACAAAGACACCTTCATCCACACTCTGTGTTTGATATAAGCCCCTTCAATCCCATCCCACTGCAGTTTATTTGACCCAGCCTTAATGATATTCCTGACAAACAAGTCAAAAAGAAACTTGAAGTCACATACTCAGAATCTCATTTTGCAAATTTGGGAAGAGGAGGATGCCCAGAGAACCCGAGGATGGTACAACAGTGACCATCTTCAAGAAAGCAAACATCAGTTTTGTCAATGAAGTGTTACACAATACCTCACTAACTGGTGAGGCAGTTTCATGAAAGCACTGAGGAATGTGACCCTTTTCCATTTGTAGGTGAGAGAACAGTTACTTATAAGGAAGTTTTTGACATGCTCAATTGCACAACTAATGGAAATTCTGTGACCAATCATCTTTATACAGCAAATACTGTATTTTCTGTTTAATTAACATATTCCATTCTCATTATATTCTAATAACGTTATGATCTACAAATGTATGTTATCATACAGCTGCTGAATAGTCTCTGACTTTATTTACAGTTCATTTATGTGCTTATTTAGGATTTTTACTGTAAACTGATGTACAGTAACTGAACTTTTACTGTATCTCACTAAGGATGGGTTAAAGGGCAGTCTTGGAATTTTGTACACAGATAATAGGTAATGTCTGTTTCCCAATGACAGGCCAAGTGCCACAAGTCTGGTACGTTTGCCCTTTGGATTTATTCAGCTGGGGAAAATATTTTAAGGGCTAATTTGAAGCCAGACTCTACGTGTCGTTTAACACCAAAAATTCAATCAACTGAAGCAAGATGTTGATTCTGTATAACATTTGCATCAAAAAATTTCTATTGAATAAGAGAGATTGAAGGTTATATATAGTTATTATCTTTGCTAGCTGTGGCAATATTTAAATAACTCTTCTGGCTTCAGTCTGTCTTTGATCTCAGCTCACAGGATAATTACTGACATTTTATTCAGAATTCATTAATGAATTGTTGATGTGTAAAACTAAATCAAATGAAGTTACTAAGCATAACCAGAAATGAAAACTAAAGCAGTTGTGATAGCAGATTATATAACTGAGACTTATTAAAGATTCTTTTAGCCATATACATCTCCTTGAGGTTTATAGGTGTTGCTATAGCACTATAGCACTGCTTGAGCACTACACTATAGGAGTGCGCCTTATAAAGTAGTCAGAGTGAAACACAGTGACATCTTCTGCTGCTGTAGCCCATCCACTTCAAGGTTTTGCAAACCACTGTTGACTTACTGTCACCTTCCTGTCAGCTTGAATCAGTTTGGCCCTTCTCCTCTGCCCACTGTCATTAACAAGGCATTCTCTCCTCCAGATCTGACATTCACTGGATGTTTTTTGTTTGTCACACAATTCACTGAAAATTCAAAGACTGTTGTGCATGAAAATCCCAGGAAATCAGTACTTTCTGAGGTACTCAAACCACCTCACCTGGTACCAACCATCATTCCACAATCAAATTCTCATTTCTTCCCCATTCTGTTTGATCTGAACAACCAATGAAGCTCTGGAACATGCCTGCTTGTTTTTATGCATTGAGTTGCTGCCACATGATGGCTGATTAGATATTTGTATTAACAAACAGGTGTACAGGTGTATCTAAAGTGGCCGCTGAGTGTACATTTTTATTGACATTGCCTTCCAGAGCATGGTAACTACTTGTACCATAATTGGTTGGGCATGGCAGGGAGAGTTTTTCTTCCTTCTCCTGTCTGCGTGAGATGTGGGACTTTCGAGAGACTTTGAACTTTTTACTGTGCCATGGACTGTTCTTCATCAAGTTATGGTATTGTTGCACTGTTGTAACTATATGTTATAATTATGTGGTTTTGTTAGTTTTTCAGTCTTGGTCTGTCCTGTGTTTCTGTGATATCACACCGGAGGAATATTGTATCATTTCTTAATGCATGCATTACTAAATGACAATAAAAGATGACTGCGTGTCCTCATAATCTAATCTAATTAATAATTGGATCTTGGGCCAGGGTCATCTTGGACTTTTCCCAGTGGCATTTTATCTTCACAACTTGCCTGTGCTAATCTACTGAATGATTGTCAAGGCAGTGATTCTGAGAATGATGCAATTTGATTACAAACTCCATTTATGCTAAAAGTTATTCACAAACATATGTTAGTCTCCTTTTGTATACACTTTACATACAAGTAGGTATGTTGCTGGTAAAATCTCATACAAGGAGGCATTCAGGAATGAGATAGATCTGCTGGTTTAGTAGTGTTGCAACAACAATCTCACATTCAATGTCAGCAAGAGTAAGGAACTGATTGTGCAACTTCAGGAAGGAGAACTTGGGAGAGTATGCACAAGTTGTCATTAAGGGGGCAAAGGTGGGAAAGGTGAGCATCTTTAAGGTCCTGGTTATCAACCTCCATCCTGGGCCCAGCACATTGATGTAATCATGAAGCAGGTATGCTGGCTCCTCTACTTTGTAAGGTTTTTGAGAAGATTTGGTATGTCACCAGAGACTTTTGAAAATTTCTATAGATGTATGGTGGAGAGCATTCTGACAGGTTGCATCACAGCCTGATGTGGAGGCTGCAATGCACGGGATTTAAAAAGGCTGCAGAAGGTTGTTGACTGCTCGCTCAATCACACACACAACCCTCGACACCACTGAGGACATCTCTAAGAGCCAGCAGCTCAAGAAGGCAGCATCCATCACTAAAGACCTTCACCATCCAAAACAAGGCCTCTTCTTGTTACTACTATTGGGGAGGAGTTACAGGAGCTTGAAGAACCACACTCACTGATTCAGAAACAGTTTCTTCCCCTTCACTGTCAGATTTCGGTATGGTCCACACACACCTCACCATTCATTATTTTTGCACTATTTATTTTGCAATTCTGAGTAATTTTATGTCTTTGCACTGTCCTGCTGCCACAGAACAAAACAATTCTTATGATATAAAATGGAAATAATAAACCTAAGCTGATTGTCTACCTTTTGCCTGTGTCCTACTGGATGTATGTATACACTTGCAGTTCTATTTAACTTTCACTCTTAACAAAATACTTCCATTGTGTAATCCCTATTCTAGTGCCAAAAATACAACAAGCAATTTACATATAAGATATGCCCACATACATCATGTAATCACTTATTCAAATAATTAAATCATTTATTTTAGTAATGATGATGGAGGGCTAACTATTGGCCAGGGAACTAGATCATCTCTCCTGCCCTCAATCATTGTGAACTATTTTTTCATTTCACTTCCTTTTCCTATTCAGTGTTGATGTATTTTACGTCTACATTACCACTTCATCAGGCAGCTTCTCAGCTTCCTAAATCTGAGCAGAACTGTAGCCCTGGGACAAAAAAGAAACAGGCTGGAAAAAAGGGAAATAGAGGGAGACAAAAAGAGAGAGAAAGAGCGCAATGAAGAAAAGAAGGGAATGATAAAGAGTTAGAGAGAGACAGCTGCAGTTGATACCATGTAGGTATTCACCTTTCAGATCCTCTGAAAACCCAAGTCAGTTGGAATTAAATGGAATTCTAATGCTTGGGCTCAGGCTGGCACAGAGATGTTTCAGAAGGACTGTCATCACAGCCCTGGGATGTAAACGCTGGGGTTGCTCTGGGAAGCATCCTTGATCAAACCACATTTTGGTGCTTCATTGCAAACTTGCTTTCTGTTGCATGGTGCAGCATGGCCCTACCCACAGGTGATTTACTAGTGGTTGGCCCCAAGTATTGCTTTTCTGAAAGTGAGATAAACTCACCTTGGATTTGTATCTTTCCTTTTGCTGAACTGTGGGGATTATATTATTCCATCTCAAGCTTGGTAACAGAAGATAAAAGTACAACATCAAATTTTATGTCTTCTTTTCATCAGATTTTCTCATCTAACAGGATCTAACCTCCACACACTTTAATGAGAAGTCCAGTTCAGTTACTTTGATTGTCTCTCTCTTTCCCTATCAATATGTCCACAATGCACAGTAAGACCAAAGTCAGCAAAAGTGCCCTCACCTAACAAAAGGTAATATCTATCCTAGTCTTTTCCTATCAACAATTCAAATTGCAAATAAAAAAACATGATTTGAAGTTGAGTAATTAGAATTATTATTGAGTACTGAGTTGTAGAAGTTTGTTTCTAATATGGTGTCAACTCTTGTTAAATGCCATGTTAAAAAAAATATAGCAATGAACTGACAGTATAAATTCTGTGAAGATCCAGTGCTACATTCAATGATTAATTTAAGTTATTTAGAGATAGATGTCAAGGATTTCCCAAAACCTAACACAATGCAGATGCTCCAACATTTTTTTCACTCACATGCCCCAATCTTAGAAATCATTTGGCTCTGAGCAGCAAGTGTGTTGAGAATTTACAATAATTTAACAGAATGAATGAAACTGCACCCTCTGTCACTCTCACTCTCGAGATTACAAGCATTACTCTACATACTCAGGGCCATCTTGAGAGTCAGTCTCATGGTCAATCAGCATTCTCTCACCCAGTTGTCTGCATAATTAAAGTCAAAGTCAAAGCAATTTATGATCAAAGTGTGTGATATATGTCACCATATACTACCTTGAGATCCATTTTCTTGCAAGCATTCATTGTAGAACAGAAAAGTGCAATAAAATCAATGATAAGCTATACATAAACAACTAATAAATAATACAGAGAGCTTGAGTTATGGAGTCCTTGAAAGTGAGTCCATAGGTGGTTGTATTGAGTTATCTATACTGGTTCAGGACCCTGATGGTTGAAGGGTAATAACTGATTCTAAACCTGGTAGTGGGGAGCAGCAAGAAGAGAGCATACCTGGATGATAAGGGTCCTTGACAATGGAGGCTACTTACTTGTGGCAGCGCCCCTCAGTGGTGAGGAGGGTTTTTCTGATGATGGATTGCACTGTGTCCACCGCATTTTATGGGTTTTTCTATTCATAGTTCATAGCTGAGTACTGTTGATTTAATTCCAAACTCTGAAAGCTATTATTGCCTGTTCTTTCTAGCTTCATTATTGATCTCTGAATAATGTTCTCAGCAGCTCCCTCCTTGACTCTGGGTATGGATGAGAGCAAATGGAAGGTTGATGGTCACTGTAGACTTCATAATCCAAATGTCCTGTATCTGTCAATGATTCTATGTTCTTGTATTTTGTGTTATCCTTATACTTGCCCTCATATAATTTCATCAGATAACAGATTTGTAATTGCTACACTCCATATGTGAAAATATATTGGGTGACACGCCATGTCTGTCTGTACACAACTAACTTTGCTAACACCCCCCACCTCTCCTTTGCTGGTACCATGTTCATCCTGTTTGTTCAAAGGTTCCTTTATTATCAAAGCATGTATCCTTAACAACTCTGAAATTTGTCTTCTCTGGATAGCCGCGAAACAAAGAAAGGACATCAAAGTCATTCAGAGAAAAACATCAAACCCACCCCTTGCACAAAAAAGAATGGCATCCTGATCGTTAATCCCCGAAGCCTCCCTTCCCCCACGCAAAACCGAATAAGACCCCCAAAAATAACTCCTCCGCACAATAAAAAAACTAACAGACACAATGGAATATCAACCCCCAAACACCCTCACCTCGCACAAAGAAAATAGAAAAGGAATGGGCAATAAAAACATCAAACATAAAAACCATAAGTCTGAAAAAGTCCACAGTCCATAAACGCAATAGTCTAATCCATAAATGCAGAACCATGATAGCATCCTCCGACATCACTGACATTCATTGAAAGAGAGGGACACCACATGAGGCAGAAAGGCCTACCCGTGTACCACAGTGAGCCACACAGCGATAGGCCGCTCACAGAATCCTTCTCAGCAGCGATCAAAAGGAAGGCAGTTGGCACTGAACTCTCACTCGCCTTCCACAGTTTGCCTCGATGTCTCAATCGGTGATCAATGGACACTTTAACCGGTGAAATGGAGTCGAAAGGTGGCTCACACCCTGTCTCAAAGTTTCTTCACATCAAGTCATCTGAGTACATGCTCACTTCTCAGAAACGATTGAAGCTCTGGATCACTCAAACAATCTCTAAACTGTAAATTGCAGGATCTAGCATTCTCAGAAACACATTCAAGGTGAAAAAGAGATGTAAAAGAAGTAAAAAAAGTGATTTTTGTGTGCTATCTGGAAGATGTTGACCCGGGGAGCATTGTATGTTGGTGCCATCTTGACCATCACACACATAAGTCCAGGAGTTAACCCATGCTTCAAAATATAAGAACAAATCCCAACTCCAAGGAACCATGTTTGCTGTTTATGCATTGACTCGTTGATAGCCAGACAACATCATTTCAGAGAGGGACACAAATTGCTAAACTTGTCAGCTCATCACACATTTCCTTTTGCTCACAACTTGCTCTCCTGAGGTTCATGGCAGAACCCTCTGTTTTCTCACATAATGCTGGCATATTCAGCTTCACCCATTTTTGTATAAGTAGACTGCAACACTGCCTTTAGCACACAGTTGCCAAGCTCTTTTAATGTTGTTATACTTAACATCCAGAAGACCAAGGAGATCATTGTGGACTTCAGGCATGCCAGGAGTCACACTCACGTCCCCATCTACATCAACGGAACTGTGGTGGAGCGTGTATCAAGCTTCAAATTCCTTGGTATCCACATTTCCGAGGATCTCACCTGGTCCCTGAACTCCTCCATCCTGATCAAAAAGGCACAACAGCGCCTTTATTTCCTGCGGAGCATGAAAAAAGCTCACCTCTGTTCCAGGATACTGCCGGATTTTTACCGCTGTACCATTGAGAGCATACTCACCAAATGCATCTCAGTGTGGTATGGCAATTGTCCCATATCGGACTGCAAAGCACTCCAGCGTGTGGTGAAAACTGCCCAGCGGATTATCAGCACCCAATTGCCCACCATTGAGAACATCTACCATAAATGCTGCCTGGCCAGGGTGGGAAGCATTATCAGGGATGCATCTCACCCTAACCATGGACTTCTTACTCTCCTCCCATCCGGTAGGCACTGCAGGAGCCTCCATTCCCACACCAGTAGGCACAGGAAGAGCTTCTTCCCTGAGGCTGTGACACTGCTGAACCTCTCATCTCAGCGCGAAGCAGTATTGCATCCATATTGCACTGTCTCAGTACTTTTATATTTGTGTGCTGTAGCACTTTTTTTATTCACAGTTATTTTGTAAATAACACTATTCTTTGCATTTCTGGTCAGATGCTAAATGCATTTCATTGGCTTCGTATCTGTACTCAGCGCAATGACAATAAAGTTGAATCTAATCTAATCTAATCTGTAGCTCAATGTGCACTTACTGCAGGATCAGTTACAGTCCTGTGCTGCTAAATTACAGTCGCACTCATGTCTGGACTTTGTGGCTCTCTCAAACTCGGGTAATGTTACATGGATCCTGCTGGAACTGTCTGAGTGGCTGAACTTGGCTAGGATCTGTGAGTAACTCATTTGCATGGTTGATGCTTCTCTTTATTCATGTAGCTCGCCGCTTCCATCCGTGTTATCTCTGTGCCACATTGCAGGGGCCATACGCGTAGGAACTTATTTTGCTGGTATTACTCAGGTACTTATGTTCTTTTGGCAAAATCAAAAGTCCATCAGTTCAGCTAATCAATGTGTTGATAATTGATTGAAACATTAATGGATTATTGCTTTTATTGCAGATATGATTGGCTGTTATTTTTGCATTGCCTAAATAAAAATTGTATATAATAAGTGAATTATTAATTGTGTTACAAACAAATATGCATTTTTAAAATGTAGAATATTAGTCTTTAAATGATGTAGAGCTATAGAGTCATAGAGTATGAAAACAAGCCCTTTGACACACTGGCCGTTGCCAATCACTGCATCTTCCCTGCTAGTCCCTGTTGCCTGCATTCAGCTCATCACTCTCCAGGCGCTTCCTCTCCATGTACCTATTGAAACACCTTTTAAGTGTTGCAATTGTAGGTTGGTTGTTGAAGAGAGAGTGTTGGGCTACTTAGCACAATGTGTAGATATAACACTTTGATGATTAACCAAATGATCATTTATAGACTTCAGAACCAAGAAATAAACATGAGCTACCAAGGCGTCAACAATTCCATCTACCAGCCTATACCAGGGATTCGACTGGGTGGAAAAAACCATGTGTGGTCCCAGTACCCAAGAAGGGCCAACCAGAGAGCTTGAATAACTACCGTCCAGTGGCCATGACCTCATACATCATGAAGATCCTACAGAGGCTGGTTGTGTTCTACCTCTGACCCCTGAACTGTAGCTCAGCAGTTAATACCATCATTCCCAATCCTGATTTAGAAGTTGCAGAACTTGGCCTCTGTACCTCCTGCTGCAATTGGATCCTAAACTTCCTAACCAGAAGACCACAATCTGTGCGGATTGGTGATAACACCTCCTCCTCACTGACGATCAACACTGGTGCACCTCAGGGGTGTGTGCTTATCCCACTGCTCTATTCTCTATATACCCATGACTGTGTAGCTAGGCATAACTCAAATACCAGTTTGCTAATGATACAACCATTGGTAGAATCTCAGATGGTGACAAGAGGGCGTACAGGAGCAAGATTTGCCAACTAGTGGAGTAGTGTCGCAGCAACAACTTGGGACTCAACATCAGTAAGACAAAAGAGCTGACTGTGGACTTCAGGAAGGGTAAGATGAAGGAACACATACCAATCCTCATTGAGGGATCAGAAGCGGAGAGAGTGAGCAGTTTCAAATTCCTGGATGTCAAGATCTCTAAGGATCCAACCTGGTCCCAACATATCAATGCAGTTATAAAGAAGGCAAGACAGCGACTATACTTCCTTAGGAGTTTGAAGTGATTTGGCGTGTCAACAAATACACACAAAAACTTCTATAGATGTACCCTGGAGAGCATTCTGACAGGCTGCATCACTGTCTGTTATGGGGGGTGGGGGAGCATTGCACAGGACCGAAAGAAGCTGGAGAGTCATAAATCTAGTCAGCTCCATCTTGGGTACTAGCCTACAAAATACCCAGGACATCTTCAGGGAGCAGTATCTCAGAAAGGCAGCATCCATTATTAAGGACCTCCAGCACCCAGGGCATGCCCTTTTCTCACTGTTATCATCAGGTAGGAGGTACAGAAGCCTGAAGACACACACTCAGTGATTCAGGAACTGCTTCTTCCCCTCTACCATCCGATTCCTAAATGGACATTGAAACCTTGGACACTAACTCACTTCTCTAATATATATAATTTCTGGTTTTTTTTCACAATTTTTAATCCTTTCAATATATGTATATTGTAATTGATTGACTTCTTTATTATTATTGTTTTATTTTCTTCTTCTATATTATGTATTGCATTGAACTGCTGCTGCTAAGTTAACAAATTTCACGACACATGCCAGTGATAATAAACCTGATTCCGATTCTGGTCAGATTAGCCCTCAATCCCCTGCAGTTTGCCCACCAGGAGCACATTGATGTTGACGATGCTGTCATCTACCTGCTGAACAGAGCCTACTCCCATTTGGATATGCAGGGCAGCACTATGAGGATCATGTTTCTTGATTTCTCAAGTGTCTTCAATACCATGCAGCCCTCATTACAAGTGGCAAAACTCCGTTCAATGCCGTTGGTGCTTCCATTGTATCCTGCATAATGAACTACCTGAGTGGTAGACCACAGTCTGTGCAGCTTCTGAGCTGTATGGCTATAAGCAGCACTGGGGCCCCACAGGGGACTGTATTGGTTCCCTTCCTGTTTACCCTGTATACCTCAGACTTCAGATACAACACTGAGTCATGTCATCTACAGAAATCTCTGATGACTTGGCAATAGTTGGTTGTATAAAGGGAGGACAGAAGGATGAATACAGGTCCCTAGTGGAGGACTTTGTCAAATGGTGCAAGCTGAATCATCTGCTCAACATCAGTAAGACAACGAAGATGTTGATGGACTTTAGGAGGACTAAGCCTGCACTGCTCTCTGTTACTATTGATGGTGAGGATGTGGATGTGGTGAGGATCTACAAGTACCTAGGTATGCACCTGGATGACAGACTTGAGTGAGGTTGTGCACAAGAGGAGTGAGAGTCACCTCTACCTCCTGAGGTGACTGAGGTCCTTTGGAGTATGCAGGCCTCTCCTTCTTGTGCCTTACCAGCCTGTTGTTGCCAGTACAATCTTCTATGCGGTGGTCTGCTGGGGCAATGGCATCAACATGATTAAAAAGGCTGACTCTGTTACAGAAGCCAAACTGGAAACACTGGATGCTGTGGTGGAACAAAGAACCCCATGGAAAATCCTGGCAATTCTGGACAATATTTCTCACCCTCTGTATGCAACCGTGACTGAACAGAGGAGTACTTTTAGTGATAGACCGGGACAACTGCACTGCTTCAAAGAGTCACTGTGAGGTCATTCTTACTCTCGGCCATTAGACTCTATAATGAGCCAACCTTTAGCCGGAGAAGTGATGACCCCCTCTTGTTAGACAGCTTGATGTAACTTATTTTTTATTACTCTTCTAATATTTGTATATCTGTGGACCTGTAATGCTACTGTTGCACTGTAATTTTCTTTGGGATCAATAAAGTATCTGCCTATCTACAATTAGTACAGTTGAACAGCAGCATTATGACAATTAATGGTGAACTACATTGATGAACTTATATACAGACCTTTAAATGAAGGCTGGCCTGAATGGAATGCTGGTGCTTCCGGTGAGAAGATATTAGCCTGATGTGGCACATTAAATAGCACAACGGCTCTACTTGAATGGATTCCATTGAAACTCCAGTGCTCTGACTCATGTTCTTTGTGAGCATGGTTATCTAATAGGGACTCATCAGTCCTAACATCACCATATAAATGCATTAACAAAGCAATCAGAAAAATATTGCAGTGCAGCATGTTCAAGAAATATGCTTGCAATTCCATGAGGAAGGAGGAAATCTACTAATCTTCCAATATGTCCCTGGCAAGAAATCAAAAGACACTTTGGAGTAGAGGTGAAAATAACTAGTTCCCTCATCTGCCTGGAAATTTTGCAAGGGACCACCTGAAGCTAGAGTGAGATCTGACAAGGCCCTGACTCACTCATGTTCAAGTTCAACTTTATTGTCGTTCAACCATTCACATGTATACAGCTAAATGAAACGTCATTCCTCTGGGGCCAACGTGCATAACCCCGCACATACAGTCACCCACGGCACACTTAGTTACAATCCAGCACACTCTGTCACATGGGGGCGCTGGGAGTGAACCCAAATGCATGACACAAACACGTCTTGTGAGTTTAACTAAATTGAGTTTATTGCTCATTACAAGGAGAGCAAAGCAGAAGCGGGAATAACATAATGGACAAGGACTCAGGCCTTGGACTAGGCTGGGACTAAGGGTCTGGGCTAGGACTCGGAACACGGACCTCGGAGCCAGGACTCAGAACTTGGACCTCGGAGCCAGGACTTGATACTTGAAACCTCCAGAGCCGGGACTGTTCTTATTCATTGGACAGACTCAGACACAGGACATAAAACACTGAGCCGGGAATCCTCCTTAGACACAGGATGGAGCCAGGGACTCTTCTTGACACAGGGTCAGGACCCTTCCAGGGTACGGGGCTGGGACCCCTTTTAGATGCAGGACATGGATACGGAGACCACACAATGATGGACAGTACTATAACTGGGCACAAGTGCGCTCCAAGCAGCAGTGAGCTCTTGACTCATCCCGGCGGGTTAACTTTGACTGACCTGCTCTGGCAAGGGAAGGCGGCTTGCTGGCACTTACTTCAGGAGAAGACTAGGCTTGCTCCGGCAAGAACTTAGTTGGCTCCAGCCAGATGACATTGGCTTGCACTACCTTCGGTGACTTTGTAAATGTTCTCACGCTGAACGGCTGAAAGCTGGAGACTATAATCTGCCGGTTCAGCCGAGAGTAAATTGCCTCCAATCACCAAGCCCAAAGGACATGGGAAAAAAGGGAACCAAAGGGAAACAGGGAGTCAACGGTCCAGATCGTAACACAAACAAAGTAAATTTAAAGGGAACCCGATCCGGACCATGACACACACACTCACAAAATAATATTGACACAGGTCCCTGAGGGGCATGGCCTGAAGGTTGACAGGCTGACAAGAAGTGCGAGGTGCATGTTTATGTGAGACAGGATAATGTTACTGCCACTCTTATAATAAATGACTGGTAGTGTAAATACGTGAACGGCAGCAATAAAAGATGGAAAGCGACTAGTGCATGTCTGAGTTTCGGAGTCAGGGGAACGGGAGGCAGCAGAGCATCTTTCGGCAGGGTGTACATGTGTGCTGAGTGACAGCAGGGTGTTACCAGGGGAAGAAGCTGTTACCCGGCCTGACAGTTCTGGTTCTTGTGTTATGATACCTTCTGCCTGACGGAGGGAGGTCAAAGTGATTGTGGGAAGTTTGGGAGGGGTCTTTGACAATGCTGGAGGCACTGTGTAGTCAGGGCTTCCGATATATGAGTTGAATGAATGGGGAGAGAAACCCTGATGAACTAGTGAGGCCAGAAAGAGAAGGATAGGCCAAATGAATTTGTGGCCGAGGAGCTGATGCAGGGTGGCAGGGATTCAGATACTTGGACCATTGCGATCTCTTCTGGGGTAGAAGCAACCTATACAGGAGGGAAAGGTTGGACTTGAATCAGAGAGGGAGCAATATCCTTGCAAGGAAATTTTCTAGTGCTGATTTGCCCAGGAATAAATCCTGAGTCAATAAGTAAAGTGTCCTACTCAGGTGGGTGCAATACTGCGCCTTCCCTTTGGGAATGAGGCATGATAAGTAATGGAGTGGCAGTCAGGGAATACTTTAATTCCAAGGACCATAATTCGATTAGTTTTGAGATCGTGATGTAAAAGGATAGGACAGGTCCACAGATTAGGATCCTAAACTGGAGCAATGCTAATTTTGGGGATATTGGAGAGGATCTAACAGTGGTTGATTAGGTGAAGCTTTTGAAGGGAAAGGAACAAATAGCAAGTTGGAGGGTTTTAAGATTGTAATATCAAGTGTCCAGGAGCAGCATGCTCTTGTTAGGGTAAAAGTTAACCATGGCAAGTTGGGAGAACCTTAGCTGATGCAAAATATTTTGACGCTGGTCAAGAGAAAGTAGGCAACATGCATTGTATTTAGGAGGTTGGCAATGATTCGGTCCCTTGATGACTATCAAAAAATTAGGAATACTTTTAACAAGGAAATTGGGACGGTAAAGAGAAATATGAGCTGGATCTGGCAGATAAGGTCAAGGAAAATCCCAAGAGGTTCTATAAATAAAAGTGTAAAAGGGTGGCTAGGGAGAGGGTAGGTTCCCTTAGAAATCAGCAGGGCTGCCTTAGTCTTGAGCCAAAGGAGATGGGTGAGGTTTATGGAGGATAAAATCATAGTTACTCAAGAGATAAGGGAAACAAATGGAGATAATTCGGAAGGCATTTATATTATCTGGGAGGAGATATTTGCAGTACTTAAGGTAGTACAATTCCCCAGGGCCTGACTGGATACATCCTAGGATGTTGTGGGAGGCTAGAGAGGGACTGCAGAGGCCCTAACGTACATATATATTTCATCATTAACCACCAGTGACGCTTCAGAAGACTAGAAGTTAGCTAATGTTGTTCTGTTGTTCAAAAAGAGTGGCAAGGACAAACGAGGGAGCTACAGGCCTGTTGGCCTGACATCAGTAGTGGGGAAGTTACTGGAGGGAATTCTGAGGGAATTGAATTGGATAGATTGAGTCTGACTAGGAGGAATCAGCATGGTTTGAGCATGGGAAGTCATGCTTGATGAACCTTTTGGAGTTTTATGAAGAGGTGACCAAAAAGATAGAAGAAGGTAGGACTGTGAATGTTGTCTATTTGGACTTTTGTAAGACCTTCAACAAGGTTCTGCATTGTATGGAGAACTATTTAATTGGATTCAAAATTGGCTTGGAAGTAGGCAGCTGTAAGTGATGGCTGAAGGCTGTTAGTTTTAATGGAGGTTTGTCACTAGTGGTATATCACAGGATAATGTTGGAAGCTTTGTTATTTGTTATTAATATAGAATATAGAACATAGAACCTAGAAGGATACAGAATAGTGTGGGTTCCTCAGCCCATGATGTTGTGCTGATCTCTTACTTTACTCCAAAATCAATCTAACCCTTCCCTCCTATAGAACCCTTCATTTTTCACTCACCAATGTGCCTATCTAAGAGTCACTTAAATACCCCTAAGGTATTCCTGCCCCTACTGACGTCCATGGTAGTGTGTTCCATTCACTTACCACACTCTCTGTAAAGAAACTTACCTCTGACACCTCCCCCCATCCTTTCTTCCAGTCATCTTAAAATGATGCCCTTTTTTATTAGCCATTGTTGCCCTAGGGAAAAGATGCTGACTGTCCACTTATCATTTTTATACACCTCTGTCAAATCACCGCTCATTCTCTTCCATGCCAAAGAGAAAAGCCCCAACTAGCTCAACCTATCCTCATAAAGCATGTTCTCGAATCCAGGCAGCATCCTGGTAAATCTCTTCCGCACCCGCTCTAAAGCTTCCACATCCTTCCTATAATGAGGTGACCAGAAATAAATATAATACTCTGTGTGGTCTAACCAGAGTTTTATAGAACTGCAACATTACTTTGTGGCCATTTAACTCAATTCCCTCAGCTAATGAAGGCAAAAATAACATACACCTTCTTAACCGCCCTATCAACTTGCAGGGATCAATGGACATGCACCTCGAGATTCCTCTAATACTCTAGGCTACCAAGAATCCTCCCATTAACTTTGTAGTCTGCCTTCACGTTTGACCTTCCAAAGTGTATCTGTCACAGTGGCGGGGGCTTTGGGAGCAAGGGTGGACCCAAATGCAAGATACATCTTGTGAGGTTAATTAAATTTAGTTTAATGTTTGATATCAGGAGAGCTAGGTAGGAGCAGGAGTAGCGAACTGGACAAGGACTGAGGACTACGACTAGGCTGGGACCAAGGGTCTGGGCTAGGACTCGGAATCGGCTGCCAGAACTAGAGGAGACATGAAGAGGCTAGGGTACGGACTCTGAGCTTGAGACTGGGCAAGGACCCAGTACCTGGGTCTTACCTTGGGCTCGGACCCCAGAACCAGGCTTGGACATGACATGGGCTAGGGAGAGGAGGAACATGGGAACACAGAGCCTCGGTCTCGGGAGAGCAGTTACATGGAACCATGGACACATACACAGAACACAGAGTCGGGACCCCTCCTTGGGTACAGGACATAGGGCCGGGACTCACACACAGAACAGAGAGCTGGGACCCCTCCTTGGGTACAGGACATAGGGCCGGGACTCGCACACAGAACAGAGAGCCGGGACCCCTCCTTGGGTGCAGGACATAAGGCCGGGACTCATGACCCCCCGCGGGGCAATGGCAAGACGGCCTGACTTACCCCACGGAGGCGTGGACAAGACAAGACAAGACACAACTCCCCGCGGGGCAACGGCAAGAAGGCCTGACTTACCCCACGGAGGCGAGGACAAGACACGAAAAGACATGACCCCCCGCGGGGCAATGGCAAGACGGCCTGACTTACCCCACCGAGGCAAGGACAAGACAAGACAAGACATGACTCCCTGCGGGGCAATGGCAAGACGGCCTGACTTACCCCACAGAAGCGAGGACAGGACGAGACATGACTCCCCGCCGGGCAACGGCAAGGTGGCCTGACTTACCCCACGGAGGCGAGGACAAGACAAGACAAGACCATCACGAATGAACACCAGACAGTACCTATCTAGCTCCGGTGATGGAACTAGACCGAAGTGCAGGCGAGGGCTGCAGACGAGGGCTAGAGGCAAGAGGGGCAGAGAAGGGATTCAGACAAGAGGGTAGGACAGGAATCACAGACCGCCAGGGCTAGGACTAGACTCAGAACTGGGAAGCCGCCAGGGCCAGGACTTGACATGGTACTTGAATGCCGCCAGGGACAGAACTTGACATGGTACTTGGATGTCGCCAGAGCCAGGACGCGGTGCTTGGAATCTCTGGGTAGTGCCGAGCTCTCGCCTCGGCCCGGGAATAGTAGACAGCGGCTCTTGATTCTCTCTGGCGGGTTAACTGACTGACCCACCTTGACGAAGAAACTTTGCAGGCTCACTTCGGCGAGGTAACTGGACAGGGTTGCTCCGGTGAGGAAAGGCGAATCACCAGCACTCGCTTTGGGCGGAGACAAGGCTTGCTCCGGCCAGATGACATTGGCACGCCATGACTTTGCAGACTTTGCAGACGCTTCCACACCGAACGGCTGAAAGCTGGAGACTATAAACTACCGGTTCAGCCAAGCGTTAATTGCCTCTAATCACCAAAGTTGAGGGACACGGGAAAACAGGGAATCAACGGTCCAGATAGTAACATAAACAAGGTAAATTTAAAGGGACCCCGATCTGGACCATGGCAGTATCCCCCTCCCAATGGGAGCCTCCAGGCGAACAACAGATTTGCCTGTATCATCGATGACCCGGGTGGGTGGGGGGGATTTGGCCGGCGGGCAAAACAGAACAACAACACCTTAACTTTCAGGCTGACAGGAGTTTGGAAAAACAGTTTGTGTCTGCTGGGTCCATGTTTGTCCAAAGTGTATCTGTCACCGTGGCGGGGGCTTCTGGAGCAAGGGTGGACCCAAATGCAAGACACATCTTGTGAGGTTAATTAAATTTAGTTTATTGTTTGATATCAGGAGAGCAAGGCAGGAGCAGGAGTAGCGAACTGGACAAGGACGGTGGACTACGACTAGGTTGGGACCAAGGGTCTGGGCTAGGACTTGGAATCAGCTCCCAGAACTGGAGGAGACATGAAGAGGCTAGGGTATGGACTCCAAGCTTGAGACTGGGCAAGGACCCAGTACCTGGGTCTTGCCTCAGGCTCGGACCCCAAAACCAGGCATGGACATGATATGGGCTAGGGAGAGGAGGAAAATGGGAACATAGAGCCTCGGTCTCGGGAGAGCAGGTACATGGAACCATGGACACATACACAGAACACAGAGCCGGGACCCCTCCTTGGGTTCAGGACATAGGGCCGGGACTCGCACACGGAACAGAGAGCCGGGACCCCTCCTTGGGTACAGGACATAGGGCCGGGACTCGCACACAGAACAGAGAGCTGGGACGCCTCCTTGGGTACAGGACATAGGGCTGGGACTCATGAACCTCCGCGGGGCAATGGCAAGACGGCCTGACTTACCCCACGGAGGCGAGGAGAAGACACGATAAGACATGACCTCCTGCGAGGCAACGGCAAGTTGGCCTGACTTACCTCACGGAGGCAAGGACAAGACAAGACAAGACACGACTCCCCGCGGGGCAATGGCAAGACGGCCTGACTTACCCCACGGAGGCGAGATCAGGACGAGACAAGACCAACACGAATGAACACCGGACAGTACCTATCTAGCTCCGGTGATGGAACTAGACTGAAGTGCAGGCGAGGGCTGCAGACGAGGGCTAGAGGCGAGAGGGGCAGAGAAGGGATTCAGACAAGGGGGTAGGACAGGAATCACAGACCGCCAGGGCCAGGACGTGGACGTGGTACTTGGATGCCGCCAGAGCCAGGATGTGGACGTGGTACTTGGATGCCGCCGGAGCCAGGACGCGGTGCTTGGAAGCTCCGGGTAGTGGCGCGCTGTCGACTCGGCCCGGGATTAGTAGACAGCGGCTCTTGATTCTCTCCGGCGGGTTAACTGACGGACCCACCTTGATGAGGAAACTTTCCAGGCTCACTTCGTCGAGGTAACTGGACTGGGTTGCTCCGGTGAGGAAGGGCGAATTACCGGCACTCGCTTCGGCAGAGACTAGGCTTGTTCCGGCCAGATGACATCGGCACGCTGTGACTTTGCAGACTTTGCAGACGCTCCCGCGCCGAACGGCTGAAAGCTGGAGACTATAAACTACTGGTTGAGCCGAGCGTTAATTGCCTCTAAACACCAAAGTCGAGGGAAAGGGGAAAACAGGGAATCAATGGTCCGGATCGTAACATAAACAAGGTAAATTTAAAGGGTCCCCGATCCGGACCATGACAGTATCATTTCACACCTTTCCAGACTGAAATCCATTTGCTACTACTCAGCCCAGCTCTGCATCCATCAATGTCCTGTTGTTCAAGTTCAAGTTAATTGTCGTTCAACCGTATACATGTATCCACCAAATGAAACAACGTTCCTCTGGACCAAGGTGGACAACACAGTACATGTAACTCACACAAAATACATAAAGTAACATTACCACAAATAAGTTAACAAATATTCCAGAAGATTGACATTCAGCATAAGGTGCATTTACAACACATGCTAAAAAGCAAATAGTATAGCATAATTAGCACTTCAAATGTGATGAGACCTGGGTGGTGTCGGGGAGTTCAGTAATCTCACAGCTGGGAGAAGAAACTGTTTTCCTTCCTAACAGTTTGTGTTCTAGTACTAACCACCTGCCCGATGGTTGGGGTGGGGGTGGGGGGGTTGCGGTAGTGGTGTGGTCGAGGAGACACTATGTCCACTACTCTATCTTTATCAACTTGTTTCGTCACTTCCACAAATAAGTCAATCAGCTCATGAGGCATGACCTGCCCCTTGCAAAGCCATGCTGGCTATCCCTCATCAGACTATGCTTTTCCAAAGGCTTGTAAATCCAGTCTCAAAGAATATTCTCCAGTAGTTTGCCTCCTACTGATAAGAGACTTGTTGACAATTTCCATTATTATTACCTTTACAGTATTAACGTTCTTGAAGAAATTAATAACATTTGCCACCTTCCAATCCTCTGGTACTACTCCTGTCCCCAGTGAGGATGTGAAGATCATCACCAAAGGTGAAGTAATCTCTTCCTTTGCTTCCCGTTGTAAACTGCAGTGCATCCTATCTTGTCCCCTTGGATTGATCTATCCTAATGTTTTTCAAAAGTTCAAACACATCCTCTTTTTTAACTTTGACATGTTTCAGCGTATTAGTTTTTCTACACTGAACTCATATTCATCAAATATCCCTGTCACTGGTGAATTCTGAAGTAAGGTATTCATCAAGGACCTCCCCTATCTTCTCCAACTCCAGGTACATGTTTCCTTTTCTCCCCTTAGTGGTCCTACCCTCACTCTAGGTATCCTCCTGTTCTTCACATTTGTGTAGAATCCTACCTGCCAAGGTATCCTCATGTCCCCTTCTACCTCTTCTGAATCCATTCTTAAGTACCTTCCTGGGGTTACTTTCCAACTCTCAAGAACCCCGTCTGATATAAATAATCTGATATAATATAAACAAGGCTTGATCAGTACGTTTCTGGATTACATGAAAGGAGGTGTTGATTACAAAGGGATCTTGTTCAGTGAGTGGGCAGAAGAGTGGCAAATGGATTTCAAACAGGAAAGGGTGAGGTGATGCATTTTAGAAAGTCAAAGCAGTGTGGGACTTGCACTAGGGAATGTAATAGAATAGAGGGACTTAAAAGTACAAGTTCATAATTAATTGAAAATGGTGTCACTAATAAACAGGGTGATGAAAAAGTGATTAGCATGTTGGTCTTCCTCAGTCAGGGCACTGAGTTTAGGAGTTGGGGCATTAGGTTGCTGCTGCATATGTTTCTGCTGAGGCTGTTCACGGAGTACTGTGTACAATTTTGCTCACCTTGTTATAGGAAAAATGTGATTACAATGGAAAGAGAGCAGAAAGATTTACGAGAATATTTCCAGGACTTGAGTGCTTGAGTTTTAGGGAGAGGTTGGCCAGGATAGACCTTTATCCTTTGGAATATAGGAAAATGAGTGCAACTTTACAGAAATATTTAAAATCCTGAGAGGTATTGATAAGTTGGACATTCACATTCTTGAAAAAGGATCTAGTGCTTTCCCAGTGTATATGACAAATAAACACTTCGTGGGTTTCCAGCTGGGTACAGGTATCGATTATAACCAACATTTCGATGACACCTTCATCAGGAACGATGCTTGGCTATGTCTAGTCCAGTGGTATTTGTACCCCTGTCGTCCGCCCCTCCTGATTGGTTAGTCCTCATCCAATCAGGTTTCTGCTCTCTCACCCTGTTTATAATCGAATTCCGGTTCTTAGAGTGAGACCTTCATCTTTGTTAAAAAAAAAATGCCATTGAAATAAAACTAGACAAAAAGAATTTTAACAAAATTGAAGGTCTCGTTCTAAGTAAGAACTAGAAGCGCTTATATATCAATATCAGTCATTTCCCCAGGGTAGGGGAGTGAACAATGGGGGGGGGGCATAGATTTAGGGTGAGGGGGGAAAGGTTTCAAAGGGACCTGAAGGTTGTGAATTTATGGAACAAACAGCCAGAGGAAGAGGTTGATAGAATTACAATCGTATCAATTACAAAGCACTTGGATAGATACATGGAGGGTTGGGGCTTAGGGAGCTATGGGTCAGATGCAGGAAGTTGAGACTCTCTGGGTAGGCACCTTGGTTGCTATGGACTTGTTGAGCCATAGGGTGCTGCATTGCTCTATGACTCCATGAGTATATACAATGCTGAAGCAAGTGTCTCAGGCATGCCAAGATCTATTTCTGATCGTGCAGTCTGAATGCTGCTCGCAGGCTGTTCATGCACAAAGGGAATTCTCAGAAGTGTTGTCCAGGCATGTGTCACACTTGTTGGCTGTCATTATGCTTGTCAAGCTTCTCTTGTGCCTCCACAAGTCAGATGCATGGAGAAACCAGATGGCTTTCTGACAACATGCAGGAAGTCCCAAGATTTTCATTAACAATTGATTTGTTTTTTTAATTGAATTTGAACCATGTAAAGAACAAAAAATGAACAGCAAGAACATTCTAATTTCTAGGTGCATGTAAGGCCATTGCATAAGGTCATAGCAAGTTAGCTGCCCATTTCTTGAACTTCCCTTAATTTTTCCCCTTCTCCTTTCTCTCTTTTCCATTCCCCATTCTGGCTCCCCTCTTACCCCTTCCTTTCTTCTCCCCTGCCCATCAAATCTCCCTGGTGTCCCATCTCCTTTGCTTTCTTCCATAGTCCACTCACCTCTTCTATCAGATTCCTTCTTCTTCATCCACCTATCACCTTCTAACTTTTCACTTCATTGCTCTCCCCCACCCACCCAACTTACCCCTCACCTGGCTCACCTTATCACCTGCCAGCCCATACTCCTTCCCCTAACCCCACCTTCTTAATCCGTCTTCTTCCGCTTCCTTTTCAATCCTGGAAACATCGACTGTTTCTCTTTATAGATCAGGGGTTCTCAATGTGGGGTCCATGGACCCCTTGGTTAATGGTATTGGCCCATGGCATAAGAAAGTTTGGGAACCTCTGCTATAGATGCTGCCTGACTTGCTGAGTTCTTCCAGCATTTTGTGTGGGGCCCATTTTATTTCTCTCTAAACTTAAATCCTTAGGAAGTTATTGAAGAGAGGAAAAATTAGACAGTATCCTTTAATCGCTGATTTATATGACCACACAACATCAAATTCTAACTGATTGCAAAAGTCATTAAATGAAATGCAAAGGAGACTGTAATGTTTAATGTGGGCTATCATTAAGCTGAGACATTTGGTTACCTGACTGTCATCAAAGTGAAAAGTAATGCACTAAAATTAGACTATTTTAAACAGAGAGCAGGTTTTGCTGGAGTAGGACATTTTGCCCAGTTGGTGTGTCTTTTTCATGAACTTTGCACTGCCACCATTTCCTGCAAAGTAAATTACTCGAAGTGAAGGCTGATGACAGCAGAGTGGGAGTTGTGGGACATTTGGGTATTGATGGGACCAAAAGTTCACCTCCTTAATGAGAATAAAGATCTGTGAACTGAAGTGAGTTCAGATAGAGTCAGAAAGGGTATATTCAGTGTCAAAGTAGGTACAAAAAAGAAAAATAAAATATTGGATTCACATAGAGAGGAAATGATAAACAAAGGAAACAAACTAAAGAATGTAAACATTTTAAAATTTACATTTTTAAACTGTCACTTCCATGAAGTTAATACAATAATAACGTGCATTGTTCTCAGCCAAAAAATGTCCCCCAGTATTTTGGTAATAATTGAAATTTACATCCTGTAACATATGCATGGTTAATTTAGTTTCAGGATGTACAGCATAATAAAGGTGTGAAAATACAATTCTTACCCAATGGTAGGGTAAAGTAGCTTGGGCAAATAGCGAACATTCTTTTGTTAAAACAGAATATGAATGGAAGAAATTCAAGTTACTGAATGTATTTTTTTCTATTTTTGTACAGACCCCACTCATAATTGTGGGAGTATCTATTTCGGACATTAAACCCTCAATAGTCGTTTTATTGTAATGTTCAGTCTTGGAAAAATGTTTCCACAACTGATGAATTATTGTAACTACCACAAACAGTTTTATGGTGACTAATTACAGTTAGCCCTCACACAAATGAGGGAATGTGATGGATTTTCTTAACAGATAAATGTATACATTTATATTTATATTAACACTTACAATTAAAAAGGAAAGTGTTTATTTTTCACTGCAACAGTATTTTGAAATGCTAGCAATGAGCTATAATGAAACATATCACACATTAATAACTTCCATCTATTTTTAATGAGTGCATGCAGTATTGAGAAAGGAATATTTTATGTGAATATAATACATTTACAAATCCAAGTCTTTAAGCAGCCACATTAAAAATTCTTTTAATACAAGGTTCAAAGATTAAGCAATTATCAAAGTGCATTCATGTTACTATATACAACCCTGAGATTCATTTTCTTGATGGCATTCAGAGTAAATACAAGAAACACAACAGGATCAATGTAAGAGCACACCTAACAGAATGGACGAACAATCCATGGGCAAAAGACAACAAACTGTGCAAATAAAAAAAAAGAACAACAATAATAAACAAGTAAGCAATAAATATTAAGAACATGAGATAAAGAGTCATTGAAAGTGAATCATTTGAATCTACATTGTAAATTTTACATAATTGTATAATGTAAAATTTGTGTCATTTGAAAGGTAACAGGAATGAGAGATAGTTACACATTTCTCTGCTGCCTGACAAAAGTTCCACACCCAATAAAATTCTATGTTCCAGAGCACATTGAGGTGGAAGACTACTGTCACTCATAGTAAGACAGTCTAGAGTTCAGAAATTGAACTCAGAAATTGTATAGGTCCTGTCTCAATTATTTTACCAAGAAGTATTACTCCACAAAAAAGGTCACGTGTATCTCCAGTCAAGAATCTAAGAGCAATTCATTGGTTGCAGCGATACTTTCATAAGCCTCTCTCTGCAATCACTCACTTTGCAACTGTACGAGGGAGAACACCAGTCCCCACAACTCTCCCCTTACCACTGTCGAGGCCCTGTCACCCCTTCCAGCTGAGGCAGTCTTTCTCAGGCATATCCCCTGGCAATACTTATTGCACCCATTGCTCTGAATGTAGCTTCTCTACATCAGTGAATGCAGACACAGTCTGGGCAACTGCTTCATCAAGCACCTGCACTCCATCCACTGTGGTTCTCTAACCCCCTTGGTTTCCAGCCATTTTGGTTCACCTCTCCATTTCCACACTGACATTTCGGTCCTCAGTCTCACTGCCAACAAATACAAGGCTAAATGCAGACTAGGTAAACAGGACCTTATGTTCAACCCAATGGCATGAATATCAAATTCTCCAACTTCCAGTAAACTGCTCCCCTTCTGTTCCTTTTCTCTCTCCACCTGATCTACCTAGCCCATCGCCATGTCTCTTTTCTCTCTCCACCTGATCTACCTAGCCCATCGCCATGTCTCTTTTCCTTCCTCCACACTCTTCAATTCCCCATCACCCACATGTTCCTCCCACTGGTTCCCCTCCTTCACCTTCCTCCCTTGAATCCATGCTCCACCTTCCTCTCCTGTCAGAATCCACCATTGTCAGCTTTTTGTCCTTTCCATTTTTCTTTTAGATTATAGGTTTTGGTGATTTTCCATTCTCCCTGCCCCACCTGCTTATCACACATCCTCACCTGTATCCGTCTAATGCCGAAGCTCTTGCTCTACCCTTCACTCCTCCTTACGTCTCCCTTCTATGATTAGTCCAGGAGAAGAGTCTTAATTGAAACATTGACCATCCATTCCCCTCCATAGATGCTGCCTGACTCTAGCATTTTGTGAGTTATTCAAGATTTCGGCATCTGCAACCTCTTATTTCTCCATACATCCAGTGGCAGCTGGCTTAAAAATGGCAAGAGTGAGCATTAGGAAGGGAGTGGTTTGCACATCAGTTTTCATTGGAGTGGGGTCCCAGAAAAATGTTACATTCTAAATGTATCCAATTATCTGTGATGACATTTTCATTCGATAGTTTTCCAAATGCCAGTATTACAGGTTGATTTATTTTAGATTCAGTCAATTTTTGGCTCTAGGCCTGTACTTGCTGAAGTTTAGAAAAGTGCGAGGGGAATCTTGGTTTCCCATTGAAACTGAGCAAACATTGAAAGGCCTAGATAGAGTGGATGTAGAGAGGATGTTTCCTATAGTGGGGAAGTCTAGTCTCAGAATGGAGGGACGTTCATTCAGTACAGAGATGAGGAGGAATTTCTTTGTACTAATTGGTCTTTTGTCAGTCAATGTACTCCTCTCCTGGCACAATGAGTCTACTCTCAGGTTAGAAGAGCAACAACTCATATTCCATCTCAGTATCCTCCAACCTGAAGGCATGAACATCATTTTCTCTTTCTTCTTGTAATTTTCCTCCTCTCCTTCCGTCTTCTTCCATTCCCCACATTGGCTCCTCTCTTACCTCTTTTCTTCCCCTCAGGTGCCTATCATCTAACCCTGGTGCCCCTCCTCCTTCCTTTTCTCCCATCTTCCCTTTCTTCCTTGGCCTTCTGTCCTCACCTATCAGATTCCCCTTTCTCCAGCCTTTTATCTCTTTCACCAATGTACTTCCTAGCTCTTTACTTCACCCCTCCCCCTCTCCCAGTTTCACCTATCACCTATTGCCTTGTATCTTTTCCTCCTGCCCCCACCCACCCCCAACCTTCTTACTCAGACTTCTCACCATTTTTCTCCAGTCCTAATAAAGGGTCTCGGCCAAAGTGTCGACTGTTTACTCTTTACCAACCCTGGAGAATGCATGTAAAAATGAAGAAATATCCATTACTAAGTCCAGATGAAGGATCTTGGCCCAAAATGTCAGCTGTTCATTCTTTTCCATAGACGCTGCTTGAACTGCTGAGTTCCTCCAGTATTTTATGTGTGTTGTCTTGGATTTCCAACATTTGCAGATCTTCTCGTTTTTGGGATACCCACTCCAGTTTCACTGTGAGCTATAGGAGAACAATTTTCTCATTGTGCATCATTTTGCAACTCATGAGACTTTTGCCCAATTATGGGCATACACCCAAGAATTAGCTGCACAATCTACCATGAACCACAAATTTAAAGCAAAATCTGCCCCAATACAGGAGCATTCTCAAAAGTGGTGATTCTCAAAAGGAGCAATCGATTAATGTGGGGTAACTTTCTGCCATCTCTGTGTCACTGTTTTTGCTTTGGGTGTCTCAAAAAACTTGATGTTGGTAGTAGGTTACAGGCCAGGAATCTAACAATTTCTGACTTGGAGCTGAGTCTAGTGCTTTTTAGTTCAACCATGCCAATTCATGCCAGTCTAGGGGAGTCACAGTTTTCCATTGCTATTCTTGTGTAAGAACACAGTTACAATCTAACTGGTCAGAGCTTCCAATATAAAACAAGTACTCTGAGTACTTAAGCATTGAAATGAATGCACTTTCCATCATTTTGCTATAGAAAATCACCTTGAGATTACTGCTCTGAAATGACCGTCTTTCCCAAGTCACCACACTGCAACAAGCTCTGTGTGCTAGTGTTTATTTTAGGAGTATACAAGCAGAGGGAGAGAGGTTATGGAAGAGAGGGAGCATGGCCCCTCTATTTTTAGACAATGACCTACACGTTGTGGTGGAACACAGAAAGGAAGGATAGTTGCAGGAGAAAGCCACAGAACCGTCCGCTTGCAGGGACACATTGTACATGAGTAATGGCAAAGTTAATTCAAGGTGAGAGCTGTCACACTTGGAATACAAAACTCAGAAGGAGCTCTCAGTTGAAAGTGTGCAGTTTTAGCTTGTAATCATGTACCACAATTGAGACAAAGGTTCAAAGAAACAAAGACAGGCGGAACTAAAATAGACAGGGCAGGTTTAATTGTTTAAAAGATCTAACACTGGTTAATTTTTTAAGAACTGAAACTCCACACATGTGAATTCATACATGAAGCTGTTATCATTTATCATAGTATTAAATATCCATCTCGACTGAATAGCCCTAAACTTTTCTGGCAAAATTAATGGGGAACTAGGAGGTAGACAATTCAAGTTCATGTCAGTGTAGTGAGTTCAGAGCCCTGTCTATTAGTAGGGCCAGATTATGTGGCAGTATCCTCAGGTAGAGCAGAATATATCTGACAGCATCTTCTGGATTTGCACATTTAATGCTGGTATGTGGGGAGCAGAGTCATCGTTAACGAACAATCATTAGCTGGATAGAAAATTAGAAAAGAAAGGTCTTTATATTCATCTGTTAATGCTTTACGATATTCACGTCTGAGACACAGATCCTGCTTCAAGTTATTTTGGCACACACCTTAATGCTGTTTTTCACCCTTTGATGTACCTTACTGGCAAACCAAAAAAAGGTCACTAAGTGCTCTGAATCCAGCTTGGAAACACTTCTCGGTGGCTCACCCTGCAATTTATTCTTGCTTCCAGAAGACTAGACAACTGAGCATTCCATAATTGGCTGCCTTAGGCTTGGTAGTTGGCGTTGCTATGGTCACTAAAAGCAAAAAATCACAAAGAAACAGATGATGGTCAATTATTACATTGGTTGTTACGTGAAATAATTCTGTTGTTTCTGGAAGTTTGATTGTAGATGTTCGTGAAGCACGTTATATTGGTAGACTTCTATTCTCGAAGTTTCTCCTTGCTAACACTTCATATTCTGGTTACCCAGTCATAGGGAGAAAGTTATCCTTGCCAGTTTAAGTTCGAACAGCCAAAGAAACATTTATTATCCAAAAAGAGGCTGCTTTATTTCCTTATATTATCAATATATATTTCCTTCCCTTATGTTTAGCGATGAACGCAAACAGGAAATACAAAGAAAATTTGTAACTTCTTGCAAAAGATGAATTTCAGTTAATGATAGCGATGTTGAGTGGGTCCACCTGTCAACCCGAGACTTTTTCTTATGGGAGATACCATTGAGGGCAAGCATGCAAGAGCATTCCACAAAATTGGTGGAAGCCTTGTGGTTTGATACACTTCAGATATCCTAGAATGGGAGAGGGGTGGCAGCAAACTGCTGAGAGCCCCACGCACATACCTGAAGCATTTTCCCGTTTGGTCCAGCAGGTCCCATGTATCACCTCGACAACAGCCAGGAACATATCAGGTCAAATCAAACTGGGTTCAGCCCACTTGCCTTCTGCCAGTGCATCCATATGCAAAGGACTAAATTAGTTGATTCTCTGTCCCAGGAAATTAGGCAGCGAGGCCTCAGTAGCAACCTGACCTCAGGCATGCACCTCTGAAATCCTGCCCCCAGAGATTCTGTACAACCTTTGACAAGTGCCAAAGTTGGGAGTGGAGTATCACCTCCCGTCCAAGCTGAAACTCAGAGATATTTAAAGACCATTCAAATTGCTGCAAATAACTTTGATATATTGATAAATATTTTTAAAAATAAAAGAAATCATGAACATACTAAGAAGTGATAAAATGATTGAAACAATATAAATGAAACAAAGCAGAAAACAATCGGGGTTGTTCTGGTATAGGAATGCGGAATGTAATGCTGGAACGTCCTTAGACATCCAGGCTCTGTCGTGGTATTCCATGTAGAGTCTAGAGATGGAGAGATAACCAGTGCACTTGCATCCATCACTCAGCTCATCACAGACAAAGTGGGGCTTACTTCCCTAATAGCAGTTGAATGCTGGTAGTTTGAACCTGTACAGTTTGGATCATTCAGGCCTGAAAAAACTTACTTAATTTCTCTTTTATCCATGCCCCTGGGAAGGATTGGAAATTTCGCCACATTGCTTTGGCTGAGGACATAAAAAAGAACAAGCTCAGGACATGAACTCAAAATCTTCAAGTTTACAATGAGCTATTCGTCTTGAAATTATGTTAAATTGCTTTGACTTGCTGAATCTATGCCAGATGCCTGAGATTAGTTTAGAAATTCTTAGTGAGAATATGTTATACTCCACTCACCTCTGAAGCTAAAGTTTGGTGTCTCTGCTTGCACAGGTGACATATATTTTCTGATTAATCAACATTTTAAATCATGTGAAAGCCTAAATGCATCTATAGTATATTATTTGCATTAGCTGCATGTAAGCTTGGTATTAATTGATGACATCTTGCATTCAAATATTTTATAGGAAATATATATTACTAAGCATTAAGTCAATTACTATTAACTAATTTTTTTTTCTGCATGAGTGTATATTTACTGCTATCTTAAATGTACTATATGTTGTGTATAACTGTTAGCACTGTGTTTTGCAACTTGGCCCTGGAGTACTGCTGCTTTGTTTGTCTGTATTCATAGATATTCAGTTATGGTTGAATGTCAATTAAACTTGAATTTGAACTTGAAGCTTGGAGGATTCATAAGACCATAAGACATAGGAGCAGAGTTAGGCCATTGGGCCCATCGTATCTGCTCTGTCATTCTCCTGCGTTAGAACATAGAACATAGAACAGTACAGCACAACAACATGCCCTTTGGCCCACCATGCTGTGCTGAACCAATTAATTTAGTAATCAAATGGCTAACTAAACTAATATTTTCTACCTACACAATGTCCATGTTCCTCGATTGTCCTTATATTCATGTACCTATCTAAATGTCCTTTAAGAGGCCATAATGCTTCCGACTCTACTACCACCCCAGGCAGAAAATTCCAGGCACCCCTGCTCTGTGTAAAAAAAAATCCCTCACATTGCCTCTGAAGTTACCCCCCTCACTTTAAATGTGACCCCTTTGGTATTCAACATTTCAACTCTGGGAAAAGGATATTGTTTGTCTACTCTATTGATAAGGCATCTGTTAGTCTTGCAAGACCATGGATCTATGCCTGGAAAGTCTTCACTCTCCAGGGTGCAGGCCTGGGCAAGGTTGTATGGAAGACCGGCAGTTGCCCATGCTGCAAGTCTCCCCTCGACTCTATTGATGCCTCTCATAATCTTATAAACCTCTATCGGATCTCATCTCAGCTTCCAGCACCGGAGAAAACAACCCAAGTTTGTCCAACCTCTCATTATAGCGCATGCCCTCTAATCCAGGCAGCATCCTGGTAAACTTCTTCTTCACCCTCTCAAAAGCTTTGACATCCTTCCTATAATGAAGCAAACAGAATTGTATGCAATACTCCAGTTGTGGCCTAATTAGTGTTTTATAAAGCTGCAATATAACTTCCTGACATTTGAACTCCATTCCTTGACTAACAAAGGCAAGCATGCAGTCTCCCTTCTGAAGCATGCTATCAACCCGTGCAGCTACTTTTAGGGAGCTATGACCATGGACCCCAAGATTCCTCTACTCATCGACAGTCTTAATAATCTTGCCCTTAACAGTGTACTGTCTCTTTGCATTTGGCCTGACATGGGGCAATTCTTACATTTGACCTGGTTAACCTCTATCTGCTATTTCTTCACCCATATCTGCAACTGATCTTTATCCCACTGTATTCATTACCAGTCTTCAATGCTATCCGCAAGCTACCAATCAGCACACCATCTGCAAACTTACTAACCCATTCATCTACATTTTCATCCAGGTCATTTATATACTGTACATTATCAACAGCAGAGGTCGCAGTCCAGATCCCTGCAGAACACCACTAATGACAGACTTCCAGCTAGAATAAGTCCCTTTGACCACTATGGTCAAGCCAGTTCTGAATCCAAATGGCCAATTTGCCAAGGATCCCATGCATCTTAATCTTCTGGATGAGTTTCCCATGAAGGACCTTGTCAAAAGCCTTGCTAAAATCAATGTAGACAACATCCACAACTCTACCTTCATCAATTATCCTGGTCACCCTGTCAAAAAAACTCTATCCTGTTATTAAGACACAACTTGTCCTGCACAAAGCCATGCTGCCTCTCCTTAATTAGGCTAAGGAGTTTCCAAATGCTTATAAATCTATCCCTTAGAATTCTCTCCATTCACTTTCCCACCACTGATGTGAGACTTACTGGTTGTAGTTTCCAGGATTATCCCTTGTTCCCTTCTTGAATAATGGAACAACTCATCAGTCCTCTGGGCCCTCACCTGTGGCTAGAGAAGGCACAAAGTTATTGGTCAAGCCCCCAGCAGTCTCTTCTCTTGCCACTCTTAATAACATAGGGTATATCCCATCAGGTCCCGGAGACGTATCCATGTTAATGTGTCCTCCCCATAACCTTTGACACCTTTACTAATCAAGACTCTATCAACCTCCACTCATAATATACCCAATAACTTGAACACCACAGCCATCTGTGGCAATGAATTCCACAGATTCACAACTCTCGGGCTAAAGAGATTCCTCCTCGTCTCTGTTCTAAAGGGACATCCTTCTATTCAGAGATTGTGCCTTCTAATCCTAGACTCTCTCACTATTGGAAAAACCCTTTCCACATGCACTCCATCCAGACCTTTCACTGTTTGGTAGATTTCAATGGTGACCCACCCCCACACCTCATTTTTTCAAAATCTACCAAGTACACCTAATGTTCCGCAAACGCTAACCCTTTCATTCCCAAGATTATTCTTGTGAAGTTTCCCTGGACTCTCTTCAATGCAGCACATTCCTTCTTTGATATGGTTCCCAAAACTGCCTACAAAACTCCAAATGTACTCTGACCAACGCCTTATAAAACCTGAGCATTACATCCTTGCTTTTATATTCTAGTCATTTCAAAATAAATGCTAACATTTCATTTACCTTCCTTACCTCCAACTGAATTTGCAAGTTAACCTTTAAAGAATCCTGCTCCCTTTCCGCCTCCAATTTCTGAATTTACTCTCCATTTATGAAAGTCTATGCCTTCATTCTTTCTATCGAAGTGGATGACCCTACATTTCTTTGCAAGGTTATTCCACCTGCCACTTCTTTGCCCATTCTCCTAATCTGTTTCAGTTCTTCTGCAGATTTGTGCTTTCTCAACACTACCTGTCCTTCCACCTATCATCTGCAAACTTGGGCACATCGATTCACCATGTAAGTTATTATCAAGAAGTGAAAAGAGGCATGTTCTTTCAGAAAAAGATCACGTTTAAAAGCAAGATGGGAAGCATTTTCTTAAAATATACAAAACTGACGCATAATGTAATTAAAATAAGAATGCTAAGGAAAACAGATTTGTTTAAGAAGCACAATTTAAAGGAAGATATGAAGCCTGAAATTCTATTGGGCATTCCGTTGAAACGCAGTAGAAGATCAGGGATATGCCCCATGGCCTCTCTCTTTTTTTATTTTATTGAGCATTAATTACAACTTAACACAAAACGGAAGGAGGAGAAGATGGTGGCGCGCGCGGCCATTCCGAATTAATATTGATATGTGTAACTAGGGGCCGTGCATCAATCCAGATTTGATGGGGGACAGCGTGAAGCACAGAGGAACATCTGGAGAAACTTCTGAAATGTCTGCTTCGCTTCCGTTGCTACTGTGCGATTGAGAATCTCCAGAGGGGAAGGCCCGAAATCCTCGGCTTTACATATTGCCTGTTGCCAGGGCCGGGGTCGAAATACTTGGCAGAGATGGCCTCGGTGCATCGGAGTCAGAGAGCTGGTTGGAGGCTCGGAGTTTTTCGGACAGACTCGGAGTCGGACTGTGGTCGAATGCAGCATCGGCAAGTTTGCGGCGCTGGAGGTTTACCGTCTGCGTGAGATGATGGGACTTGAGAGACTCTGAGATTTTTACTGTGCCATTGGTCTGTTCTTATCAAATTGCAGTATTGCCTTGCACTGTTGTGACTATATGTTATGTTACGTACCCTGTAACTGGGTTGCCAAACCAGCAGAAATGGATCACTCAGTTGGAGTCTGGATTACTAGAACTAAGAAAGTTTTATTAAAGAAACAAGCAACACAGTACTCTAATCGAAAGGATAATAAATGCAACAGTTCAGCAATGATAAGCACACATGTACACAGAATTAGGATAACAGGATCAATCAAGCTCTATCGTCATCTAGGGGTATATGACCAGTTTCAAAGTGATGCAAAGTTCAGTTCAATTGAATTCAGTTCAGTTCGCAGTAATCACTGCCGTGGGAGATGGACGGTGGGGGGAAGGAGAGAGAGAGCAAAAATGAATGAATATTCAAACGGCTTCCACACAGACCTTCGATATTCTTCGCAGTCAGCTTTCGGGCGAGCCCTTTGTGATGTCTTCTGAGGTCACCGACCGTGACCCCTCCGTTTCCAGATACGATCGTTTCTCTGCGGTGAACCGGGCACCCAGGCAAGGGCGGACACACACCAGGTTCCCGCTGATCGTGCCTTTCCACCCTGTGCGTCTATGGCTTGGTTCCGTGATCAGCCTTCCAAAACTTCCCACCGACTTGTGGAAGATGCACCGCTTCCAGGGTCTCGTTACCTCGGGGTGTCGTGTGTGTCTTGCCTTAGCGAACCTGTCCCTTTTTATCCCCCTGCTGGGGTATCGCCTGTCCATCACTTCAAACAGTTCAGGGTTCAAAGGGGGAGCCGATCTTGACAGCTCTCCTTCCGTTAATCTCTCCCGTCCCTTCATCAACATCTCCAAATGCTGCTCCATTGTTTTCCTTATCTCTCTTTCTCCTGAGAACAGGTGGCAGACCAACTGCTGATCCCACTGGTGCCAGCACAGGACAGCTAACATCTTAATCTATGTGTATTCTTGTCACAGTTATAATTATATGGTTTTTGTTAGTTTTTAAGTCGGTTTGTCATGTGTGTTTCGTGATATCATTCTGGAAAAACATTTTTATCATTTCTTAATGCATGGATTACTAAATGACAATAAAAGGGGACTGTGTGTCCTCATAATCATAGATGGTAAAGCCCAGGAATTACATCTAGGGTAGGAGAGTGTCCACTTTGATATTACTTTCAAGATTGCACACCCAGCTCTGTATTCCATGGTCTGCTCCTGATCACCACCATCACTTTCTGGGAGAAGGTCCTTCATCTCCATTTGTATACTAGTTGACCATCAGCCTATAATGTACATTAGATTTAATTTGGAGGTGACCAGATCTACTTAGGATATCAAAATCACTAACTCTGTGTGGGTTTAGCTACTTTGGGACTTCAGTGGTCTTGTTGAGGTTAAGGATCCAGAATTGTATGCAGTATTCATACTCTGGAGGGAGGGTGGGACCAAGCCCTACTATACACCAGTTGTTCCAAGTTACTGCAATTACTTCATGGTTTGATGACTTTCTCAAGGTTCTGCGGGATCTCAAGGCCAAGAACTATGAGAAGAACCATTTTCACAGTTGCATAAAATTCAACAGCATCAAAACAGGCCTTCTGGCCCAACTTGTTCATTCCAACCAAAATAACTATCGGAGTTATCCCATGTGCCTGCATTTTTTCCATATCCTTCTCAACCTTTCTGATCCATAAACTGTGAAAATGTCATTTAAACATTATAATTGTACCTGCCTCCCTCACCTTCTTCACATACGCATCCTTTGCTGTGTGAAATTCTTTCCCTTCCATCCCATTTGAATCTTTCCCCCTTCACCTTAAACCTATGCTCTCAAGCTTTAGACTCCTCTACCCTGAGGGGAAAAAACTGTGATTATCTACCCTATCTATGCCACTCATAACAATAAAAAAAGCTTCTATAAGGTTATACATCAGACTCCAGGGAAAACAATCCATGCCAATCCAATCTCTTTATAACTTATAATCTTTATAACAATCCTGTGAATCTAAACTGTCCCTTAACTCTATCTCATTTTTCCTATGGCATGGTGAAGGGACTGCACAAAATATTCCAAAATATTCCACTATATTCCAAAATATAGTGTGATATTCAGTATACAACTACAACATGATGTCCCATGATGAAGGCCAGAACACCATATACCTTCTTTACTGCTTTGTCTGCCTGTATTACTGCTTTCAGGGAACTATATACTTGTAGCCCAAGATCTTTCTGCTCAACAACACTCACCCAAGGCCCTGTTGTTCAACTGTGTATATCCAGCCCTGGGTTAACTTCATAAATGCATTACTATGCACTGTCTGAGTTAAATTCCAACAGCCATTCAGACCTGATGAAGGTTTTCAGCCTGAAATGTTCACTGTTTATTTCTGTCCATAGATGTTGCCTGAACAGCTGAGTCCCTCCAGCGTTTTGTGTGTTGCCCCAGATTTCCAGCATCTGAAGAATCTTACAGTGGTAATATAGATGAATGAATCGAATGCACCTGAAAGGATTAGGCATTATACTAATTGCTGTTCTAAGATTAAAGCGTTGAAAGAATAATTCTTGAAAAAGGGAGAACTGTAAAAGCGATTATTACCTGGATATTCAAGAAGCAAATGCACCACAGGTTTCCATTTCATGGTTTCCGAAGTATTACATTGTCATAGTGATAAAGGCATTCAGCATGGCAATAGCCAACTCTCAGCCTTCAAGTGCTTATCTTTATTAATTCAATTTTTCCATTTCCATCCCATTAACATTCCTTTAATTAATTCCCTCCCATCCCCACCTGATCCCAGATTACCATGCCACCACCTACACTCAGGGCAATTTGCAGTGACCAATGAATCTACCAACCAGTATGAGGGAAGAAACAAGAGCATGCAGAAGAAACCCATGCAGTCACAGGAGAAATAGGCAAACTCCATACAGACAGTAACAGTTACAATCAAACTTGGGTTGCAGGGCCTCAGTAGCAGAGTGCTATCTACTAATATTACTGTGTACATTTGTCAGTACAGAATGGGTTGGCAGAGAAGTAATATCATGCATTAGACTGTTTCACAGATTGAAGGGAAAATTCCCAGTTCTCAGGGACTATACCGAGGATCCTAAAACAGTAATAATTTAACTTATCTGTCATTTCCTGTTATTACCTTCCACATCTCAATCTCCAGTGATCCCACTTTCACCCTAGATGTCTTTTTCCTCGGTGTGCATATGATATACATAATAATACATAAGCCCTTGCTATTTGATTATTTGCCTGTTTTCTCTCATAATTAATTTTCTCTTTCCTTATTTACATTAAGCCTCTCTGGTAGTTCTAGTAAAACTCCCAGTCTTCTGCTCCACCACTAGCCTTTACTACTTTGAATCAATCTTTATCCTTGATTTAATATTTTTCCTGACACACAGTGTTAACCACTGATACTTCATTTTTACACCCAAATCTATTTTTCTGGTTGGGATAAAATTCTGCTGAGCATTAAGAATAGTTTTTTTTAAATATCTGTCACTGCTCATCCACTGACCCCACCCTTTTGCTAATAAAAGCAATAAGAGCTTAGACATAGGAGCAGAATTAGGCCATTCGGCCCATAATGTCTGCTTTTCCATTCCATCATGGCTGATATATTATCCCTCTCAACTCAGTTCTCCTGCCTTCTCCCTGTAACTCTTGAGTCCTTATGAACCAGGAACCTGTCAACCTCTGCTTTAATATACCCAATCACTGGGTTTCCTCAGCCATCTGTGTCAATGAATTCCACAGATTCACTCTGCTCTTGCTACAGAAATTCCTCATCTCTGTTCTAAAGCAAAATCCCTTTAGTCTGAGATTATGCCCTCTGGTCATAGACTCCCCCCACTATTGGAAACACCCTCTCCACATCCACTCTAAGCCTGTTAATATTCAATAAGTTTCAATAAGATCCCTCCTCCCCTCATTCTTTTAAACTCCAGCGAGTACAGGGCCAGAGCCATCAAATGCTCTTCATACATTAATCCTTTCATTCCCAGAATAATTCTCATAAACCTCCTCTGGTCCCTCTTCAATGCCAGCACACCATTTCTTAGATATGGGGCCCAAAATGATTCCATAACACTATCTCTTGCATCTATATTACTGCTTAGCACTACGCTGATATCCACCTTGATTAACAAAGCTACTTCCTCCCTCCCCTTTTCCTTTTTGCCATTAATTTAGAATCACAGACAACCCAGGATCTTAAATTCCCTGTCCTCATCATCCGGAAAGCAGGTCCATGTTACACCGATTAGATCAAACTCTTATGTTACTATTAATGCTGTGACTTCATGTATCTTCTTACAAATGCCACTTGCAAAGAGAAATAACTTCCAGCTTACTTTAATTATTTAACAGAAGGAAGAAAGATAACTTCTTCAAGTATTAACATGACTGATTTGAGAAAGCAATCCAAAATATAGCCAGCCATTAATGGAACATTTTTGGCAAAACTCTGAGCAATTAGCAGAAATAGCTGCTAGCAATTAATGCAATTTGGAACATGTGATTGATCATGCACTGCTTTTCAATATTTCATAGAGATAACTAAATCGCTTTTTAGTAATGCCAGATCTGAGGTTAGCATCTGAAAAGCTGATAGCACTGCTTACGGCAGGATTCAATAGATTTGATTACTCTCTTTTTTAACTTCTCTCTCTTTTCTCATTCTTTTTCCCAAAGTGATGTTATAGAATTTTATTTTAAACACAAGCCTCTAACAGAGGTAAAATCCAACCGTTGTGCATCTTTATATTGTCTGTCAATCATTCTAAATCAATCCTACTTATGCACTTTCTGGCATTTGAACTGTTTCTTACCTTGCTACACGGCTGCACAATGTTCCCTCCCTTGTCTACTCATCTATTAGTTGCTCACTTAAAGATAGAGGTCACTCAGTCAACTGACTTCGTACCATCGTGCAGAGAAATCCTATCGGTCCCTTTCTAAGGCAGCTTTGCAGAAGGTTTCTCACATGTCTTTCAGTTTCCATGGCCCACTTATCACTTACTTACCTTTAGGAGCAATACACAGTCGTCAATTATCCTTCCCGCATGGATTTGGATGTAAAAGGAAGTACACATGGTCAGATGAGAACATACAAATTCCATACTGTTGTGTTTTATAACTTCAAAACATTAAGTTAATTCGAAGGAAGACTTAGGGAGTCGGAAATGTGGGTCTAACTTCGTCTTTATTTTCAGCGAGGCGCACACACATCATGATAGTGATGATAGTGTACTTTTTCGATATATAACCTGTAATTAATTACTTAAATGAAAAAGAATGTTTAGTCAAACAATATATCTGCAAGATTACTCAAATATTATTGCAATATTAAATACATAACACCCTTCCCTACTTAGCTATAAACTCCAACTCATTACAGAATGTATCTCAACCATATATACAGTATATTACATAATGCAACTGCTATGTACAGATATCCACAGCATAGAAAATTTTAAATTGTCCCATCCAGGCTTAAAGATTTAACTGCTGTGGAGGATTTCTTACTCTTGTGCGGCAATGTCTTTCTTAACAAGGGGAATCACTCTGCTTGGCAGGTGAGACTTGTGGCTGTGAAACAATCTCAGGTTCTTGGGCCTCCTCTATGGTGGTTGTAGGAAACATAGAAACATAGAAAACCTATAGCACCATATAGGCCCTTCGGCCCACGATGCCATGCCGAGCATGTACTTACTTTAGAAATTACCTAGGGTTACCCATAGCCCTCTATTTTTCTAAGCTCCATGTATCTATCCAGGGGTCCCTTAAAACACCCTATTGTATCGGCCTCCACCACCGTCAAAGGCAGCCCATTCCACGCACTCACCAGCCTCTGTTTGAAAAACTTGCCCCCTGACATCTCCCCTGTATCTAGTTCAACCAGGAGTTGACTCTGAGACTGCAGGAAGTGGTTCTGATGGCTCTGTGCACCTCTTCTTCTCCTTTCCCTGCTCTGAATCTACTTCAATCTATTTCCTTTTCTTTCTCATGCTTCTTCTCTCTTCCACATGAAGGGTCTTACTCTTTTCCATAGATGCTGCCTGCCCTGCTGAGTTCCTCCAGCAATTAGTCTGTTGTTTTGGATTTTCAGCATCTTTACTTTACTTTACTGTTGCCAAACAATTGATACTGGAGCATACAATCATCACAGCGATATTTGATTCTGCGCTTCCCGCTCCCTGGATTACAAATTGATAGTAAATATTAAAAATTTAAATTATAAATCATAAATAGAAAAATAGAAAAGGGAAAGTAAGGTAGTGCAAAAAAAACTGAGAGGCAGGCCCGGATATTTGGAGGGTACGGCCCGGATCTGGGTCAGGATCCGTTCAGCAGTCTTATCACAGTTGGAAAGAAGCTGTTCCCAAATCTGGCCATACGAGTCTTCAAGCTCCTGAGCCTTCTCCCCGAGCATCTGTAGATTCTCTCATGTTTGCTCCTTCACACCATTTACTTTTTCATTTGCTTTGTTTCTCTCCATCTCTTCTCTCCTATTTCTTCTAGTTTGTGTGTCTTTATCCTGGGAAGGTGCATTTAGTTCACTGGAGTATTCTCTTACTAATCCTTCTAATGCTCCCTTTGCTATCTGTTCTTTCCTCTTGGTTTCCTCATCCACAACATCATCTGATGAATTCATTGTTTTCATATCTCCATTGACTCCTTTCTTCTTGGCCTTCCATTCAACCAGCTGGGCTTTGGTCTTTGCATCTACTTTCACAAGCAGCTTTTTCTCTCCTACTTGAAGTTCATGCAGCAACCTTAATGGATGCAGTGTAGATTCTGGTTCTTTATACTCACAAAAGCCAAAAGCTTGCAACTTGCTTGAACTATCGTCCAGCTCCTTGAACTATCTTCCAGCTTAAAACATAACCACATTTCACAATTTCACAAGAGGCTTTCTCAGATATGTTAACTGCAAAAACTGTTGTAGTCGGACCACTGCTTTTGTCACTTTCATGATTCCTCTGAGCAGCATGGTCCTTCCTTGGTCCAGTAAGCTTTCCAGCTAGAGGCACAGAGGATGGCTCCAACACCTGTTTGTTCTCTGTTGGGCAACGTTTCATGGTCTCCGTCAAGGAGACAATTGTGATATCATCCAATACCTTCCTTAATTTGCTTTCATATGGCTTCATTGTCATGCAAATTTTGGATGGATCTCCAAACAAGTTGTAGTGGTCTCAGCCAATCATACACCCACAATGCTGGTCCTCCTGTTTTTATCACATACAAGCTCAATGTGGCTTGCTGGTTGTTGTATTTCATTGTTACAAATGTGATTCCCACAGGAGTTATCTTTTCTCCAGTATAACTACTTAGTTGGATTTCTGCAGGCTTCAGTTTGGTATCTTTGAAATGACATTCAAACTAATTTCGTGGAATGACTGAAACAGCTGAGCAACTGTCCAAATCTACTTTAATTAGTTTGTCGTTCACTTCTCTGACATAAGCTATATTGTTTCTCTATTATTAATTTTCACACTGTAAGTTTCATGACATGCTCTTTGTATATGTCCCATTTTGTTGAATTTCCTGCAAGTAAGCCTTTATATCTGCATTTGATGTATGTGAGCCCCTGCCACAACAGTAACACAATTTGTTCAGCCAGATTGGTTTCTGTATGGATGCTGCAATTTTGTTCAAACTCATGTTCCTTCCTGACTGCAACTCAATTGCGTCTCTGTCTGTGGTTTCCATTGAAGCAGTGATTTTGACTGCTCTTTTAAATGTAAGTTGTACTTCAGTTAGGAACCACTTTTGAATGCTTTCTTTTAAGGTCCCCAAGCCAAATGACCTCTCATTGCATTATTATGACCCTTACAAACTGACAAAGCTCAGACAATCTCTTCAATTTAGCTATGTATGCTGAAATGGACTCTCTCCTTTTTGATTGCACTTACGAAACCTAAAGTGTTCCGCAATCAACAGCGACTTTGGTTCTCAGTGTCCCTGCGTTACTTTTACAATATCTGCAAAGCTCATTTCTGCTGATTTGGTTGGAGCAGTCAAACTTCGAAGCAAACTGTATGCCTTTAAATTCAATTTACTCAACAAAATTGGCACTCGCTTTTCATTGTCTATTTCATTTGCCTCAAAATATTGTTCCAACAGCTCAGTTTACAGGAACCAGTTTATAATCAAGTTTATCAATTTTTCTGATGTAGCCAGCCATTTCTGAAGTTCTAATGATTATGATCACCCTATACTCATAGTTTATGAATGCTGAATTCTTCAAGTTTCTGAGTTTTCTTTTAAAAAAAATCTCAATCTTGTCTTCCCTTCCAAAAAACACCATTTGCTTTTAAAACTCGACCCCTCTCTGCATGTACGGAGCTTGCTAATTTCAGTTGAATGTCTCACTGTGCTTTAGCAGGTCGGTAGCCACCTTGGGTTCATTTAAAAAAAATACCTCTTCACCATTGTTATGTTATGTAACTTCTAAACATTAAATTAATTCAAAGGAAGATGCAGGGAGTTTAAAATGCAGGTCTAACTTTGTCTTTACTTACAGTGAGGCACGAACATGATAGCGTGATGACGTATGCAAATAATGTATTTTTACATATAACCTTTACTAATATAACTAATTATTTAAATGAACAAAATGCTTAATCAAACAATATATACAAAAGATTACTCAAATATTATTGAAACATCAAGTACACAACACATACGAACAGAACTCAAGTTCAGGATTGAACCTGGATCTCTAATTTGTGAGGTGGCACATTAATATAGTGGTTAGCATATTAGCACAGTGTTTTACAGTGCTAGTGATCAGAACAGTAGGATTTAATTCCCGCTGCTGTAAGGAGTTTATATGTTTCCCCTGTGACTACATGGGTTTCCTATGGGTGCTCCGGTTTCCCTCCACATTTCAAAGACATATGGTTAGTGTTAGTAAGTTGTGGTATATTGGTGCCAGAAGCATGGTCACACTTATGGTCTGCCCTCAGCACATCCTCAGACTGTGTCTGTCATTGACGCAAACAATGGATTTCCCCATATGTTTGAATGTTTTGATGAACATGTGAGAAATAAAACCAATATTTAATCTTTAAGATTAACAGTAAATGTGAGTGCAACATTTAGATAGCATGCTTTGTAGAGCGGTCAGCTTCAGAAATGGCTTCACAGAGAAGCATCACAGTCTGTTCCTCTTTATTCACCATTCCCTTCTGTGCTACACAAGCCATAACTTCAAGCAGCCAGCTCGTGACCTCATCCTCGTCAGCTGGGCTGCCTCCACAGTTGGCTTGAACATCTTCTCTAAGCTGAAAACTTCTTGATACTGATGACTTGAAATCCAAATACTTAATTTTTTTTGTAGTAAAGTTTTTATATAATGGTTTGGATAATTTCAATCTTAAGTCTGCAAAGGTTTCAACATGAAAATTCCAAATAATTTTTTAAAAATCTCCTTTTGGAAAATGGCTGATCTCATCAAATGCCCATCATGGACATAATAATCGCAGTAAGATACTTATGGTATTATGCACTATACAGTTTTACTTTCAAACTTCCTCTGAAAATAAAGTCAAGTTTATTGTCCTGTGCACAGGTGCAATAAAAAACTTACTTTCAGCAGTGTCAGAGGCTCGTGGCATCATATACCACAAATACAAATTCTGCAAGAAAATAATTAGAACAAAAGTAAAGACAATTTTAGGGAAAAGTACCCAAATGGTCACAGTGTTGTTAAACCATAGCAATTTGACTCTTACACCATACTCTGAGAACTAGGTGTTTATTTATTCCATTTTAATGACTAATGCATTATGCACTAGCAATATAAGGCCACAAGATCATAAGACATAGGTGCAGAATTAAGTCATTTAGCCCTTCAAGTCTGCACTGCCATTTAATCATGGTTGATCGTTTTTTTTCTCCTCCTCAACCCCATTTCCCAGCTTTTTCCCAGTAACCTTTGATGCCATGTCCAATCAAGAACCTATGTATCTCTGCCTTACCGATATTATTAAGCGATACTGACATCACTTTGCAAATCTATGAGAAAGGATTGAAATTGTGGTGCATCTTCATAAAAACAACCTGTTTTATAGCAAACGAAGTCTAATTGGGATCAGTCATCCAGTCAAATCTGTTTCAATAATGCATTGTAACAAACAATAGTTCATAGGCATGAATGTTTTCAGTGGTATGATCTATTCTGTGCTAGGCAAGAAATTATTTTTCATATAAAAATTCATCTGCTCTGTAATTGAATGTAAATGTCAATGTCTCTGCACCAAATGGAACTAATTTCTAAAACAACAACATTTCACAGTAAAAGCAGATTAATTTCACAAACAAAACTATATTAACAGGATTCTTAAATAATTTATAGCAATTCCATAAGTTAATCCAAGTAATAACTTACAAACTCACTGACAGGATCAATACTTGACTTTTAACCAGAGGCTTATAGCATCAGTATTTGCTGCTGTTAACATAGTTCTCTTAATTTTGCTTTCCCTTTTTGGGTCAATATTTGAAAATCCTGCGTTTTAGCTCCTGAATACATGATTAATAGGAATGAATTTTCCTCTTGGTCATCTTATTAAATTACTCTGTATACAGCAATCAGTTTTTCATTTAACCTTAAGAGGTTAAATGTGTTAACCTTTAAAAATTGTGTTAATTTGGTTTTGATTGCCTTGTTTTAATGACATAATCCTTGTGCATCTTTTCTTTACACTTATTATAGCTCTGCTATCTTCCTACATATGAACTTCAGCAATCAGCTTCCTATTTTCCTTTGGATTGCAGAACAAACTGATGAATGCAGATTAGAATTAAAAGCTAGAAACCTTTCTGAAGTATGTTTATTTCAAAATATGAAAATTGTAACGTAAAATGGCAGATGGTCGAAAGTGAAAATGGCAGCACTTTCAAATTTTGAGATTTGTTCAATATTGCAGTTAATAAGATGATTTTAACTGCAGTAATGGCTTCAAAACTTTGCCCTTTTCAGTACATGTATGTGGGGAGTGAACATTCATTTCAAATCCATCAGAAAAAGATCAGGTTCTGTGTGATACGGTCACAATTTGTATAAATACCTCCACTATAAGGAGTTCACTGTGTGCCTGGCAGCAGCTGCTCATCAGCAGAGACAAACTGTCAGCACCAATCAAAAAGAAATTTTCTTCAGTAAACAGTCCTTGTTTGAGAAAAGAGATTAATAGCTTAATATCAGAGATCTGGAGACGAATGTTAGCCTTTTGACAAGCCATTGAGTTGAAACAGTCTACCTTGGTTGCAAATAATCAGTTTCTAGTTTCTTGTTATATAAAAAATACTTTTTTTAGAATGAGAAATTCAGATCACATTTTGTATTCCTTTTCATTAAAACAATACCAACAATGCTTTATAGATTAAATATATTTTGTAAAACTTTATTTTCAAAGCTAATTCATTTTGCATGTTGGCATTTTTGTAAACTGAAAGGTAAATATAGATGAAAAAAAGCATTTACACTTTTACTGTCCTCGTGCAACATCAAAGGAAATATGCAACTTACAGCAATTCACTGAAGAAAGACACCATCATCAAAATGCTTCAAGCATAAACCCTATTTATTTAAGTATAATGTGAGTCTAAGCTGACTGGTAATATCATTAGTTAAAGATGGTGATGGTGTTCCCATTGTCACAGGATGAAGCATGTCAATTGTCTAGGAAACAGCACACAGGTGCCCGTCAATCACCCGTCCAGGCTGCAGAGCACCAGGAACATGAGGCAGCTCCGAGTAGGGGTTGAGGATTCTCTTAAGGATTTTTTTGGGAAAAGACAAGGACCTGGGCTAAATCCATGTCAAAGGATATGAAGGTATTGAAGAAAGTGGCTCAGAAGTGAACAGTCAGATATGATTTTATTGAATGGAAGAGCATGTAAGAGGGTCATGTGGTCCCTTCCTGCTTCTCTTTCTTGTGTTCTTACAGTCAGAGTAACTAGCAGCTTGAGGATGGAGGGAAGCCAATCTATAAAGGGATAGGATGGGTAAAGAGGGAAAGAGTTCAGAGGAAAAGGGAACGCCGTGGCTGTGTCTCCCTCTGTAGATCTCAGTCTCCACACCCCTGGGCTGTCACAGTGCCAGTCACTCACCAGCCCAAGGCAGTCACCATCAGCTTCCTCTCTCTTACTGATGGAATACTGATCAGTGACCACACATGGGGCTGGAGATTACGGAAAGGCCATGGGAGGGGTGGTGAGGGGATGCAATGGAGAATGGAGAGCATAGAGCCATTTAAACAAATAAAGGATGATTAATCAAGCAATATATTTAAAGTTTTACTGAAATATTAAATACAAAACATTTCCTATCTACGAGTTAAAACATGTTTTGGCTTTCAATTTGGTACAGTTAAAGTAGAGCAGTGAAATATGCTCTAGGTGAGTGTGTGTGTGTTTCCTCTGGGTGCTCTGGTTTCCTCCACATTCCAAAGACGTATGGTTAGAGTTAGTGAGCTAGGGCACGTGAGGTTGGCACCAGAAACATGGTGACACTTGTGAGCTGCCCAGCACATTCTTCACTATTTTAATTGGATGCGAACAATGCATTTCACTGTCTGCTGTGATGGACAGGTGACAAATACAGCTAACATTTCAGTCTGTCTTTCTTTACTGAGGGTGGCAGAGTGGTACAGCCGGTCGAGCTGCGGCCTCTGACTGTCAGAGACCTGGGTTCACTTCTGATGCTTGTGTATTCTCCCTGTGACTGTGTGGGTTTCTTCTGTTCCCCCAAAACCACCGTCGTAAATCCCAAAACTGTGTGGTATTGGTCATTGTAAATTTCCCCTAGTGTGCAAGTGAGTGTTAAAATCTGGGGAGCGGGAGGAGGGAGTTGATGCAAAAGTAGGGAGAATAAAAGTGGGAGTTGGGTTAGGTGCTTGATAGCCAAGACAGATGGCAAGTGAAGATCGATTATGAGCTGTGTCTCTCAATGGCTTCAGGGTGGTATATAGATTCTATAGAAATATTATATTTAAACATCTTCCAGAAATCATATGCATCTCTGTAGAGTTTTACCCCTTGAAAAATGCCATGGGGTGGAAAAACTAAACATTTTAAAGTTGGAGTCAGGAGAATACAAGCTGAGAGACTCAGAAGGGTGCTACAGGAATAGAGGCTGAGGCAGCCTTGCCCCCTGCGGAGAGGTGAAGGAAGAAATTGCATGGGTCATCCGAGCCAGTGGCTTTAGGCTTTGTTAATACAGAGAATGGCTTGTGTAATAAAACATTAAGGTTATCTGGCAAAAGTGCAGTGGAAGGACATTAAATGAGCAGTTCTTCCACTGATGGCACAGCCCAAATGAAGGTCTCCTGATGTCCTATTCCTCTTTATCATCCTGGAAAACATGAAGAGCTGATGATGAATAGCAAGCTGTTCTCATCTGTAAACTTGATCTCTGCTCCCATCAAAGGTCCCAGGGTTGAGTTAGCTTATTTAGTAGGAATGAAATAGTTGACACACACATCATGAGGAAGATAGATTACAGGCATTTCATTGACTTGAGATCATGCCAAGCTGAGAGAAGAAAGTGACACCAAAGCTGCAGCTATTTTCAGAGGTCCAGTCATGAGCTTTGAAGGTGGATATCACAGCAGTTATTGGACAGGCCTGTCACATAACAGAGTAAAGCTGCAATATTCTGCTCTCTGAATGTTCAAAACCCCAATGTTATCATGCCCAAATCAATGGGTCCTGATTACCACACTCCAAGCCCTGGATCTTGCCCTTCCTTGAAAATCACATGGTTCTGTTCCCCATTTCCTTTTAAGACTTACTGAGTTCACAGGAATATTTATTAACCTATTGTACTAGATAATATTGATAAACAAAGAGAATTAAAATTAGCATCCAATGGTATGGAAAATCTCCAGGTCTGTCTGGCAGCACTAAATTACCAAATGTGCTGGAATATCTGAGGTTTACTGTAGTTAGTCTGCTAGCATTTGTAGTTGGAATAGATCATTAAAGTTGTAGATTTTGGGTCCCTATGCTTCTGTCACTTTGGGTATTTACACATTGGCAGACTGTGTGTAAAAGAAACATTTCCTTGAAGATGTAATTAGTATAATGAAAGTGGTTAGAAATGGCATCTATTAAACATGTTAGAACCTTCAGTAAATTAATCAGCAATAGAATTTCAGATTAACACTTTGAAATGCTAATACGTTGAATATACAAAACATCAAGATGGTGAAAGCATGAAAAAATGGTCTGTGATAAATGGTGACATGTCATTGACCATTTTGCTTGTGAAACAGTTGCTGAAGACACAGAAAGGCCTCTAGTGAAATTTGTTGCACTTGAATGTAAATATATTTTGTGCGCCACAGTCCTGAGGGACATTCTGCATGCCACAGACCCAAGGACACACTAGACTGCGTAGAGGAAAAAAGAGTTTAAGAGAAGCGAGCAGGAGCAGTCAGCACATTTTGTGCATCACAGTTCCTGAGGAGACATTGGATTGCGTGTAATACCCTGGTTTAAGACCATACTTTATTGCATCAATACAGTTACGCTGTTGGACATTTTATTTTCTGCAGATTTTCTCAAAATACAATTTGTTCCTTTCATTACATTGAACAATTGAGTATTTCTTTTTTTTGCTGTTTTAAATAATAATTCAGTTGATTAAGTTAGGTTTGTTGAAATAGTCAATAGGTTTTGTCTTGCTGACATTTTGGCCAATAAGATGTCCCAGAACATTTTAGTGGGATTCGGGGGTAACCATTTTTCTGGAGAGAATATAAGAGTTTTGGAGGAAGACGGAAAAAGAGGGAAAATGGAAGTGGAAATGAACAACAAACATGGCAGAAGAATATGAACTCATTTGGAAGGGCAGATACCACTGTCGAAATATCCTCATGCAGACAGTGGTCTCACAGAGAATGTGCAGATAACTTCTAGTTAGCTAGATATCACACAACTTTGGAGACAGTTTGACACTTGCCCTTAGATATTCCTTTGATATTTATTTATATTTCATTTGGACTGTGCTTTAGGCAGACTTGTTCAGTACCATTAGTAAATGAAGTGAAGCAAACTGAATTGATAATGCAATGATTATGCGCTCACAGTAGGCTAATATATATGTGTAATGGGCCTTTTTCTTTTTTGTATTTGTTATACTTCAAAATAATTTGTCCATACAGGTTTAATCTAAGCTTATACTGGTGTGAGTTAAATTATTGCTTCCTGGTGAACAGTAAATTTACATCGGTGTGTCTGTATTCATCCAAATAACAGTCCTACTTTCCCTTAAAGGAACATTCAAATTTTTATGTTTTATGTTTACCTGAATCATAATTATCCTAGATGTGTTTATTTATTAGAAATGGCGTTTTCATTGTTATTTCCCAAGCATTATCGAGTTATGTTAGCTTATATTCACAATGCTACCTAACTCACTACAAACCTACGGTGAGAGGGTTACATGCATATAATTAGGCACTAGGCAATACCCAATAAAAAGTTAGGTTTACGTGGAGTGGCCATTGTGGGTAATGGCCATTGCATGAATGGGCCAATGTTGGAGTGGCGAGTTGAGGCTTTGGTTCATCGAGGAGAGGCATAGGCTGTAGGTAAATTTTAAAATTCATTCTTTATTCTTTCTTTCTTTCTCATTGCACATGTAAAGCAGTGAGAGTGCTAGACAGGGTACTGGAAAGTGAGAAGGAAGGGGGACCACCAGTGCCCCTGATGACTACACCGTCCATCTGTAGCTCCTACCACTCTGCGTTAAGGAGTTGGAACTGGAACTGGATGAACTCCAGATCATTCGGGAGGCAGAGGAGTTGGTAGACAGGACATACAGAGAGGTAGCTAAACCAAGGTGCAGGACACAGGTGTTATGTTTTGTAACTCCAAAGCATAAGACTAATTGAAAGAAAAAGACTGAGCTGGGGAATAGCATGAAGCCTTTTAGTTTTCACTTTTGTGAGACACGCACATATGACAATGTGACGTAATGACATGCCATTCATGTGCTCTTACATATAAGCCAAAATGAATTATGTAGGCAACAAAGAAAGCTGAATCAAGCAACATATATACAATATTATTAAAATCATTGAATTATTAAATTCACAACAGGTAACTGGGTGACCATCAGGAGAGAGAAAATTCGAGAACAAGATTCCTGGATGTTTTGTTGCCTCCTGGGTGCCAGGGTCGGGGACATCTCAAATTGAGTCCACAACATTCTTAAGTGGGAGGGAAAACAGCCAGAGGTTGTGGCCCACACTGGTACCAGTTACATGGGTACGAGCAGTGATGAGGTCCGGCAAAGTGAGTTCAGGGAGTCAGGCGCTAATTTAAACATAGAACATAGAACATAGAATAGTACAGCAAAGTACAGGCCCTTCGGCCCACAATGTTGTGCCGACCCTTGTCGTGGTTTCTCGTTTCTTACAAACAACAAGGATACGCAGAAAATCCTTCAAGACGTTTTAACCTTTAATTTGCAAATCAAAGCTGAGACAATCAGAAAGCTAGTAGCTGACTGCCCATCGAGGCTTGTACACAGCATTTTTTATAGCAATCTCCTATCTTAGCTACATTATCATATCCAGACGGCCTGTGATCACATATCATCAATACATCCACTCTCGACCTTCCACTATTGTTTTACTCCCCAATTTAATTATGTCCTAGTTTACTTTTTAGACCAGGTGTCCCCTCATCCCTAACCATAGTTATTTCTTAATTGGTCTTGTTTTGACATACTGCCACATATTTCATTACCTTACTGGCCACCGTTATCTTCCTACTTGGTTTCATTCTAGTTCTCTTCATGAATTAATAGTGATTAGGTCAAAAGTCATGCCTACATAGTGAATACCCTCTATTCAGATAGCAGTGGTTACATAGTAAATATAGAAAATATAATGTGTGCATTTGAGTGAATACTGAAATACTGTTGAGTAAATATTGTAAATACTGTAATACATAGAAAATACAATGTATGCGTTTACATTTTCCAATACCCTCAAACCCTGCCTCCCATATAACCCCCCACCTTAAATTCCTCCATATACCTGTCTACTAGTCTCTTAAACTTCACGAGTGTATCTGCCTCCACCACTGACTCAGGCAGTGCGTTCCACGCACCAACCACTCTCTGAGTGAAAAACCTTCCTCTAATAGCCCCCTTGAACTTCCCACCCCTGACCTTAAAGCCATGTCCTCTTGTATTGAGCAGTGGTGCCCTGGGGAAGAGGCGCCGGCTATCCACTCTATTTATTCCTCTTATTATCTTGTACACCTCTATCATGTCTCCTCTTATCCTCCTTCTCTCCAAAGAGTAAAGCCCTAGCTCCCTTAATCTCTGATCATAATGCATACTCTCTAAACCAGGCAGCATCCTGGTAAATGTCCTCTGCACCCTTTCCAATGTTTCCACATCCTTCCTGTAGTGAGGTGACCAGAACTGGACACAGTACTCCAAGTGTGACCTAACCAGAGTTTTATAGAGCTGTATCATTACATCGCGACTCTTAAACTCTATCCCTCGACTTATGAAAGCTAACACCCCATAAGCTTTCTGAACTACCCTATCCACCTGTGAGGCAACTTTCAGGGTTCTGTGGACATGTACCCCCAGATCCCATTGCTCCTCCACACTACCAAGTATCCTGCCATTTACTTTGTACTCTGACTTGGGGTTTGTCCTTCCAAAGTGTACCACCTCACACTTCTCCGGGTCGAACTCCATCTGCCACTTCTCAGCCCACTTCTGCATCCTATCAACGTCTCTCTGCAATCTTTGACAATCCTGTACACTATCTACAACACCACCAACCTTTGTGTCGTCTGCAAACTTGCCAACCCACCCTTCTATCCCCACATCCAGGTCGTTAATAAAAATGATGAAAAGTGGAGGTCCCAGAACAGATCCTTGTGGGACACCACTAGTCACACTCCTCCAATCTGAATGTACTCCCTCCACCACAACCCTCTGCCTTCTGCAGGCAAGCCGATTCTGAATCCACCTGGTCAAACTTCCCTGGATCCCATGCCTACTGACTTTCTGAATAAGCCTACCGTGTGGAACCTTGTCAAATGCCTTACTAAAATCCATATAGATCACATCCACTGCACTACCCCCATCTATATGCCTGGTCACATCCTCAAAGAACTCTATCAGGCTTGTTAGACACGATCTGCCCTTCACAAAGCCATGCTGACAGTCCCTGATCAGACCATGATTCTCTAAATGCCCAGAGATCCTATCTCTAAGAATCTTTTCAAACAGCTTTCCCACCACAGACGTGAGGCTCACTAGCCTATAATTACCCGGACTATCCCTGCTACCTTTTTTGAACAATGGGACAACATTTGCCTCCCTCCAATCCTCCGGTACCATTCCCGTGGACAACGAGGACAAAGATCCTAGCCAGAGGCTCAGTAATCTCTTCCGTCACCTCGTGGAGCAGCCTGGGGCATATTCCGTCAGGCCCCGGGATTTATCCGTCCTAATGTATTTTAACAACTCCAATACCTCCTCTCCTTTAATATCAACATGCTCCAGAACATCAACCTCACTCATATTGTCCTCACCATCATCAAGTTTCCTCTCATTGGTGTATACCGAAGAGAAGTATTCATTAAGGACCTCGCTCACTTCCACAGCCTCCAGGCACATCTTCCCACCTTTATCTCTAATCGGTCCTACCTTCACTCCTGTCATCCTTTTGTTCTTCACATAATTGAAGAATGCCTTGGAGTTTTCAATGGATGTTCAGGGATGTAATCTCAGGACTGCTACCCATGCCTCATGCTAGTGAGACCAGATGAGGAGGACCATACAGTTTAACACTTGCCTAAGGAGTTGGTTCAGGAGAGAGGGCTTCACATTTTTGGACCTTTAGGCTCTCTTCCAGGTAACATGGGACATGTACAGAAGGGACATTTTGCATCTGAACTGGAGAGGGACTAATATCCTCGTGTGTAGGTTTGCTAGTGCTGCATGAGGGGAGTGGGTGGTGCAGTGGGATGGGAACCAAAGTGCCAGAACAGATAGCGGAAATGTAGAGAAAGATGCTGATAAGCCTCTATGCAAAGTCAGGAATCAAAAAGTTGAGCATGGTAAAATTAATGTTCTGAGCTGCATATATTTCAATGCAAGGAGTATGGTAGAAATGTGGATGTGCTTAGGGCATGATTAGCATGTAGAATTATGGCATTGTAGCCATTAGAGAGTCTTGGTACTGGGGAGAAACAGGATGGACAGCTCAATTTTCAGAGGTTCCATTGTTTTAGAGCAGAAGGGATTAAAGGAGGAGAGATGGCATTAATATTAAGAGAAAATGTCATGGCAGTACTCAGTCAGGACAGACCAGAGAGCTCACCTAGTGAGGCTTTATGGATAAAACAGAAGAATAAAAAAGATATGACCACATTAATGGGATTTTATTGCAGACCACCTAACAGTCTATGGGATTTAGAAGAATAATTTTATAGAGGGATCGCAGATTGTTCAAGGAACAGTGAAAGCGGGTGATATTAATTTTTCATATTTTGACTGGGTCTGCCATACTGTAAAAGGGCTGGATGCGAAAAGGTTTATCAAATCTGTTCAGAAAGGTTTCCTTAGTCAGTACCTAGAAATCCCAATGAGAGAGTGTGTGATCTCCTATTAGGAATTGAGATAGGGCAGGTGACAGAAGTTTGGGTAGGGGAACACTTTGCATCTACATAGAAACATAGAAACATAGAAAATAGGTGCAGGAGTAGGCCATTCGGCCCTTCGAGCCTGCACCGCCATTTATTATGATCATGGCTGATCATCCAACTCAGAACCCAGCCTTCCCTCCATACCCCCTGACCCCTGTAGCCACAAGGGCCATATCTAACTCCCTCTTAAACATAGCCAATGAACTGGCCTCAACAGTTTGCTGTGGCAGAGAATTCCACAGATTCACCACTCTCTGTGTGAAGAAGTTTTTCCTAATCTCGGTCCTAAAAGGCTTCCCCTCTATCCTCAAACTGTGACCCCTCGTTCTGGACCTCCCCAACATCGGGAACAATCTTCCCGCATCTAGCCTGTCCAATCCCTTTAGGATCTTATACGTTTCAATCAGATCCCCCCTCAATCTTCTAAATTCCAACGAGTACAAGCCCAGTTCATCCAGTCTTTCTTCATATGAAAGACCTGCCATTCCAGGAATCAATCTGGTGAACCTTCTTTGTACTCCCTCTATGGCAAAGATGTCTTTCCTCAGATTAGGGGACCAAAACTGCACACAATACTCCAGGTGTGGTCTCACCAAGGCCTTGTACAACTGCAGTAGTACCTCCCTGCTCCTGTACTCGAATCCTCTCGCTATAAATGCCAGCATACCGTTCGCCTTTTTCACCGCCTGCTGTACCTGCATGCCCACTTTCAATGACTGGTGTATAATGACACCCAGGTCTCGTTTCACCTCCCCTTTTCCTAATTGGCCACCATTCAGATAATAATCTGTTTTCCTATTTTTGCCACCAAAGTGGATAACTTCACATTTATCCACATTAAATTGCATCTGCCATGAGTTTGCCCACTCACCCAACCTATCCAAGTCACCCTGCATCCTCCTCACTGCTAACACTGCCACCCAGCTTCGTGTCATCCGCAAACGTGGAGATGCTGCATTTAATTCCCTCATCCAAGTCATTAATATATATTGTAAACAATTGGGGTCCCAGCACTGAGCCTTGCGGTACCCCACTAGTCACCGCCTGCCATTCTGAAAAGGTCCCGTTTATTCCCACTCTTTGCTTCCTGTCTGCTAACCAATTCTCCACCCACACCAACACCTTACCCCCAATACCGTGTGCTTTAAGTTTGCACACTAATCTCCTGTGTGGGACCTTGTCAAAAGCCTTTTGAAAATCCAAATATACCACATCCACTGGTTCTCCCCTATCCATTCTACTAGTTACATCCTCAAAAAATTCTATGAGATTCGTCAGACATGATTTTCCTTTCACAAATCCATGCTGACTTTGTCCGATCATTTCACCGCTTTCCAAATGTGCTGTTATCACATCCTTGATAACTGACTCCAGCAGTTTCCCCACCACCGACGTTAGGCTAACCGGCCTATAATTCCCCGGTTTCTCTCTCCCTCCTTTTTTAAAAAGTGGGGTTACATTAGCCACCCTCCAATCCTCAGGAACTAGTCCAGAATCTAACGAGTTTTGAAAAATTATCACTAATGCATCCACTATTTCTTGGGCTACTTCCTTAAGCACTCTAAGATGCAGACCATCTGGCCCTGGGGATTTATCTGCCTTCAATCCCTTCAATTTACCTAACACCACTTCCCTACTAACATGTATTTCACTCAGTTCCTCCATCTCACTGGACCCTCTGTCCCTTACTATTTCTGGAAGATTATTTATGTCCTCCTTAGTGAAGACAGAACCAAAGTAATTATTCAATTGGTCTGCCATGTCCTTGCTCCCCATAATCAATTCACCTGTTTCTGTCTGCAGGGGACCTACATTTGTCTTTACCAGTCTTTTCCTTTTTACATATCTATAAAAGCTTTTACAGTCCGTTTTTATGTTCTCTGCCAGTTTTCTCTCATAATCTTTTTTCCCCTTCCTAATTAAGCCCTTTGTCCTCCTCTGCTGAACTCTGAATTTCTCCCAGTCCTCAGGTGAGCCACTTTCTCTGGCTAATTTGTATGCTACTTCTTTGGAATTGATACTATCCCTAATTTCTCTTGTCAGCCACGGGTGCACTACCTTCTAGTGATCATAATGCCATTAGTTTCAGAGTAACTATGGAAAAACAGGTCTAGTCCTTTGGTTGAAATTCTAAATTGGAGAAAGACCAATTTTGATAAGGAATGGCTCGCATTCCATGCTCATATCACATCTTGGAAAATCTGATCACTTTGCTGTCCTTCTCCTATCTGCAATTAGACGAGACTAAAGAACCGAACTCCAGAAATTAGGACAACAAAGAGGAGATCGTGGGAGGCAGAGGAGTGGTGATGGGATTGCTTCAAGTGGATGGGGCCGTGTCCAAGGACTCATCTAGGGATCTGAATGAATACACTATGGTTGTACTGGACTTTATTAAAACAGCTGCATCCAGCCCAGAAGGGGTACCTGATGAAGTACTAAAGCTGATCAACTGGCTGGAGTATTCACTGAGATCTTTAACATTTCATTGGCTCTTTGTTCACTTCTGGAACATCTGGACAGCAAAGATAAGTATATCAGGATGATCTTTATCGACTACAGCTCAGCATTCAATACCACCATCCCCTTAAAACTAATCTGTACGCTCCAAGACCTTAGCCTGAGTACCTCCTTGTGCAATTGAATCCTGGATTTACTCACTTGCAGACCTTAGTCAGTTCAGATTGGCAACAACATCTCCTCCATGATTTCCATCGCACAGGTACACCACAAGGCTGTGAGCTTAGCCCCCTGTTCTACTCGCTTTATACTGATGACTGTGTGGCTAAGCACAGCTCCAATGCCATATTTAAGTTTGCTTCAATACCACTGTCATAGTTCAAATCAAAAGTGGTGATGAATCAGTGTGTAGGAGAGAGATTGAGAATCTTGCTGAATGGAGCAAACTTTTACTCAATGTCAGCAAGACCGAGGAGTCGGTTATAGACTTTGGAGAAGAAAACCAGAGATCCATGAGCCAGCCCTCCTTAGAGGATCAGAGGTGGAGAGGGTTAGCAACTGTAAATTCCTTGGTATTATTATTTCAGAGGACCTATCCTGAGCTCAGCACTTACAAAGAAAGCACGACAGCACCTCTACTTCCTTCAGACATCGCAGAGATTCAGCATGACATCTAAAACTCTGACAAACTTTCATTGATATGTAGTGGAAAGTATATTGACTGGTTGCATCACAGCCTGGTATGGAAACACCAATGCTCTTGAATGGAAAATGCTACAAAAAGTAGTGGATACGGCCCAACCTATCACAGGAAAATCCCTCCCAACCATTGAGCACATCTACATGAAGTGCTGTCGCAGGAAAGCAGTAGCAATTATCAGGGACCCCCAGCAAACAGGACATGCTCTCTTCTCACTGCAGCCACGAGGAAGAAGGTACAGAGTCTCAGGATTCACTCCATCAGATTCAGAAACAGTTACTACCACTCAACCATCAGGCTCTTGAACCCAAGGGCATAACTTCACTTGCCCCATCATTGAATTGTTCCCACAACCAGTGGACTAATTTTCAAGGACCCTTCATCCCATGTTCTTGCTAATTATTATTTATTTATTTATCATTATTATTTTTTCTTTTTTTATTTGCATAGTTTATTGTCTTCTGCACTCTGGTTAAACACCATAGTTGGGTGATCTTTCATTGATTTTGTTATGATTATTGTTCTATAGATTTATTGAGTATGCATACAAGAAAATGAATCTCAGGATTGTATATGGTGACATATATGTACTTTGGTATTAAAATTTACTTAGAACTTTGAGCTTCGAATGTTCCAATATGCTTGTCTACAGCATTTCTGTTAAACAGAATTTGGCACAGAAATAGTCACAATCATGTCCTGTTTCAAATAAATCATTTTAATTGTTTAGTGTAGTGCTATATGTCTGAATTTCAATGCCTATCCAAAGTGGTATAGATTCATGATGGCATTTACTACTGTAACTTACATTGATATTAGCTAGCAGTGAGACTGGCTCCATGTCACCAAGCTCTGCTATGTCTCAAAGTGAAAAGAACCAGTACTACAGGCACCTAAAGTCTGAGGCCAAGCAGAAAACATATAACCTCAAGAACGGGTGGGTGGAGAGACCACAAGAGGCTTAATAACTAGATAATAACCATGATATGAGGATATTCTTCAGTCTAGGGTCCAAAAACCAAAGCATTCATGGCACTGGAAAACAAGAAGTAGATGAACTCATCAAGGATGGAGAGAAGTAGTTAATAGCAAGGAGCACATTCTGCCTACGGATATCAGTCTCCTGCGCAAAAATAACACCCGCATGAAGTGTTTTTAATTTCTTAAAAATCTTTCTGCGCTTAGTAGGTTGGTTCATACTGTTCAGATTTCAAGATATTATATTAATTTTATTAAAATCCATATTTAACATTTAATTTAAAAATTTTATGAAGTAAGCTAATGCACAGGTGCAAACTAAATTCGAAGAAAAAAACAAAGCATGACTCTATCAGAAAGAAAAACAAGATAATTGACAAAAAAAAAACCTCTCAGGACTGCTCAGTCACAAAAAAACTAATCTAATAAATTTACCTCCCTCCCCCAAAAGCCTGGAAACCATCCAATAGACAGACGGCATGCTACACTAATAACCCTTGATCCCTGTCTCCAGTTAGCAGCCCCTGCTTACAAAGTAACACGTTGCCACCACCAAAGAGACATAAAAAAGGGTACATAAATAACAAATTCCAAATATTTTCATACTATGTCTAACAATAGTTAACACCGAACTAACGACGGCCATCTTAGATTCATTTAAAATACGTAACCATGGTTCTGGTGACATCATCGGCAGAATGGCAGCTTAAATCAACAGCTCCTCTGGAAAAACGCATATTTTGTCCCGTTAATCCATCAAGTATAAGATCTTTCGAAAATATCTGAATTGATAAGTGGGGCAAAAATGGGGAGAAAGAATGGAGATAAAAAAGCACCACTGTGGAGCCTATGGAAGAGAGAGGTACAGGGCGCGGCTCTCCTACACGTGCGCGTGGCGGCGAAGCTGACAATGAGCCTCATGCAGGCGGAGCGGCAAATATGATAAGGATTCTGGAAGAGATAAGGGAAGTCCAAAACGATATAAAGGAGCAACTCAATGATATAAAGTCAGAGCTGCCAATGTCAATCAGAAAATAGCAGTGGCAGAGACTCAAATTGAGAAGGTGGAAGATCACGTGCAAAACGTGGAACAGATACTAAGTAAGACGATAAAAATATTAAATCAACAGGAGAGTAAATTGCTTGACCAGGAGGGAAAATCGCGACAGAAAAATATCAGGATTTATGATGTTCCCGAAGGAGCGGAGGGATTGTGGATGATGGACTTTGTAGACAAGCTGCTGCGGGAAGCGCTGGAGATTCCCTAGACTATGGAGATTGAAATTGAGAGGGCACATCATGCGCTCGTCCAGCAGCCTCCCAGAGACAGACAAAGTAAACAGCGCTCAATAGTACTTAAATTCCTTCAATTCAAGAGCAAGGCGGAGATTCTACGAAGGGCCTGGGGTAAGAAGAAGGGTTTTTGGAACAGGAAGTTAATATACTTTGATCATGACTCCCCCCCCCCCGGTGGTCCTACAGAAATGGAGGGAATACTGTCCATTAGCGTGGTCAAACCAAGGGAAAGTCTGGCTGAGCAGTTGTCCCAAGCTGCACGGGAAATAGTAAGATAACCTAGAAAGCAGGGGACGGGAGCGGGACGAGAGAAGGATATTAGGAAGAGACTGTCAGTTCTCCGAGGGAAGCCCTTACCTCCTCCAGAAGAGCCATAAAGTTTGGCTAACTTTAAAAGTGCTGATAAACTAAATGGAAGCAAAAGTAGACGGTGATATACTTATCTCGGGAAATACGTGTTAGGCAGGAAGAGAAGATGGCGGTGCAACGCAGCTCGCAGCGGCCACTCCGGTGATGCTGTCTGTTATTTGTCAAGTAGGGTGCCATGTACAATCCTGGTTTGATGGAGACGGATGTAAGAGCACGGAGGAACATCTGGTGAAACTTCTGAAATGCCTGTTCCACTGCCGCTGCTACTGTGTGGTCCAGAATCTCCGGAGGAGAAGGCCCCGAGTCCTCAGCTTTGCTTGCTGCTCGGCAGCTGGGGCGGAGTCAAAGCGCTTGGCAGAGGATGTGTTGGAGGGGCTGGTCGGAGGTTCGAAGTTTTCGGACGGACTCAGAGTCCGCTGCGGTCGGGTGCTTCCAATGGTGCTGCATCAGCAAGCTGGCGGCACTTGGAGGTTCATGGCGGGGAGAGTTCCTCCCTTCTGCTGCCTGCGTGAGACGATGAGTCTATCCGGACTTTGAGACTTTTTTTTACTGTGCTCATGGTCTGCCCTTTATCAAATTATGGTATTGCTTTGCACTGTTGTAACTATATGTTATAATTATGTGGTATTGTCAGTTTGTCTTGGTTTGTCTTGTGCTTTCTAATGCATGCATTTCTAAATGACAATAAATGAGGACTGATTGTCCCCATAATCTAATCTAATAATGTGGATTTTATATTACTCAGTATTTAAAAATTCATTTATTCATTCCTTTTTCCCCACCTAAATGAGAATACATACTTGGGAGGAATACACAGGGAAATCATTTCTGTGTAATGGACATAGTTTTTTTAACTTACCTTTATAGGTACTGCAACGGGGGCCTTCAACCCACAGGTAGGAGGGGCTATCCCCCACGGCTAGACTTTACTTCTAGTCCAACCCAGGGTCATCTAGAGACCCCAGCCTTGGAATCACACCTTCATTACCTTTTTTTTATTATTTGCATTTCTTGGCTCTTATTTGTTCAGGGAGTAGATCGATTAAGTTATATTCTGCAAATTTCAATGATATACTAACAGATAAATACACATGGATAAGGACAAAGTAAAATTCATCTCTTTTAATGTCAATGGGCTGTTGAATCCAGTCAAGCGCAGTAAAATTCTATCAAAAATGAAAAAAGAACAAGCCCATGTAGTATATTTACAGGAAACACACTTAAGTGATAATGAGCATGGAAAATTAAAGAGAATGGGCTTCACTAATTTGTTTTTCTCCTCATATAAATCAGGACATAGAAGAGGAGTTGCTATTCTCATCTCAAGTAAGCTAAATGGGAGATAAGGAGGGCAGATATATTCTGGTAAGGGGGAATATAGATGGAAATCCAGTTATTTTATTGAATATATACGCACCCCCAGGAAGTGATAGTAGTTTCTTCCAGAAAATTACTAATATTATGGTAACGGAAACAGAAGATCTCTTGATATGTGGGGGAGACTTAAATTTACAATTACAACCAAAGTTAGACTCTTCCAATAGAAAAACTTATGAAACAAAGTCCTTACAGAAGGAAGTTAACACTCTTTTTGAGGATGTTGGTCTTCTGACATTTTCTCTGACAGAAGGGATTACACTCATTATTCTGCCCGCCGTATAAACAAGAGTAGACTATTTCATAACATTTAGAAGACATAGAGACAACATAATCACCTGTGGAATTGGGACAATAGATGTAAGTGACCATGCACCTATATATTTATCTGTTGATTTTGACCTCCAACCAAAGAATACTATTTGGAAACTAAATTCAAGTCTACACAATGATCCCTATTTTAAGGAACAAATTAAAAAAGAAATTGGTCTTTACTTAGAATTCAATGATAATGGAGAGGTTTCACCTCCCATTCTATGGGATATTCTGAAGGCTGTCTTAAGAGGGAAAATTATAGCGATATCTTCATATAAGAAAAAAATAAGGAATAGAACATTAGAGGAATTACAAAATAAGCTGAAAGAACTAGAAAAAAAATCACAAATTGAGTTTGGCACAGGATACACTAGAGGAAATTTTAAAAATTAGGAATGAAATTAATAGTTTGGCTACACAAGAAATTAGAAAAAAATTAATGTTTCTGAAACAGAGACACTATGAAAGTGGATCTAAATCTATGAAAATACTGGCGTGGAAACTGAAAAAAAAATAGCAGAAAATACAATTCATAGAATAAGGGATCCAAGAAGATAAGTGATAAAAAATAAGCTAAGTAAAATTCAAGAAGCTTTTGAAATGTTTTACAAAACTCTGTATTCCAAAGTTCCAGGGGGAAGCATAACCCAAATTGACACCTTCCTGAATTCTTTAGAGTTACCCACTTTAAGCAAAGAACAAAATAGTACGATGTCTGCTGACATAACTGAAGCTGAACTAAAAACTGCAATTAGTAGGCTTAAATTAAGCAAGTCACCAGGATCAGATGGATATACGGCAGATGGTATAAAGAGTTTAGAAGTGAGTTAATTCCTATTTTACTCCCCACACTGAACTGGGCCCTAAGAAAGGCGCAAATGCCACCCAGCTGGAAGGAGGCGATAATAACTTTGGGGTAACTTTGAAGGTATGAGACGTGAATTAGCTAGGATAGACTGGCAAATGACACTTAAAGGATTGACGGTGGATATGCAATGGCAAGCATTTAAAGGTTGCATGGATGAACTACAACAATTGTTCATCCCAGTTTGGCAAAAGAATAAATCAAGGAAGGTAGTGCACCCGTGGCTGACGAGAGAAATTAGGGATAGTATCAATTCCAAAGAAGTAGCATACAAATTAGCCAGAGAAAGTGGCTCACCTGAGGACTGGGAGAAATTCAGAGTTCAGCAGAGGAGGACAAAGTGCTTAATTAGGAAGGGGAAAAAAGATTATGAGAGAAAACTGGCGGGGAACATAAAAATGGACTGTAAAAGCTTTTATAGATATGTAAAAAGGAAAAGACTGGGAAAGACAAATGTAGGTCCCCTGCAGACAGAAACAGGTGAATTGATTATGGGGAGCAAGGACATGGCAGACCAACTGAATAATTACTTTGGTTCTGTCTTCACTGAGGAGGACATAAATAATCTTCCAGAAATAGTAAGGGACAGAGGGTCCAGTGAGATGGAGGAACTGAGTGAAATACATGTTAGTAGGGAAGTGGTGTTAGGTAAATTGAAGGGATTGAAGGCAGATAAATCCCCAGGGCCAGATGGTCTGCATCCTAGAGTGCTTAAGGAAGTAGCCCAAGAAATAGTGGATGCATTAGTGATAATTTTTCAAAACTCGTTAGATTCTGGACTAGTTCCTGAGGATTGGAGGGTGGCTAATGTAACCCCACTTTTTAAAAAAGGAGGGAGAGAGAAACCGGGGAATTATAGACTGGTTAGCCTAACGTCGGTGGTGGGGAAACTGCTGGAGTCGGTTATCAAGGATGTGATAACAGCACATTTGGAAAGCAGTGAAATGATCGGACAAAGTCAGCATGGATTTGTGAAAGGAAAATCATGTCTGACGAATCTCATAGAATTTTTTGAGGATGTAACTAGTAGTGTGGATAGGGGAGAACCAGTGGATGTGGTATATTTGGATTTTCAAAAGGCTTTTGACAAGGTCCCACACAGGAGATTAGTGTGCAAACTTAAAGCACACGGTATTGGGGGTAAGGTATTGGTGTGGGTGGAGAATTGGTTAGCAGACAGGAAGCAAAGAGTGGGAAAAAACGGGACCTTTTCAGAATGGCAGGCGGTGACTAGTGGGGTACCGCAAGGCTCAGTGCTGGGACCCCAGTTGTTTACAATATATATTAATGACTTGGATGAGGGAATTAAATGCAGCATCTCCAAGTTTGCGGATGACACGAAGCTGGGTGGCAGTGTTAGCAGTGAGGAGGATGCTAAGAGGATGCAGGGTGACTTGGATAGGTTGGGTGAGTGGGCAAACTCATGGCAGATGCAATTTAATGTGGATAAATGTGAAGTTATCCACTTTGGTGGCAAAAATAGGAAAACAGATTATTATCTGAATGGTGGCCGATTAGGAAAAGGGGAGGTGCAATGAGATCTGGGTGTCATTATACACCAGTCATTGAAAGTGGGCATGCAGGTACAGCAGGCGGTGAAAAAGGCGAATGGTATGCTGGCATTTATAGCGAGAGGATTCGAGTACAGGAGCAGGGAGGTACTACTGCAGTTGTACAAGGCCTTGGTGAGACCACATCTGGAGTATTGTGTGCAGTTTTATCCCCTAATCTGAGGAAAGACATCTTTGCCATAGAGGGAGTATAAAGAAGGTTCACCAGATTGATTCCTGGGATGGCAGGACTTACATATGAAGAAAGACTGGATGAACTGGGCTTGTACTCGTTGGAATTTAGAAGATTGAGGGGGGATCTGATTGAAACGTATAAGATCCTAAAGGGATTGGACAGGCTAGATGCAGGAAGATTGTTCCCAATGTTGGGGAAGTCCAGAACGAGGGGTCACAGTTTGAGGATAGAGGGGAAGCCTTTTAGGACCGAGATTAGGAAAAACTTCTTCACACAGAGAGTGGTGAATCTGTGGAATTCTCTGCCACAGGAAACTGTTGAGGCCAGTTCATTGGCTGTGTTTAAGAGGGAGTTAGATATGGCCCTTGTGGCTACGGGGATCAGGGGGTATGGAGGGAAGGCTGGGGCGGGATTCTGAGTTGGATGATCAGCCATGATCATAATAAATGGCGGTGCAGGCTTGAAGGGCCGAATGGCCTACTCCTGCACCTATTTTCTATGTTTCTATGTTTCTATAATCTCAGCTATACCGAAAGAAGGCAAGGATAAAATGGAATGTGGGTCACTTAAACCAATATCTGTTCTTAATGTAGATTATAGAATATTTACTTCCATCATGGCCAAACGATTAGAAGAGTTTCTACCCACACTGATACATAATGATCAGACAGGTTTTATACAACAACGCCAAACACAAGACAATATACGAAGGACACTTCACATTATGGATCACGTTAATTGGCAGTAGAGGAGGCCATGTATGGACATATCTGAATGGGAATGGGAAGCAGACTCGAAGTGGGTGGCTACTGGGTGATCCTGTCTGTTGTGGCGGATGGAGCAGAGGTGCTCGACGAAGCGGTCCCCCAACCTGCCATGATGAGGCTAAACTCAGGTTGGAGGAGCAACACCTCATATACCATCTGGGCAGTCTCCAGCCCCTTGGTATGAACATTGAATTCTCCAACTTCCGGTAAGTCTCTCCCCCTCCCTTCCTCTATCCCTATGTCACTCTGCCCCCTCCCCCAGCTGCCTATCACCTCCCTCATGGTTCCACCTCCTTCTGTTTTTATTGTGTTTTCCCCCTATTCCTTCTTCACCTTTCCTGCCTATCACCTCCCTGCTTCCTCTCCCCCACCCCTTTATCTTTCCTCTTATTGATTTTTCACCTGGAACCTACCAGCCTTCTCCTTCCCACCCTCCCCCCACCTTCTTTATAGGGCCTCTGCCCCTTCCCTCTACAGTCCTGACGAAGGGTTCCGGCCCGAAACGTCGACCGATCTTTTCCACGGATGCTGCCCGACCTGCTGAGTTCCTACAGCATGATTTGCTTTTGACTTTTCCCATTGAGCAGCAACTACTTAAATCTAAAAGTCAATATTATATACATTGGGACAAGTCAGGCAAATTATTGGCTGGTCTGTTAAAAGCAACTATGGCTAGAAGACAGATCCTGAAATTCAAAGACCTGATAGAACCGAAACGGTAGATCCTTATGAAATTAATAAGGTATTTATGGATTTCTACTCTAACCTTTATAAATCTGAATTTTGAGACAATATTACTTTTATGAATAGATTTTTGCAAAAATTGAATATACCTAAAATTTCTGTCCAAGATATGAATACATTAGATGCACCTATTAAACAAGAAGAAATGACAAGGTCTATATCCTCTTCCCAACCAGGTAAGGCTCTGGGACCGAATGGATATACAATGGAATTTTATAAGACTTTCACTGAAATACTTACACCTTATTTATGTCAATTTTTTACTGATTCTATATCCTCTGGGAACCTCCTGAAAACATTTTATGAAGCATCAATCTCACTAATTCCTAAAAAAAACAAGATTTATCTGAATGCGCTTCCAATAGACCAATCTCTTTACTGAATGTGGATTTTAAAATTTTTTCTAAGAGTTTGGTTAATAGGCTTGAGAGTATTTTACCTAGTGTTATTTCCAATGATCAAACTGGATTTGTTAAAAATAGGTATTCACATTTTAACATTCGAAGATTATTAAACATTATTCACTCCTCTCCATCTAAAAAATCTGAATGTGTTGTTTCTCTTGATGCGGAGAAAACTTTTGATAGGGGGGAGTGGTTTTACTTACAAACGTATTTGAGGTTTTGGAAAGATTTAATTTTGGTCCAGGATTCACTTCCTGGATCAAATTGATCTATCAAGCCCCTATGGCTGCAGTTATAACTAATAATCAAAAATCTCCTTACTTTAGATTATACAGAGGTACTCAGCAGGGATGTCCTCTTAACCCTTTATTATTTAACGTGGCTTTAGAACCCCTTGCTATTGCTCTTAGAGATTCCAATACTGTTCAGGGTATTAAGAGAAGGGACAAAATACACAAGATTTCGTTGTATGCAGATGACCTGTTAGTTTATATTTCAGATCCTAGGAAATCTATTCCTTCTATGCTATCTATATTTTCTGAATTCAGTAGCTTTTCTAGATATAAATTAAATTTATATAAAATTGAGTTATTTCCTATTAATAATTACTCAGATCAACATCATCAAGTACATTTTAGTATGGTATTAAAATTACTAAAAATTTTAAAGACCTGTATAAGTATAATTTTCTCCCATTAATTGATTACACCCAACAAATGCTTTCTAAATGGTCACCAATGACGTTATCATTAATAGGTCAAATTAATGGTATTAAAAAGATTCTTGAGAGATTATTACTAATGCATCCATAATCTCTTCAGCCATCCCTTTCAGAACCATGGAGTAGTCCAGGTGATTTATCTACTTTCAGACCTTTCAGTTTCCCCAGAACTTTCTCTTTAGTTATGGTAACTTCACACACTTCATGAACCCTGACATCTAGAACTTCCACCATACTGCTAGTGTCTTCCACAGTGAAGAATGTTGCAAATACTTATTCAGTTTGTCCACCACTTCCTTGTCCCCCATTAGTCTTTGCCTTCCTGCCTGTCCTTTTGATACAATGTGGACGTTAGGCTCCCAGCTATAATCTTCTTTCAGCTATGATTCAGTGATGCCTATATGATCATTCATGCCAATCTGTAACTGTGCTACAAGTTCATCTACTTTGTTCTGTATACTGCGTGCATTCAAATATAACACCTTCAATCCTGTATACGCTCTTTTCGGTTTTGTCTGTCTTTTACATTGCAACTCATCCTGCTGACTGCAAGTTTGCTCTAACATCAGCCTCTCCTTGCTAGGAGTCTCACTACACATTGTCTCTGTTTGTAAACCAAACAGGATGTCATTAATCACCTCACAAGCCATAGAACTAGAGTGGAGTGGAGTGGAGAACAGGGTACACTTAAGACAAGTAGAATACAATAATGTTAGGGAGTAAAGCAAGCTATATTGCCTGCTTATATTTGCCGTACTGTGAACTTATAAGAAAAAATATATAAATTTCTGTCTTACAATTGCAGGATCAAGATGTTATTTTCCCCCATTCTGCTAATTAGCTCATTAACATTCCCACCCAAGGCTAAGATATGATGAATTGTCTCTTGTGTAAGGTCCCAGAAAGTTTTTAGTTTCCCTGAAGCCACATCCCTTCACAAAATTCACTCAGGTGAGCAATAACAAATTGGAAAAATGTGAAGTATTCTGAGGGAGGGAAAAAGCAACTAGCAATTAATAAATAAATTGGATGCAAACTGCATCAAGTCTCCTTTTATGTTTATACCATATCAGTATATTGATATGACAGAATGATTGATGTATGTTTTTATTCCTTGGCTCTAATTAGATGTAATGGGATAGTTTTGAGCTGAAAATACACTGGAAAGCAGCAAAGCTTTCATCAATATGATTAAGAAATTGCTACAGAGCTTCATTTACACAGACCCCGACCTCTTCTAGGATTACTTACCCAGAAATGATGGAGTGCCTGCAACACAGATGCCCATATATAGGCAGACATACTGAGAAAATATGTAAATAGTTTCAAACTGACTATCCATCATATATATCATTAGTTGTGCCATAATTTCTCCAGGCAGCGGTGATGATTGTTTGTCCCTGACACTGAATTCGTTATGTTATTGGTGTATGGCTCATTTTAAATTTAAATGGCCCAAAAGCCTGTGCAATCAAAATTGAGCAATCAATAATGCAATTGATAACAGTACTTACAATTTATGTCACATTTCTACTGGAAATAGAGGCCAATAGACAGTCAGCTGATTGGGCAGGTTGCTGCAGTCAATTGTTGCTCCACTTCAGTTGTTTCCACTATGGAAACCTAAATATATTACTCAAAATATTACTCAGGTGGCCTAGACACAGGAAAGTTATCAGGATCAGGGATGTGTCTGGCAGGGATCCTTCTATACCTAAGTAGGGTTCCAATAATCCTCTGAGGAGGTATGAGGAGGCTATGATAGCTTTATATATAATGAGTCTGATAACATGTCACACATATTACAGACTGATGTCAGTATCAGAGATAGATGCTCAGACTGCAACGACTGAGATGTGTCTAGGGATAGATGGGTTGATACTATAACACACCTATAATATAAAAGAGCATACCAAAAGTTTTTTTTGGATATATAATGAATAAAATCAAGGCGAGAGTGCATTTCAGACTGCTGGAGAATGATGCTGGAGAAGTAGTAACGGGAGGCAAATAAATGGCGGATGAATTTAATAAGTATTTTGCGTCATCTTCACTATGGAAGAAATTAGCAGCATACCAGATTGTCAGAGTGGGTGTAGTTGCTATTATCAGGAGAAGCTTAAAGGTATGAAGGTAGAAAAGTTGGGGTGCTGTGGTAGTGTAGTATCTAGTGCTGTTACAGCTCAGGGCATCACAGTTCAATTCAAGAAGGAGGGAAACTATAGGCTAGTTAATCTGACTTCAGTGGTTGGGAAGATGTTGGAGTCCATTATTAAGGATGAGGTTTTGGGGTACAGGAGGCACATGATAAAATAGGCCAAAGTCAGCATGGTTTTCTTAAGGAGAAATCTTGCCTGAGAAATCTGTTGCAATTCTTTGAGGAAATAGCAAGCAGGATTGACAAAGGAGAGTCTCAGTGGAAATCTTACTTGGATTTTCAGAAGGTTTTAGACAAGGTGCTGCACATAAGACTGCTTAACAGGATAAAAGCCTGTGGTGTTACTAGCATGGATAGAAGGTTGGCTGACTGGCAGGAGGCAGAGAGGGAATATTGAAAGGCCTAGATAGAATGGATATGGAGATGATGTTTCCTATAGTGAGGGAGCGTAGGATCAGAGGGATGTCCATTTTGAACAGAGATGAGGAAAAATTTCTTTTGTCAGAGGGTCATGAATCTGTGGAACTTATTGCCACAGATATTTGTGCTGGCTAAGTCATTGGGTATATTTAAAATGGAAGTTGATAGGTTCTTGATTGGTCAGGGTGTCAAATGTTGTGGGAAGAAGGCAGGAGAATGGGGCTGAGAGGGGTAATAAATCAACCATGATGGAATGGCTGAGCAGACTCACTGGACCAAATGGCAAAATCCTGCTCCTATGGTCTTTGGTCTGACAGAGATGAAGAAAATTGAGCAAGCTTTTGAAGGATTAGACACTAGACAAACCTTGTCATGTAAACGTGGTTGATTTGAAGTTGAACATTGATCACAAAAATTCATGCATCCTTGCATGTGTGACATTTTACTTTCACACAAAGAATATGCAGCAGTGAGGTCAATCACCATGTGATATACGTTGATGTCACTGTTCAGGTCTCCGAGATATATATGTATACATATCCACTGAAGGAAATACTTGTGCATGAGTGGAAAAGCAGGATTTAATGGAGGGAAGTTCTACTTGAACAAGAGCTGAATGGTTAATTCTTGTCTCTGTTGCTTACTTGTAAACGTGCTTCTTGCCACATATTGCATTATTGTTGCACAACTCTTAGATAACTCAAAGCCAATTATGCACACAATGAAATCTGCCCTCACAGCCATATAACTATATAAACATATAACAATTACAGTACAGAAACAGGCCATCTCGGCCCTTCTAGTCCATGCCAAACTCTTACTCTCACCTAGTCCCACTGATCTGCACTCAGCCCATGACCCTCTATTTCTTTCCTGTCCACATACCTATCTAATTTAACTTTAAACGACAACATCAAACTTGCCTTAACCACTTCTGCTGGAAGCTCGTTCCACACAGTTACCACTCTCTGAGTAAAGAAGTTCCCCCTCATGTTACCCCTAAACTTTTTCCCTTTAACTCTCAACTCATGTCCTCTTGTTTGAATCTCCCCCATTCTGAATGGAAAAAGCCTATCCATGTCAACTCATGCAAATAACTAGGATGGACATCCTGCACAGTGTCATTGCAGTCTCCATTCAATGTTTTATTGAATACCTGAGTCAAATTCATAAACACTGGTGAACTGATTTAAATAAGATGCTAGATCTGAATTTCTGGCATAGTTCCCCTGTTATAATTGATGGGAGAACAATAAAAATGACTGAAAAACCTGAAAACGTTGCTTCATTGAAACCTATCGACCGAGATAGAGTGAATGTGGAGTGGGTGTTTCCTATGGTGGGGGAGTCTAGGACCAGAGGGCACGGCGTCAGTATAGAAATGAGGAAGATTCGCTTTAGCCAGAGAGTGGTGAACCTGTGGAATTCATTGACACAGGCGGCTGTGGAGGCCAAGTCATTGGATATATTTAAAGCAGAGTCTGATCGATTCATTAATCGATTCTGATCGATTAATGACGTCAAAGTTTACGTGGAGAAGGCAAGAAAATGAGTTTGAGAAGAATAATAAATTAGTCATGGTGGAGTGGTGGAGAATTCTTGTTGGGTAAAATGGCCTAAATCTGCTGCGTGTTATGGTCTTATGATCTTATGGTCCAGTAATAAAAACAGCACAACAATTTTAAATTAGCAAGTAAACACAACATAATGAAATTAAAATCTGGAAGTGATGATGTTCTTCTGGTAAATTAGATATTAAAAGATTCCAATGGTGATTAAGATAAGGTCATGAACTGCATTTTCTGGTTAGCTGGCTTTTAATGCAAGCTATTATTTTAGCAAATGATTTGAAGCTCATTGTTGTAACAAACACTTTGAGAATCATTAAATCGTTGAATAATTTAATTGGCACCAAACACTCATTAAAGGAGAATCCACACTATTTTTCTAGCTGATGCCGCAATTAGTAACCAACAACAACCAGCTGAAGAGGAGTAAGTATTACTGATGTCACGTCTGCTTTACTGTTTACATGTTGTTGGAGATTGTCTGATGCGCTCCATTTGAATAGGATGTTTTGTGGCATAGAGATTTTCCTGGATACATAGTCAAGTCTTCTGTCAAACCTTATTCTGCAAATTTTCTGTGATTTCATCTAAAGACAATGATCAATTGCTCTTCCCTTTCTACTACTTTGGTGTAGTTACGTTTTGAAATTATCTGTATAGATGGCATGCATAGCAGGGTTTTTCACCATATGTGTGACAAGAATAAATCAATTACCATTGTAGTTTACTTGTTCAAATCCTCTTGATCTTCAGCCGTATTACTATTCCCAAGATTGCATTATTAACTTAGACTTTATCATTGAAACAAAACTTAACCGGACCATGTATCAAGTGTTGAATGACACTTCCTGACCTCTTTCGTGTCAAAAGCGTGATGGGATATTCTGCAGTTGCCTGAAGAGTGCTGCTCTGACAGCTGTCATGAAGCACACCAGCCAAGATAAGACAGCCCACTTGATTCACACCACAGTTTCTGTCAGTGGACCACCAGCGTACAGTGGCTGCAGACTGCCCCACCTACAAAATGACCAGCCAAGGTGTTTTCATTGATCACAAGTTTGTGGAAAAGGACAAAGTTTCAGCTGTGCTAGTTATGCCTATATTCCATAAATTTGAAATAACTGGCAGAAGATGGAAAGGTGAGAGAGAAGAACTTCAGACACTTGGCTATTTGCTGTATGTTGTTCATTCTGACAATTGTAAGACAGTTATATTTCTGACATTCTTCCTGCACAAATCATGGAGATCACATCTTGGAAGACCAAATCTGTTTTGTTACAATTATACACGGTGCAGGTGAATACGGTGCCCTGTTTTAGCTAACAAAGGATTCAGTAAAATTTAAATTAATCTGAAGGAGATTCATCAGGAAGAGAGGATTGCCCTTTCAAGAGAGATTAAGCAAGGTTTGACTGTATAGATATAAGATATACTGTAAGATCCTGAGGGAAAATGCTGAGATATTTTCACTAATGGGAATTTCTCAAATGAGGAGACATTGTTACAGGATAAGGAGCAAGGTGCAGAGAAATTTTTTCACAATAAGTGATGAATCCCTGGAATTGTCTACCCCTCAGGATTTGGGACAGCTGGATCATTAGAAGTACTTAAGGTGCAGATTCTATTTTGAATAATTGGGGAATTGACAGTTATGGAAAACTGGCACAGAACAGTTCAGGCCAGCATATATTAACCATGGTCATTTTGAAAGGTAAGATAGACTTGAGAGGCCATACTCCTGTTGTATTTTCTTGTATTCTTAACCATTTCTTCCACCTGTTCCACTCAGAGCTTAATTTTCAAATATCTCAGTTCCACTAATTTCCCATATAGCTCTTTAACTTAAACAGACAAAATGAATTAAAACATAATGTAACCAACAAATGTTAAAAATATTAACTTATTCACCACTCACCTTATCCAGATCAGGTGTAGCTATGGGTTCAAGTGCTTTTGCAGGGTATGTTGAAGACTGTTTTATTTTCAGTCCCACTCTAGCCCACGACCTCTATCCTTCTTCCAGTCCATCAAAAACTCCATTGGCGCAGCATTTATATAGAACTTCAAAATTTCATCACTTTAACAGTCAATTTCACAAGATCCATCGTTGATTCTTTCTTATACACCAACATCTACTACAAGCCAACTCGCACAGCTATCTTAATTGTAATTCCTCCCCCCTACCTCCTCTCTAGCCTTCATTCTGTTCCTCTTTTTCCATTGCATTTGTTCCAATATTAAGCCATTCTGCAAGAGTGCCTACAAACTGCCTTTCTTCTTCTATGGCAGTTCCTCTATCATAGTAGCATTTCATCTTTTTCCTTTGTCTCTGCTCTCTCCCCTCTGGCCTGGACAGAACAAGAACAGAGTTTCTCTGATCCTCACTTCCCATCTCACCAATCTTCACATCACTATATCATCCTGCCAGCTACATCAACATTCTGCCACTACATACATTTTCCCTTTCTTACCCTTACAGCATTGTGTAGGGATTGCTCCCTTCACAACCACCTGTTTGCTTTCTCATCCCTGCTTATCTCTCCCACACAATCCATGTGATTTTCCCTCTTCCCTCCTAAATTATCCACATAGTTGGGGTGTATGGGGTGTCAGGGAGGGGTAGTACCTCTGGTGGAGTAACATGTTGCGTCCTTTTCAGGCAGTTAGTCCACCTTTGGTCCCCACCTGGCACTCAGCTCTCACCTGTGACTCCCCGTAGCTGTTTGCATGCGACAGCGGCCACACCCGGCGCAATGGCTTCAACAAGCCGGCTAAACCAGGTGAGGGTAGCCGACGGGTCTCAAACCCTCGGTGAGATAGGGAGTTGTCTATCCCAGCATGTGAAGACAGACTCCAGTGGATTGAGCGAACGAGACCAATGGAAGGTCCAACGGTCAAGAAGGCGGTCCCTGCAAGCGTTGTGGAATGTGTAGAGCACGACAAGACAGAGATCATCCACTGTGCCTAGTCCCATCTCCAGCCATCTCGACTCTTGTCTTGCCACTGGAACCAGATGGGAATTGGAAGAGAAAGTGAGGCTGACACTGCGCAACTCTCCCTCGCTTAAATCCAAATCAAGCTCTAGTCTTGACACCATCATCATCACTAATGGTGTCGAGGTCTTCATCAATGACAATGGACAATCAACAAACAACAACATCCACACAGTTTTCCAAATGAAGTGGCAATTCATTTGAACTATTTTGTACTGTATTCAGTGTTCACAATATGACTTCCTCTAAATTAAAGCTTAGATTTATTTGTCACATGTACGTTGAAACATACAGAGAAATGTATCATTTGCATCAAATTAAATCTGCAAGGTTGTGTTGGGGGCAGCCCGCAAGTTTTGCTACACTGCCAGTGCCAACATAGCATGCCTACAACTCATGAACCCTAACCGTACATCTTTTGGGATAAGTGAGAAAACCAGAATGCCTGAAGGAAACCTGCACAGTCACAGGGAGAATGCACAAACTCCTTACAGACTGGTGGAAATTGAACCCTGATTTTACTGTTGGCACTTTAAATGTTGCGCAAACCACTGCGCTACTGGGCTGCCCCTAACGTTAAAGAAACCCAGCACAGATTGAATGTTCACTTTGTGGAGCACCTGTACTCAGGTTAGAGCCTTGCTCATGAACTTCCAGTTGTCTGTCACTTTAATTCATCGTCCAACTCCCAGTCTGCCAGGTCTCCCTGAACTGCTGCAACAGGACCTAATGCGAGCTTGAAGGTCAACACCTCATCTTCTGCTAGGAAGCTTTGCAACCATCCAGACTCAACACATAATTTAATAACATTTAGAAAGCATGTTATTTCCTCCTGTCTGTATAAGGAAATTATTTCTGCCTGCCATCCTTTTTCCTTTTGCTCTCTGTGTATGTCGCAGTGTGCCAGAGTAAAATTGGAAACAGATTACCCAACCATATCCCACCTGCTAAGTCTTTGTTCTAACAGAGACGTTCTCCTGGTTTCATGCCCTTTTTGTTGCTACCTTAGTTAATATTATTTTTCCCCTTTCTCCGGTTTGATGAAGGATCCTTCATCTGAAATGCTGATCGTCAGAATCTGAATCAGGTTTAATATCACCAGCATATGTCAGGAAATCTGTTGCTTTGCGGCAGCAGTACGTTAAAATAAACAATGCTAAAACCTATAAATTACAAAGTAACTTAAATAAGTAGCGCCAAAAGAGAGGGGAAATACTGAAGTACTGTTCATGGGTTCACTGTCCTTTCAGAGATCTGATGTCGGAGGGGAAGAAGTTGTTTCTGAATTGCTTCTGCCTGGCACACTTTTATTTCCAGCATTTTCTGTTTTTGTTTCAGATTTCCAGCAAACTGCAGCCTCCTCTCCCCAGACAGAATAAAGAAAGAGTTTCTTGATTCTTAACTTTCACCCACCCATCCATATCAAGCACATCATTCTTTGATGAGCAGGCTCGATTGGTCAGATGGCTTACCCTTGTTTCTATTTCTCACGTTCTTTGATATTTCTGCTTCTGTAACTTGTTCCCACCAATCACATCTTTCCCTTCTCATCCTTATCTGCTTTCCTCAGGAATCACTCCCTGTTTCGCTCATCTGTCTCTACACAATGGTCCCCCTCTCCAAGCACTTTCCCCTGCAACCCAAAGGGGTGTAACACCCATAGCTTCATCTCCTCCTTTAGCACCGTCCAGAGGCCTAAACAGTTGTCTATTCTGGCTGGGAGTCTGTGGCGAGTGGTGATCTGTAAGGATCCATTCTGAGACTTCTGCTGTTTGTGATATTCACTCTGTAGCCACTTTATTAAGTATTCTTGTACACCTGCTTGTTAATGCAAATATCTAATCAGCCAGTCATGTGACAGCAACTCAATGCATAGAAGCATGCAGAGGTGATCAAGAGGCTCAGTTGTTGTACAGACCGAACATAAGAATGGGGAAGGAAGTTTAGAATGGAGAAGTTTAGTTGGGCATTTGGTGACTAACTCAATTAGTTTGGTACAACATCATGGGCTGAAGGCCCTCTTCTTATTCTGTCCTATACTACGTTCTATGTAAAGAAAGCTTCCAGGTGAACCAGAGATTCGCGTGGACATCATCCCACCTAACCTATTGCATTCAGTGCTCTTGATGTGTCCACCATGGATCTTTTGTTCATCAAGGTGTTCCACTGGACCCATCCAGATCATCCTGGGCCACTGGGGGGGCTGGGGGTGCTGTCAGTCTTGCACAGGCAGGCACCTCCCAGTCTCCAACCACCTGCAGGAGTCACCTGCCACTCGTTTCCAACTCATCACCTGCAGCCTATTTAAACCCAGCTCTCATCTACGGTCCTTTATTCACCCATTGAACTACCCAGGTTTCAGTTACCTTGTTGTATGTTGTGCTTACTATCCATTCTCTCTTATTTTGTGGACCCTTGTGGCTTGTTATTTTGGAGTTTATTAATAAAGTAACATTTACTGCTAAATTGTGCCCACTGTTCTGCTTTTGGGTCAAGCCTCTTCTACAATTTCTGGCAGACAGATTAGAAAATGGTTAGCCTACAAATGCTCCTGGGATGCTGTTAGATATAGTAGGAGAAGGAGAGTTCGTAACCACTTACTACAAGTGAAGTGAATCAATATTTGAATAAGAAAAATGTACATAAGTGTTTGAGGAATTGGTTACCATTTTTTTCAAAGATTTGGTACAGACAAGTTAAATGGCTTCCCTCAATACTGCAAAATTCTGATTCTATATTGTAATGTGGTAACCCTGCTGCAAAATAGAAGCACTTGTAACAACTGCATATATACAAAGTTAACCACAATGTTTCTTGGCTCCAAGATCCTGCCATCTATCACACAGATATCATCCTTGTATTGTATGGCCTACAGTATAATAAGGGACTACATTATGTTGTAAGGACACGTCATTGCATGCGCTATTAGGCACTTATTGAGCATGCACAATTAGGCGCGTATTGATCTGTACGTTTGTGCCGAGATCGGTTTCTGCCAGAAAAGAACCATGAACCTTAGCTCCTGTCTCCAGTGTTTTTATTAATAGCATTGTTGTGTAGCCAGGCCACAAACACAACAAATTGGCAATGAGGTTATTGAACCTACATTGTATCGGAACGCAGTGTTTTAGTTGATAACGACACTCAGAAGAAGAGCGCAAGGAACGAGTCAAGGAGTAGGAGAAGAGGCAGAGCGAGGCCGCAAATCTGAAAGGAAGTGGGAGCATAGCTGGGGTCGGGAACGTCGGGAGACCAAGAGACACAGTCGGAGCTGCAGCACGTCCTGGCGAGACCACAGCCGGCGCTGACCCCCAGGGGCTGAGGGTCTGCCTGCCCCAGAAGGAAGACAAAAAGGAGCGACACACACACATCTAGACGGAGTGCGCTCGTGGCGCTAGCAAAAAGGACACGTGAGTCAAAAAAGGGAAAAAAGGCAAGAACAGGGATAAATTAACATTACAAAGATGGCGATGATTGGAACCATTACAGCATTTGATAGTGGCACTGAAGACTGGGCAACTTACATTGAAAGAGTAGAGTTATATTGTGAGGCTAATGGTGTTAAGGATGAAAAGAAAGCCAGCATCTTACTCAGTATTATGGGAGCCTGCTACAGAGTTTGTTAACCCCTGAAAAGCCAGCTGACAAAACGTTCAAGCAAATAGTAGACACTTTCCAACGGCAATTAAACCCCAAACCACTGGTCATTGCTGAAAGATTTAAATTTCACAATTGGAATCAGAGCAAAAATGAAAGCATTTCTGAATATTGTGCTGAATTGCGCAAATTATAAGAACATTGTCAATTTGGAGCTGGTCTATCGGACACATTGAGGGACAGGTTTGTGTGTGGCATGCACTGTGAAACCACACAGAAGAAGCTTCTGTGTGAAAGAGACCTTACATTCGAGAAAGCGCTAAACATTGCAATATCAACAGAAACAGCGGCACGGGGTGCTTCCAAGATACAACAAAAATCTCTGGAATATGCCACAAATAAAATGTTACTGAACAAAAATGAAGGAAAGAAATGTTACCCTTGTGGGAACAAGTCACATGACCAGGATGACAGATGGCTTAAAGACAAAGAATGAGAAACTGTGGCAAATAGGGCCACATTGGCAGAGTATGCAAAGCTAGTCAACAGCAGAAAAAGGGCAAAATACAGAGAAAAAGGAAACCCCAGAAAGGAAAATACAACAAGGTACACAAAATGAAAGAAGGCAGTTTTGATGAAAATGACGCCGACGAAAGTGAATTGTCTTGTAGGCAACTTCACAGCATGAAAGAGACAGATGATTGAAGAGTAATATGGATCACTCCACAAGTGGCGGGCGTGAGACTGAAAATGGAGTTGGACACAGGCTCAGCTTTACCAGTGATCTCTGTACACGACTACAAATGACTGTTTTTGCATATACCTTTGAAATGAACTAAATCTCTACTAAAGACTTACACAGGACAGAAAGTGACAGTGACCTAGGGAGATAAAACACAGCAACTGAACCTCTATGTACTGAAAAATGGAGGACCACCGTTGCTGGGACGTGAATGGCTCAGGAAAATCCAGTTGGATTGGCACACCATCAAGGCACTAGGTGTGTCAGCAAAGGAGGGCAGCGTCTTACATCTGAGAGACTGTCACAAATACTTGCTGACTCTGAGGAAGTGTTCATGAAAGGAATAGGAACACTTCAGGGCATGAAGGCATGGATTGAGATTGAGGAAAATGCATGTCCAGAATTTCATAAAGCAAGGCCAGTGCCACATGAAATCCATTCTACAGTAGAGGCAGAGCTGAAAAATCTGGAGCAGGCTGGGGTCCTGTCAAAGATGAATTGGAGTGAATGGGCCATGCCTATTGTTCCAGTGATGAAGAAAACCTCCAGCACAAAACCAGGAAAACCAAGCAAGGTGCACATATGTGGTGATTTTAAAGTGACTGTTAACCCAGTTCGCCGCACAGTACGGTATCCGCTCCCTCGTACTGAGGACATCTTTGCTTCCCTGTCAGGAGGGAAACATTTCACAGAAATTGATTTGATCCAGACCTACCTCCAAATGGAAATCGATGAAGCATTCAAGAAATACCTGACAATAGATACACACAAAGGACTTTACCAGTACAACAGGTTGGTGTTTTGGATAGCATCAGCTCCTGCACTCTGGCAAAGGGCAATGGACCAGGTCCTGCAGGGGATTCCGGGGACTCAGTGTTACCTGGATGACATCATTGTCACCAGCAAAGATGACAACAAACATCTTTCTAACCTTGAACAGGTGCTCACCAGGTTACGAGAATATGGGCTCAGAGCTAATTGACATAAATGTGAGCTTTTCAAAAAGGAAATTTCATACTGTGGGTATGTGATCAACAAGGATGGCTTACACATGTCTGAAGACAAGATAGAAGTGGTATTTAAGGCACCACCACCCAAAAATGTATCTCAGCTGAAAGTATATCTTGGATTAGTGAACTATTAACACAAGTTCTTGCCTAACATATCCACAGTCCTACACCCACTAAATCAGGGGACCCCAAACTTTTTCGCACTGCAGACCGGTTTAATATTGACAATATTCTTGCGGACTGGCCGACCCAGGGTGGGGGGGAGGGGTAGGGTTGCCGACGGACAAGAGTAGCAGTCAAATACATTGGGTTTACCCCGAGAAAGACTACAATGACCATGAAGCCTTGTGTGGGCACCAGTGCACATGTGCGTACATGTAACATGCCGAATTTTCTCTACAAGTCATTTTTGGCGATTCTGATGGGGGGGGGGGGTTGTTAATCACGACCGGAATATAGGTGATAAATTGCTAATACAATCAATTTCGTTTCTATAACGGTTTATCTAACGAACTTAATATTAAACACATAGCGCATATTTTCCTCGCATGAATATAACGATAAGTCAATTATCAGGGGAGGACAGGGGAGCTTGAAGTAAGTGTTGAACGAACTTCCATTAGAAGTGGTAGAGGCAGGTTCGATATTATCATTTAACGCAAAATTGGATAGCTATATGGACAGGAAAGGAATGGAGAGTTATGAGCTGAGTGCAGGTCGGTAGGACTAGGTGAGAGTAGCGTTCGGCACGGACTAGAAGGGCAGAGATGGCCTGTTTCCGTGCTGTAATTGTCTATGGTTAGATAAGTAAGTCAATTGCATCGTAACATTTTAAGTAACGTTTGGATATTAAACACACAGCACATATTTTCCCCATATGAACATATAAAATCATTGCAACACACAAATATCGCTGAATCAGTGGGAGCCCTGGGCTTGTTTCCCTGCAACAAGATGGTCTTATCGAGGGGTGACGGGAGACAGCGATACTCGAAGAGGGTTCCTTATGTCCAGTCTATTCCTCAATTTAGTTTTCGTTGCATTCATTGCAGAGATACATTGGAAATGGAAGCAACGTTTTCAGTGCTTTCGTGGCTATCTCAGGATATTCAGCCTTGACTTTGATCCAGAATGCCGGCAGAGATGTTATGTCAAACATACTTTTCAGCCCGCCGTCATTTGCAAGCTGGAGGAGTTGATCTTCTTCCCGCGCTGACATGGATGACGCGCGGGTAATGACCTCGCGTGTGTTCAAGCTCAACAGTGCGTGATAGGGAATGAGGAAAGGTGCAGCTGACTCATATCGCCAAATCATATCGTTTCCTCATTGTCTGGTAGCACATGCTTTGCGGCCCGGTGCCGGTCCGCGGCCCGGTGGTTGGGGATCGCTGCACTAAATGCACTATTACAGACAGAAACACAATGGAAATGGACTGAGAGCTGTTAGAAAGCATTTCAAGAAACTAAAAGACTCATAACTTCAGAAGAGTTACTCGCGTACTTTGACCCCTCCTTACCAATCCGACTGGCTTGTGATGCCTCACCCCACGGGGTAGGAGCTGTGTCATCGCACAAGTTTCCAGATGGCTCAGAAAGACCAACAGCCTTTGCCTCAAGGACGCTAACTTCAGGTAAACGCAACTATACGCAAATTGACAGAGAGGCCCTAAGCCTCGTGTGGGGAGTCAAGAAATTCAGTCACTACCTGTATGGCCAAAAGTTTACCCTGTTGACTGATCATCAGCCTCTTATGTCAATCTTCAACCCAAGAAAAGGCGTTCCAGTGATGACAGCACAAAGGTTGCAGCAATGGTCTCTTTTCTTTGGAGATCACATGTATGACATTGAACACAAGGGGACCAAGCAACATGGCAATGCAGATGGGTTGTCACGCTTACCACTGCCCACTTCCGAGGTAACTATGCAAATGGTTTCAGCAGAGGTCTTTCACAAAACAATAGTTGAACAATTATCAGTGACAAATAGCCTTATTGAAAGGGAAACACGCAATGACCCTACGTTGTCAAAAGTGTATGACATCACAGTAAAGGGATGGCCAGCGCAGGGTAACACACTGTTTCCAGCCTTCTCAGCAAGGAAAGAGCAGTTGTCAGTGTGTCGGGGAACACTAATGTGTGGCTCACGAGTTGTGATTCCTCCCAAACTACGCACCAGAGCGCTAGAGAACTGCACGAGGGGCACCTGGGTACCATGAAGATGAAAGGTCTTGCCCGTGCCTATGTGTGGTGGTCAGGAATCAATAAACAGATTGAGGACGTGACCAAGAATTGCTCTGGATGTCAAAAGATCCAGAACACACCACCGCAAGCCCCTCTTCATATTGGGAGTGGCCCTCATCACCATGGCAACGAGTGCACGTCGACTTTGCTGGATAATTCATGGACTCTATCTCTTTAATCGCTGTTGATGCACATTTCAAATGGCCAGAGGTCATCAAAATGAAGACAACCACATTGGAAAAGACCATTACAGTGTTGAGGACTATGTTCGGCAGGAATGGCATACCTGAACAAATCTGCACAGACAATGGATGACAATTTGTCTCTGAAGAATTCCAAAGTTTTGTGAAAAACAATGGAATCAAGCACTTTACATTGGCCCCCTTACCATCCATCCACAAATGGTTTGGCAGAAAGATTTGTGCAGACATTCAAGAAAGCCCTCAAGGCACGAGGAGCGAAAATTGACCACTACAACACAAGATAGATAGCTTTCTCCTTGCCTATCATAATGCAGTACATGTAACCACTAACCAGATTCCAGCAATGATGTTTCTGAACAGGAACCTGAGGTCCTTCTCAAACCAAATGTATGGCGTGATGTGGAGAACAGACAGTTCAAACACTTGAATACTAAGTCAACACGGAGCTTCAGTGTGGGACAGCCAGTTTTTGCATCTGATTACTGGACTGAAAAGTGGCAGCGGGGTATAACGTCCACCATAAATGGACCACTGATGTATAGGGTACAGGTGGGAGAGAACGTATGGAGATGGCATGTGGACCAAATCCTGGATGCTTGGGTGAAAAACACAACAACACCTTGCCCGGACTCTCATGACATAGAAGCACATCTTGTGAATCAAATCCTGGATGCCCAGGTGAAAACACAACAACACCTTTCTCGGACTCCCTTGGCATAGAAGCAAATACTCCTGCTATGACCACATCAACCTCCTCCACAGTGCTGAGGACCCACCTGAGGTACCTGTGGAGACTCATTCCCCAAAGCAAATGTTTCAAGTCAGACATTACCCGGAGAGGCAGAGGAGACCTTCCCAGAGACTTGAGTTATAAATGGGTGTTAGACCAAAAGAAAAAAAGGGGAGGCGTGTACTGTATGGCCTACAGTATAATAAGGGACTACTTTATGTTGTAGGGACACATCGTTGCATGCGCTATTAGGCACATATTGAGCATGCGCTATTGGCGCGTATTGATCTGTACGTGTATGCTGAGTTTGGTTTCTGCCAGTAAAGAACCATGAACCTTAGCTCCCATCTCCAGCGTTTTTATTAATAGCATTGTTGTGTAACCAGGCCACATACACCACAATCCTGATTATTACATACATCATTAAGCATAGCTGATTGTTAGGCCTTTGTTATGTGCTGAAGCAACTGTTGTTTAGATAGAGTTTTTTTAAAAAGGAAGCTTATTTATAAATATATGCATGATTCTTCAAGAACCATGCAACAAACTGTGCATGAATTACATACCTTAATGCTCAACAAATCAATTGAACTATTATAACATTAAATCTTAAGCTGTTAATGAAACCTGAAAGATGGTTATAATGATTTGCTTAATTGCATCACAATTTTCCCTAAGTTGCAGCTAAAATCTTAATGATTCCAAATGTTAATTTGCTGTTGAGTAAATATGTAACAGGAATGTTACAATATGAACTATTGATAAGAAATTGGATCGCAGTAGCTATTAGAGAGACCCAGTGCATTTAATAAGGTGAAATGAAAATGGATTCTGTAGCATTAGTTATTTGAATAATATAGGTGCTTTTCTGGACCTATATTTATGTATACATTCACATATTGAAAACAACTCACCCGATGTACTAAATTCAGAAGACCAGAAACATCATGAAATGCCTTATGAAAACAGGTTGAGTGAACTCGGCCTTTTCTCCTTGGAGCGATGGAGGATGAGAGGTGACTTGATAGAGGTGTATAAGATGATGAGAGGCATTGATCATGTTGATAGTCAGAGGCTTTTTCCCAGGGCTGAAATGGTTGCCACAAGAGGACACAGGTTTAAGGTGCTGGGGAGTAGGTACATAGGAGATGTCAGGGGTAAGTTTTTTACGCAGAGAGTAGTGAGTGGAATGGCTGCCACTTACGGTGGTGAAGGCGGACATGATAGGGTCTTTTAAGAGACTTTTGGATAGGTACATGGAGCTTAGAAAGATAGAGGGCTATGGGTAAGCCTAGTAATTTCTAAGGTAGGGACATATTTGGCACAACTTGGTGGGCCGAAGGGCCTGTATTGTGCTGTAGGTTTTCTATGTTTCTATCAAGTGTATGTGAGTTGTGAGACTGTGACATCAATCCTTGTGCAATGCTAACTTGAAAAGCTGTTATCAAATTTGATTGTGACTGTAAAGCTAATATTATAAATCAAGTATTTACTAAGAACCTGGCATTCTGATACCAGAAAGTGTCCTTTGCACTGCCCACTCATAGCTACTCACAATTTGCAGAATTGAATAGGTCATTAGATAAAATAGGTTTCGTAATAATTAATTGGAAAATAAAAGTTATTTGTGGAGATTTTCAGCTTTATTTTATTTGTGATAGTGAATGCCCTTAAATGCTGTGAACTGACTTTTATACAAGCAGTATTGGGTAAGGTCCATCAAATCCGCTTGTGTGTTTCATTTCACAATAGTTATTAAGTCAATGCTGCATTGTTTCCCAACACAAGGGGAATTTATGGGTTAGAAAATAGATGTAAACAATTATAATTCGTTTTACATCTTGGTTGAGAATGATGATCGTAAAGTTTCATTTATTGTACCTCTAGCTTTAATGAGAAAGTTAAAATAAAGAAACATCACAAATAATCAGCAGCATTAGTGGCATCAAATGAGAAACATTTAAAGATACTTCATCAGAATGAAGAAAAAACTGAAGCTATTACTAACCAGTACAGAACCAGTAAATGGTGGAGGAGGAAGGTAAGTGAGGTCCTTCCTTGTTGGATAAAAAATGAGAGAGATTAAGTGACAAGAGTAATAATGGAAGAGCTAACAGAATAGAACATGGATAAGGCAAATGCAAAGAAAATAAAAGATTTGCATGGGTTTTGGGAGAATTGTTGTTTGGAATTGTTAATATCAATGTTGAGTCTGGAAGGCCATAACAGGCTTATTTGGAAGCTAAGATTGTGTACCCTTAACATGGTTTGAGCTTCTCCGGAACAACGTAAGCAACCAAGAATCAGAATCAGAATCCTCGTTAATACCACTGGTGTCGTGAAATGTGTTATTTTGTAGCAGCAGTACAATGCAATTCGTAATAAACAAAACTATAAGTTACGATAAAAAATATTTAAAAATATATAAATAAGTTGTGAAAAAAGAGAGCAAAAAGAGAAAAAAATGGTGAGGTAGTGTAGCAGGATTCACTGTCCATTGGAAATCTGATGGCAGTGGGGAAGAAGCTGTTTCTAAATCCTTGAGTGTGTGTCTTCAGACTCCTGTACTTCCTCCTTGATGGTAGCAATGAGAAGAGGACATGTCCTGTGTGATGGGGGTTCTTAGTTATGGATTTCACCTTTCTAAGGCACCACCTTTAGGAAACGTCCATGAGGCTGAGGTGGCTAGTGCCCAAGATGAATTGGCTGAGTTTGCAACTTTCTGCAACTTCTTCTGATCCTAGCAGTATATGCCCCCCCCGCCCACCAGACATTGATGCAACCAGTTAGAATGCTCTGTAAAAATTTGGTGACATACCATGTTTTCTCAAGCTCCTAATGGAATATAGCTACTGTCGTACCTTCTTTATAATTGCATCAATATGTTGAGTCCAGGATAGATCATCAGAGATGCTTACACCCAAGAACTTGAAACTGCTCACCCTTCCCACTGTTGATCTCTTGATGGGGACTGGGATGTGTTCCCTTGACTTACCCTTCCTGAAATTCCCAATCAATTCCATGGTCTTACTGATGTTGAGTACAAAGTAGTTGTTGAGACATCACTCAACCAGCTGATCTATCTCATTCTTATACATCTCCTTGTCACCAAATTAAATTCTGTCAACAATACTTGTGTCTTTGGTAAATTTATAGATGGTGTTTGAGCTGTGCCTAGCCAGTTATGGGTGTCAAGAGAGTAGAGAAGTGGGCTAAGCATGCATCCTTGAGATGTGCCAGAGTTGATTATCATCGAGGAGGAGATGATATTTCCTATATGCACTGATTGTGGTCTCCCAATGAAGAAGTCAATAATCCGGTTGCAGAGGGCAGTCCAAAGGTCCAGGTTTTGGAGTCTTTTGATTAGTACTGAGGGTATGATGGTATTGAATGCTGAGCTGTAATCAATAAACATCAGGCTTATGTGGGGCCAAGGACAGGAAGGTCAAAATGGGATGGAGAAATAAAGTGATAATCAGACAAGGCCTTAAAGATTGAATGGAGGTGATCTGCAAAGAAGTGATTCAATCTAAATTTGATCTCCCTAATGTAGAAAAGGCCACATTATGAATAGTGAACACAATTTACTGATTCGGAAAAAAAGATCACTTAAATAGTCTGGATGTCATCCTGTTCCTCCTGTAGGTTGACTTTGGTTGTTAATGGAACTGAGCACTGCAGAATGATTGAATAGATCATCTCAGTTGAATCAAGTTAATCTCATTGCTGATTCTTGCACATTGGCACTGTTTTTCTTACATTATATCAGCTCATATATTTCAAAGCCATTCCAATGTCTGTAAAGTACTGTACAATCTCCAGGACTTGTGAAAGATGCCAGGCAATTTCAAGGTGTCGGTTCCTTTGTAAAGAAATTACAATAATTTTTAGGCTGCCAAGCTAGGAAAATATCAAGCTAAAAATAACCCATTTGATAATATTATATTGAGTTGTCCTTTCCTTGGGAGGCAGAGCCTCCCTTTGTGATGTGAGATGGCTGTTAAGTCCCTTACAGATCTCAGTCTTCATGGGATGTGGAAAAATAAGCAGACAGGCCAAAACAAAACTCGTTTGCTTCTGTTTAGTTCTGGCTGGAGTATTACATTTATATTTTTATCTACTGTACATCCAAAATGTTAAATCTTTATTTAAAGTGATACCCAACATCTAAAAATATTTACATGTTCAGGCACAAAGTGCTGGAGGAACCCAGGGGGCCAGGCAGCAATGATGGAAAAGAGTAAACAGTCAACGTTTCGGGCCAAAACCCTTCAATAGTCCTGATGCTGCCCGGCCTGCTGAGTTCCTCCAGCATTTTGCGTGTGTAGCTTGGATTTCCAGCATCTGCAGATTTTCTCCTGTTTGTGTTACATATTCAGGTGCTGTTTCGCTTTAAGAAGAACTACTCCATTAAAAAGTAAATAATCTGGAATGTTAAAGAAGCATTAGCGAGGTAAATTGAACTTCTTTTAGCCTCCAAAATATATATGATGTTTCACTGAAATATCACTAAGTAATTACACTGCATCAACTGCAGCAAGTATAGTCTTGTTATTGTTACGAAGAATTTATTGGCACATTGTTTACTGTTGGGAAGTATGCTTGCAAATGATAAATAGATTGTCAAGTTAAATTTATTAAATGCACTTTGACAACTCAACCTGTTCTCAGACTAGAAAAACAGGAAACACTTTGCACCGATCAATGCTCATCTTCCCTGTGGAGTCTGGTATGTTTCATTTCAGAGGGCATGAATCTTGATCTATGCCAGACAGTGGCAGAATGTTCTGTGTTCTTATTTTATATAATTATGATATTAAGTAATTTTATATAATTATGAGATTAAAGTGAAATACTTAGATTTCAACATTGATTTTTACGAAGTTCTAATTCGTCTGCTTCCCAAATCCTTAATTTAATATCCATGTGAGCAAAACTATTTATGCTGGTTTACTTAATGAAACATTCTAGCAAGTACACAAGTCATGTTATGTCACCTTGATTCAAACTGAATATAGTGCCTTTATGCAAATTAATTTAAATCTGGTCGAATATCTAATCTATCAGGTATTTTATAAAGGCACTGATAAACTTATTTTAAGCTTTCTAATTGCTCAAGCTTCCCACTTTACTGTGGCAAGTGATGGCAATGTTTATTTTGGAGTTTTACTTGATTTCCAAATGTCCCCTTACTTTTGGGGATGAGAACGTCCCAGGTACACAGTAGAATATCTTTGGGGATTTAGTTAAAGAGCATTTTGTTTCTTTCCTCTCTGAAAAAAAGTGAATTAAATTCAGCAGACAGATTTTAATGTTTAGATTTCTGCTCGTGCTCTGATCCAAGCTCCTTCATGAGGATCATTCAGGCTAGGTAGAGGAATCATTGATTAGACTGAAGGTATGCCATAAAAGACTTAGAGACTGCTACAGATATTGAAACTTTGAAACTTTGCTAGTCTAATAACACTGCTAATTCAGCTCTCTCTCTTCATTACCATAGTTAAAATTAGCTTTAACTTCCAAGTTTGAAGTTCAGCAGGTAGAGAGGTAGTTTGCTCTGCAAAGAAATGTGAAAAATACGTAATTATTACAATGGCATATATATGACATTAAATTCTACATCACAATCCATAATGAGCTAAAGGAAAAGTAAGGGAAATATTAAAGGAAAATAACTAAAATTAACTGTTGTACTGAATTACCTCTTGACAGCGTCAAGTGAATTTTGCCATAGCTTGTATCCCTGTGACTTGGTAAGTTAAAGTTTGGGAATTAAAGGTTACTTCCCCTCTATCTTTAGGAGTATTAACTTTTTGAAGTGCGCTGTAAGAAAAATCAAAGGTCTTGATTCTTAGTCAAAAATGTATTATATTAGACAATTACTTTAGTTGCATTAATTTATGATTTTTGAGATAATAGGTGAAGAATCAAATTATATTGAATAGTATAATGTGAGATTTAGAGTAGCTTTCATGACTAATTTTGAAGACAATAGCGAATGGTTTGAATGTAATATTATTACAAGCTATAATATGTGTGGCAGGTGAAGAAAATACCATTTTGCATGATAGGAGTGAAAAGCAGAATCTTAGAGCATCGTGAGAAAGTTCTTGTTGCTTAAGCGTTTGAGTAAAATCTTTTTTTCCCTTGTCTGGAACATTCCCACACAACTCATTTATTATTGCATTTTCAATAACTTGAAATAGCTCAGAAGATTTTTGATTTATTTGAGACAAAGTATTTTTACATGTAACGTTGATGTTTCTTTTGTCATTATTCTTTTTGCATTTTTATGAAGCCCTTTATGCTAATGTTACTTAAGCATTTCACAATTATTCTCAACGGTATTTCTTCCATTTATCAAATAGTCCATGAGCCAGTAGGGCTGCTCGGTACCATCTGAGATGAATAATGCTCATAGTGATTTTTGGCAAGGTATACATCTCTAGAGTTAGAAAATACGTGATAGCATTGCACCAGTGGCTTTATTATTTCAAATAAGTAATCACTTTTTGTATATATTCCATATTAACATTAGTACAGCAGAAAATGTTACCCCCCCCCCCCCAAAAGGTAAAAAACTTCATTTGGAGAGATTTCTGGAGTCTTATCAATGTCATGATATTTTCCATATTGTTGTATCAAATCAAACCAATCTTAAGCTTTTGTCATAGCATATAGAATTACAGTACAATAATTCAGAATGTGGGGTCCCACATGACCATAATCTAGGCCCCATTTGGTTGTAAAATGAATATACTTAATCAAAGACTGATTTCCATACTTTGTTTTCTATACTTTCATAACCTATTAATAATCATAACAATTTTCCAAGACTTCCACGTCTTCCACATCTTCATCTGAACTTTCCACACTCTCTGAGGTGGATGCCTGGTTCTCACAGTCTGCCAGTCTACACACGTCAGTACATCTGAGGCCATTTGCAATACACATACAACTTGGGAGTGAACATTTTTTTGGACAGTTACAGGCCAGTTGATCCAGTAGCGTTTACCATCAAGGACTCCATTGATGGACCCCTCTGCGACAATTCCGCCTCTATGCATACATCCCTTAAACCAGCATCTGGAAATCACTTTCCTAGGATGGCTAAGGCATTACACATGGTATGGAACGTCCCCATCCTGAGAAGAATGTTGGAGAAGCGCTCTTTATGCTTCCAGGCAATTTCAGTGGCTTTTGCAGAGAGTGCTTGATCCATGACTACCACAATTGCTTCTAGATGAAGTTCCTTCCTGATTAGCTCTGATTGGTTCAGGATTTCAAATACTGTGGTCAACTCTGTGGCTGGTGTATTGATGGTTGGCAGATACCCAACAATATCTTGTGAGATTGGTTCTTGGTCTCTGGTGCTGATATTAAAACCAGTCCACCTTGGGATTGTCTGATTCTCTGGATCTGTTTGCCTTGCAAGTGTCCACACCAGGTTCTTCTTGCAGGCAAGAAGAGCAGCTTCCTTGGTTTCCTGGATGCAGTGTTCCCTGGTTGGGAGAGGCTGTGGGCCCACACGTGCACCTGCTACATATACTTCCAGTTCTTGGTCCTCAATGGTGGCTGATCTCTGCTTCAGTTTCTCATATGTGTGCAAGCTCAGTTCTTGGCAGATGTGGTCCATAGACATTAGCCTGTACCACTATGCCATTGACTCTATGTGATGTACCGTTTCCAGTGAGAGTTTCCTCAAGTCTATCGATACTGACCCATGCAAGACTGGTGAAGACATGAGGCTTGATGGAGGCTGGAAGTACAACTCTCTGGTTGGAGGCTGTTGCTAGCTTTTGGAGACACAGAGCAGTGTCATCTCTTCAAGTTGGGAGTAAGACAAATGTCACTCCGCTATTTAAGAAGGGGGTAAAGAAGCAAAAAGGAAGTTATAGACCTGTTAGCTTGACATCGGTGGTTGGGAAGTTGTTGGAGTCGATTGTCAAGGATGAGGTTACGGTGTACCTGGAGGCATATGACAAGATAGGCAGAACTCAGCATGGTTTCCTTAAAGGAAAATCCTGCCTGACAAACCTATTACAATTTTTTGAGGAAATTACAAGTAGGCTAGACAAGGGAGATGCAGTGGATGTTGTATATTTGGATTTTCAGAAGGTCTTTGACAAGGTGCCACACATGAGGCTACTTAAGAAGATAAGAGCCCATGGAATTACGGGAAAGTTACATACGTGGATAGAGCATTGGCTGATTGACAGGAAACAGAAAGTGGGAATAAAGGGATCCTATTCTGGTTGGCTGCCGGTTACCAGTGGTGTTCCACAGGGGTCCATGGTGGGGCCGCTTCTTTTTACATTGTACATCAACGATTTGGATTATGGGATAGATGGCTTTGTGGCTAAGTTTGCTGATGATATGAAGATATGTGGCAGGGCCGATAGTGCTGAGGACACGGAGAGTCTGCAGAGAGACTTGGATAGATTGGAAGAATGGGCAAAGAAGTGGCAAATGAAATACAATGTTGGAAAGTGTATGGTTATGCACTTTGGCAGAAGAGATAAATGGGCAGACTATTATTTAAATGGGGAAAGAATTCAAAGTTCTGAGCTGCAATGGGACTTGGGAGTCCTCGTGCAGGATACCCTTAAGGTTAACCTCCAGGTTGAGTTGGTAGTGAAGAAGGCGAATGCAACGTTGGCATTCGTTTCTAGAGGAATAGAGTATAGGAGCAGGGATGTGATGTTGAGCCTCTATAAGGCGCTGGTGAGACCTCACTTGGAGTACTGTGGGCAGTTTTGGTCTACTTATTTAAGAAAGGATGTGCTGACGTTGGAGAGGGTACAGTGAAGATTCACTGGAATGATTCCGGGAATGAGAGGGTTAACATATGAGGAACTTTTGTCTGCTCTTGGACTGTATTCCTTGGAGTTTAGAAGAATGAGGGGCGGACCTCATAGAAACATTTTAAATGTTGAAAGGCATGGACAGAGTGGATGTGGCAAAGTTGTTTCCCATGATGGGGGAGTCTGGTACGAGAGGGTATGACTTAAGGATTGAAGGGCACCCATTCAGAACAGAGATGCGAATAAATTTTTTTGAGCCAGAGAGTGGTGAATCTATGGAATTTGTTGCCACAGGCAGCAGTGGAGGCCAAGTCATTGGGTGTATTTAAGGCAGAGATTGATAGGTATCTGTGTAGCCAGGGCATGAAAGGTTATGGTGAGAAGGCGGGGGAGTGGGACTAAATGGGAGAATGGATCAGCTCATGATAAAATGGCGGAGCAGACTCGATGGGCCGAATGGCTGACTTCTGTCTTATGGTCTTATGGTCGAAGACACCCCATGCTCAAGCCTGTTCAATGTTTGGATGAGCTCAGTGTTACCGCTCAGTGTTTTTACTGCGTAAGGAAGTAGAAGGTGCTTTGGTGGTTTATGTTGACCGCATGTCACAGCATATATTATGTCCTGACTAAATGACTAAACCAGAGCAGTGACCCTCTGTGTCTGAGTCTTGGTGTCAGGATTTCCAGTGAGCAGTCCACCAAGAAGCCGCTCTAGTTGATCCGGTATGGAGGTATGAGCACTATCTTTCACATCAGATGGATGGATTGGCAGGATGTCACACGCAGAAAGCTACCACCGCTGCAAGGCCATCACATATTTTCTAGCACTAGGGGTGTATACCTTGCCAAAAATCACTATAAGAATTATTCCCCCCAGATGGTACCGGTGGCCCAAATTTGGGATTCTGGCTCATGGACTAAAAACCTTTACAAAGAAGAATAATTGTTATTGTTTCCTAATCAACTTCATGGGCCCTTATTGGAAATGGATCTGAGTGCAAGATTAGAGATTGTTATGCTTATTCTTGATAAAAGACAAACTTTGAGTGGATTTAAATGCTAACACATTTATTAACAAGAAACTCCAGTGATGGGCTTCTAGCTCCACACCTTAGCATGTGCTCCCAGCTCACCCATGTTCACTCCTGGTACCCGGTGAACCACCCACATCGCACACTGGGAACTGAAGTTCTTTATGTAAGTGCACTTCCAATATATATCGCTTTAATGAGACTGCATGTGGAATATTGTGACTACATCTTAATCGCTATTTAAGGAAAAAAATATAGATAAGGTCCAACAGATTGTTTCCTGGGATAACAGGTTTGTCATTGGATATATTCTTGGCAGAGGTCTATAGAGATTTAGATATTAAGGAGTCAAGGGATATGAGAAAATACTGCTAAGATAAATGTTCAGTTATGATTTATGGAAGAGCATAAGACAATTAATGTCCTACTCCTACTTCGATTTATTTTTTTAAATTTCTCTGGATAATTAAACATATGGAATTTAATTTCTCTTCTTACTTTATCCATTCTGCTCTCTTGTCTCACTTTTTTTCTTCCCTTTGTGTTACTTCTCTTTCTGCTCTTGTTATGACATTCAAGCCCACACTTCCACCCACAATTCATTCTCCTTTATAGTCTAACCTTTTTCAATTCTTCAGTCTTATTATCAAGGAGATAAATCTATGATCTTCAAATAACAGGTGTGTTATTGCAAAATGTTCAACTACTGTCATCATCTTACAAATATATATTAAAATGCCCCGCCAAGCATATCCTGTCCTGTATGATTACTCTGGACCTAAGATCAGGCATATGAACATACAAATTAGGAACTGAAGTTGGCCATTCAGCCTCTCAAACCTGCTCCATCATTTAATAAGACCATAACAGATCTGATTGTAGCCCTGACTCTGTATTCCTTTCCAGAATCATCAGCCTTTTACTTCCTTGCATATCAAGATCTTTACCTATCTATCCATCTACCTACCTCATGCTTGAACATATTCAAGGATTCTGCTCCCACTGCCCTTGACAATGAGTTCCAATTGAGACATAACTCTCTAAAGTGACCCTGAAATACTAGAGGACTCAACACACTCAGCCACCATTACACCGCCCGCATAAACACCTACCGCTCCATCCCTTGCCTGCACTGCGGTAAAGCCGACAGCCAGACTGCTTCTTCTGTCTGCGTGCACAAGAGCACTGGTGAAGAGGACTACAAAAAACTGTAAGGCAGAGTCAGATGAACAAATTTGGAATTGCTTTGTGTTAGTGGACAGGACCATATTCAACAACACATTAGCAGTCCTAAATGAACATGTTACAATCATCACGGACTTCATAAGGACATGTGTGGACAACTGTGTACCACTGGATGACCCAGAAGATTCGTAATCTGTTGCAGGGTGGATTTGTGGCACTCAATGCTGGTGATCCAGAATCATATAAGAAGTCCCGATACAGTTTCCAGAAAGTCATTGCAAGTGCAGAGAGGTGGTTCTGCACTAAATTTAAATAACAGATAGATGTTTGACAGTTGTGGCAGGGCTTGCACAGTATAGCTTCCTACAAGGTGAGTTTGAGTAGCATATTGGAAAATGCCCATCACTCCTGGATGAACTCAATGCCTTTTATACATGCTTTGACTGGGAGACCAATGATACACCCACAAGAGCCTCCACATTTCCAAACGGCCCTCTAATTTCAGTCTCTGAAGCTGACATCCGGGCATCCTTTAAGAGGGTGAATCCATGAAAAGCTTCCAGTTGGGACAGTGTATGTGGCTGTGTACAAAACATCAGTGCAGAACAACGGGCTGATGTATTTACAGACATATTTAACCTCTTGCTTCTGCAGTCTGAGATTCCCACCTGCTTCAAAAAGGCATGAGTGCCCAAGAATGTGGCCTCCAAGACTACAATACACCAACACTTACATCAACCATAATGAAGTACTTCAAGCAATTGGTTATGGCACAAATTAACTCCTGCCTCAGAGGCTGGTTACGACATCAATCAGTTCCTTGCTCCCTGGATCTGCTCCAATTTGTTATTGCCACAGCAGGTCAACAGCAGATTCAATTCCTCTGATTCTTCACTATGTGCCTGTCATGTGCTGCAAGTAGATTTTCCATTGCCCCCATACATACCTGTACTTATGCATATGACAATAAACTCAACTTTGAAAAGCTTTCACAACTTTTCTGTCATCAATGGAAGGCTCCTTAATTTTAATCAGTGACCACCTACTTCTAGATTCTCCTGCATGCATCCTCTCTGTATCCACATTGCCAAAAATCCACAGAATCTTGGACACTTAAGTGCCTACTCAAAACCTATTGCTTTTAACCGATGTCTTTTGTCTTTTATTTCCATTTATTTATTTATTTATTTATTAATGTTTACACTATATCCCACTGTAATGACATCATCGGCTCAAATAGACTGAAAAGCCAGGGTGTCAGGATCGAAGCATAGGGTGGGGCTGATTCTTCTCGCTCTTCTGTGAGGTTTACTCCTCTCTCTGCTGTGCTGAGGCTGTGAAACTGCTGCAGTTCTTCCAGGTTTCGTATCTGCAAACTTCGCGGCAACTTGCCCCGCTGTTCGTGAGTCAGAGTGAGACAATGGGTCTACACTGGCTGCTCCAGCTCCGGGTCTATGGATTCAATTTCATTCTAAATGCTGTTGCTTGCTTTTACTGTTTGCATGATTTGTGTTTTTTTTTCTCTCTCTGCACATAGGGCGTTGACCTATTATTTTAAAATTGGTCCTTTCAGATTTCTTGTTTTGTGGCTGCCTGTAAGCAGATGAGTCTCAAGGTTGTATAATTTATACATAAAAATTTAATTTTAACTTTGAACTTCATATGGAAAGTTCTTTCTAAATGTTATTATTAATAAATGCTTCAATCAAGTTCCCTCTCACTGTTGAATTTCAGCACATGCGCAGGGAGAAGGATGCAAAGAAGCTAGAAAAGGACGTCGTCAAGCGGAGCAAATGGGCAAGTACATGGCAGATGGAGTAGACTATAGACCATGTGAAGTACTTCAATCTGGTGTACAAAACAGTAAAGCCGAGTATTTTTATATGGTATACATTGGGTAATGTTGAAGTTAACAGAGACCTAGGATGCCTGATGCATTTCAGCTTTCTCTGCTGAATGACACTGTTATATTTTGTAACTGTAGATTGTATATTTACTGTATTTCATGGAATAAATAGTTAGCATGATCTTACCTTATTTCAATATGAAATATTGAAAGCATAAACTTTATTCTTTTATCATAATCGAAATAGCCAATAATGTAGCGGCTACGGTTACACCAATATTTCAGGTTCAGATTGTTTTCATCGGTTATGGAAGGTAATTAGGGGAGAAACAGGAATTTCCAGGCCTATACTGTATCTATTTGACGAACTTTTCCTCATTGTTCTCTCTTGTAAACCTTTTCATTTACTAGAGGGAATAGAACTTGGTTATTTGGGGGCTGAGGGTATAATTTCTGCCAGTCTTTGGCAAATTACAATTTTTTAAAGATAAATACAGGCAGTCAGCTGCCTGCTTTACCATGAGGTGTGTAAGAATTAAGAATGCTACTCTGATTCCGGCACAAACTCATTCTCAACAAAGGACCCTTTGACTTTCCCTGCTATAGTATCCCAACACAAGTCAGATCTGCACAGTCAAGGAAATGATCCTTTTTCTTCCAGGACCAATTTAATTATAACATAGAAACATAGAAACATAGAAAATAGTTCATCCATGCAACCTTTAAATGCTTGCCATTGCATATCCACCGTCAATCCTTTAAGTGTCATTTGCCAGTCTATCTTAGCTAATTCACGTCTCATACCTTCAAAGTTACCCCTCTTTAAGTTCAGAACCTTTGTTTCTGAATTAACTATGTCACTTTCCATCTTAATGAAGAATTCCACCATGTTATGGTCACTCTTACCCAAGGGACCTCTCACGACAATATCGCTAATTAACCCTTCCTCATTGCTCAAAACCCAGTCCAGAATAGCCTGCTCTCTAGTTGGTTCCTCGACATGTTGGTTCAAAAAACCATCCCGCATACATTCCAAGAAATCCTCTTCCTCAGCACGTTTACCAATTTGGTTCACCCAATCTATATGTAGATTGAAGTCACCCATTATAACTGCTGTTCCTTTATTGCACACATTTCTAACTTACAATGGAGTCCTCATGCAAGACTCACAGAAGACTAATTTACAGGTTGAGTCTGTTGTAAAGAATGTTGGCATTGTTGGCATTTATTTCAAAGGGAATATAATATAAAAGAAAGGGGATAATGCTGAGTCTTTGTAAGACACTAGTCAGGCTGCACTTGGAGTATTGTCAGCAGTTTTGAGCCCCCTATCTCAGAAAAGATGTGTTGTCATTGGAGAAATTCCCGTGGAAATTCATGAGGATGGTTTCAGGATTGAAGGAGTTAACATATGAGGAGCATTTGGCAGTTTTGGACATGTACTCACTGGAATTTAGGAGAATGCATAGGGATCTCATTGAAACCTAGCGAATGTTGAAAGGGCTAGATAGGGTAGATGTGGAATGATGTTTCCTATGGTGGGGGTATCCAGAACTAAAGGGCACAGCCTCAAAATTGAGGGGTTTCCTTTTAGAACAGAGGTAGGGAGAAATTTTTCTACCAGAGAGTAGTTAACCTGTGGAATGCTGCGCCACAAACTACAGTGGAGGCTAGGTTTGTGGGTATATTGAAGGCAGAAGTGGATTATTTCCTGACTGGTCAGGGCATCGAAGGATATGGCGAAAGGCAATTTATGGGTTTGAGTGGGATCTGGGATCAGCCATGATGGAACGGCAGAGTAGACTCGATGGGCTAAATGGCCTAATTCTGCTCTGGTGTCTTATGGTCTTATGTTCTAAAAAGAGGTGGCTGTGAAGATAGTCGATGTATGGACCGACTATCAATCTTCTCCCATCGTTCAACTATTTCGGTTCTTGAACTAACTGGCACAGTCCTAATCATTATATTTTAGCAACATTATGACCAATTAGCACTAAGACAGACTTTGTTTTTCTTTGTGTTCTAGTTGAGTTCTTCTTTGTAAAAACTGCAAAGAATTTATGGTTAATTTATGTCCTTCTTGTGAATACTGCTTATATGATGCTATATGCCTATGATGCTGCCAAAAGTAACTTTTTCATTGCACCTGTACATACATGTACTTATGCGTCCGACAATAAACTCAAATTTGACCTAATTTTGACTTTGAGAGGTTCTTCTGATTTATCCCTGGGTCCAGGAAATTCATTTTCAGACTATGTGATACATCAGTCCTTTGTACTTGTCCTATGGAACATGTGAATCACTGTTGCAATGATGCAGCATGTTTAGCACTATTGAGCTGGGGTGAGTTTCTTGGCAATGGTCTCCTCTGACTGAGAAACTGCAAATGGTTTCAGTATGACTTGTCCTACTTCATCCCATTGTTACTGATTAATTCTTGTATGAATGGTGAAATCCAGCAACCTATGCATGCTTTGATCTTCTAGGAGTTGCCAGTGGAATTGAAATCTGCGATTGTCAGTCAATGTCAACACTTCCGACCTTATGATGGAAAGGTGGTCACTGAAGAAAGCAACAGGTCTAATACAATTGGTATCCAGCAACCAGATCGACCTTTCTTTATGTGAGATACTGTATAACTCCAACCACTGGTGTGTTTTCCTTTTGACGTCCATTGTGACACAAGGATCAAAAACACATTTTTTCCCTAAGGGGAACACCACAAATAAAACAGTAAGAACATGTAAAAGGATATTTTGAAGGAAAGAATTGGATTCTTGGAGTTATTTTTGTTACCTGATTGTTGTAGATGTCTTGGTATTTGGGCCACGGTGCTCTTGGATCTCTGCAACCATGGCAACACAAGCTTGTTATCATTGCTTGAAAATTAAGACTGGATGGGATGAAAAGGCTTTGGAAAATTTGTAGACCACACAACCAATTTTATGAAATCCTTTAATGTTCTAGACTGAATTCTGCTTGATTTGTAGGGATAATTGAACAGATGAGACCAATGTACTTTGTATGTTGTTTTCATTAGCTTTTGATATCTTATACTTTTTAAAAGTTAGCTTAAATTTATTTAAGTCTAAAAAACAATTAAACCTACCTTAAGTAAAAAATAAAAAATAATCAAAGCCACAAGATAATGAGAAGAGCAAATAACCCAAGTATATCCAAATTATTAAAAACATACAAGCCTAGAATTTGATGAACCTATCACTTATAGGAGCAAAATTGATACCAAATTGGTCAAAATGGGAGATGGGAGCAAAGAGAAGTCGAGGGTTAAGCTTACACAAACAGCTATGCTTCATCAGTCTGCTCAAAGGATATTGGATTCAAACACCTATGCCCATTTTCAAATGTGGCTGCTTTGGAAGGTAGACGAATTAGGAGACCACTTGATCTGAAAGTTGTTGGTTGGTTTAAGGACCCAAATGTTACAATTCCACTCATATTTTCACATTGGTACTATTTTTAAAATTTCTTTTCAGGTATCCATTCAATTCTGAAAGTTCCGAATGAACCTGCTTCACCATCCTTGCAGGCTGTACATTGGACCACAATCATTTAAAGCTATCGAGAGCATAAATCCACAGAAAATGTAAGAGGGACCCCTGAATGTTCAGCACCTAAAGGGAACAAAATAACGGCCTCCGTGATAGCAGCTTCAAATTTAAAGGTCCAGTTTGCACATCTGTCATGTGTTCAGAAATGTTTCTTTTTGTTTGCAGTTCCTCTTGAAAAGTTGCTCACTGTCTGCAAGTGGTGCCAGATGCGCCCATTTTCTGGCCCTCTAAACAAAGTGTGTGCAAGTCTGAATTGTTGTGACAATACCCTACTACAGATTCAACATGCTACCTGGAACAATGTGAACAAAGAATTTGTAATTCTCCATACACATCTGCTTTCAACTGTATTAACTTTCTCAATCAAAATGCATGACATTCTATGGGTGAAGTGTGAAAAAAAAGAAACCAAGCAAGCCTTTCAAGAAATATAATTGTCTAATGGTTCATTGTGTTCTCATTCCATACCCATCCACACATTTCTCTGTCCTTCATTCCAGAATACCTTTCTTTGGGGATGGTTTTGAAATTCTACTGGACTCACACATATAATGATTAAGACTCATCAATACTGAGATAGCAGGTCACCCTTCTGGCTCAATCACTAAAGCTCCTAGCCCCTGCAATACCATGTCTATTTCTACTGCCTTCTGATTTGCCCACTGCTTCCAAGTGTTGTACTGCTCTGCTTGTATGTGAAGTAGGAAGTACACAATTCAGCAGTAAACTAAACTCCACTTACTTGACCATGGTAGTCAGGAAATAGCGTACAAGCTCCAGGTACTTTATTCGTGCAGGACACATACATATAATTGAGTAGGAATGAAAAAGTCAGTGATTTATGATGCACAACCAAAGGGCAAACAATGCAGAAGTGTGTAATTTTGCTTCAGTCTGACTGAAAACCCCCACCAAACAAAATAGCTGCTCTCTTCACATGATCCAACTAGAATTTCAAATCTAAAGGTGGCAGTGCCATTAGAATGAAAGTCAGCAGAGCAATCAGAATAATGAGGACTATATTTCATAATAAAAACCTGAATAAGTCTTATCCCTATCCTTTTCTACATCATGGAGCCCCTACATTGCCTCCATGTTTTTTACTCTTGTTGCTTTTAGTTTACTACTGAGGTGTCTTTTGGGATTGGAAACAACCTCATTAATTGTCATTTCCAAGGTGTTCCCTAAATTGCTTGATATAGGTACTACATTGCTCTCAGCTGTTGTATTACAAACCCATGACAAATCCTTCTGAAAGTGAGATCAGAAATGTCTATATGCATACAGAGCAGTGGCAAAGACAAATTCTAGCAGTTCATCCTGCAGATAACAGAAAAATTAGAGAAATTACAGGGCAATTCATTGCAGACAATTAGTTGATAGTTTCCTCTGCTAGGATAGTTAGTAATATGGAGAAAGCACTTTAAGTTTGAATAATTATTGGGAAGGCTGGAAGTAAAAACTCAGTTTTTGACGTTGGCCAGGTTTGGTGTTTTACATTTTAGTTTGTAAGCATGTAGCAACTGAGGAAGGAAGCAAAATAACAACTAACTGACAAAACAAATCACAGCATTGGTGATATACTTCGTTCAAGCTTAAGTCAATTATTATTTTATAATTCCACTCATGCGTGTAATAATTCAATCGGGGTGAAATGCTCTTCTCTTTTCACAAGGCTAAAGGAAACTTAACTTGTATAGTGCCTTTTGGATTTCACAGGATATACCATATAATCAAGTAGTTTAGTCATGTGGTTACACATCTGGAAGGAAGAAAACATACCAGTCAACTTGAGCCCAACAAGGTCTTGCAAATATTAATGAGATAATGAACAAATAATCAGATTTTAAATGATGTTGATTATAAAACAAATTGTTGTAGAGTACAAGGAATGACTGACCATCTCTTCTTCAATATAATGCCATTGGATATTTAATGCAAGAGCATCCGATATTTTTGTCTCCTGAGTAAAATGCCGACATATTCAATACAAGCATTTCATAAATGTATCTTTGTTGTGCTACTGATAGAGCGGCTCATACCTCAGCAAACTATGCAGTAGTGTAGCTTATTCTGCAGACAGTTCAAATGGGCTTCAGGTAGCAACTTATCTGATGGTTCGTTACAATATCATGTTTATTTCCTACGTATGCTTGATATAGTTAGTTCAATGAAAATTAGTTGGGATCTACAGCTAAGATATGATCTACTTTGCCAGGTTATCAGCTTAGTCATGTAGGCCAGGGGTCCCCAACCTTTTTTGCATTGTGGACCGATTTAATATTGACAATATTCTTGCAGACCAGCCGACCCAGCGGTGGGGGGGAGTGGGTGGTGGGGAGGGTTGCCAACGGACAAGAGTAGCAGTCAAATACGTTGTGTTTACCCAGAGAAAGACTACAATGACCACGAAGCCTTGCGTGGGCACCGGTGCGCATGCGTGTACGTGCTGATTTTTCTCCCTGCAAATCGTTTTTGGCAATTCCATTCGGCGGTGGGGGGGGGTTGTTAATCACGACCGGAATATAGGTGATAAGTGGCTAATACACTCAATTTTGTTTCTAAAAGGGTTTATCTAACAAATTTAATATAAACACACAGCGCATATTTTCCTCGCATGAAAAGAGTGATATGTCAATTATCAGGGGAGGACAGGGGAGCTTGAAGTAAGTGTTGAACGAACTTCCAGTAGAAGTGGTAGAGGCAGGTTCGATATTATCATTTAAAGAAAAATTGGATAAGTATATGGCAGGAAAGGAATGGAGGGTTATGGACTGAGTGCAGGTCGGTGGGACTAGGTGAGAGTAGCGTTTGGCACAGACTAGAAGGGCTGAGATGGCCTGTTTCTGTGCTGTAAATGTTATATGGTTATATAAGTCACTTATAAGTCAATAGCATCATAACATTTTAAGTAACGTTTGGATATTAAACACACAGCACGTATTTTCCCCGTATGAATATATGAAATCATTGCAACACACCAATATCGCTGAATCAGTGGGACTCCTGGGCTTGTTTTCCCGCAACAACATGGTCCTATCAAGGGGTGATGGGAGCAGCGATACTCGAAAGGGGTTCCTTATGTCCAATGTATTCCGCAATTTAGTTTTTGTTGCATTCATTGCAGAAAACACCGCTTCGCAGAAAAATGTTGGAAATGGAAGCAACGTTTTCAGTGCTTTCATGGATATCGCAGGATATTTAGCCTTGACTGTGATCCAGAGATGTTATGTCACACATACTTTTCATCCCACCGTCGTTTGCAAGCTCGAGGAGTTGATCTCCTTCCCACGCTGACATGGATGATGTGTGGGTAATGACCTCACATGCGTAATGACAGGGAATGAGGAAAGGTTTCCTCGCGGCCCGGTAGCACATGCTGGTACGGCCTGGTACCGGTCCGCGGCCTGGTGGTTGGGGACCACTGATGTAGGCACAAATTTTATCCTAAAACTCAAAAAGCTCCCCATCTAAGGTGTCACAGTTTTCTATATTCAGTGGTCATTTTTTAAAAATAAAATGTTCTTATTAACATGCATTCAATTATTCACCGGACTGTAAAGGAATAAATTTGTGCAACAACTTCATTGGCTGTGAGTTCCTCCTATCAACATGTCCAACTTTAATCTGTCAATGAAATTATTCAACTGAAACTGGATATTACCCTGAGAATGACATAAAATAATCACCACATTGCCATAAAACTCAGCAAAATACTTACATTAAGTTTTAAAAGACAATTCCATTTGTTAATTAGAAATTCAGTTGGAATCTTAGAGGCATCAAATGAAAAAAGGATGGTGTCCAAAAAGTATGAAACTTAAATAAGAAAACAGATTTTATACAACAACTTTTTCCAGAGAGATTGAAGATGTGTTTTAATATAGTTGGCTCATCTGGTAGATTTTTGAGAACATTCAAACTCCCCGCAGACAGTGCTGGATGTTGGGATTGAACCCAGGTAATCAGAGCTGTACAACAGCAGCACTGATTGCTACACCACTGTGTCACCCTTTCAGGGCCATTAAAAAGAAATTGTTATCAAAATCATTTCAGATGAGCATAATAAGTGTTTAATGAATTTTATCTCACAATTTGCCTGACAAGCTAAATCATTATGGAACCCAGTTTAATCTAGCTCTGTTTTACTCAAATGTTCATGATGCTGAAGGAATTTTGTTTTTTGAAGGAGCTGTTAAACTTGACCTTTGAGAAGATTTTGTATTTCAAAGTGCTTTGAGACATAAGAACTGGACTTTGATATTCCAGATATTTATGATTTTATCAACAGATCACACAAATATGAAATCCTATGGGTAAAACTTCTCTGTAACCAGGAGTTACTGGATAGTTTCTCCTTTTATGGCAGGTTTTTTTTCATTGTTGCTTACGACCTGTAGGAAATCTATTCAACTGAACATAATTAGGCTATTTCATTATCAGAGCTATTATGCTATTTGAAGAGACCTCAACAAACTGGATTATTACTGAATAATACACCTCCCCCACTTTACTGACTCCTCCAATTCAACTAAAAGATGCAATTTATTTTTGTTTTGGAAGTTCAAAGGTTAAAAAAACAAATAAAAACATAAATGGTTGAAATACTTTTTTAATGTTTAAAATTATATAATTCCATTTTAGGCAGAACACATCCAACTTCCTTTAAAATAAAATAACCATTTTCAAATTGTTGAAGTTAAAAGTAGCATCAAACAGAGCCAAATATTAGGAACATAACAGACGACAAACACAGCAACAGAGATAATGGCTATATATTTTGCATCCTGACTGGCAAATTTGTCTTCATTGTAAATTACAATGTTCTTCCATTTCCTCAAAAATCCATTGGAGACCAATCCAATTCTTTCTTGTAAAGTGAAAGTTAGTTGTAGCCCAGATTTTGATGACACTGATAGCCAGTATAAAATCCTGTTTCATGTTTAGCTTTCCCAATTCATACTCAAAAATAATTCCCAGCTTGCCTCCAGAATTCCTGCTAACTTCTGGATAAGTTCCATTTTATATCTTTCACAATACTGCAGTTAAGCATGAAATGTCCCGATGAATCACACCTGACTTCACACTGCTACTGTACAGTAAATAAATTAGGTAATTGTAAATAATATCACTATTTGAGAATCGTTAAGCTTGACTTAAAGATGATAATAATCTGTACAAGGAAGAAAGATTGGCATTTATGAACTTCTTTCGTGATCTCAGGACATTCTAAAGAACTGTCAGCTAATAAACAATTTTCTGAGTGTACTAACTGTTGTCAGAGCCAGTAAAGCACAGCAAGCCTCCACAAACAGCAATGTAAAAAAAAATCCAATTGCTATGTTTTTTAGTGATATTGGTTATTACATACACAGAGCAATAGGAACATTTGTTAACGATGCTAATGTTTGCCTAAAAGATTAAACTTGTAGTCGTGTTTCTTCTGAAGCCAGTTTCTGAAAAGAACATCAGGGGCTAGAATTTCCATGAGGGAACTCCAAATGTGATAATGGAGCTTTAACAGGTGATGGGTAATAGCATTGCCTAACTTGCTTGTTCCTGAAAGTTCTTGCTGAATTTCTACCAGGGCTGTAATGGGAGGAAAATTAGAAAGCCTAGAAATTCCAACTGCATATTTTTTCACTATCATTTAAACCATTATGCACATAAATACAATTGCAGCTTGGAACAAGAGATAGGACAGCAGCAGCCTGCACCTGGATTCCAACCTGTATCTTTGGGCCATTGTTTTCCAAAGCTCTTTTCATGAGGATAGAGTTCAAGGGGATATTATATAAGTTTCCTTTAAATGACCTGAGGGAAATACTGCCACACTAAAAATGCTGGAGGAACTCAGCAGGCCAGGCAGCATCTATGGAAAAGAGTAAACAGTCGACGTTTTGGGCCGAGACCCTACACCAGGATTGGAAGGGAAGGGGAGATGTCAGAGTAAGAAGGTGGGGGGAGGGGAGGAAGAAGTACAAGGTAGCAGGTGATAGGTGAAACTGGGAGGAGGGGGTGAAGCAAAGAGCTAGGATATTGATTGATGAAAGAGGTAAAGGGCTGGAGGAGGGGGTATCTGATAGGAAGGGATAGAAGACCATTAAAGAAAGAGAACGTTAGGGAGTGCCATTGGGAGGTGATGAGCAGGTAAGGAGATAAGGTGAGAGAGGGAAACAGGAATGGAGAATGGTGAAGGGGGGCAATTACCGGAGGTTCGAGAAATTGATGTTCATGCCATCAGGTTGGAAGGTATCCAGACTGAATATAAGGTGTTTCTCCTCCAACCTGACTGCGGCCTCATTGTGGCAGTAAAGGAGGCTATGGACTGACATGTCAGAATAGGAATGGGAAATGGAATTCAAATGGGTGGCGACAGGGAGATCCCACATTTTCTGGTGGACAAAGCATAGGTGCTCAGCGAAACAGTCTCCTAATCTACGTCAGGTCTCACCAATGTATAGGAGGCCACAACGGGAGCGCTAGATACAGTAGGTGACCCCAACAGATTAGCAAGTGAAGTGTCACCTCACCTGGAAGGACTATTTGAGGCCATGAATGGTAGTGAGGGAGAAGGTGTAGGGGTTGGCATGGTTCTTATTCTGCTTGCAAGGATACGTATCAGGAGGAGATCAGCAGGGAGGGATGAGTGGATAAGGGAGTTACGTAGGGAGCGATCCCTGTAGAAAGCGGAAAGTTGGGGGAGGGAAAGATGTGCTTAGTGCTTGGATCCCGTTGGAGATGGCGGAAGTTGCAGGGAGTTATGTGCTTGACATGGAGGCTGGTGGGGTGATAGGTAAGGACAAGAGAAACCCTATCCCTGCTGTGGTGGTGCAAGGAAGCGGTGAGGGCAGACGTGCATGAAATGGAAGAGATGTGGGTGAGGGCAGTGTTGATGGTGGAGGAAGGGAAGCCCCTTTCTTTAAAGAAGGAGGACATCTCATTAGCTTTAGAATGAAAAGCCTCATCCTGAAAGCAGGTGCGGTGGAGACAGAGAAACTGAGAGAAGGAGATGGAATTTTTACAAGTGACAATGTGGGAAGAGGTATATTCTAGGTAGCTGTGAGAATCAATGGTTCATAAAAGATATCAATAGATAAGACTGTCTCCAGAGATGGAGACAGAGAGATTGAGAAAAGGGAGGGAAGGGTTAGAAATGGACCATGTAAATTTGGGGGCCGGGTGGAAGTTGGAAGCAAACCTCTCACTGACTGACAGCCAATGGGAGCAGCTATTTCTGATATGCCTGAGCAAGCTGATACCAGACAGGCTGCCACCAATCCCTCAGAACAAGATGGAGATCCCAGTCTTGCAACTTTAAATGGGGCTCATAACTCTATGCTTTGTACTGTCCTATTTCCATTGACAGTTCAGTCTGTGATTCTGGCAAAAATAAAATCTTAGAGCTTTCATTGTGCTGCACCTTAATAGTACTGAAAATTCAAGGTGCAGCTTTTTGAACTTGGGAAAGGAAAACATTAGCAATGGTATTGCGGTTAAAACGACGATTATATTTCACATTGTTTTTGCTTTTGCTACATTCCTGAAGAAAGCAGGCAGCTCATTGCCGTCAGTGAAGTCCTGCGTTGTCATTGGAAATATCACCTCTGCTTTTCTTTCCGCAGATGCTGCCTGCCTGGCCTCCAGGAGATTATTTCCCAATTGAAACAAATTTGCCAACATCTTCATGAAGAACATAAAAGGAAATTTAAAAAGTAAGTGCTGGAAATACTCAGCATGTCAGGCAATATCTGTGGTGAAGGATACTGAAGTAACATTTCAAGTTGATGGATGTAGAATCTGTGTATTTCTTTATAATAGAAACATAGAAACATAGAAAATAGGTGCAGGAGTAGGCCATTCGGTCCTTCGAGCCTGCACCGCCATTTATTATGATCATGGCTGATCATCCAACTCAGAACCCCGCCCCAGCCTTCCCTCCATACCCCCTGACCCCTGTAGCCACAAGGGCCATATCTAACTCCCTCCTAAACATAGCCAATGAACTGGCCTCAACAGTTTGCTGTGGCAGAGAATTCCACAGATTCACCACTCTCTGTGTGAAGAAGTTTTTCCTAATCTCGGTCCTAAAAGGCTTCCCCTCTATCCTCAAACTGTGACCCCTCGTTCTGGACTTCCCCAACATCGGGAACAATCTTCCTGCATCTAGCCTGTCCAATCCCTTTAGGATCTTATACGTTTCAATCAGATCCCCCCTCAATCTTCTAAATTCCAACGAGTACAAGCCCAGTTCATCCAGTCTTTCTTCATATGAAAGTCCTGCCATCCCAGGAATCAATCTAGTGAACCTTCTTTGTACTCCCTCTATGGCAAGGATGTCTTTCCTCAGATTAGGGGACCAAAACTGCACACAATACTCCAGGTGTGGTCTCACCAAGGCCTTGTACAACTGCAGTAGTACTCCCTGCTCCTGTACTCGAATCCTCTCGCTATAAATGCCAGCATACCATTCGCCTTTTTCACCGCCTGCTGTACCTGCATGCCCACTTTCAATGACTGGTGTATAATGACACCCAGGTCTCGTTGCACCTCCCCTTTTCCTAATCGGCCACCATTCAGATAATAATCTGTTTTCCTATTTTTGTCACCAAAGTGGATAACTTCACATTTATCCACATTAAATTGCATCTGCCATGAGTTTGCCCACTCACCCAACCTATCCAAGTCACCCTGCATCCTCTTAGCATCCTCCTCACTGCTAACACTGCCGCCAAGCTTCGTGTCATCCGCAAACTTGGAGATGCTGCATTTAATTCCCTCATCCAAGTCATTAATATATATTGTAAACAACTGGGGTCCCAGCACTGAGCCTTGCGGTACCCCACTAGTCACCGCCTGCCATTCTGAAAAGGTCCCGTTTACTCCCACTCTTTGCTTCCTGTCTGCTAGCCAATTCTCCACCCACACCAATACCTTACCCCCAATACCGTGTGCTTTAAGTTTGCACACTAATCTCCTGTGTGGGACCTTGTCAAAAGCCTTTTGAAAATCCAAATATACCACATCCACTGGTTCTCCCCTATCCACTCTACTAGTTACATCCTCAAAAAATTCAATGAGATTCGTCAGACATGATTTTCCTTTCACAAATCCATGCTGACTTTGTCCGATCATTTCACCGCTTTCCAAATGTGCTGTTATCACATCCTTGATAACTGACTCCAGCAGTTTCCCCACCACCGACGTTAGGCTAACCGGTCTATAATTCCCCGGTTTCTCTCTCCCTCCTTTTTTAAAAAGTGGGGTTACATTAGCCACCCTCCAATCCTCAGGAACTAGTCCAGCATCTAACGAGTTTTGAAAAATTATCACTAATGCATCCACTATTTCTTGGGCTACTTCCTTAAGCACTCTAGGATGCAGACCATCTGGCCCTGGGGATTTATCTGCCTTCAATCCCTTCAATTTACCTAACACCACTTCCCTACTAACATGTATTTCACTCAGTTCCTCCATCTCACTGGACCCTCTGTCCCTTACTATTTCTGGAAGATTATTTATGTCCTCCTTAGTGAAGACAGAACCAAAGTAATTATTCAATTGGTCTGCCATGTCCTTGCTCCCCATAATCAATTCACCTGTTTCTGTCTGCAGGGGACCTACATTTGTCTTTACCAGTCTTTTCCTTTTTACATATCTATAAAAGCTTTTACAGTCCGTTTTTATGTTCTCTGCCAGTTTTCTCTCATAATCTTTTTTCCCCTTCCTAATTAAGCCCTTTGTCCTCCTCTGCTGAACTCTGAATTCCTCCCAGTCCTCAGGTGAGCCACTTTCTCTGGCTAATTTGTATGCTACTTCTTTGGAATTGATACTATCCCTAATTTCTCTTGTCAGCCACGGGTGCACTACCTTCCTTGATTTATTCTTTTGCCAAACTGGGATGAACAATTGTTGTATTTCATCCATGCAACCTATAAATGCCTGCCATTGCATATCCACCGTCAATCCTTTAAGTGTCATTTGCCAGTCTATCTTAGCTAATTCACGACTCATACCTTCAAAGTTACCCCTCTTTAAGTTCAGAACCTTTGTTTCTGAATTAACTACGTCACTCTCCATGTTAATGAAGAATTCCACCATATTATGGTCACTCTTACCCAAGGGGCCTCTCACGACAAGATCGCTAATTAACCCTTCCTCATTGCTCAAAACCCAGTCCAGAATAGCCTGCTCTCTAGTTGCAAGCATAGGCAGTTAGACAGGCAGAGTTTTAAACAGAACAATCTTTATTGAATGTGGTAAGTTTCATCGAACAGCAGTATCATGTACACTCAGTCCTTACACATATTCACAACACAGGTCTGCTTCCATGCCGTATGACTCTAATGCTATAATAAAGATTGTTATTTTTAAAAATCCATATAAACCATCAATTTTTACACACATTAAGTTGTACAATAGGTTAAATATTTACACATGCACACGGTTATAGTTTCAACAATTATCTTTTTTTAATCTCTGGGATTAGCTCAGCTGCAAAGACGTGTATTATGGATGAGATGTGTACACCAGGTGACTGTAATTCAGGTGAGTTACCTCTATCTGTGGGCCAGGTGTAATTCACTTTGCTCTCAGTCTTCTGTATCTCCTGACACATGCCCTGTCCAATGATGGCTGCCTCCTACAAACTACCCAAGAATCCAAATCTTGGCTTGTCCTGCACTTCATCTTTACAAACAACACACAGACACACCAATTAATACTATTTAATCTCCAAGAACATTTTCTTGTCCTTTTTCACCTCACGACTCTAGGTATTTTCTCCTGGTGCCTCCACCTCAAAATTCCTACCTGGTCTGATGGCTGGTGCACATTTACAGTCTCTTCCATTTGAATCTCTCTTATGTTTGCTAACCTCACCTTCTCCTTTTCTTTTCCTCTCCTCTACCTGTCCTTCCAGTCAGACAACAATGAGCTCAGTTGGGTCCACAACCAGCAGACTGGCTGGGGCTGACCTTGTGGTGGAGTCAGGAATAATCATGTGAATAAGAAACTACAATGGCTGTCAATGACTGTAGGACCTCTTGTCCAGCAAATATTTTTCATTGTTTCCCCCACAACCTACTGACAAATTGTAAGCTTCCCCTAATCTAAAGCAAATCCTATTTTGAAGTAAAGAATTTACTAAACTGCATTGATATGAACTATGTACAATAGTCGAATAAACATCATGTTGATCTACATTAGACCTTCATTATAAAGGAACTAACCACAGAGCTCTGAAATGTGCTCTTTAGAGATGCATATCTCAGGGAGCAACACTTATCATCAGTCGGGTGGGGGGGGGAGTGGTTTGAAATGTTCCACCCCAAATGAAAGAACTCAATGTGCATTGAAGCCTCTTTATCAACCTGCATGTATTTTCCTCATTCAAACTGAGAATCTGGGTAGCATAAGGAAATCGCAGTTCACCACCTGATTCCATCAGCAGCATATGCAAAATACTAGAGGAATTCAGCAACCGGCAGTGACCATGGATGCTGTCCCTTTATAATAGAAACGAGGAGGAGTTTCTTTAGCCCGAGGGTGGCGAATCTGTAGAATGTATTTCTATGCCTATTGTGGCCAAGTAATTGGGTATATTTAAAACAGATGCTGATAGGTTCTTTGATTAGTAAGGGCCAGGGAGAAGGCAGGAGAATGAGCATCAAACACCCTTCATTCATTAAACCTTTCCTTCCTGGGACCAACCATGATCCAATGGCCATACAGACTTGAAGGACTAAATGGCCTAATTCTTCTCCTATGTCTAATGGTCTTATAGACTGCAGAATCTATTGTGTCTCCTAATTCCATTATGTGGCAAATAATGTCAGCCACCATACACCAGGAATGATCAGAAACAACCATCACGGCAGCAGTCAATTATCTTAACCAGGGCTCTAATGTGTGCAGTAACTTGAAGGGCAGTCAATGTCTTAGCCAACCGCAGTAGGTTTTGAGTCATACTGAAGTATTTGAGAAACTTGGATAGGTACATGGATGAGAGGGGTATTGGAGGGCTGTGGTCCAGCTGCAGGTAGATGGAACTAGGCAGAAGACCAGGTCAGCACAGACTAGATGGGCTGAAGGGTCTGTTTCTGTGCTGTAGTATGCTACAACTTTACGTCTCTACCCTAAGGAAGCTTAGTAACATTAGTCAGCTCCCTTTGAACTCAACACGACCACTATTTCCAAATAGGTGTCTGCCCATACTTGTTAATTACGGACCTAGGCAGATGACTTTTTGATTATGTAAGCGCATTCCATCTCAACAGAACAATTGACCTTCCTGAGCACATTCAGGTCCTTGTAGCGTGGAGGATACTGAGCAGCATTTTCTCTGTCACTAACTGCAATACTCCTGTGGTTGACATACAGTCACTTGTAAGCATAAAATCCTCGTGCATCATCAAGTAGCTCTGATGCCCCGAGTCAATACTTAACTGTGCTAAGGCATAATATCGATCAAGCTTGCCCAAGTATTGAGGGTGCAGAAAGTACTGTGAATAAAACTAAAACTTGTGACCTTGCCATTGAACACTCCATCATCAAAGAGTTCTGTTTAACATTCCTTGCAGTCCTCATGTAAATTTTTCAGTTTTATCGGTTTGGGTGAATATCACTGAAGCGTTGCATCTTCCCCAATATCCAACTATTTTCTGTCTCTTACAATTCCTCCTCCAGCTGCAAATTAAGGACAAAATTAATCAGTCATGGTAAAAATTATTGGATCTATCTTCCAGATAAATGTGAATGTGGACAATGCTGCTAGACAAGCCAGTGAATAAATGTTTATACTGAGCTAACAACTTGTACAGACCCTCAGGCGCTGTAGTGACACTATGAGTTATGGCACTGGTGAAGTCCAGTGTCCTTTGCTATCCTTCTCCATCAGTATCAGTCATCTCGTACTAACATGATCATAATCACTGGCAGCTCTCTCCAAGCCTTTGAACTTGACCACACATGACAGCTCCCTAGGAATCTGCAGGATTCTCTGGGGTATGCCTATGTAACAGCTCAGCAGTTCCCTGATACAGTTGAACTGAATTTTGCTCACATTTTCACGACCTATTAACAATGATCCACACAGCTGTAACATTTGTCATCTTCAGCGAACAACCGATAACAACCATGATATTTTAATCTCCAAGTTGCTGTTAGCTCACAACCATGGTGCTGAATCTATCCTTAATTCTCAGGGCCTCCTGGTGCTCTGATAGTATTTGAACCCAAGGAACACCTCTCCACTGTCATTTTATACCTTCTTGTCCATCAGTTCCTTGTGACACAGGAATTTCCTGTCAAAGTCAATTTTCGGACTATAAGACCATAAGACATAGGATTAGAATTAGGCCATTCAGCCCATTGAATCTACTCCACCACAGGTAGATAGGGTCGTAAAGAGAGCTTTTGGTACATTGGCCTTTATTAATCAAAGTATTGAATATAAGAGTTGCAATGTTATGATGAGGTTGTATAAGACATTGGTGAGGCCAAATCTGGAGTATTGTGTTCAGTTTTGGTCACCAAATTACAGGAAGGATAATAATAAGGTTGAAAGAGGGCAGAGAAGGTTTACAAGGATGTTGCCGGGACTTGAGAAACTCAGTTACAGAGAAAGGTTGAATAGGTTAGGACTTTATTCCCTGGAGCGTAGAAGAATGAGGGGAGATTTGATAGAGGCATATAAAATTATGATGGGTATAGATAGAGTGAATGCAAGCAGGCTTTTTCCACTGAGGCAAGGGAAGAAAAAAACCAGAGGACATGGGTTAAGGGTGAAGGGGGAAAAATTTAAAGGGAACATTGGGGGGGGGAGCTTCTTCAAACAGAGAGTGGTGGGAGTGTGGAATGAGCTGCCAGACGAGGTGGTAAATGCGGGTTCTTTTTTAACATTTAAGAATAAATTGGACAGATACATGGATGGGAGGTGTATGGAGGGATATGGTCCGTGTGCAGGTCAGTGGGACTAGGCAGAAAATGGTTCGGCACAGCCAAGAAGGGCCAAAAGGCCTGTTTCTGTGCTGTAGTTTTTCTATGGTTTTCTATGGTTTCACCATTCATTCATGGCTGATTTATTATTGCTCTCAAACCCGTTCTTCTGCCTGCTCCTCATAAACTTTGATGCCCTTACTAAGCATGAACCTATCAATCTGTGCTTTAAGTATACCCAATGACCTGGCCTTACAGCTCTGTGTGTCAATGAATTCCACAGATTCGCTACCCACTGGCTGAAAATATCCCAGCTCACCTCTGTTCTAAAGGGATGTCCTTCTACTAGAGGCTGTGGCCTCTGATCCTAGACTCTGCCACTAAAGGAAACAGCCTCTCGATATCTACACCATCTAGGCCTTCCAATATTTAATAGTTTTCAATGATATCCCCCCTCATTCGTCTAATCTCCAGCGAGTACAGGCCCAGAGCCATCAAATTCTCCCTACATGTTAACCCTTTCATTCCGAGGATCATTCTCATGAACCTTCACTAGACCCATTCCAATGCCAGCACATACATTCTTAGATAATTGCTCAAAGTTGCTCACAATACTCCCAGTCTGATGTGAACAATGCCTTATAAAGCCTCGGCATTACATCCTTATTTTTAGACATTAGTCCTCTTGAAATGAATGTTAACATTGCATTTGTCTTTCTTACCACTGACTCAGCCTGCAAGTTAACTTTTAGAGATTTAGGGGCTCCCAAGTCCCCTATGCACCTCTGATTTCTGAATTTGCCCCCTGTTTAGAAAATAGTCTATGCCTTTATTTCTTTTACCAGAGTGCATGGCCATACTCTTCCCTACACTATATTCCAACTGCCACTTCTTTTCCCATCCTCTTACATAGTGAACCAGGAAGGCTAGTTGCTGGCACTGTCCTTTCCCTCTGAAGTAAAAAAGGTCAGGAAATTGTATGTTTTATCACTCCTTTCTTCGTCAGTAACCCTCTCCTCTGGGCTCCTACTGCATTTGCCAAATTTGTCGCTTTTCAAGGTATCTGACTGTGCTGGATTGAATGTCCCTTGAAGGCTTTCACCAGACCTTTGTGAGCAATCTCATTAGCAGATTATGGTACTACTGGACTCATGACCATCTCATATGTCTCTGGCCTTGTCACTTTGCCTTCCTCTTCTGACATTACACCAAGTTTCCCTACATCATCCTAGCATATAATAGTGGTGTTCACATTCAGTTCTTATATGGGTGAATGAAAAATCTGTTTGTACCACTTGAGTTTGCTGATGTAATCCCCAATCCAAATGCTGCCAATAACGCTGCTCTATTTTAACCACACTGTTCTCCATTTTCCACACACTAGATCATTGTTCTGTTGCACCCTCAATCAAACATATCACAAAGTGCAGAGGTGGTGTCTGTGGACTGTGATGTTTTTGTAGGCATTAGTAATTAAGCGGTAGTGGAGTTACAAATAACATCCTTTATTAAAGACAGCACTAAACAGCAGCATCTGGCACAACAATGTATTAAAAGGTCATTCCACATGGTACAGTCAGTTCTCAAAGGCATACTTACACATACACAGTACAATGAATCTCCATCAGAACTGGGAAAAGTTTGAGATAAAGAAATTTCAAAATCCAGAGATAATGGAGAGGGCAGGAATGAAGGGATGTGTTACAATAGAAGGCAGGGAAGGCTAACAGACATCAACATTAAATATTAACTGTTTCTATCTCCACTGACACAGCCAAGCCTGCTGAATATTAGGAGAATTTTCTGGTTTTAAACACGCATTGCCATTATCTGCAGTACTTTGCTTTTGTAGGAATACAAGGAAACAGGGCTTGCGCAGGTTGGAATGCACTTGTAAACAAACTTTCTGGATTGCGCTGCAATACACGGGAAGTCTCATGGGCTTCATCACGGACGATTTTGAAAATGACAATTTTTTTTATACTTGAAGGGAATCCACTGCATGTGGAATCAGATTTGGTAAATTTTTCCCCTAACATATCGATGCTTACAAAACAAGGCACCAAAATTCAAAATAAGCCATTTTTGAATTCTGCTACTTTTCACTGTGAACAACTAAGGAATTAAATATAGTTAAAAAGAACCACAAATATTAATTATTTTAACTTCGTTACTGCTAAAGCTTAAAATAAATCTTCTGATTTCTTCAAATGTATTTTAAATCTAAAAGTTGGCCTTTTGTCTATCATTCTTCAAACTGCACAATCGATTACTAAAGTATGATTATTCAAAAAATTATGCAGTTAAGTTGAGGATTTCAGCTTTAAAAAGGATTGACAGCTCTAATTACTTGATTTTTTATGGGAAGTAGTTGATTGGCACGGGCTCATCTGATCCTAGAGGTGACACGGAACATAACCTTTGAGTTTTTCCAGAAATGATTCATATCCAATCAAAAACCCATGAATAACCATTTCTGACACATCAATACACTAGTGGAGAATCCATTAGTTTTGCAACTGTTATTTATCAGACACTATTGTGCCGCAGCAAATTTATAAGTTAATCCATGTATTATTTTTTTATGCACAACCAGGTGTGGACTATAAACCGTAATTCCTTATGACCAGCTCTTCCCAACATTTTGTTTGCAACCTTATTGCAGTTTATCGCAGTAAGACAGATATTATTAGACAGATAGCAGGTGAATAAAAATCACAAATCCTTAATTTCAAACATAACTCAAAGCTGCAGCAAGTCCTTTTAAATTTTAAAGTCCATATTTCTGTAAGAGTTCAGACTGCCATGGGCGCTTGCGCTCGGGAAACTCCACGGGAATTTTGATATTCCTAAAATCCTGGATACATTTCTTCATTTCATCTTCGACACTCAACTTCTCATTAATTTTCTTTTTGCAGAGGCTTGATTCGCGGGAATTGTTCATCAGCGTTTGAAAAAGTTCACTGTTTCTGCGTTTGTCAGGCTGTTGTAACCACTGAATGGGGGCTTTCTTGGAAGGCCGATCCAGTGTCAAGGTATTAGGCTGAGATGGTGGGGGCTGCGATGTGGCAGCACCATTCTCCTGTGGAGTACTGGCTTCTGACTGGCTTTCACAACTGGAGGTAGAGAGCTCGTTGCAGGAGGTTCCACTTTCCGTCCCTTTCTCGGCCTTGTCATGTTTTCTGCTGTCACACTCAGACTTCGGCGAGGCTGGCCTTTGAAATCCTCCTGTCAAATTCAGAACAGGGCTGATAAAACAAAATATTATTCACAGACATTCCCATTACTTTTGTTTCACTGCATCATGCACAGGTACAAGACAACATAACTATACCTTCCTTTTGGAGTCACTAAGGCAAGATGTGGAAGATCTGTGGCACGACACCCTAATAAATAGTTCACAACCACCTGAGAAAAAATGTGCATGAATTACAATCACTTTCAAAGCCTAACACCCAGTTACACAAGAAATTCTCAGACCTGGGTTTAGGAAAATGATGAGGAACTATTCAATCATGCCATGGCATTAAGTGTAGAAGTTCTTTCAGTGAAGGAATAGGACATGAACTCTGCTTCTATCGTCTTCTGTAAGGTTGTTAATATATAAAATAAACGCTTGCGCAACAATCCGGAGTCAAACTTGTACCCCAAATTACTTTGGGGTATCTTTAATGTAGTGTTTTTCTTTAAAACTACACTTGCAACATGTTTATTTTCATGGTCTCTTTTGTTTAACATTTGAAGTCATATTTTCTTTTGCTACAACTGTAACTTTCATAACATCAGAGTCATAGGGCCTTACAGACACATACAGGGTCATAGAGTACTACAGCGCAGAAATAGGCCCTTTGGCCTATCCAGTCCATGCTGACCCAATCTTCAGTCTAGTCCCATCTACATGTTCCCTGACCATATCCCTCCAAACCACTCTCATCCATGTAGCTATCCAAGTTTCTCTTGAATATTACAATTGAACCTGCATCTACCACTTCTGCTGGCTGCTTATACTTTGAATATTTCACCTTTCACTCTAAACTATGACCTGTAGTTCTAATCTCACCCAACCTGAGGGGAAGAAATTTGCATGCACTCAAACAACCTATACTTTTCATAATTTTGTATATCTCTATAAGATCTCCCATCAGGAAATAAGATCTTTCTAATACCAACTTTGTCTCATTAAGATGAAAGGAAACTGAAGAGAATATTGTGCTCAACCTCTGGGGTCAAATTGTTAGCAAGGCCAGCTTCTCGGCCTTGCTTCCAGCATTGCTGCATCTACATGAACACCTCTGAGACATACTAATGTCAAGATCTCTGATTGAGTGAAACAACCATCAACCTGAGAAAATACATTCAATAATTATAATTGTTTGAGGTCCAACACCTGGTTATTGAAGGATTTCTCAGGTCTGGGTGAGTAACTGATCAACCATCCCTTGCGATATGATGCAGCCTGTCTCTTAACGAAGGAGGAAGACAAGAACCTTATTGTGTGTTCACACCAGCCCTGGAAAATTTGCTTGAAGATTCTTTTTTAAATCATGTGCAAAACCCAATAAATATGACACCATAGTATCAGTCCTGTCAATTTACCTTTTGAGTGATAATAACTATGAGTACTAATGGCCTTTGCTGAGTTGATAAAGGTCTGCTCAATAACACAAGGGTGGAAGATAATCTTTTATTAAAACTCTAATACTTTCTGGATGAGAAAATGATAACTACCTAGCCTCATCTGTAATTGGACCATAAAATTGAAAGGTAAATTTTGTAAGTGGTCGAAGTCTACAGACACATTGCAGTGTAAGTAAATTGTGAACTATTTGGTCAAGAAGCTTGTAACTAACAAGTTCCTGTCTGATGAACAAACCACAGGCTATCAAACCATAAGGAATACAGTTCAAACATAATTGACACACAAAATGCTGGAGTAACTCAGCAGGTTAGACGGCATCTATGGAGGTGAATGGGCAGTTGATGTTTTGGGTCAAGACCCTTCATCAGGATTCATCATACTTCAACAGGACCTGATGAAGGGTCTTGGCCCAAAGTGTTGATGTTTTATCCCTCTAGCCTGACTTGCTGCGTTTCTCCAACATTCTGTATATGTTACTCTGGATTTCCAGCATCTGTGGAATCTCTTGAGTCAAACACAATCGGAACTGTTTAATCCAGGGCTTTAGAATTAGCAGCAACTACAGGCCAATCAACAAGGGATAGACTGGTGGAAGAACCGCATGAGACACACCTGTCAGTCTAAGTGAATGCCAAGGGCATAGGCATTGCTTTGTGCAGATGATAGGAGGGATTGCCTGCATGAAGTTCTGATTATTATCCTTTTAATCACTGTTCAAGGTGTGGTGGTGTGTTTGACAATGATTGCACCATTTTAGGGCAATGTCAAATAACTTATATTAAGTGTTGAACTATCATCCAAAATATAATACTGACCCTGTGTTTATTCCAACTATAATTTCATTCTATTTTTTGTATGATTATTACACACTTGCCTTTTGCTGTCACCTATGTTTTGTTTTTTTTACAGAGGAGTCTCTTAACCCATTTTCTCTACATCTCTAGTTCCTCTTTAAACTCCTCTTGTGTATGTAATGTTCTGTCCATTGTAACACCTTGCACTCCAGATATATTGGATCTATTTTATCATTCCCTCTCATGTCTTACATTAAATTGAAGGCCAGCTCAGGGCCTTGCTCTCTGACATCCACCAACTCTTGAAGTAAATCTATCCAGCAGTGGCCTAACCCAAACCACCCGCAGAAAAGCTGCCCTACTTCAATTCAGCAAAGATCCTGGAAATCACACCAGCCAGCATCTAAGGCTATATTCCCTTGACATGATATTTAACATCCACTGTTCAAACATTTTTTGCCTCAAATGCTTAGAGATGGATTTAAAACTGCTTTTTATACATCATGGTCCTCCTTTCTAAACTGTTCTCAATAAATTTTCAAGAAAAATGATCTGCTTGTGCCACCTGCCAGCTTCATTGCAAGGAGGTGAGAGTGATTGTGGGGAACAATGGATGCCAGAATGCTAGATCAAATCCTCAGGCAGCACTCAGTGTCTGAATCTTAGAATGAAGTGTGCAATGGATGATGGTGGATTGATGCTGGGGAAGAGCAAGGCAGAAGGGGAAAGAAAGGCAGATGGAGTGGACACACGAGAGAGCAGATGACTTTGAGCAGAGCTATGTAGCGTGAACATAAAATGTTAATTTACAGACAATGGGTTTCAGAATCCTCAGAATAAACTGCACAAGATCAGAGGAGCATGCTTCCTGATGGTGCTTCAAGGATATTCTCATTTCACAATAATGTCAGAAAATAGAAAAAAGTACAGAAAGAGTCCAGGAGGGGTAAGATGAATTGACACATACCAATCCTCATAGAGGGACCAGAAGTGGAGAGAGTGAGCAGCTTCAAGTTCCTGGGTGTCAAGATCTTTGAGGATCTAACTTGGTCCCAACATATCGATGCGGTTATAACGAAGGCAAGACAGCGGCTATACTTTATTAGAAATTTAAAGAGATTTGGCACGTCAACAAATACACTCAAAAACTTCTATATTTGTACTGAGGAGAGCATTCTGACAGACTGCATCACTGTCTGGTATGGAGGGGCTACTGCACAAGACTGAAAGAAGCTGCAGAGTGTTGTTATTCTAGTCAGCTCCATCTTGGGTACTAGCCTACAAAGTACCCAGGACATCTTTAGGGAGTGGTGTCTCAGAAAGGCAGCGTCTATTATTAAAGAACTCCAGCATCCAGGGCATGCCCTTTTCTCACTGCTACCGTCAGGTAGGAGGTACAGAAGCCTGAAGGCACACACTCAGCAATTCAGGAACAGCTTCTTCCACTCTGCCATCCGATTCTTAAATGGACATTGAATCTTTGGACACGACTTCACATTTTTTTTAATATACAGTATTTCTGTTTTTGCACGTTTTTAATCTATTCAATATATGTAATTGATTTACTTGTTTATTGATTTTTTTTTCTCTGCTAGATTCTGTATTGCATTGAACTGCTGCTAAGTTAACAAATTTCACGTCACATTCCAGTGATAATAAACCTGATTCTGATTCTCCCACAGATATTAACATTGTCAGGTACTGACTCATCAAATGCAATTGGCTCAAAGTCCCTTCAGGTTTACAAGAAAGAGCCAGGTCAGAGAAGGAAGAGGTACTACCTACAAGTAGCCATCTCCAGACTTGTAAACCACTCTGTGAGGAGCTATCAAAAGAAACACAATGTCAATACACCTATTGTATGTGTTAAATTCCTGATTTGTGCTACTGTTGGGGATTAGGAATAAGTTGCTTGGTAAGGGGTTGGATGATGACGAAGGCAAGGTCAGAGAAGTGGATTGTGGTTGCAGGAAAGGTAAGAGAGACTTCAGATGCTAGAAATCTAGGGCAATGTGCTGGAAGTCCACAGCAGGTCATGAAGCAGCTTAGGTTGAACCAGAAAATTAATGGCGCAAAGAGACGGTGTGCCATAGTTCCCTTGGAGACGTTGGATTGCATAACAGCAGAAAGATATCAAAAGAAGCAAGTGGGCAGTCAGGACATTCTTGAAGAATGTCAATCCAGGTTCCCTCGAAGATATTGGATTGTGCAAAGGATGAGTGGGAAAGCTAGCAAGATAGCACAGTGAAACAGAGAGACACATTGAGGGCAGCTTACAAAACTTCTAAATATACTTCTGAACAACTCTCACTGCAAACTGAAGCCTGTATTTTCACTTGAAGTGACCTACTTTTGAAACGTCTTAATGAACTAGCAATTTCACGATCTTCTGAGGGACTCAGCAGACTTAACTCTCAAGCATGCAGATATAGCACCCTTTAAGTAGACAAAGCTACATCTTCATGGCCAAATGAGAAGACGGGGTGGACTCCACGCCAGACTAAAATGAGGGGTTATGAAACTTCCTCTACTCAGTGTTTTGTTAGCAAATGCATAATCAGTAGAGAAGAAGATTGATGAATTAAATGCAAGACTGCTGTATCAGAGGGAAATGAGGAATTGCTGTGTTTTATGCTTCACAGAAACATGGCTCACTCCGGAAATACCAGATACATCATTGAGACCCAAGGACTTCTCATTGTGGTGCGGTGGTCTTGTCATACTCTTGTTCCCTTGACCTGGAACATCTAATGATTAAGTCCAACCATTCTACGTACCAAGAGAGTTCTCCTCCATGATCCTGACCACAATTTACATACCAGCAAAGGCCATGTTAAGCAGGTACTTGAGGTACTGAGTGCTGCCATCAGCAAACACGAAACAGTCCAGCACAATGCCTTTCAAATCATTGTCAGGGACTTCAATTGGGATTGTTTGAAGAAATCACTGTGCAATTATCATCAACGTATAACCTGCAGCACAAGGGGCCCCAACACACTCAACCACTGCTACATTACAATTAAGAATGCTTACTGTGCCATGCCTAAAGTGCATTTCAGGAAATCAGACTATATGGCTGCCCTCCTCCCTGTATACAGGCAGGAAAGCAGCATCCATCATCAAGGACGTCCACCATTCTAGCAATGCTCTCTTCTCAGTGCTGCCATCAGGAAGAAGGTACAGGAGCCTCAGGACCCACAGCACCAAATTCAGGAATAATTATTACCTCTCAACCATTCAGTGGGAATAACTTCACTTACCCCAACATTGAAATATTCTCATAAACTATGGACTCACTTTCAAAGACTCTCCATCTCATGTTCTTGATATTTGTTGCTTAGTTATTTTTTATTATTATTATTATTATTATTTCTTTTTTCTCTTTCTTTTTGTATTTACACAGTTTGCTGTCGTTTTCACTTTGACTTGTTTGTCTGTCCTGTTAGGTGCGGTCTTTCACTGATTCTATTGTGTTTCTTGTACTTACTGTGACTGTCCACAAGAAAATGAATCTCAGGGTTGAATATGGTGCACATATTTACTTTGATAATGAATTACTTTGAACTTTGAAACTTTGGATAGAAAGTTCAAAGGAAGTGAGGTGGGGGCAGTTGGGATATTCTTCATGCCACAGTTCATTTGGAGATGTTAGATTGTGTATAGTTAGGCACTTGGTGACTACACCTACAAGAAGTGCACTTAGCTACAGCTTCTTTCAGACTGTGTTAAGGTACTGGAGCTGGAGCTGAACGAACTCCAAGTCACTGAAGAGTTGATCAACAGGAAGCTATTTAGCTAGTTAGCTAGTTAGCGGGGAACTAGTTAGACTCAAGGTGCAGGTCACATGTAACTAGGTGACGGTCAGGAGGGGGAAAGGAGATAGGCAGCCAATGCAGAGTACCCCTGTGGCCATCCCCACCCCCACCTCCATTAGCAAGTATACCACTTTGGATACTGTTTAGGGCGGACCTAGCAGAGGAAAGCCACAGTGATCAAGTGACCTCTGGCATTGAGTCTAGCTGTGTGACTCAGAAGGGAAGCGGGTGGAATAAAAGGTTAGTTGTAGTGATAGGAGATTCATTGGTTAGCGGAACAGACAGGAAATTCTGTGGATGAGAGCAAGAATCCCAGGTGGTATGTGGTCTCCTGGGTGCTAGGGTCAGGGTCAGTGCGTCACGATTGATTAGCAGTTAGTGCAGTACTATTACAGCTCGATGCCTTCCCGAGTTTGTAATACAGTTCCAGTGCCAATCTGTAACCAGTCTCTGTACCACTCTATACGGAGTCCCCGAGGAATGCATGGGTTTCCTTTGTGTCTTCTAGCTTCCTCCCACAATCCAACCATGTACTGGGTAGCTTAATTTGTCATTGCAGGTTGTCCTGTGATTAGGTTGGAAGTAATCGGGTTTGTCGGGGGTTGCTGGGGCGGCCTGGCTCAAAGGGCCGGAAAGGCCTACTCCGCGCTGTATCTCTATATAAAAATATATATTTTTAAAATGAATATATCTCAGAGTGAGTCCACAGCATTCTTAGATGGGAGGGTGAGCAGCCAGAGGTCATGGTCCATGTCGGTACCAATGACGCGGGTAAGAAAGATGATGAGGCCCTGCCAAATGCATTCAGTGGGTTGGGAGCTAAGTTAAATGGCAGAACATTCATGATTTTAATCTCTGTGCCATGTGCTCGTAAGGCCATACAGTTTAGCACATGGCTAAGGAGTTGGTGCAGGAGGGAGGGCTCCAGAAATTTTGATGATTGGGCTCTCTTCCAGGAAAGGTGGAACCTGTACTGAAGAGATGGCTTGCACCTGTACCTGATGGGGACTAATATACTTATGGGAAGATTTGCTTGAGCTGCATGAGGAAGAGGGGGTCATTAAACCAGAGTTGCAGGGGAATGGGTACCAGAGTGCCAGAACAGGTAGTGGAATTGTTGTGAGGAAAGATAGTGTTAAGCCTACATACCAAGTCAGGAATAGAAAGATTGAGCATGGTGAGACTGAAGTTCTAAGCTGTGTATATTTCAATGCAAGGAGTATTGTAAGAAAGGCAGATGAGCTCAGAGTGTGGATCAGCACATGGAATTATGACATTGTAGCTATTAGTGAGACTTGGTTGCAGGAAAGGCAGGAATGGTAACTTAGTGTTCCAGGCTTCCGTTGTTTTTGTTGTGATAGAGAGGGATGGATTAAAAAAGGAGGTGCAGCCTTACACGTCAGCGAAAATGTCACGGCAGTGCTTTGACAAGTCAGAGTGGAGATCTCGCCTACTGAGGCCATATGGGATGGAGCTGAGGAATAAAAAAGAAATGGCCATGTTAATAAGATCATCCAACAATCCATAGCATTTAGCGGAGCAAATTTGTAGAGAGTTTGCGGACTGTTGCAAGAAGCATAAGGTTATGATAATAGATGATTTTAATTTCCACATGTGAGTGCAATCCCCATAATGTAGAAGTGCTGGATAGGATATAGTTTGTCAAGTGTGTTCAGGAAAGTTTGTTTAATCAGTACATTAAGATACCAACTGGCAAGATTGTGATACTAGATCTCTTATTTGGGAATGAGACAGGGAAGGTGACAAAAGTTTGTGTAGGGGAACGCTTTGCATCTAGTAATCATAATGTCATTATTTTCAATGTAGCTATGGAAAAGGATAGGTCTAGTCCTCTGGTTGAGATTCTAAATCGGAGAAAGGCCAATTTTAATGGTATCTGATAGGATCTGGTAAGTGTGGATTGGGACAGGTTGTTTTCTAGCAAAGGTGTACTTGGTAAGCATGAGGCCTTCAACAGTGAAATTCAAGATTATAGAGTTTGTATGCTCCTGTCAGAATAAAAGGCAAGTATGACATGTTTAGGGAAGCTTGATTTTTGAGGGATATTGAGGCTCTGGTTAAGAAAAGGAGGTTCTTAGCACATAGAGGCAGGAAGGAGCAAATAAGGTATTTGAGGAGTCTAAAAAATGTAAGAGAACATTTAAGAAGAAAATCAGGAGGGCTGAAAGAGGCATGAGTTTGCTCTAGCAGACAAGGTGAAGGAGAATCCCAAGGACTTCTACAAATATATTAAGAGCGAAAGGACAGTAAGGGACAAAACTGGTCCTCTGATAGATCAGAGTGGCCATCTCTGCATAGAGACAAAAGAAATGGGGGAGATCTGAAATGGAGTTTTTGCATCTGTACTTATTCAGGAGATGGATGGAGAGTCTATAGAATTCAGGCAAAACAGCAATGAGGTCATGGACCATACACAGATTACAGAAGAGGAGCTGTTTGCTGCCTTGAGGCAAATAAGATGGACAAATCCCTAGGGCCTAATGAGGTGGTCTCTCAGACCCAGTGGGAGGCTAGTACTGAAATTGTAGGGGCCCTATCATAGATATTTAAAACGTCCACTGCCATGGGTGGGATACTGGAGGATTGGCGGATGCCTAATGTTGTTCCGTTGTTTTGAAAATGCTCTAAAAATAAGCCAGGAAATTATAGGCTGGTGAGCCTGACAACAGTTGTGGAAAAGTCATTGGAATGTATTCTATGGATCTGGATATATAAGTATTGGACAGATAGCGACTATTAGAGATAGTCATCAAGGTAGGTCATGTTCAATCAAACTTAGAGGTTTTTGAGGAAGTTACCAGTAAGTTAATGAAGGCATGGCAGTAGATTTTGTCTACATGGACCTTAGCAAGGTCTTTGACAAGGTTCCACATGAAAGTTTGGGCAAGAAGGTTCAGTCACATGGTATTCAAAATAAGGTAATAAATTGGATTAGACTTTGGCTTCTTGGAAGGGACCAGATAGTACTAATATATAGTTGCTTCTCTGACTGGCAGCCTGTGATCAGTAGTATGCCATAGTGATCTGTTGTTTGTCATCTATATCAACAGTCTGGTTGATAATGTGGTAAACTGCTTCAACAAATTTGCAAATAACACCAAGATTTGGGTGGTAGTAGACAGTGAGAAAGACTATCAAAGCTTGAAGGATAATCTGGACCAGTTGGAAAAATGGGCTGAAAAATGGTATATTGAATTTAATGCAGAGAGGTGTGAGGAGTTGCACTTTGGGAGGACAAACCAGGGTAGGACTTACATGGTGAGGGAAAGGGCACTGAGGAGAGTGGTAAAACAGAGGGATCTGGGAATACTGATCAATAATTCATTGCAAGTACTGCCACAGGTAGATAAGATCTTAAAGAAGGCTTTTAGCACATTGGCCATCATAAATCAAAGCACTGAGTACAGGAATTGGGATGTTATGTTGAAGTTGTATAAGATGTTGGTGAAGCCTAATTTGGTGCATTGTGTGCAGTTCTTCCATCTACCTACAGGAAAAATATCAATAAGATTGAAAGAGTACAGAGAAAATTTACGAGGATGTTGCCAGGACTTAAGGACCTAAGTTATAGAGGATGGTTGAATAGATTAAGACTTTTTTCCCTGGAGTGTAGAAGAATGAGGGGAGATTTGATAGAGGGATACAAAATTATGAGGGATAAAGATACAGTAGGTGTAAGCAGGCATTTTTCACTGAGGTTGGGTGAGACTAGAACTAGAGGTCACAGGTTAAGGGAGAAAATTGAAATGTTTAAGGGGAATTTGAGGGGAACATCTTCACTCAGAGGGTGGTGAGAGTGTGGAACGAGCTGCCAGTGGAAGTGATGGATGCGTGTTCGTTTTCAACATTTATGAGAAATTTGTATATGCACATGGATGAAAGGTGTATGGGGGGCTATGTTCCAGGTGTAGGTCGATGGGATTAGGTAGATTTATAGTTTAGCACGGACAAGGGCCAGCTTCTGTTCTGTGGTGTTCTATAACTCTATGACTCTAAGAGACAGCCATAGCAATGTAGTAATACAAGTGCGACAAGGAATTGAAGGCTGTGAACAATAAGCAGGACTCACTGACAAAGGTAGATGTGTTGTGCTTCAGGACTAGTTTATCAGATTAAGTCTGGTACTGTAAGTGCATCAGGAAGCTCAGGGCATAATCAACGATGCTGGAGATGGAGAGCTCTAGAAATATGTTCGCACATGTTGAAAATGATAGACACATGATCAAAAATGTAGTGCAGCAACTGTTATTTTCATATATAGTACACTTTAAAAGAAAATAATAATAAAATTTAGCAATATTTATAAATGTAAAATTGAACTGGTTTGCTCTTTGAATTTGCTTCAACCTTTGAAACAGTATTGATGATGCCTGTGTTGATCCTTAAATTGCAACATGTGTAATTGCAGCAAACATTTCTGGGTTTCTGAGCTCTCTTTGGTAATGTTCTAAGTCAACTGCTCTTCCATAGTTCCAGAAAACATTCCTGCAAGCCAATTTCTGTAGAATGGCTCAAGTGGAAAATCCATTTAGCAAATCTGTTGTACTTGCTGAAGTAAAATGGCTTTTATTTTTCAAATCTCTATGGCCAAACAGTACTGGAAATATAAGAACCATTTTAAAAGATCATGAAATTTGGTCAGAGTATATTCAATGTATTTCACTCCAGTATCTGTTTGCAACTCTGATATATTGTATTTCAATTCAACAGTAGATTCAAGGCTCAATTAAAAAGAAAAATATCACAGTGAAAATGTTTGAGCAATACATTGTTCCTCATCTGTTCTATTAGTGTGAATCACAGAGGTGGCACATAAACCACTGGAAATACAAAGATAGATAGCCTTGGGAAAAAAGACCAGTTTTGTGCATGAAATATGCTGAAAAACAGCCAATGGATTTAATACAGGCAATAATGAGATGTTGCACTTTGGGAGGCCAAACCAGGGTATGATTTACACAGTATTGTACTGAGGAGCATTGTAGAATAGAGGGATCTGGGAATACAGATCCATAATTCCTTCAGAGTGGTTCCCAGGTAGTAGATAGGGTTGCAAAGAGAGCTTTTGGCACACTGGCCTTCATAAGTCAGAGTATCAAGCATAGAACTTAGGATGTTATGTTGACATTGTATAAAACTTTGGTGAGGCCAAATTTAGAGTATTGTGTGCAGTTCTGGTCACCTATCTACTAGAAAGATATCAATAAGATTAAAGGAGTTAGCACAGAGAAAATTTACAAGGATGTTGCTGGGCCTTGAGAACCTGAGTTACAGGGAAAGCTTGAATGGGTGAGGTCTTTTTATCCCTGGACTGTAGGAGAATGAGGCCATAGGTTAAGGGTAAAAGGTGAGATGGTTAAAGGGAACTTGAGGGGGACCTTCACTTCTTAGAAGGAGGGGTGAGACTGGAACGAGCTGCCAGGATGTGGGTTTGATTACAAGATTTAAGAGAAGTTTGGTTAAGTATATGGATGGGTGATGTATGGAGGGGTTTGGTCTGGGGGTAGGTTGATGGAAGTATGGAATATGACAGTTTAACTGGGCGGGAGGAGACAGAGCAGCGTGCTGCACGTGCACAGCCCTCTGGTGAAAAATGATATCATATCCATTAAATAGGGGCCATGGATAATTCTGATTAGATGGAGGCATACGTGAAAGCACAGAGGAACATCTGGAGAAATTTCTGAAATGCCAGTTCGCTGCTGTTGTTACCGCGCGGCCGGGAATCTTCTGGAGGGAAGGCCTCAAAATCCCTGGCTTTGCCTGCTGTTGGCGACTGAGATTGAGGTCGAATCGCTCGGACAGAGATGGCGCTCAGTACTTGGTGTCGGAGAGCTGATCGGAGGCTTGAAGTTTTCAGATGACTCAGAGTCGGACTGTGGTTGGCATGGCAGGGAGAGTTTTTCTTCCTTCTCCTGTCTGCGTGAGATGTGGGACATTTGAGGGACTTTGAACTTTTTACTGTGCTCATGGACTTCTTCATCAAGTTATGGTATTGTTGTACTGTTGTAACTATATATTATAATTATGTGGTGTTGTTAGTTTTTTCAGTCTTGGTCTGTCCTGTGTTTTGTGATATCACACCGGAGGAAATATTGTATCATTTCTTAATGCATGCATTACTAAATGACAATAAAAGAGGACTGCGTGCCTTCATAATCTAACTAACTATCATGGACTAGATGCACCGGGAGGACTGTTTCTGTGCTGTAGTGCTCCATGACCCTATGACTCTATGGTTGGCTCATCTGAAAGGGGTAAGACCTGCTTTAAACTCAGATTTAGGTTTCAATTTCAATAGTTGCAATCAGTGAATGATATAATACTGCCTGTTGAGCAGTGTGTCCTCTTGATCCTCCAAAGGTTGGAGTGCCAATCCTGCCTCCTGCTGGCTTCAGATAAAGATCACTGGAGCAGAAAATCACCTGTCCTTTAGATGATCTACCAAGTCCCCCTCATAGATATCTGATCAAGACCAGTTATGTCAAATGTGTCTTTGGAATCCCAAAACAGACATTAACCTAATTGAGATGTGGTATCCAGGTACAAGGAATATCCTTTAACTCCCTTCACCAACTCATCATAGACTGAGGATGAAAGCTACAAACTTCTTGATTAGGGTCCATCCAATCAATAAAAGTCTTAAAAGTTGAGTGGACATTTTACATCAATTCGATCCACTACATTGATTTTTACTTCCTCGGTAAATTGGACAGAAATGAACAGAAACAATCCTTGCTGAGCACTGCATATCTGGAATGAAGAATTAGAAGTTCTAACGTGGGTTGGGAGACAGGATACTCTCACCTCCCAGTCCTATTGATGGCTGATAACTTCACTTTTCAGCCTGACTTCCTTTAGTGGACACTGGTTTAAAACTTTACTGATACTGTACCCTTCTCATTAGTACAAGATGGGTGTTTAATATGCCAGGTTTTATGCAGATGCACCTTACATTACACAACATAATAACAATTATATTGGTACAGACTTGCAGGGATCAAGTCTGATAAAGGTGTTTGGCCCTTGGTGTAAGCCCAGAATAGTTCTCAGTTGAAGGATTGTACTTGTGAGCCTGCAGAGACCAGGGCCTTCCCTGCTAATTGCAAGCTCACTGACCGATAGTTATCTTCAATATTGTTCTACATACTTCACATATGCAAAACAACCTTTAATACTTTCCTTGATGTGTTCCTGTATACTTGTTTCTTTTCAGTTCTGTTAATGGGGACTTGAAATAAAGCTGTTCGGGATAAAGTACTGCATTATGAATAACTTATTACAAGCACTAATTTATTTATTGAGGTTAACTACTGCAGTTCTCTTGCTGATTTGAAAATATTGCCATGCATAGACAAACCATACTAATGTTACTTTATAGACTATGTTTTTGGTTAACTGTGTGAGAATGGTGCAAGATTTGATCTATCACAAGTAGTTAATGGACAAATTTCTTAACGTGGAGTCAATTAAGTCCAATGAACAATGTGTAAAATGGGTAGATGGTAAAACATATCAGTGAGCATTGATTGTCCACCTGTTGTCTAACATTAACAAAATGGAAACTTATAGCAATTTTTTGAAGTGGCATTAACATAACACTTAGTTAAACTTGTATGATCAATGTAAAGGTCACATATATCAAAAAAACTTCCCCAAATATTGATTATGAAGTGTGAATCTGGAAAATATTTGATAAACAGCTGCTGTACATAATTAATTGATAAATGAACTGTGCATCATAAACAATTATCTGGTGAGCTGGTGGTCCCACTGCAACCAACATTGTGATTTCTTGTTTCATATCATCTAAAAAATCTTTAAGTGAATCTACTCAGAAGTTAGGCAGACAGATAATGGGTGATATAGGCAAAAAAATTGTCAACTACAAGGAAGGAATCATAGGATCCTGCGGGACTCAGCAGTCATATCAGTGAACAAGAAGCATCAAATATTGAGACAAATTAAATATTAAGCTGATAGATTAAAGTAATTGTAATTGTTTGAAACCTCATATTCTACTTAGCTGAGCTTCTGTCCACATATCCTCTGCATAGAATACAGTGACCTTTTTGTTTATATGGTATCCAACTCCCCCACTGTTAACGCCAGTCTCAGCTAATCCATTCCCACCTCATCCAGTCTTTCATCTTTTAACCTTGATGTACTTAATTTTTCTGTCACCAATATCCTTTTACTTGCTCTCCTTCATTAACTTGCAGAAGCATCAGATATAGAGTAGGATTATCATTTTTGTGTTAAATATCTTCAAGGTATTGCCTCTGCACTTATGAAGTATCTTGGGAAGTTCTGCTATATTTAAAGTTTTTGCTACTGTATATGAAAGCAAGTTGTTTGCTCACTATACATTTGGGTGACAGACCAATAGGAATTCTGAACGTAATTTATGTGATTATTATTTGGAAGCATTTCAAAAATAGGACAATGCACAGCATGTCGTACTCACTCACAGCTAATAGATTCTGACTTCCATGGTAATTATTAGGGCCAATAGTGAGGCAACAACATCCTCTCTGCAGCACCTCAGGACAGGTTTTGAACATTTTGTACCATGTTAAATTTAACTTAAATGGGAAGGGAATTAGAATGACAAGAAAAATTGTTCAGTAGTCACTAATGTAAGGATAATAGAGGTTGCTGATGTAAATGTAATTTAAAAGTATACTGCTTGCCATTTTTCTTCAGAGACAATGATGTCCGAATTCATGATTTTGAATTATGGAACTGGACAATATAGAAGGAACCTAATTCTGCCCATCAAGTCTATAGATTCATAGAATTATACAGAATGGGAACAGGTCCTCTTGCTCAGCGTGTTCATGCCAACCAAGAAACCTGTCTAAGCTAATCCTATTTGTCTACCTTCTTCCCTCTAAATGTTTCCTATCCATGCATCTGATATTTTCTAAACATTTTAAATGTACCTGCATCTACTACCTCTTCTGTCAGCTCATTCCATATACCCACCATCCTCTGTAGGAAAATCTTGTCCTTCACATCCCCTTTAAATCTACTTCCTCTCACCTTAAACCTATGTCCTCTGCTTTCTGACTCCCCATCTCTGGGAAAAAATTGCAACTATCCATTCCTGTTATGGATATTCATTGTCCAGGGCTTGGGGTGCCTTTTTTGCAGAGCTCAGCTTTCTAACACAGCAGCTGATACTTCCAGAGATCAAAGGGTTGATTTTGAGTGAGTTAAATTCGTAATCAATATTTCTTTGGGAAGCATGAGCCAGTCTTTAGTTCTTAATGTAAATAGCAAGCAATAACCAGCTTGAAGTTAAAAGGACAACTTTGCAAACAAACAGCACAGGGCTGACTGGTAAGGAGATGCAGTTGTAAAACAATGGGGTTATTTTAATTTGACTTGCATCAAACCAGACAACACTGGCTAAGTTAATTAGTTCAAGGAAGCTTATGGACTAGACTGATACTATCACTTAGCACATCAAATAGCTGATCTATTGGGAGATTTGTGTACTTAGTGAGTCGGCCCTCATGAATCAATTTTGGGTGTCTGGGATCTCTGCCCCCCAGAAGCTTTTAGACCATATGTGTAAATTTCTCAATAAAGGTATCTGGAAAAAAACTAACATGATTATGATGTCACAAAGTAGTGAAAAAGAAACAGTATAAATGTAAAACAGCAGTCAGGCTTGTTAGGAATAGTTAAGAAATGATGAGAGGAATAATAGGAAGACTAGAATCTAGAGTGATTAAAGTTCATATCACTGCCTTTGATTTCTGTGATGGTGATTTGTTCATCTGTAACCTGTTGATATGACTATTTAGCTTACAGGAATTGTACCTGTGTTTTGGAAATCCTCAGTGTCTTAGAAATAGTTTGTAATTTGGAAATCCTCTGTGAGCTTTAAATGTGTTTTTATCTGAATTGAAATGTGTATCACTAAAAATAAATGAACTTTCAAACTACATTGCTTGCTGTAAGTATCTCCTCCTTGGTGGGAAGTGGAAGGATAAACAGAAAAGTGATCTAGCCTTTGAAGAGTAGGTGGCTACGCTATAATCTCCCTTTAATGGGGGTAAATAGGGCTTAAGATCTTTATTTGAGTTCAAATCATTATGGACAGCAAATCAAATACCATCACACTCTATTTATGTTTTTTTCTAAATCTCTGTAAGGTCACTCTCAACCTTCTTCACTCCTGAAAAAACAATCCCCGCTTATCCAATCTCATTTAACTCAAGCCCTCCAGTGCAGGCAACATGCTGATGAACCTTTTCTGCACACATTCTTCTTATAGCAAGGTGACCAGAAGTGCATACAGTAGCAGTTGATCTTGCATGCAATTTATTTGCAATGTACTTTCTCCTTCATTTATTCATCCAATTCCATTTTAATTGAACTTGTTTCATCACTTCCTATGGCAGTCTATTCCAAGTTCAAATCACACTGCATAGAAGAAAGCACCTTCTCGTATTTTTACTCCTTGAGCTGGTCAGCTTCAAATTTGTGTCCCCTGCTTATTAACACTTCAAGTGCTGTAAGTATTTTCTCTTTGTCTTTTTATCTAACCCCTTACAATTTTAAATACTATATCAATTTTCATTTTAGCCTACCCTGCTTCATTTCTCCAGTGCATCAACATACCTATAATTTCAATTTACTGATTGATATTATTCAATCTCTACTGTACTCCCCCCAAGACTTCAATGTTTTCACTGCAATGAGGCGTACAGAAATGGATACCAATGTCCCAATGTCTGATGCTCCTACTACTGCTGATTGCAGTGTTACTCAGAGTCCCTTGATTCCTTTCATCTTCCATACATGATATTTTCATTAGACTAGGAACAAACTAAAGTCTTATATGGATTCAGCATAAAGTTCTGTCTTTATCATCTATTGCTTCCAGTCATAAATCCCAGGATACCAAATCACTATTAATTGCTTTGTTATCCATTTCTATCACCTTAAAACATTACAGAAACATCCTCAAATTTTCTTGCACCTTGTTCAAAATTAGACTGTGAAACTTCTTTTACCCAGTTTCAATTTTTGCCATTGAAGTCAACCACCTCACACCAGCCTGCACTGAATTTTGTTTGCCATGAACGTATGTATTTCACCGGTTATTGTCTCCTCTGTGCATCACTGAATTTCCCATCATTTATTAATTTGTGACACCTATAGCATGAAGAAATTACACCCTGTTCTCATTACTAGACATGGTCAAAAATAGCCAGTCACCATAACTCCATTGTATCAATACTGTGATTCCTAGGGATTCATTTCTGCTAAGTGGTTTATAATATGACACTTTATCAATTTCATTTTGAATATCAGAATTTTTAATATTAACATCTCTGCCCACTCCATGACTGTTTTAAAAAATCTTAGTCAAAAATAACTTTCCTCAAATAACACCTACAGTTTAATGTACAGTCTTGTTAAAGAGGTTGTCAATTTTCTTCTGAGTTTGTCTGTAAAGCTTTGTGCCGCCTTCCAACTCACCAAACATTCTTGATGTTAATCTGGCAGGAATATAATTGCCCTTCTTTTAAGCAATGTGTAACAGCTGAGTCCTTGGGCCCCAAGTTCAAGTTCAATTATCATTCAATCATACATAAATATGACCAAATAAACAGCAGTCCTCAAGCCAAGGTGCAAAACACATTACCAACAGCACATAGCACAAATAGCACATATGGTTATGAAAACAGAAAAAACATACAATCACAAAGACTGTGCAATGTAGCCCAAGTCCCTGCTGACATGGCCAGGAGATTGATGGTCAGTTTTCTTGGTCTAGATTGTTAATGTGATTAACAGGACATATTGGAGAGACATCAGTCTCTCCAATGAACCAGTGAAATAGACCTGCAGTATTCTTCATTACTTATGTCCAACTGGGTCTTGCCATCACAATAAAAATGTCCAAGGCAGTTAATCACACCGTACACTGCCTCAGCGCAACAGTGATACACAACAATTCCAGATATCACAATAGCGGTATGCAACAAGTCCAGCTCCATCGCCATCAAGTAACTCGCTGATGGGATAATCCTGCAGTACCTCATGTTCTTATTATACAGCAGTGCCTTGCGATCATTAACGAGAAGTAAAGGGGCATCAGTTACACCCTTGTTTGGACCCAGAGTGATTGTTGCATCCAAGCGTACTGCAATCTTAATGGAAGCACTGTATCTAAGGCCACTGCGTCTGAGCACAACATCATCTTACCAGAAGAACGAGCCTCATATCCGAGGAGGTCTGTAATGTTAGCACAGATCTTTTGCTTAAAAATGGCAGTTCTGCCAATTACATGGTTGTACATATTATGAAATCTAATGGTGAAAGCACAAATGTCCAGACTTCTTTCTCAGCACTTAAGCTGGGAGATGTTCCCACTGGATTTGTGCTAACTGAATTTGACAGATATCCAGCAGACACATTGATTCTAATAGAGAAATTCAGTTAGACAGAGAAAGCCAAATACAAACTATTCAAAAAATGTGTTGATTTAAATGTATTTATTTGGTTTTAATTGTCTCCCAGAATTTCTAATTTTTTTTAACTTAAATATTACTAATTTTCAATATTTTTTTGCACATTTTTGAATGTTTGTGATTGATTTAATAACAATGGATGAACCCAAAGCACCTCTTCTTTAAAGGCTGTATTTTGTTTTATCCCAGGTCTGTCTACTGATCTTTAATGCTGATTTACTGAAAACATTTTGCTCTTCAGTTCACCAAAGTCTGCTTCTTCTCTCGTCAGATATTTTTCTTGTAAACGGATCTGTTACCTTATCCCAATGGTTTGAGGCCAAAGAATTATGGCCAGTGGTGTAACAACTTGGCACTTGTATCCTTGGTGGCTGGCTAGACAGAGTATGGTTTTGTAAGTTTTCGGTGCAAATATAGATAGAGCCCAGTGTTAAGGAATATTCTGGAGTTATGTGAATATAGCAGACAGCAATTCAAATGAGAACTGGTCTTCAGTTCTTGATGTAATTTGCAAATTGTAAGCAATAGTTTGAAGTTAAAAGCACTTCATTGCAAATAAGCAACATTGTCAGTGGAGCACAGGTGGACCCCAGCATGGGGCTCAAGAGATGTAATGTAAAACAAATGGGGATATGTTAATTTGCTTGCATCAAACCAGGCAACATAGCTAAGTTATCTGCACCATTGTAAATAAGTTCAAAGAAGTTTCCAGACCAGACTGATACTATCACTTAGCACATCAAATAGCTGAAATATCAATAGTTCTGGGTGTCTGAGATCCCTGTCCCCAGAAGTTTTTTAGACTATATGAGTGAACTACTTTGTCACAACAAAGGTCTTTGAATATTCAAAGGTAGCTCCCATGGTATATATGTAATTCAAAGGAAAGTATACTCAACCCACAGTACTGAAGTCAACAATGTCCTTGTAACTATTGAAATTGTATTGAATTATTCCATTATTAAGGACCTCCAGCACCCAAGGCATGCCCTTTTCTCACTGTAACCATCAGGTAGCAGGTACAGAAGCCTGAAGGCACACACTCAGCGATTCAGGAACAGCTTCTTCCCCTCTGCCATCTGATTTCTAAGTGGACATTGAACCTATGAACACTACCTCACTTTTTAAATATATATTCTGTTTTTGCACAATTTTTAATCTATTCAATACATGTATACTGTAATTGATTTACTTATTTAATTATTATTATTTTATAATTATTTTTTCCCTTCTTCTTTTATATTATGTATTGCGTTGAACTGCCGCTGCTAAGTTAACAAATTTCATGGCACATGCTGTTGACAATAAACCTGATTCTGATTCTGAATTACCTACTATTACCTTTGATCTTAAGTGTATGTATGTGATGTACTTTGAGTTTGTGAGACTCTATCTAGAGGTTCTCCAGAAGAATGCCTCCTTATCGTGATGAATAAAGGCATATATATATATATATATATATATATATATATATATATATATATATATAGAAATACACATACACATACATACATACATATATATATCTCACCGGCTTCAGTGTTTTTCTGATTACTTTGCTCACAGTCACAACAACCACCAGTTTTGATCAGAAAGACAATTCATTGTGTTAGCCGTTGGCCATCAGCTGAAAGGTAACTACTAGCAGAAGTTGAAGTTTTGGATGTTTCCAAGTCAGAGGGAGATCAGGGCTCCTCAACAATTTGAAATATTATTTTACTCATCAATATAGAATGCTTCCCACACAGAGCCAGAGATTTAACCACTGTAATGCTGCTAGTTCTGATATATTCATTGTTTCCTAAAATCCTTTTTGATATAATCACTTTGATAACATCTCCTTCATTGGCAAACTCTGTTACAATTCACGTCTATTAACTGTTGTGCTTTCTGCATCTACCAATATTTCTCCTTGGCATTAATCAGCTCCTTACCTGACAATGCTGTTGCTGTCAATATATTTGAAATGGACCACGAAAATCCATTTTAGGTTTGCTACCATATTTGTCCTCTGTTCTCAGTCTTTGCCCTTCTCCTCTCAGTGCTTTATTATTAAACAAGCTCTTGTTTCATTTTCCACTGTACATCTGTTATGCATAATAAAATAGAAACAGGAGTAAGAGTAGGCCACCTAGTCCCTCCAGCCTGCTCCATTGTTCATTTAAATCATGGTTGATTACTTCAGTGCACCTTCCTGCCAAGTCCCCAAATCCCTTGATTTCCTTGGAGTGCACAAATCCATCGATCTCAACCTTGACTATGACAATTCACCTACAGACCTGTCAAGGTAGCATTCTAAAAAGTCACTACCCTTAGAGACAAAATGCTTTCTCATCTCAATTGTAAGCAACTGAAAACTTTTCTTGAAACTATGCTCGAGACTCTAGCCAGGAACGTCACTGAGCATCTACTTTGTCAAGTCCTCTGAGAGGCATGAGTTTTGATAACATCTCCTCTTATTCATCTTTTACAAAGTCATCATGTTTTATTTGTCCCCCATGAGTCAATACTCTAATTCCTGTTATGAATCAACATCAAACCAATTATAGTTCCCTTTTAAAATCCATCTGCTCCAACATCTATTTCTAACATAATCATGAAGCTCTGTTCCACAGATGCTGCCTGACCTGCAGAGTTCTCCAGCTGTTCCTCCAACCGCTTGATTTTTGCTGCCGATTCTAGCATCTGCAGTCTCTTGTGTTTCCTAGTTCTGTTCTCTTTTCTGGAAAGGTGCTATTAATGAATATAAACTCATCCTTTAAGACCATTCATTGCTCTGTAACACCTCTGTCCGTTCATATATAAATCAGCTTCCCTCAGCCTTCTCTAACTCAATCATCTCTGTCGGTTGATGCAGAAAACATAAAGTCATTAGATATCCCATCGGCCTTCTCTAAAGAAGCCTAATTAATCTTGTAACAGAAGAAACTAAAAGGGCAATACGGGGGGAAAAGATTAGGTACGAAGGTAAGCTAGCCAAGAATATAAAGGAGGATAGTAAAAGCTTCTTCAGGTATGTGAAGAGGAAAAAAAATCGTTAAGACCAAAGTTGGGCTCTTGAAGACAGAAACAGGTGAAATTATTATGGGGAACAAGGAAATGGCAGACGAGTTGAACAGGTACTTTGGATCTGTCTTCACTAGGGAAGATACAAACAATCTCCCAGATGTAATAGTGGCCAGAGGACCTAGGATAACAGAGGAACTGAAGGAAATTCACATCAGGCAGAAAATGGTGTTGGGTAAACTCATGGGACTGAAGGCTGATAAATCCCCAGGGCCTGATGGTCTGCATCCCAGGGTACTTAAGGAGGTGGCTCTAGAAATCGTGAACGCATTGGTAATCATTTTCCAATGTTCTATAGATTCAGGATCAGTTCCTGTGGATTGGCGGGTAGCTAATGTTATCCCACTGTTTAAGAAAGGAGGGAGAGAGAAAACAGGCAATTATAGAGCAAACAACAGGAATTCTGCAGATGCTGGAAATTCAAGCAACACACATAAAAGTTGCTGGTGAACGCAGCAGGACAGGCAGCATCTCTAGGAAGAGGTACAGTCGACGTTTCAGGCCGAAACCCTTCGTCAGGACCAGTTAGTCTGACATCAGTGGTGGGGAAGATGCTGGAATCAATTATAAAAGATTAAATAGTGGCATATTTGGATAGCAGTAGCAGGATAGGTCCGAGTCAGCATGGATTTATGAAGGGGAAATCATGCTTGACTAATCTTCTGGAATTTTTTGAGAATGTAACTATGAAAGTGGACATGGGAAAGCCAGTGGATGTAGTGTACCTGGACTTTCAGAAAGCCTTTGATAAGGTCCCACATAGGAGGTTAGTGGGCAAGATTAGAGCAAATAGTATTGGGGGTAGGGTACAGACATGGATAGAAAATTGGCTGGCAGACAGGAAACAAAGAGTAGGGATTAATGGGTCCTTTTCGGAATGGCAGGCAGTGACTAGTGGGGTACTGCAAGGCTCGGTGCTGGGACCGCAGCTATTTACAATATACATTAATGATTTAGATGAAGGGATTAAAATTAACATTAGGAAATTTGCAGATGACACGAAGCTGGGTAGCAGTGTGAAATATGAGGAGGATGTTATGAGAATGCAGGGTGACTTGGACAGGTTGGGTAAGGGGCAGATGCATGGCAGATGCAGTTTAATGTGAATAAATGTGAGGTTATCCACTTTTGTGGCAAGAACAGGAAGGCAGATTACTATCTGAATGGTGTCAAGTTAGGAAAAGGGGAAGTACAACGAGATCTAGGTGTCCTTGTTCATCAGTCACCGAAAGTAAGCATGCAGGTACAGCAGGCTGTGAAGAAAGCTAATGGCATATTGGCCTTCATTACAAGGGGAGTTGAGTATAGGAGCAAAGAGGTCCTTCTGCAGTTGTACAGGGCCCTGGTGAGGCCACACCTGGAGTATTGTGTACAGTTTTGGTCTCCAAATTTGAGGAAGGACATACTAGCTATTGAGGGAGTGCAGCGTAGGTTCACGAGGTTAATTCCTGGGATAGCGGGACTGTCATATGTTGAAATATTGGAGCGACTGGGCTTGTATACACTGGAATTTAAAAGGATGAGAGGGGATCTGATTGAAACATATAAGATTATTAAGGGATTGGACACACTAGAGGCAAGAAACATGTTCCCGATGTTGGGGGAGTCCAGAACCAGAGGCCACGGTTTAAGAATAAGGGGTAGACCATTTAGAACAGAGTTGAGGAAAAACTTTTTCACACAGAGGGTTGTGGTTCTGTGGAATACTCTGCCTCAGAAGGCAGTGGAGGCCAATTCTCTGGATTCTTTCAAGGAAGAGTTAGATAGAGCTCTTAAAGATAGTGGAGTCAAGGGATATGGGGAGAAGGCAGGCACTGGATACTGATTGTGGATGATCAGCCATGATCACAGTGAATGGCGCTGCTGGCTCAAAGGGCTGAATGGCCTACTCCTGCACCTATTGTCTATTGTCTATTGTAACTGTAGACTCCTTCTCCTAGATGCATTCTCCTAAATCTCTTCTGCACCCCCTCTAATGTCTTGACATCCTTCCCATAACAGGGTGTCAAGAATTAAGTACAATTCTCCTTTTAAGGCTGGGCCAGAGTGTTATTAAGATTTGTCCCGGGGCACGAAATATAACATGTGTTATAGCTCATACCTCTATTGATACAACCTAGAGTTTTGTACGCCTTTTTACTATTTTCTCAACCTGCATTGCCATTTTCAATCTGTGCACACATGCACAAATCCTTTTGTTCCTGCATTCGTTTTAGAACAGTATCCTTTGTTCTGTATGGTCTTTCTTCTTCTTCTTGCCAAAGCTCATCACCTCAAATTTCTCCACATTAAACTTCACCTGGCATATGTCTGCCTGTTGCAACAGCCTTCCACCACAGTTAATCTGTCTTTGCCATTAATACAACAAATCTGTGCTGGCTTTCCTTAATTATTTTGTGTTCCTCCATTTGACCACTAATTGTGTTTCTAAAGGCTGTCCCACCATTATTTCGCTGATTACCCAGTGGTTAATGAACATAACCTACCACCTTTATGAACACAGAAGGAATATTGGTTAATCTTCAGTCCCCCCAATTTCCTTACAAATTTCCTGCAACGTCTGGGTTATATGTCACCTGGCCTGGTTGACTTTTAAGTTCAGCCAACTTTTCTGGTATCTCCATGCTGTGAAAAATCAACATATCTAGTTTCTATTGCAGGTTGCCCTTCACTAATCCGGCACCATTGGGACCTGAGGAGTGCTGGAGTAGTGAAAATGCCGAATTACAGAAGGATCACATTAAGCAATAGCTAACCGCCTCATCGTACCTTTAAAATATCATGTAAATAAATGAGTGGCAAGTGAAATTTTAATACACGTGTCCCCCGCTTTTCGAACGTTCGCTTTACGAAACCTCACTGTTATGAAAGACCTACATTAGTACCCTGTTTTCGCTTTCAGAAGGTGTTTTCACTGTTACGAAGAAAGGCAGCGCGCGATAAAAAATCAGCTTGCGATAAAAGGCAGCGCACACCCCGAGCAGCCACTCTCCCCGGATTCGGAACGGCACTGCTTAAACACGTTGCATTGAGCAGCCATTGGCAAGATGAGTTCTATGGTGTCGGAAAAGCCTGAAAAAGCTCGTAAGGGTGTTACACTTAGCGTAAAACTAGACATAATTAAGCATTTCGATCGTGGTGAACAAAGCAAGGACAAAGTGAGTTTGGCTTGTGGAAGCTGACGAAGATGATGTTGAAGAGGTTTTGGCATCCCATGACCAGGAACTGATAGATGAAGAGCTGATACAATTGGAAGAGGAAAGGATAACAATCAAAACCGAATGCAGTAGAAAGTGAAGTCGTCCAGGAACTGAACGTGAAGCAATTGCGTGAGATTTTTGCTGCAATGATAAAGTACGACTTTAATTTTGAAAGGGTACGTAGGATTAGGGGATATTTATAGGATGCTTTCAGTCCTTACAAAGAACTGTGTGATAGAAAAATGCTCGAGGCTTAGCAGTCAAGCAAGCCTTCCACATCAGCCACAGCAGATGACGAACCTCGACCTTTGACATTGAGGCAGGCAGTCATAGGAGAAGATGAGCTGCCTGCCCTTCTCGACGATGAGATGACACCCCCGTGTCCCAGCACCCCAACCCCTGGGCCCCGGACAGATACTGTACCGATTCGTGGAGAATGCAGCAGTAGCCGGGAGGCACACGGCACATCTTTAAGAAAAAAGCCGAAATAAACATGCTAATTAAGTAGGTGCCACATAGCACATAATTGTCGGCCCAGATCAGTGCCGATGCAATCAGCAATTGCCTCTGATCTACGCCAACATTTACATGCCGGGCAGCACCTAATTAATTAGCATGTTTATTTCGACTTTTTTCTTAAAGATGTGCTGTGTGCCTCCCGGCTACCCCTGAGTACTTCGCGGCAATGTATCAGTTGGTGGCCAGGACGGTGGGGGCCACTGCACCACCCAGCCTGCGATGACTCAGTCTAACACGCCATCATCAGTGTGCTCGATGTCTTCCCAATTCCGGTAAGTGATACTACACTGTATATACATTATTTCTACTTTATATAGGCTGTGTATTTTTACGTGTTATTTGGTAGATTTGGCAGCTTCATAGTTTAAAGGATACTGGAGACTGAGTTTATGACAACAGCGCTTGCGTGAGATTTTCGCTACGGTGATCTGTGCAGGCAATCATTGTAGAGAAGTATTTCTACTTTATATATGCTGTGTATTTATCATATCATTCTTGCTTTTACTATATGTTACTGTTATTTTAGGTCTTATGTACTATTTGGCATGATTTGGCAGGTTATTTTTGGGTCTGCGAACGCTCACAAAATTTTCCCATATAAATAAATGGTAATTGCTTCTTCGCTTTACGACATTTTGGCTTACGAACTGTTTCTTAGGAACGCTCTCCCTTCGGATGGCAGGGGAAACCTGTAAAGTAATATACTGTACAGACACAGATAAAATAAAGGGTACAGGTAAATGTACAGGAATTAACTTATACAGAAAAGTTGAGCACTTTCGCTTCTAAAGTGAGATGTTTAATATACCTTCAGGCAAAGTTACATGTCTGCAAGTGTGGGGTTGTCAGGATCATCAACACCTTACATCTCGAAAAATGAGTGAAGCATCAGGAACTGGTGCTGAAACTGGCACAACAGTTTCTTCAAAACTTGGCGAACTCGTCAACAAACTCTGCTGCTGCTTCCTTGTCTGCTGAACGTTTTTCACCACACACTGCACAAAACTGTAAGCTATGATGCTGCTTGAATCGATGAAGCCAGCCTTCACTATAGTTACACTCATAATCTAGTCCTAGTTCTTCATGAAACACTTTTGCTTGTTCCTTCATATCTCCTGTCTGTGCTTACAAGAGTGCGCCAACACGTGAACAGATCTAGCGCAACCAAAACAATGCGCAGCAGATTTGGACTGTGGCCTGGGAAATTTGAAATCACAGTTGTGCAGAAAATTTGAAATCAGTGCTGGATTATCGAAGGAACCAGATTTCAGGTCGTCGGATTAGTGAAGGTCGATTGTACTTTGTAAGTACCCCCCTCCCTGAAGAAGACAGATGCAAAGTACATTTAGCAACTTAAAAGAGGCCCTAGCATCCATGTGCAGGTTTCCCATTTTTGTTCTTAAAGTGCCCCAGTCTTCAATGTACTGATCTTTCACAGTTTATATGCCTATGGATTCACATTTATGTGGGCATCAGATTTTTTCTTACATATTTGCTTTATCTTTCCTAATTATTTGCAATTACCCTCTGGTTCTTTCATGATTAGCATGGTTCTCACTGGCACTCATCACTTGATATATTGCCTATAGACTTTTCTTTTGCTTTATCTTTCTCAATACCTCTTTTGCCATTCAAGTAGTTCTGCAATTGCTTGTTTTTCCTTTGTCCATACTGAGATTATGCCTCATCTGTGCCTGAACTATCTCTTTGTTAAAGACAAATGGTCTCTTGCAGTTTTGCCTGCTAACTTTCACTTCCACATTACTGTGCCTGATCAAAGGCTATCCCAGTTCATTATTTTACCAGTTAAATTTTAAAGTCTGTCCCGAGCCTTGTGGCCCATCAGGCCGGTGCTTATGCCGGTTTCTGTGGCGTGAAGTGACTGAGAGTACAAGACTCCCTTACCCCCCCCCCCCCCCAGATAGGACACCAGTCTATCGCAAGGTTAACCCCCAGCATTTCGCCAGTACCCATTTTCAGCTTGGTGGACTGGAGCAGTGTGTGGTTAAGTGACACAACACGCTGCCTTGGCTGAGACTCAAACCCACGACCTTCAGATCGTGAGCCCAATGCCCTAACCACTTGGCCATGCGCCACGTTATTTTACCAGAGACAGCTTCATTTTATTTTCTATATTTAAGCAACATTTTATGATATCTTGATCTCCATGCTACCGAAATTTGGTGCATTGGACCACATGGTAACATTGCACTGGCTTCATTAAATACAAGCAGCAAACAAGCAGGTCATGCAAATCAGACTTTGTTGGCAGTTTAAACAAGAAAATTTTGCAAAACTGCTTGGCTGGAAATGCTATTTTACAGAATTGCTTTGGTTTGATTCGAGAAAGTTGAAGAGTACTTTGGGTCTCTAATGCCAAAAACTGCCATTCCCAAAGTAGCAAATGCATTCCGCTTGACATAAGGTGAACAAGAAGCCAGTGTAATTCTAGCTGGTGCGGTAGACAAATTGGAAATTGTGCTTGGAGGAATTGTATCCATTAAACCACAAAAAAAGACTTGCTAGATGCAGTTCCTTCCAGTACCACAGCATCTTTAAAACTGTTTTACAGCTAATAAAATTAATAGTTTAGCTCGCAAATTTTAAAGAAATTGTCTTTATCCAACCTCCCAAGTATCCCAACCTGCAGAAGGACTCACATAATAGCTGCAACTTCAGGATGCCAGTTTTGTTACATTAATATTTGAAAAGATAAGACCGCATTGCAAACTTCTAACAAAACCCATACCAATCATGAATGTTTCATTAATTAGAGAGTCGCAAAGACAGACACCCAAATCTCACAGTTTGCGTGATTCAACTTTGAAAGTCTCTTACAAATGAAAAGCATTACACTGAGAATTATTAAAGATTTTTCCATCATTACAGGGAAACTAAGGTCGTCTTGCAGATCTAGGGTGATATAATGGCTTTCTCTTGCCTGCTCTCTTCATGTTGTCAGTCACATTTATCAATTCTTACACAGCACCAATTTATCCACTCTTATACAAATAAAACAGATCAAACTGGTGGCTTGCAGCCAAAATCCAATATTCTGCCGTTGTAGGAATTTACCAAGCATATTCTCAACTGTGCTCAAGAAGGATGTTCAATATTTCAATACCCCTTTCATAGCAAAAATGAGGAAAATCTAGATAGATTGAGGTGATTGCACAAGTTAACATACAGAGCAGGAAGCAAGTAATGGCTGGCAAAGCTTCCTGTCTGTGGTGTTACATACCTCAAGGAGATCTGTGATTTCCTTTGTGAGAATGATGTAATGGTCTTTTGGAGGTCACCTGATGTAATTTTCCCGCCAATGTGACATCACATGATGACATGTGCACATGGGTATATAAGGGAAGACCCCAGATGATGCAGTTAGTTTTTAGTTTTTAGTTTTCCAGCTAGAATGCTACTGTGTCTCCGTTTCTGTTGCATATTTGTTTTTATGATGCAGTTTCAGTTTTAAAATGGGGTGTTGCGTTCTGTTGCAAGGTACAATAGTGCTGGATTGGCAATTTTTGCTAGATGTGTTGATGTACCTTATTCCAGCCGTAGTACGGGAGAGTGAAGACTTTATCAAAGTACAGGACCTGAAGGATTGAGAGGAGTTCGTTTTGTTTGACAGTTTAACAAAGTATCGAACTTATTGAGTCTTCGTTGAACGAGTAGTGGCCTGCATCGTAGATAACTCTTGCCAAAAGAGCAAAGAGTTCATGCAAGGTTTGCTCTCTGGAATTTAAGGTCAGTTGTTTTAAACTGTTTATTTCCGGCATCGTGAAACCTTTGGACAGAACCAGCAGGAAAGTCGCGTCTAGGAAGAAATCCTTCTCCAGCGAAGTCTCTCCCAATTGAATGTATAAATGTGTTGGACTTTGGAATTTACCATTTTAAGAACTATATTTGACTTTACCGCTTTAAGAACTGTTTTCGCATTTAACGCTTTAAGAACCATTGTCAAGTGACGATTTGTTGAACAGCTGCATAGCGGTTAACTTCCGGTTAAGGTTTTTGTTTGGTTTTTTTATTGTTTATTTGTGTTTAATAAACGTTTGGTTGTTTTTATATAACCTGTCTCGATTGATATTCATTGATGCCGGTTATGTAACAGTGGAAACAAAAGGACTGCAGGACAAATCTATAATTTGATTGTCTTCTCATGAAAGCTCTGGAATTTCTAACTGGACATTGCTCTCAACTGTTGTATAATAGATCCAGTGTATGGATGCAAAAGCAAACCTCAATAGTGAAAAGTTATAATGTATATGGGTCAAGGGCACATATTTCTCCCAAGATTAATACACTTCCCCATCATTTTACCTCAACTAACTTATATACTGCATCCCAGCATATTTTAACACTGAAAATAATCCGATTCATATTTGAATTAATCAAACAGTTGACTTCCACAGGTTCCAAAGGGAGGTATTTCCAAAGAGATCTGCTTCCAAGGACCAACTTATTAAATTCTCTTGATCACCGCCACACAATTAAAATCAGTCACCTGAATTTCAAGAGTCTTCATTTAAAAGGACCAGTGGTCCAATTAATGAGCACAGTTCTGATACTTTCAAGGTGAGAGAAGAAAAATCTAATAGATGTTTTCAGGACAAGTTCTGTTTTACCCCATATAGAGAGTGGGAGGTGTCTGGAACATGCTGTCATGGGAGGCTATACAAGGAATGTTTATGAAGCATGTGTATGCATGTGTAGTCAGATATGCAGTTCAGATTGGCATCATGGTCAGCGCACACATCATGGGATGAAGCGCCTGTGCTTGTGTTATCTGGCCCTATGTAACAAATCAAACACAACAAAAGAGGAAATTGTACAGAAGTTTCTGTGCTCTCATAATTTGCTAGTGGCTTTGGGGAGTAATCTCTGGAGTGCCTCTGTCTAGGTGTATCCATCGACAAGTTAAAATATAATTGGGGGAAAATTTCTGGATGCCAAACATTTAAAAAGGATTTGTGTTGGAATTAGAACAGATGGCTTATCAGTGTTGATTAAATTTGATGGAAAAAAAAGTTGCTAGATAGGAGTAATTTAGCTTATAAGAGTTGTACGGATTGATTCTGTGTGCTGTCCCCTCTAAGATGTTTTCAATGCCAGAGGTTTGATCATGTAGCAGCTGTGTGTAAGGGTAAAAAATGGTGTGGTAAATGTGGTGGAGAACATGATTATGGCAATTGTGGAGATGGCATTAGGCTAAACTGTAGCAACTGTGGAGGAGAACATAGCGCTGCCTATGTAGGGTGTCCTGTAGATAAGAAAGCATATCATATCCAGAGGCTCTGTAAAAAGTACAGAAGACAGTGTCAATGGGATCTATTAACATCCCGAATACTGATAGTTTAAAGACAGTGTGTGAAGTGCATAATTGTATGACAAAGGATTCTCTAATTGTTGATACACTAAAGTTAAATGGCAGATGTGGAAAATTGTGCAACACAAACTAAAAGCAGGACATAAAAGCTAAAATTATTTTAAAAGCTGTATAAAGACATCTAGAGATAAAAGACTTGCAGTAACTCTAGAAGTTAATTATGTTGCCTGACAAGGAGGAGTAAATGATCTGACTGCAAAGAAGAGTTGTTAATGATATTTCTAAACTTACAATGGGATGCTGCAAGCCTGTTAGCTGATGGTCAAGGCTTTATCTATTAAGGATTTAACAAATAAACCTTATCTTACGTGAGGTGATTGATAGGTTCGTGGCCCAAGATAGTAGGAGTCAATTTTAGAAAACCTAGCATATTTATTTTTCAATATAGTCCCCTGCTACATGTACACACTTAGTCCAGCGGTCGTGGAGCATACGGATCACTTCTTTGTAGAAGTGGTCCACAGCAGGGGTGATTGATAAGTTCGTGGTCCAAGGTAGAAGGAGATGAGTTATACAGCTCTTGTTACATGCACATGCAGTTCAACTCTTCAAGTGAAAATGCAGAAAATTTGAAGTTTCTCCTCATCTGTTTCTACCTTAGGCCACAAGATTATCAATCACCCCTGCTGTGGACCACTTCTGGAGGTCCAAGATGCTGACTTCTACAAAAAAAGGGATCCGTATGATCCTCGACCGCTGGACTAAGTGTGTAGATGTAGGAAAAATAAATGTGTTAGGTTTTCTAAAATTGACTACTTCTACCTTAGGCCATGAACATATCAATCACCCCTGTATGTGTACAAGAAACCTGGTTGAAATTTAAGATGCAAGGTTATGTTGATATAAGAGAGAACAATAAAGAGCGGCTACTTTTGTCAAAAATGAGATAGCAGTTTTGGAGATTGGGTTGAAACTTGGGCAAAGAATAGTAAAATACAGATAATAATTTTTTATGATCCTTGTGAAAGGTTAAAACCTGATATACTGGAAAATGTGCGTGGAACTAAGAAAAATTAGGTCATATGGTGTGGGAATTTTAATGCTAATAGTATTATATGGGGTTAGTGACAAAACTGTGAGGTTGTATTTACACAAATGTGAATGGGACAGTGGTAAAAGACTTTCTCTAAGTTTGATGGGCTTGAATGATGGTGGGAATTCAAGAATAAATCTTGAATTTAACAACACTATTTCTGCTATAGACATTGTGTTAGTATCTGAAGATACAGCAAAGGTCTGTAACTAGGGACTGTATAATGATGCAACAGTGGGGAGTGATCATTTCCCCGTTATCTGTACAATGGGAATAGATGTGTTTCCGAGGAAAGAGTCTCATTATCTCCAGATGGAATTTTAAAAAGGCAAATTGGGATGTAGTTGATGATTTATGTGTGAAGGTAGATTTCCTGATCATTTGGTTTGAGGGGATATTGAGCTGAGTAATAATAGCTTGTGCTCTGTACTCAACTCAATAGCTAAGGAATCAATTCCCAGATTGTTTGGAGATGATAAAAGGAAATCTTTTCCCTGGTGAAAATAAATGAGGTTGAAAGTTTAAGCAAATCCGCTGATAGAAAGGTTGTGAGTGGTGGTAAAAATCTTCTGAGGTGTATATATTTCAATGCTAGGAGTATTGCGGGGAAGGCGGATGAGTTGAGGGCGTGGATTGACACGTGGAATTATGATGTTGTAGCAATTAGTGAAACTTGGCTACAGGAGGGGCAGGACTGGCAGCTTAATATTCCAGGGTTCCGATGTTTCAGATGTGATCGAGGCAGAGGAATGAAAGGTGGGGGAGTAGCATTGCTTGTTAGGGAAAATATTACAGCAGTGCTAAGGCAGGACAGATTAGAGGGCTTGTCCACTGAGTCCTTATGGGTGGAGCTGAGAAACAGGAAAGGTATGGCCACATTAGTGGGATTGTATTACAGACCACCCAATAGTCAACGAGACTTGGAAGAGCAAATCTGCAGAGAGATAGCAGGCAACTGCAGGAAACATAAAGTTGTGGTGGTAGGGGATTTTAATTTTCCATACATTGATTGGGACTCCCATACTGTTAGGGGTCTACATGGTTTAGAGTTTGCAAAATATGTTCAGGAAAGTTTTCTAAATGAATATATAGAGGGACCAACTAGAGGGGATACAATATTGGATCTCCTGTTAGGAAACGAATTAGGGCAAGTGACAGAAGTCTGTGTAGGGGAGCACTTTGGTTCCTGTGATCATAACACCATTAGTTTCAATTTGATCATGAACAAGGATAGATCTGGTCCTAGGGTTGAGGTTCTGAACTGGAAGAAGGCCAAATTTGAAGAAATGAGAAAGGATCTAAAAAGCCTGGATTGGGACGGGTTGTTCTCTGGCAAAGATGTGATTGGTAGGTGGGAAGCCTTCAAAGGGGAAATTTTGAGAGTGCAGAGTTTGTATGTTCCTGTCAGGATTAAAGGCAAAGTGAATAGGAATAAGGAACCTTGATTCTCAAGGGATATTGCAACTCTGATAAAGAAGAGGGAGTTGTATGAAATGTATAGGAAACAGGGGGTAAATCAGGTGCTTGAGGAGTATAAGAAGTGCAAGAAAATACTTAAGAAAGAAATCAGGAGGGCTAAAAGAAGACATGAGGTTGCCTTGGCAGTCAAAGTGAAGGATAATCCAAAGAGCTTTTACAAGTATATTAAGAGCAAAAGGATTGGAAGGGATAAAATTGGTCCTCTTGAAGATCAGAGTGGTCGGCTTTGTGCGGAACCCAAGGAAATGGGGGAGATCTTAAATAGGTTTTTTGCGTCTGTATTTACTAAGGAAGCTGGCATGAAATCTATGGAATTGAGGGAATCAAGTAGTGAGACCATGGAAACTGTACAGATTGAAAGGGAGGAGGTGCTTGCTGTCTTGAGGAAAATTAAAGTGGATAAATCCCCGGGACCTGACAGAATGTTCCCTCGGACCTTGAAGGAGACTAGTGTTGAAATTGCGGGGGCCCTGGCAGAAATATTTAAAATGTCGCTGTCTACGGGTGAAGTGCCGGAGGATTGGAGAGTGGCTCATGTTGTTCCGTTGTTTAAAAAAGGATCGAAAAGTAATCCGGGAAATTATAGGCCGGTGAGTTTAACGTCAGTAGTAGGTAAGTTATTGGAGGGAGTACTAAGAGACAGAATCTACAAGCATTTGGATTGGCAGGGGCTTATTAGGGAGAGTCAACATGGCTTTGTGCGTGGTAGGTCATGTTTGACCAATCTGTTGGAGTTTTTCGAGGAGGTTACCAGGAAAGTGGATGAAGGGAAGGCAGTGGATATTGTCTACATGGACTTCAGTAAGGCCTTTGACAAGGTCCCGCATGGGAGGTTAGTTAGGAAAATTCAGTCGCTAGGTATACATGGAGAGGTGGTAAATTGGATTAGACATTCGCTCGATGGAAGAAGCCAGAGAATGGTGGTAGAGAATTGCTTCTCTGAGTGGAGGCCTGTGACTGGTGGTGTGCCACAGGGATCAGTGCTGGGTCCATTGTTATTGTCATCTATATCAATGATCTGGATGATAATGTGGTAAATTGGATCAGCAAGTTTGCTGATGATACAAAGATTGGAGGTGTAGTAGACAGTGAGGAAGGTTTTCAGAGCCTGCAGAGGGACTTGGACCAGCTGGAAAAAATGGGCTGAGAAATGGCAGATGGAGTTTAATACTGACAAGTGTGAGATATTGCACGTTGGAAGGACAAACCAACGTAGAACATACAGGGTTAATGGTAAGGCACTGAGGAGTGCAGTGGAACAGAGGGATCTGGGAATACAGATACAAAATTCCCTAAAAGTGTCGTCACAGGTAGATAGGGTCGTAAAGAGAGCTTTTGGTACATTGGCCTTTATTAATCGAAGTATTGAGTATAAGAGCTGGAATGTTATGATGAGGTTGTATAAGGCATTGGTGAGGCCGAATCTGGAGTATTGTGTTCAGTTTTGGTCACCAAATTACAGGAAGGATATAAATAAGGTTGAAAGAGTGCAGAGAAGGTTTACAAGGATGTTGCCAGGACTTGAGAAACTCAGTTACAGTGAAAGGTTGAATAGGTTAGGACTTTATTCCCTGGAGCGTAGAAGAATGAGGGGAGATTTGATAGAGGTATATAAAATTATGATGGGTATAGATAGAATGAATGCAAGCAGGCTTTTTCCACTGAGGCAAGGGGAGAAAAAAACCAGAGGACATGGGTTAAGGGTGAGGGGGGGAAAGTTTAAAGGGAACATTGGGGGGGCTTCTTCACACAGAGAGTGGTGGGAGTATGGAATGAGCTGCCAGACGAGGTGGTAAATGTGGGTTCTTTTTTAACATTTAAGAATAAATCGGACAGATACATGGATGGGAGGTGTATGGAGGGATATGGTCCGTGTGCAGGTCAGTGGGACTAGGCAGAAAATGGTTCGGCACAGCCAAGAAGGGCCAAAGGGCCTGTTTCTGTGCTGTAGTTTCTATGGTTCTGTGGTGAATGCATGAATGGAGAAGAGCTGTGAACTAGCTGAATAAAACTGTTAAGAAAGTTAAGCAGTGTTACTCCTATTCATCTTTCATACAATATAAGAACTGAAGCTAGTTAGATTTGGTCCAGTCAGCACTGGACCAAATCCCCCAACAGCCTATTCACGAGGAACTAGATGATGCTCCCTCGATAGATGAAGTCAAGAAGGCTGTCACGCAGATAGGCAGTGGCAAGGATGGAATACCTGCTGAACTGTACAAGGCATTCAGCAAGGAATCACTTGAGGCTTTCCACAGCACCCTGACTAGCATTTGGGAAAAAGAAGAGATGCTCCTTAACCTGAGAGACACAACGATAATTGCCCTCCACAAAAATAAAGGTTCAAGGACTGACAGCAGGAACTACGGAGGCATCTCACTACTTTCTATTGCCAGAAAAATCCTCGCCCGCATCATTCTCAACAGACTGATTCCAACAGTGTCAGAAGAGAACCTTCCCGACTCGCAATGTGGCTTTTGTCCTGAACGCAGCACTGTCGACATGATCTTTGCAGTGAGACAGATACAGGAGAAGTGCCTGGAACAGAACATGACATTATACTCTGTCTTCATTGATCTGACGAAGGCGTTTGACACGGTCAGCAGAAACGTGCTGTGGATCATCCTTAGAAAGCTTGGCTGCCCGCAGAAATTCACTACACTCATCTGCCTGCTCCACGATGGTATGACAGGAAAAGCGTTCTCAAATGGTTCCCCATCTGAGACTTTCAACATCTCAAATAGTATGAAACAAGGGTGCATTCTAGCACCAGTGCTCTTCAACCTCTTCTTCACCCGAATGTGGAAGCATGCTGTTCAGGACCTAGACCTGGGTATTTACATAAGATATCACCTAAACGGATCGATGTTTGACCTGAGACCTTGCTGCAAAGACCAAAATGTTGAGAAGGCTCATCGCTGAAGCCCTGTTTGCTGATGACTGTGCCCTCGTGGCCCACCAGAAGAACCACCTGCAGACGATTGTCGACAAGTTCTCTGCAGCCTCAAAGCTGTTCGGCCTGACAATCAGCCTCAGTAAGACAGAAGTTCTCCTACAACCTGCACCAAACAGTCACCCTCCTCAGCCATGCATCACCATTGATGGCACTGTCCTGAAGAATGTGGAGAGCTTCAAGTATCTAGGAAGCACCATCTCCAGTGATGGATCCCTTGACAAAGAGATCATATCACGGATCCAGAAAGCCAGCCAGGCACTCGGGAAAATCAGTGTCAAAGTTCTGGATCACAAGGACATTCAGCTTTCAACCAAGCTGAAGGTGTACAAGGCTGCAGTCCTTACCCCTCTCTTGTACGGCTGCGAAACCTGGACCCTGTACCGCAGCCACATCAAACAGCTGGAGCAGTTTCACATGCGCTCTCTGCGGTCGATCATGAGGATTTGATGGCAGGACCGAATCACCAATCAGGAGGTTCAAGCATTGAGGCAAGGATCCTCCAGGCCCAGCTACACTGGACTGGCCATGTAATCCGCATGGGTGAAACAAGAATCCCCAGGCAGCTGCTCTACGGTGAGCTTGAGCATGGCAGTCGCAATCAGGGCCACCCCAAAAAAAGATTCAAAGACAATCTGAAATCGTACCTCCAGCCTCGACAACTTGAGGAGTCCGCAGCCAACAGGGCTGCGTGGTGTGCCCTGACCAGAAAAGCTGCATCTGACTTTGAGGATGTCCGAAATCAGCGCCTTGCAGCAGTACGAGACCGACGCCACAAAGCTGTGTATGCACCTGTTGTAACAACTGCCATTCCATGTCCAACCTGCAACCACATGTGTGCTTCGGCCTTCGGCCTCCGAAGCCACACGCATATCCACAGATAACTGCACAATGTTTAGTCCTCCTCGGACCCCAACAGACAACCACCAATGGTTGGGAGAAGGTCATATCTACTGATTCATAAAAGCTATTAGCAAAAAAAAAAGTGTAGATAGTTCAAACAATTTAAGTAAAGAGGGGTCTTGTAGAGAAACAGTTTTGGAAAGCTACCTCAGATTGCTGAGGAAATAGAACGTTCCATTGCCTGCTTGGATGTCAAACTTACATTGTCTGAACTTAAAAGGTCTATTAATGGCGCTGGTCAGACATCACCTGGGAAAAGAAATTGTTATAATATGCTTACACAGTAATTGGATTTGAAACTTATGTTGGTTTTGGAATTCTTTAATAAAATATGGATTGAAGGGCAACTTCATACTTCCTGAAAACTAGCGGTTGTTACCCCTATACTTAAGCTTGGTAAGGATCAATCTGATCCTTCCAGTTATAGACCTGTTTGCTAACTTTACATGTATGTAAGATATTGCAATGAATGGTTATAAGAAGGCACACTTATTTCATGGAAAGAAGTGGAAATTAGCTGCAGACCAATCTGTACTTGGGGTTAAATTTGGAATCTGATATTCATAAAGCCCAAGTTAATAAAGAATCAGTAGCCACAGTTTTTTTTTGAAGTGGAGAAAGCTTATGATATGTTATGGTGACAAGAATTGCTGCTTAAACTGGAAAAGATGGGAATAGGCGGTAGAATGTTCAACAGGACTCAAGTTTTTTTTATGCCACAAGAAGATACAAGTTAGGGTGGGAATAACAGTCTCTAAGGAGTTTGAGAAGGAGAATGAGACTCCACAGGGGGAAGTGTGTGTAGCCTATCCTTTTTAATATTATAATTTATGAAATTTTCTCAAAGGGCTCACACAATTCCAAATTGTAATATGCTGATGATGATGCAGCATGGAAGAGAGCAAAAATATAAATTATATAGTTCAGAAAATTCAGGCAGCTATTAATGAAGTAGAAAATGGGGATGTCAGTAGGATTTTTAATTTTCTGTGGCAAAGACGCAAGTGATTTGATTTTACTGAAGTTAAAAAATATTACCCCCACAATTGATCTCAAGTTGTGTCATAAATCTCTGAAACAAGACGCAATGGTACAGTTTCTAGGTATCTGGATGTACACAAGGCTAATGAAGAAGGTGCATGTGAATCAAATTCTAGAGAAGTGTAAAAAAGCCCTTAATATGCTCAGGTGCATAGTTGGGTGTGATTGGGGTGCGAGTAGGAGGTCACTTAAACAAACGTATATTGCTTTAATCCAATCTGTTTGATCTGTCTTTGATTATGGATGTTCTAAGTCAGCATCACTAGTGTTGTTAAAGCCCCAAGATAAAGTTCAAGCTCAAATGTTGAGATTATATTATGGTCCTATTAATTCATCACAAATTTTGGCATTACTGGTAGAAATGAATGAAGTACATTTACGTTTACGAAGGTTACAGTTAGCTTTGGCTTCTTGGATAATGTAAGAGGACATAAGGTCGGTCATCCAATATTGACAACATTAGTATAGTGTTGGGAGCACTGTAATCATAAGATCTACAGATTTAAATGGATGAGAAATGAATGGGCACCAAATCTTGGGGTTGCTTAATGTGGATTATGGTCCCAGTGTACCCCATCTCACTCCTCCATGGTTTTTCCTTTTGCCTATGGTAGATTTGGCCTTCAGGAAAAGATCAAGGTGAGTGATTGTTTATCAGTGGCACAAGAAGTTCAGCAATAAATGCAAGGCAGATATTATGGATTCTTGCATATCTACACAGATGGTCAAAAGATCCAGTGAAAAGTTGCATAGTTGATTGTTTGTTCCAGAGTTTCAGAAATCATCATTGGAAAAGTATCAGTTTTCATATCTGAGATGGTTGCTATCATTTTGGCCTTGCAATGGGTCGAAGAAGTATGCCTTAGTTATGTACTTCTGTGCTGGATTCATTCTGTTTTGATGCCTATTAAGACATGTTACATACGTCAAGGAGATCTTGTGACTTTCTTGTAAGAATGATGTACTGGTCTTTTGGAGGTCACCTGATGTAATTTTCCCGCCGATGTGAGGTCACATGATGACATGTTCACCATGGGTATAAAAGGGAAGACCCCTGGTGACGCAGTTATATTTGATTCATGATTAACATGGGCAGACCATATCAGGAAAGTTGAGAAGAAATGTAAAAAAGTAATAAATGTGATGAGATGTTTGACTGGTAGGGAATGGGGAGCAATTTGTTCAGCTTTGAAGAGAATGTATGTGGCTTTAGTAAGGTCTGTATTGGATTATGGAAATATAGTATATGGATCAGCAGCTAGGTCTCTTATAAGGAAACTGGATGTGATTCAGGCTCAGGCCTTGAGAGTGTGCAGTGGGGCTTTTAAAACGTCACCACTGTCAACCCTACAGGTAGAAATGGGAATAATGCCTTTGGAACTAAGAAGGGTGCAACTGATGGCAAACTACTGGGCTAACTTGCAGGGGCACAATGATTCTCACCCTACTAAAGGAGTGTTGCAGGAGTGCTGGGAAAATGGGTGGTTTCAGAGGGATACCTTTAGTCGGGTAGGGAATGATATAGCGAAAGAATGTGGAGTATTTGATCTGAGGATAATTCCTTCAGTAGTTTATCCGGTTGTAGCTCCATGGAAGCTTGTATGGCCTGACATAGACTGGCATTTGTTAGAAGTAAAAAGGAAAGAAAGATATAAAACAGATTTGGTAAATGCATTTAACTGTCATGTGATGGAAAAGTATAGTGATTATACTCACATTTATACAGATGGTGCGAAGGAACCTGAAACAGGAGTGACAGGGTTTGGGGTGGTAATACCAGTAAAAGAAATTGGAATCAGCAGAAGAACATCTAATAAGTTAGGGGTGTTTACAGTGGAGATGCTGGCAGTATTGGTTGCGTTGCAATGGGTGCAGAAAGCCAGACAAGCCAAAGCATTGATATGTTCAGATTCATCCTCAGTTCTAGCAAGTTTAAGGTCTTTTCACACAAACAGTCGGCAAGATGTACTTTATGAAGTCCTTCAGTTAGTTACAAGAATTGCAAATCAGGGAGGTCAGGTAAAATTTCTATGGGTTCCAGCACATGTAGGGGTGAAAGGGAATGAGAGGGTGGATGAGTTGGCAAAGAGGGCGTTAAAGAAAGAAAATGTGGAAATGCACATTAGTATCAGTAAAGCAGAGGTTAAGTGTGTAATCTGGGAAAAAGTCAACCGAATGTGGCAAGAAAGATGGGACAGGGAGGGGAAAGGGAGGCATTTATATCAAATACAAAAGAGTGTTGCAGTTACTAGAGTAGGTAATGAAAACAGAAGAGAGGAAATTGTGTGGACTAGGTTAAGGCTGGGGCATTGTGCATTAAACAAAACATTGAAAATGATAGGGAAACACCAGACAGGATTGTGTGAGGAATGTCAGGAAGAGGAGTCAGTAGAACATGTAGTTTTGTGTTGCAGGAAGTATGGGATACAGAGAGAGATGATGAGAAATAAATTAAGGGAGTTGGGGATGCAGGAATTCACATTAAAAGGGTTGCTGGGCATGGGTGAGAGAGCACAAGTCCGGGTATTTTTAGCGTTTTTAAGGGGTACAGGGGTTTTTTATAGAATATGATGAATAAACAGGAATAGGATACTAGGATGGTCAAAGATGGGAGGGTGAAGTGTAGGTTTGTGTGTGTGTGTGCGTGTGTGTGTGTGTGTGTGTGTGTGTGTGTGTGTGTGTGTGTGATTGGGTGAAGGGATTTAGAATGTATGTCTAGTGCACATTCTGGAGCAGAGGGTGGCGGTAATGCACCATTAAGCTGGATGCCAACCGCCGTAAAACAAGATACAGACAGACAGACGCAGTTAGCTTTCCAGCTAGAGCGTTAGCCTGAGGCTCCGCTCCGTTGAGTGTTTTTATCTATGACGCAGTTTCATTTTTAAAATGAAGTTTTACGTTCTATTGTAAAGTACAATAGTGCTGGACTGGCAGTTTACCCATTTCTGCCAGATTTGTTGATGTACCTTTTCAGTAGTATTGGAGAGTGAAGAATTTATCGAAGTACAGGACCTGAAGGATTAAGAGAAGTTTGTATCGTTCAGCAGTTTAACAAAGGATCGACCTTATTGAGTCTTCGTCGAAGAAGTAGTGACCTGCATCGAAGATAACTCCTGCCAAAAGAGAAGGGAAGTTCATGCAAGGTTTTCTCTCTAGAAATAAAGGTCAGTTGTTTTAAGCCGTTTATTTCCTTCATCGTGAATCCTTTGGACAGAACCAGCAGGAAAGTCGCGTCTATGAAGAAATCCTTCTCCAGAGAAGTCTCTTCCGATTGAATGTATAAATCTGTTGGACTTTCGAATTTACCATTTTAAGAAATGTATTTGACGTTACTGCTTTAAGAACTGTTTTTGCATTTAACTCTTTAAGAACCAGTACCGAGTGGCGATTTGTTGAACGGCCGCACAGAGGTTAACTTCTGGTTAAGGTTTTCATTTTTTTAATTGTTTATCAGTGTTTAATAAATGTTTGGTTGTTTTTATATAACCTGACTCAATTCATATTCATTGTTGACGGTTACGTATTATATATTGTGGGGGCTCGTCCAGATTTTGTTCCAAATTTTTGAGCTTAAGTGCTTGTTTAATTGCCACTCTGAATTAGAAAAGGAAATACCCAATTTTTTTTTAGTTGATTGGTGTGTGAGTGGTATTCAGCAGTAATGAATATTGACGACTTTATGGATTCGCCTGACCCGGAGTCTTTAGCGAATGCGAGAATACCTGTTGTATCGGAGATTGCTAAGAGATTGAACCTTAAGGGAATTATGAAGGGTACAACAAAGGCCTTAATTCAAAGAAAAATCGCTGAGCATTAAATAAGGTTGGAAAAGTTTGATGATGAGGTGTTAGATAGGTTTCAAATGAGTAATTTGGAAATGCAGTTACATCTTGAACAGATAAAGTTTGAACGATTTAAAGCAGAAATGGCCGAAAGAGAGGCAAATAAAAAAAGGGAATTTGAAGAAAGAGAGGAAAGTAAATTAAGGGAATTTAAAGAAAGAGAAGCTGAAAACCGGAGGAAATTTGAGCTACAGATGGAGAAATTAAGGATGTGAAATCAGTCTTCTGGTTCTAAGAAACAGTTTATTGCTAGTCGTGAGGTTATTTTGGCTCCTCCATTTAATGAAGCTGAAGTGGACAAATATTTCCAGCATTTCAAAATTGTTGCTCTAAGTTTAGGGTGGCCAAAAGAGCAATGGCCGGTGGTGTTACAAAGTGTAATTAAAGACAAGGCACAACAAGTTTATACAGCTTTAAATGCTGATCAAGTACTGGATTATGATATTGTTAAACAGCAAATATTAAAGGCATATGAGTTGGTTCCGGAAGCATATGGAGAAAGATTTAGAGATTTGAAGAAATCGATGGAAAAAACTTATGTGGAATTTGCCTATGAGAAATGAGTGTGTTTTGAAAGATGGGTTTCCTCTAAAAATGTGAATGGGGAGTATAATAAATTAAAAGAGTTGATTTTACTGGGGGAATTTAAAAGAAGCATTCCTGCTGAAGTGAGAACATACTTAAATGAAAGGGACACTGCTACATTGCAGGAGACTGCTAAATTAGCTGATGAGTATGCTTTAATTCATAAGAATAAATTTTTTCCGGGTAGAACTTTTAAAAGGAAAAATAGCACAGAGAGTCAAGGTAAACCAGAAATTAAATCTGAAGTTAGTGAGAAAAGTAAGGATGAAGGGAGACATGTGAAGGAAAGACATTTTGGTATTATTTGTAATTATTGTAAGAAACCTGGACAAGTAGTAGCTAATTGCTTTCGATTGAAAAAGAAAGAGAAGGAAGCAGTCCCAGATGCTTGTGTGCAGCATATTGAAACACCTGTAAATCCACAGAGTTTGATAAATACTAATGAAGATTTGACAGAGTCTGACCAAGTTAAGACGGGATATGAAACTTTTATAACAGAAGGATTTGTATCCTTGAAAGAAGGATCCAATTCAGTACCAATAAGAATACTTAGAGATACTGGAGCTTTAATATTAGACAGTGTGCTAAGGTTTAGTGATGAGTCTGATGTTGGTGAGGTAAACTATATAAGAGGAATTGGGAGTGCCCTCATGCCAGTACATTTTACATAGAGTAAATTTCAGGTCAGGTTTAGTTACAGGGGTTGTTAAAGAAGGACTACAACCCAGTTTACCTGTGAATGATGTTTCTCTTTTGTTAGGGAATGACTTAGCAGGTGGACAAAATTTTCCTGAAGTGCATTTGACAATAAATTCAAATTCTGAGGAACCACAGAGGGATTCTGACACAGATTCTTCCTGTGTTGTAACAAGAGCTATGGCTAAAAAGACTGATGTACAGGATGAGGTTGTTATCCATGAATGTTCAACTTGGGATGCGAATTTTGAGGTTAAGGTTTTCGTTTTTTTTTAATTGTTTATCAATGTTTAATAAATGTTTGGTTGTTTTTATGTAACCTGACTCAATTGATATTCATTGTTGCCAGTTACGTAACAACAGGTATTCCAAATTTTAGGCCTCACCTTCTTCTAGGGATTGGACAACATTTGTTGAGGCTTCAGGGTCTAGGCTTGTGCATCCACTCCTTATGGGTCCCTGCTGGGGTTGAAGCAAATCAGGTGGCAGACATTCAGAATCAGAATCAGGTTTATTATCACCGACATGTGTTGTGAAACTGGTTAACTTAGCAGCAGCAGTTCAATGCAATACAGAATATAGAAGAAGGAAAAAATAAAATAAAATAATAAATAAATTACAGTATACATATATTGAATAGATTCAAAATCGTGCAAAAACAGAAATAATATATTTTTAAAAATGAGGGAGTGTTCATGGGTTCGATGACCAATCGGATGGCAGAGAGGAAGAAGCTGTTCCTGAACCACTGAGTGTGTGCCTTCAGGCTTCTGTACCTCCTACCTGATGGTAACAGTGAGAAAAGGGCATGCCCTGGGTGCTGGAGGTCCTTAATAATGGATGCTGCCTTTCTGAGACACCACTCTCTGAAGATGCCCTAGGTATTTTGTAGGCTAGTACCCAAGATGGTGCTGACTAAATTTACAACCCTTTGCAGATTCTTTCAGTCCTGTGCAGTAGCTCCCTCCCCCCATACCAGACAGTGATGCATCCTGTCAGAATGCTCTCCACGGTACACCTATAGAAGGGTTTGAGTGTATTTGTTGACATATCAAATCTCTTCAAACTCCTAATGAAGTATAGTCGCTGTCTTGCCTTCTTTATTACTGCATTGATATGTTGGGACCAGGTTAGGTCCTCAGAGATCTTGACACCCAGGAACTTGAAACTGCTCACTCGCCCTACTTCTGATCCCTCTATGAGGATTGCTATGTGTTCTTTCGTCTTACCCTTCCTGAAGTCCACCATCAGCTCTTTCGTCTTACTGACGTTAAGTGCCAGGTTGTTGCTGTGACACCACTCTACTAGTTGGCATATTTCGCTCCTGTACGCTCTCTCATCACCATCTGGGATTCTACCAACAATTGTTGTATCATCAGCAAATTTATAGATGGTATTTGAGCTATGCCTAGCCACACAGTCATGTATATAGAGAGTAGAGCAGTGGGCTAAGCACACACCCCTGAGGTGCACCAGTGTTGATTGTCAGCAAGGAGGAGATGTTATCACCAATCTGCACAAATTGTGGCCTTCCAGTTAGGAAGATGAGGATCCAAATGCAGAGAGGGATACAGAAGCCTAGGTTCTGTAACTTCTCAATCAGAATTGTGGGAATGATGGTATTAAATGCTGAGCTATAGTCGATGAACAGCATCCTGACATAGGTGTTTGTGTGGTCCAGGTGGTCTAAAGCCGTGTGAAGAGCCATTGAGATTGCATCTGCCATTGACCTATTGTTTCAACAGACAAATTGCAATGGGCCCAGGTCCTTGCTAAGGTAGGAGTTCAGTCTAGTCATGACCAACTTCTCAAATGTAGATGTGAGTGCTACCGGGTGATAGTCATTAAAGCAGCTCACATTATTCTTCTAAGGAACTGGTATAATTGTTGTCTTTTTGCAGCAAGTGGGAATTTCTACCCGTAGCAGTGAAAGGTTGAAACTGTCCTTGAATACACCTGTCAGTTGGTTGGCACAGGTTTTCAGAGTCTTACCAGGTACTCCATTGGGACCTTCTGCCTTGCGAAGGTTCTCTCTCTTTAAAGACAGCCTAATATCAGCCTCTGAGACAGAGATCACAGGGTCATCAGGTGCAGCAGGGATCTTCACAGTTGTAGTTGTGTTTTCCCTTTCAAAGTGGGCATAAAAGGCTTTGAGTTCATCTGGTAGTGAAGCATTGCCTCCATTCATGCTATTGGGTTTGGCTTTGTAGGAAGTAATGTCTTACAAACCCTGCCAGAGTTGTCATGCATCAGATGTTGCCTCCAACCTCATTCAAAATTGTCTCTTTACCCTTGAAAAAGCCCTCCACAAATCATACCTGGTTTTCTGGTACAGGCCTGGGTCGCCAGACTTGAATGCCACAGATCTAGCCTTCAGCAGAGAACGTACTTCCTGGTTCATCCACGGCTTTTGGTTTGGGAATGTACAGTAAGTCTTTGTGGGCACACACTCATCCACACAGGTTTTAATGAAGTCGGTAATGACTGCAGTTTACTCATCCAGGTTTGATGGTGAATTCCTGAATACAGTCCAGTCCACTGATTCAAAGCAGTCCTGTAGGCGCTCCTGTGCTTCCCTTGTCCATACCTTCTTGGTCCTCACTACTGGTGCTGCGGTCTTCAGTCTCTGCCTGTACTCAGGTAGTACAAGTACAGTCAGGTGATCAGACTTTCCGAATAGCACGGTAGGCATTCTTGATGGTGGTGTAGCAATGGTCCAGTGTGTTGTTTCTTCCAGTAATGCAAGTGATCTGTTGATGGTAATTGCTCAGTGATTTTTTCAGACTGGCATGGTTAAAATCCCCCAAAACAATGGTGAAGACATGAGGATGTGCTGTTTCTTGCATGTTGATCCCATTGCTCAGATCATCTAAAGCCTGATTGACATTGCCCTGAGGTCGAATGCATACTGCTACCAAAATGACCCCAGAAATCTCCCGCAGTGGGTAAAAATGACGGCACTTAACTGTTAGATATTCCAGGTCTGGTGAGCAGATTTGGGACGGCACTGATATAGTTGTGCACAAGGCATACTCCTCCACCTCTACTTCTGAAAGACTCTATCCTGACAGTGTAGAGTAAACCTGTCGATTTGAATCACTGCATCCAGTACGGAAGGTGTTAACCAGGATTCCGTGAAACAAAGAACACATGCAGACCTAATGTCCCCCCCTCATTCAGCACCCTGGCTCTGAGATCATCGATTTTATTCACCAGAGACCGCCTGTTTGCCAGCAAAATAGTCAGTATTGGGAGCTTAAAACCCCATTTCCTTAAATGCACTGCAGCCATGTTTCCTGCATGGAATCCTATGAAGACAAATCCGTCCCAAATCGGCATTGTTTCCATCAGTTTTAAGCAGCGATAGTTCGTTTAAATGCATTAAGACATCTGTGTTGACTGTACTGACCTTGGAAGCAGTTGTGCTTTTTAGCTGTCTTAGTCTGAAAGGAGAATATTTAATCATATCTATTGAGAGTTCTGCTGCTACTCGAGTCGCCCCAAGGTGCTTGCCAAGCAATCACAAAATTAAGGATATAAATGTAGTGGTGCCTTTGCATAAGGGGAAGGTGAAAGCCATTAGTAAAACGTCTATCCAAGCACTGTGGCAACAAAGTTGGGATAAGGAAAGGATGGAATTTATATAAAATTCAGAGGGAGGTGGGAGCTCAACTGGGAGATGAATGTAAAAGGAGAGAAGTTAAACTTGCACATTTATATATTGCACATTTTAGGTTGAATAATTCCCTCTTCAGAATTAATATGCATGATATTGGCAGTGCTATGGAGCGTACATGTCAAGAACTGGTGCAGCATATACTGTTTGAATGCAGTTCCTATGAGGTGCAAAGAAAACATCTAACTGCTGCAATGGGATCTTTAGGACAGACAGTTTATCATGGAAAGTTTCTGCTGTCGTAATATATAACTGTGTCTTTGACTTTCTGTAAAGCATTAGACTTCTTGAAATTATTTGAGACTTTATAGGGAGGGAGAATTTACTGGGTAATATTCCTGTCTCTTGGCTCCACACTTCAGATCAGTAGATGGTGGTAATGCATCTGATGATGGTCTGCCAACCACTGATAAAAGTTACAAGAAGAAGATGATAAGAGGTGGTTCTTGTTCAGACCAAACATCAAAATGGGGTAACAATGTGATCTAAGTGACTGACTGGAATAATTGTTGGTGTCAGATAGAGTGATTTAAGTATCTCAGAGACTGCTAATCTCCTCGGATTTTTAACCACAGAAGTCTCTTTAGTTTACAGAGAATGGTGCAAAAAGCAAAATAAAAACTTCAGTGAGTTGCACGTCTATGAGTGAAAACACCTTGTTAATGGGCGAGGTCAGACGAGAATAGCCAGATTGGTCCTAGCTGACAGGAAGGCAACTTTAACTCAAATAACCACGTTTGAGTTTGAGTGGTGTTCAGAAGAGCATCTCTGAATGCACAACACTTTGAAACGATATGGATGAGCTACAACAGCAGCGGCCCACACTGGGTTCCAAGGTGTACCAATAAAGTGCCACTGAGTGTGTATTAATACAACTACTATCTATCTCTATGACTGAAATGATTTTGGATACAACTATAAACACTCAGCAGCTCAGGCAATATACTGATTCACATGTGGCAATAGTGAATGCATATTGCTGCAGAGTTATTTCAGCTTGTTTTACAAATAATGCTTAAAAATGAAATAAAAACAGCAATATGCACTAACTCATGATGTGCCTATTTGTTTATCCATTTATTACTGCTGCGGTCTTTAGACCTTCAGGGCTTCTCGGCTCCTCATCTTCCCAGCTGTGGACTCGTACATCTGCTATCTCACTATTGACTGGCAAAGGCAAAGTCAGGATTTAAGCTGGGATGAACTTCTTTACACAGACTGATCAGTATCTAAAATGATAGAGTGCTAGAAGCCAAAATTCTGCAAGAAAATTTGATCATAGTCTTCTATACAAGGATTGAGCAGGACAGACAGAATAACTTCTTTTTTGAATGTAATATGCAGAATGCAGGAAAGATACATGAATATACAGAGAAAAGTACAAATTAGACCAGGAAAAGCATGTATGAAGAGTTATTATTGAAGAGACTAACCTCCAGCTACAAAAATATGTAGGAGAAAAAAGTAAGAGGAATAAAATGATTGAAGGCAGGATAAGCATAGAAAAGCATGCAGAAAGAATTTAATGCTGATGTAGAAGCAGAGAACTTACTGTGCAAGAAAACTTCTCCCTTATTTTAGCACAGCAACACTGTGGGTTGTTAACAAGTAATTTATAAAAATGTATTCAATATGTTATGGTATAGAACAATAAAAATTAGCATATTCAGAACCATTAATTATTGATCATATGGATAACTCAACAGACAAATAAACGATGCAATGTAAACAATAATTAATTCACAATGGAATGGAAGAGGAGAGAAATTCAATGAAGAACCTTGTCATACAGGATACACAGATGAAGGAATGGCTGTAAACTGGGAGGATGACGAGAACTCAATCATAATGTAACACATATTCTGATATGACTGTATGAAAAGGAGGTGATTTATGTACTGCACTGTGTTCAAAATTCATTTCTCCGCATACTCTCAGCCTTTGAAGCTGTCCTATGAATGACCTTGGCAGAAGTCATCAGAGGGAAAAGACTCTGAAAGAGGTGAAAGAGGAGAATGGATTGGTGAGTCATATTTTATTACTGGCCGGGCATTTGTAACACTGGCAGATGATGTCTGACTCTTGAATTCCACTTTCTCTCCTCCTTCTGCACTCTTCTTGTGCTATGGGGGAAATGCTTAAGTAAGTCCTTCTGTGTCTGTTGACCCAGCAAACCAAGGATCTGTTCATGGGAAAGAGATTGCTAACTCTGCAGATACACTTATATAAGGATCCTCACATCTTCATCTAGCTTCCCAAAACAATTATAGAACCTACTTGCATTGAGAGGTGTCTAGAGTCATGAAGCAAAATAGAATGGACCAGGCTCTTTGGCCTAATGAGTCCATATATTCAGAATGCAAAGCAATTTCTTATCTAGCATATTGGAAATCATCAAAATTCAGAAAATTAATTATATACTGGGAAGATGACATTCAAATTTGAAAGCTGCACACAAAACAATTGGTGCACAGATATCCTTAGGAATTTTCCACAGCTATTAGTGGTGGTAATAAGTTGGAATTGATTTTGATAGGACAGGAAGGGGAGGAATAAAATAATTAATCATATCCCTGAATCCTATTTAAATGTGATGGGGTAAGCTTCTGACAGGCCTTACATGAAATGGTAACCTTTTGGACAGGAAATGCGGGTACATATTTTCTTGACAATTTTAGGAAGATTTTTTGTTACATTTAGCTTTGATGTTTAAAGCATTCGATGTCTCTGGGCCAGTATTCACTGGAATTCAGAAGAATGAGGGGTAAGCTCATAGAAACCGATCGAATGGTGAAAGGCCTTGATAGCGGATGTGGAGAGAATGTTTCCTATGGTGAGAGAGCCTAAGACCGGAGGACAAAGCCTCAGAATAGAGGGGTATCCTTTTAGAATGGAGATGAGGAAGAATTTCTTTAGCCAGAGAGTGGTGAATCTGTGGAATCCTTTGCCACGGGCAGCTGTGGAGGCCAAGACTTTATGTATTTTGCAGGCAGAGGTTGATAAGAGTCTTGATTGGTCAGAGCATGAAGGGATATGGGGAGAAGGCATGAGATCGGAGCTGAGAGGAAAATTGGATCAGCCATGAAGAAATGGCAGAACAGTCTCAATGGGCCAAATGGCCTAATACTGCTCCTATTATCTTCTGGTCTTGTGGTCTAATCCAATGATCTTTTAGAAGTCATGAGCAAGGCATAAAACTTGTTGCTTCACAATCATTTTATTAAGAGTTGATAGAACAAGGGAAATTGAAGCAAACAATGATAGTGGTTTACTACTTGGGGAAGCGAGAGAAACTGAAGAAGTTTAAGATGGTACTGCTTTCTGTTTAGCAATTTCATAACCATAGAAATAAGGAAAATCCTATTCAAATCTATAAATAAGAATAAACTAGTTAGAAAACATTTACTCAGTACTATAGTACTATGTTAACCAATGAGAAAATGTGTATACATTGAATGCAGAACAAAGAAACTTACAGAACTTTCCAGAATTATATTTTGTATAGCTACTACAGGCATATTAAACTGTTATGTGCATACTACAGCCACTAGGAATCATTATAAGCATTAACTTCTATATAAGTAATTATATAAAACACAAGCCGATAACTAATTGTTAAACGGTAAAGAAAATAACAATTAAATAGTTTAAGAGAAGAATTGAACAATCATATCCAACAACATGCTAAATTCATCATAAGACACCAAGAACAAGCTGGGCATTATGGAATAGGACATAACTTTTCATCAGCAGTAATCTTTATTGCCATTAGACGAATAGTTGACATTTCTTTGTAAGTACTGCTTAATGGAAATGGAGGGAAATTTAGAAGATGTGCCAATGGTAATGACATTCTGTTAAATTTTAAGATTTGCCTAAGGTTAAGAGTTCAAGTATTTGACAAAGAAAGGGATAAAATGCAACTGGGCATCCAAATGTTAAAGTATTTGTATTTCCTCCAAGTTATTGTATAAAAACCCAGAGTGAAAAGCAATGAAATATCTCAAAAGGATTCATTTCAGTAGAGCTACTACGACTTGATGTTTCAATCCCTATGGTAAGTCGCCACTCTCGATGTTGGCAGTGGGCTTGGAGTGGTGACAGGGAGGGAGGGTAGGTACGTCTTCGGGGTCATCAGTTCGGCACCCTCCTTCTTTGGGCACCTTCCTTCTTTGACGTTGCGTTGATAAGCCCATGACTTCTCCAGAGGGCTCAACGGTGCTACCTGGCATCCCAGATACACCCCCCTCAGTTCCATACCCTCCTGTCTTCATCTTGCAGCCCAGTTGTTGTCTTTCCTTTTAATCCAAATCTAATTGCTGCTTTCTTCTGCTGCGTTTGACAAGAACTTGATTGCTTGTTGGAGGGAGTGACCCCTCACCCCCATCTTCTTCAATAGACTAACAGAGATATACCTAAAGCTAAAGGGTCATATTCTTTCTATGCTACTGGATCGGCTATGAACTCGATTAACATTCACAGTAAAATATAAACAGCTGATCATGGCTGTGGAAAACAATGAAGCTCGATTTCTAAAGACAGAACCAACATTTATAAAAGGCCCAAAGGTGGAGTGGGGGGAGGACAGAGAAAGGGTATGTATTGTTTTCATGATAATCACCTCTTGTGAAAGTAAACTCAAGACATGTTTCAGCTCAATTTACATCTCCTAATTTTGCACATGGGAATAAGTTAGGAATCAGCAGAATGTGGCTGTGATCTTGACAAAAGTCATGGAAAGTGGCTGAGCTAAAGACTGATATTTATTTACTTTGGTTGTTAATTGGATATTCCCAACTCTGGCAGGGGACATCCTGCTCTCCAGTTCCACTTTCTGTCCTTCTGTGTAACAACCTTTCTCCCCTTTTGTCAGATTCATTATCACTTAATATGATCACAAACCTTATGACACAAGATTTGTTGTTTTGCAAAGGCATAAAATTATCATACATTACAAAAATTAATAAATAGTTCAAAGAAAAATAATGTCGTGTACATGAATTTATGGACTGTTCAGAAATCTGATGGCAGAGGGGAAGAAGCTATTCTTGAATCATTGAGAATGGGTCTTCAGGTTCTAATCACAATATGATATTACGATTTAATAGTAAAATTTCAGAGGTAAATTGTCTTTCCTTGACAGAGAGAAAGGCTGTTGTTGAGGCTCACTAACCTTACACTGAGACTTCTAAGAATTTCTCCAATTCTTTCAAATAGCAGAAAAGAATTGATCTCTTGGATTGACACCCTAAACTGGTAAAAATATTTATACTGATAAGCTTGTGGAAATGCTGGACAATGTAATTGAATCTCCACACCTTTAGTAGTCAAATTCTGGTTTATTACCACTGACCTGCTGTTAACTTTGCTGTTTTGCGGCAGTAGTACATTACAATACATAAAAATATTGTAAGTTATAATAATTAATATAAAAATAAGCCCAATATGTAGTGCAAAGTGAGAACAGGATAGTGAGGTAATGTTCATGGATTCACGGACTGTTCAGAAATCTGATGGCAGAGGGAAAGAAACTATTCCTAAAACTCTGAGTTGTGTGTCTTCAGGCTTCTGTACCTCCTCCTTGATGGTAGAAATAAGAAGAGGAAATGCCCTGGATGGTCAGGAGCCCTAACAATGTCTGGTTCTTGACGCATCACCTTTTGAAGATGTCTCTGATGGTGGCTTATGCCCATGATGGAGCTGGCTGAGTTTACAGTCCTCTGCAGCTGGGACAGTAACAGGTACTCAAGATGAGTGAGATGTTATCATTGGAGCGGTAGCCCATGTAAGTTTGGAATATTAAAAATACAGTAGCTGCTGTATTCAAGTGAATCAACCACTTTGCAGAAGAAATGAGATTTCATTTGGGGATTACACATTCACCTGTGCTTATTCTGTCTGATGCGGAACTTAACAATCTTGAGATACATAAGAAAATCTGTCATTCTTTACCATTGCCACACAATTATAAGCTGACTACACAGAATAATTTCACAGCTTGCGATGACAACACAACATTTCTGGAATTCCATTAGTCTACCATAAAATGATTTATGATTTCAAAACATTTCTTATTTTTAGGGTGATTTATATTAAAAATATTTTTGCATTTATATTCTCTTTGGACTAATCTCTCAGATATTTTATCTTCGTTTTAGGGGTAAGATCTAGTCAGATATGCTGGAACAGATAAAAAATATTCGCAAGTTTAGCTATGGTCTAGACCAAGGCTCTAGACAACTGAGCCCAACACAACTTCACTTGTATCATACTCCAACCATTGGAAATGCACAGAAGTAAAGCAATGGCACATCTGAATGAGTGACAAAGACAAAATAGATGAGGATGTACAATACAAAGGCCTTCCTTCTATTCATTCGTCCAAACTGCTCGAGCAGGAAGAGACTCTAATGGCCGCAACAAAATCTGGTCAGCCAAAAGCATATGAAGAAAGAATTTGGCATTGCATTGTGCAAAGCCACAGTGTTGTCATCCGCAAAGGAAAACACTAGGGGAGGAGCTACCAACAGAATGTTCCCTATTGATGTAGTAAACTCTCAACTAATGGCGGTGTTAAGTGTAAGAATGTGTCAAGAGTCAGACCACATGGTGCATTCAGTCTCAAAAGAGACTCGTCAGCATTAAGCGCGTGTTATATGATGCAGGTGATCATTGGCTTTCCAAGACCATGATTGCTCTTGGCAATTTGTTTTCTACAGAACTGATTTGCCCTTGCCTTCTTCTGGGCAGTATCTTTACATACAGGGGACCCCAGCCATTATTAATACTCCTCAGAGATTATCTGCCTGGCATCAATGGTCGCACAACCAGGACGTGCGATATGCAGCACCCGCTCCCATGGCCTCAAAGGGCCCTGATCAGAGGACTAAGTAGGTGCTACACCCTGCCCAAGGGTGACCTGCAAGCTAGTGGAGCGAAGCAGCGCCTTACATCTCCTATGGCAGAGACGTACCTCCACCGCTCCACTAAAGAAACTATTTGGATAAATATTTTCCATTCACTAGTGAAACTTCAGAATCAGAATCTGAATCAGGTTTAATATCACCGGCACATGTCGTGAAATGTGTCAACTGTATGGCAGCAGTGCAATGAAATACATGATAAATAAGTATATAGAGAAGAAATGAGTTATATTAAGTACATGTGCGTCTATTAACTAGTTAAATTAAAATAAGTAGTGCAAAAAAGACAAATAAAAAGCTAATGAGGTTGTGTTCATGAGTTCAATATCCAATTACAAGTTGGATGGCAGAGAGGAAGAAGCTGTTCCTAAATTGCTGAGTGTGTGCCTTCAGGCTACAGTACCACCTTCCTGACGGTAACAATGAGAAGAGGGCATGTCCTGGGTAGCAGGGATCCTTAATGTTGGATGCTGCCTTCCTAAGGCATTGCTCCTTGAAGGTGTCTTGGATACTACAGAGGCTGGTACCCATGATTGAGCTGACTAATTTTACAAGTTTCTGCAACTTACTTTGAACTTGTGCAGTAATCCCCAATACCAGACAGTGACGCGGCCAGTCAGAATGCTCTCCATGATGCATTTTAAGAAGATTTCAAGTGCTTTAGTTGACAAACCAAATCTCCTCAAACTTCCAATGAAATACAGCAGCTGTCTTGTCTTCTTTATAGGTGTATCAATATGTTGTGTCCAGGTTAGGTCCTCAGAGTTAATGACACCCAGGAACTTGAAATTGTTCACTCTTTCCACTTCCGATCCCTCTAAGAGGATTGGTTTGTGTTACCTTGTCTTACCCTTTCTGAAGTCCACAATCAACCCTTTGGTCTTGCTGATGCTGAGTGCAATTTGTTGCTGTAACACCAGTCAACTAGCTAATATATCTCACTCCCATATGCCTTTTGGCCACCATTTGATATTCTGCCAACAATAGATGCGTCATCAGCAAATTGATAGATTAGAGTTTGGTTTATAAGTGGCATTTGAGTTATGTCTAGCCACACACTATGGGAGCATACATATATGAACTTTAATAAGATTTTTGTAATGCCCTGTTAAGCACTATGTTAAAATTACTATAAAAATTTTAGCTACCATGGGTGTGACTCTAGTCATATTATCATGGAGTGCTAGAGTCATAGACAGAGCCATACAGCATAGCAACTAGCACTTCATCCTACCATGTCCTTGTGGCCTTTAAGTACCAATCTATACTAATCCTACTATATTCTAAGCATTACTCCTCAGTATAATCAATTTTAATCTCATTCATCATCATTTTTGCTTTGCACAACCTAAGCTTTTCTGTCTCCTGAGTATTATTCTCAAATTTGTTCTGATTTTCCTGCAACTAGAACAAAAGTAAAAAAAAAGAAATGTCAGCAAATAATCTACAAAAGGGCAAGCTAATGTCCTATACGCAATGTGAAAAGAAACTTTGGAAACTTGGAAAGAAAATAAAATTCATCTGGATGGATATTTCCCCTCAGGGAAGTGCCCGATTGTCATGAACAGCTCTTGTTACTTTCTAGTCTTTTATATTCTTAATATCCTTAATATTTGCTACAAAGTATAGAATACATAGAAACAGATAAGGGTAAGGAGTAAGGAAAATAAATGTAAAATATACAAATCTATGAGTTGGACTAAGAAACCAAACTGAAATAAAACAACAAATAACTAAAGCCTATTTCAGTATGTGTATGTATTTGTCTGGTGATTAATAACTAAAGAGATTAGATCAATTTACAGGAACAGTCATAGAGTAAACATGGATTAACCATTTTCCACAATTCTGTACTTGATATGTAAAAAACGGATCTTTAAAAAAAACTATATGAATGAACTGCATCAGAATTTATGTTCCCAAAGATGTCCACTAAATGTTGAAGTAATGGAATTTTTGAACTGCCGCTATAACATGTTAAAATCTAAGAGTTAACTTCTAGTTCTCTTCCCTTCATTGTTGGGTTTTGCTTCAGGTAAAACAAACGTTAGTCGATACCTGGATGAGAAAATCTGCAGATGCTGGAAATCCAAGCAACACACACTGTTCACTTTTTTCCATAAATGCTGCTTGGCCTGCTGAGTTCCTCCAGCATTTTGTGTGTGTTAGTTGATACCTGGCTAGTTTGATAGCCTAAGTATGGAATACTGACAATATAAATGAGTTTTGTCAAATAACGATTGTAGCTTTTTACATGATAATATCCCATTCTTTACAAGGGTGTTGAAGGTAATATTGAATTTACAGGTGTTGAAACTAAAGTCATGATATTAAAGTTTTGTACTGTTCCATTATAGTTAAGCAAAAGTTAGAAGACAGAAAGGCAAATCTAACCTCTAATGAGAGGGATAAGTGAAGGCTGTGGTAAAGGACAACCCTTTGTTCTTCACTGCCTTTTTTCGATAAATCATTTTTTGTTCTGAAATGAGCAAGGTAGACAAGCAACATTGAAAGTGATCTTCATTTAATACTGTAATGGAGAGGTATAAAATAGGCTATTAATTTCCTGCCACTTTTTTGCCCTCTGCCAAGACCAATTCCATCCACACTGTGTATGTTTCACATGGATACATGAAGAACGATTGGAATGCAATTGGATTAAAGTTTCTTTCTCAAATAGTGTCTGAATCATAATTCTTTTGTCTGATTTCATATGTCAAAATATTATTTGCAATCTTGTTTTCAAAGTCAAGGAATGACCAAGCTGAAATATCAGAAAAGAATCAGAATCAGGTTCATTTTCACTGACATACGTCATGAAATTTGTTATCTTGTGACAGCAGAACATTGCAATACATGAAATATACTCTAAATGACATGAGAAATATATACAGTAAATATAAAAATCAATTAAATATGTAGTGTAAGAAGAAAGCAAAATAATGAGGTGGTGGTCAATATTACACTTCGTAGACTCCATCTTACATAAATAAAGCAGTTATCAGTTTGCCTTTGCTCAAACTGATATTTCTAGAAAGGAACAGAAAGGCACCGCATGAGTGGCCAGATGTTTTGGGGTAGGGATAAAAAGTAGATTTCCAGAGTTCAGTGATGCATGAAAGGTTGGGAATCCTGCATAAATTGCAGAAACTTGCCAGCTCTGTCATGGGTACCAGCCTCCATAGTATCCAAGACACCTTTAAAGAGTGGTGCATTAGGAAGGCGGTGTCCATTATTCAGGACATGACCTCTTCACACTGTTGCCGTTGGGAAGGAGGTACAGAAGACTGAAGGCACACACTCAGTGATTCTGGAATGGCTTCTTCCCCTCTGCCATCTGATTTCTAAATAGACATTGAACCCACAAACACTTCCTCACTACTTTATTATTTCTGTTATTTTGCATGGCTTATTTTAACTTAACTATTTAATAGACATATATATATTTAATGTAATTCAAGTTTTTTCACTATATTTGTTTATTACTTATTTCATTGTACTGCTGACGTAAAGTTAACAAATTTCCCGATTCATGCCGGTGATATTAAATCTGATTCTGATAGTCAAATGCAATGATCCGCTGAAAATTTAATTTTAGGATCCATAAATCTTCACAAGTTGTTTTTAACTACAATTAACCATTACATACAAATAAAATGCGTGTTGGCTTTAAAACATGAGCCCCAGTGTAATGTTAAACTGGGGGCAGTCAGAAATGGCACCCATGACTTTGGTTATATCCATTGATGACAGGGGAAATGAGGCTCATCAGAGAGGCTGGGGATTGTATCTGTGGGGGCACGTGGAGCAGTGGTCCTACATACACTGCCTCACAGGTCACCCGCTTTGTTAATGGGGCCATGGAATAAAATCCCTGAGGGGTCCTTGGAACTCTCTGCTATTGCTTGCGCAAGACTGAGTGCCAGCCTCTCTATTTGGAGGTATTGGCTGAAAAAGAGGCATCGGTAAATATCGTGCCTTCTGTCTTTGTCCTTCCGCTGTATCTCTCACTTATGGCATTTGTTCCCTGTATTTATAAAGTGCTGTTGAAAAGACTTTCAGGATTCATTGCAGCGTTTTACAGATTAAGTCATCCATCACCTCAGGGGGCCACCAAAAACAAAGCTTTTACAAATTTCTATCTTTTTATAGTGGCAGAGGAAGGGAATCTTGAAAATGCAATATACCACATGTCAATCAGGATTCATTCTTTTTTTATTTGTCCCTGGGATATAGATGCCACAAGCTTTGCCAGTATGTGCTGGACTTCTCAAACTCTCTCTGGGAAGGACACTTCAGAGGTCAATTAAGAATCAAACAATCTGAAGTCACAAACAGGTTTGATTAGGTGAGGATGGAGGGACCATCTTCCCCGTAGGTCAGTGTGAGTGAACCAGATGTCTTTTTATGACAATCCTGTAGTTTCATGTTACAACAACCCAGACTGGCTATTTGTTCCAGATTTATTTAATTAAGCTAATTTAAATTCACCAGCTGGCTTGATAGGATTTGAACTTGTGACTTGGACCATTAGTCCAAGCTTCTGGACACGAGTTCAGTAAGTTAACCACTGTGCTACAATGTATGTTGCATATTGACTGGTTTTACTGCAAGCAGTAGTCAATCTCCTTGTGTTCAATTTCTGTCGATTGTCTAAATGATCTGCAGATCTTTGAATTTATAATCCGCAGGAAGAGAGAACAGTTACCATTCCATTCCCATGTGCATTGAAAAAACCAATACAGTAGAATAAATTTTTAAAAATCCTGCGTGCTGACAATAGAGCTGTTCTAAGATCTGATCCCTTTTTCACATTTACAACTACTGTATTCTTCTTAAAGGTACAGTGATCTCACCATATTAGTGCAAAGTGACAATAAAGCTCAGAAATACTGTGCGTTTCCTGAGAGAAACTCTGCCACACTACTAAGTTTTAGCATTGAAACCACCTGAAATGGAATATCAAATGAGGTCTGCTAGCTGTTAAAACGGTGGGGGGGGGGGGGGAGAGATGAGAATAAGAGAGTGCGAGAGTGTGAGACTGTGAGGGAGAGAGAGAGAAAGAGAAAGAAAATGAGAATGTGTATGAGTGAGCAGTCTATTGTCCCCAAGAGTTTGATTTGGAATGAGGTACAATAAATCAGAGACAGTCTATCTGGAATTTGCACAGCAGCTCTTTGTCTGAGAATGATCCTACCCTTGACTCCAAGACAAATTGCTTAATTATTTCAGTGTGAAACAGTTAAATTCAGGAATTCATGTTTCAGCTGGGAGTGTAGCATTATAAAATCTACCCTGCTATTTATTCATCCATGTAGGGCAAAATAACCAACTGATCTTAACAATTAACTATTGTTTCACTTCCTGCCAACACTCATTAGTCTTGTAAACAGAAAATTACAATGGGTCTCCATTAACACCTTGATTGCCAAGTAAGTAAGGGCATCACAGCAGTGTAGCAGTTACTGCAATGCTATCACAGATCGGGGTATCCGAGTTCGGAGTTCAGTTCTGACATCATCTGCTGGAGTCTGTACATCCTCTTCATGAAATGTGTGGGCTTCCTCCAGTTTCCACCCACAGTACGAGGACATACCGGTTAGACGGTTAATTGGTTATTGCAAATTGATTCAAGATTAAGCCGGGGGTTGCTGATTGGAGCACCTCGAAGGGCCAGAGGGCCTATTCCATGCTATATTCCTAAATAAAATAAAAGTCTAAAGAAAAGATAGCTCACTGAATTTGCAATTCTCTGTAGCACACACTTTGGGTGAAACTCAAGTAGCATTACCATTATAATATTAGCTAACAAGAATAGCTGTAAAAAAGCAATATTAACCCCCCCCCGCCCCCCCCGCAACTTTCTTGAATAATGTAACAACATTAGCTATCCTCCAGTCCCTTTGGTGCTTCAGTCATGGCTAAGAAATGGCTGGTTTCTTATTAATTACCTTTGCCCTCCTAAGCCTCAGCTTCAACTAACTAATATTTGAACTAATAGATCCATGCATACAAATTAACCAGAGAAAGTGGCTCACCTGAGGACTGGGAGAAATTCAGAGTTCAGCAGAGGAGGACAAAGGGCTTAATTAGGAAGGGGAAAAAAGATTATGAGAGAAAACTGGCAGAGAACATAAAAACGGACTGTAAAAGCTTTTATAGATATGTAAAAAGGAAAAGACTGGTAAAGACAAATGTAGGTCCCCTGCAGACAGAAACAGGTGAATTGATTATGGGGAGCAAGGACATGGCAGACCAATTGAATAATTACTTTGGTTCTGTCTTCACTAAGGAGGACATAAATAATCTTCCAGAAATAGTAAGGGACAGAGGGTCCAGTGAGATGGAGGAACTGAGTGAAATACATGTTAGTAGGGAAGTGGTGTTAGGTAAATTGAAGGGATTGAAGGCAGATAAATCCCCAGGGCCAGATGGTCTGCATCCTAGAGTGCTTAAGGAAGTAGCCCAAGAAATAGTGGATGCATTAGTGATAATTTTTCAAAACTCGTTAGATTCTGGACTAGTTCCTGAGGATTGGAGGGTGGCTAATGTAACCCCAATTTTTAAAAAAGGAGGGAGAGAGAAACCGGGGAATTATAGACTGGTTAGCCTAACGTCGGTGGTGGGGAAACTGCTGGAGTCAGTTATCAAGGATGTGATAACAGCACATTTGGAAAGCGGAGAAATGATCGGACAAAGTCAGCATGGATTTGTGAAAGGAAAATCATGTCTGACGAATCTCATAGAATTTTTTGAGGATGTAACTAGTAGAGTGGATAGGGGAGAACCAGTGGATGTGGTATATTTGGATTTTCAAAAGGCTTTTGACAAGGTCCCACACAGGAGATTAGTGTGCAAACTTAAAGCACACGGTATTGGGGGTAAGGTATTGGTGTGGGTGGAGAATTGGTTAGCAGACAGGAAGCAAAGAGTGGGAATAAACGGGACCTTTTCAGAATGGCAGGCGGTGACTAGTGGGGTACCGCAAGGCTCAGTGCTGGGACCCCAGTTGTTTACAATATATATTAATGACTTGGATGAGGGAATTAAATGCAGCATCTCCAAGTTTGCGGATGACACGAAGCTGGGTGGCAGTGTTAGCAGTGAGGAGGATGCTAAGAGGATGCAGGGTGACTTGGATAGGTTGGGTGAGTGGGCAAATTCATGGCAGATGCAATTTAATGTGGATAAATGTGAAATTATCCACTTTGGTGGCAAAAATAGGAAAACAGATTATTATCTGAATGGTGGCCGATTAGGAAAAGGGGAGGTGCAACGAGACCTGGGTGTCATTATACACCAGTCATTGAAAGTGGGCATGCAGGTACAGCAGGCGGTGAAAAAGGCGAATGGTATGCTGGCATTTATAGCGAGAGGATTCGAGTACAGGAGCAGGGAGGTACTACTGCAGTTGTACAAGGCCTTGGTGAGACCACACCTGGAGTATTGTGTGCAGTTTTGGTCCCGTAATCTGAGGAAAGACATCTTTGCCATAGAGGGAGTACAAAGAAGGTTCACCAGATTGATTCCTGGGATGGCAGGACTTTCATATGAAGAAAGACTGGATGAATTGGGCTTGTACTCATTGGAATTTAGAAGATTGAGGGGGGATCTGATTGAAACGTATAAGATCCTAAAGGGATTGGACAGGCTAGATGCAGGAAGATTGTTCCTGATGTTGGGGAAGTCCAGAACGAGGGGTCACAGTTTGAGGATAAAGGGGAAGCCTTTTAGGACCGAGATTAGGAGAACTTCTTCACACAGAGAGTGGTGAATCTGTGGAATTCTCTGCCACAGGAAACTGTTGAGGCCAGTTCATTGGCTATATTTAAGAGGGAGTTAGATATGGCCCTTGTGGCTACGGGGGTGAGGGGGTATGGAGGGAAGGCTGGGGCGGGGTTCTGAGTTGGATGATCAGCCATGATCATAATAAATGGCGGTGCAGGCTCGAAGGGCCGAATGGCCTACTCCTGCACCTATTTTCTATGTTTCTATGTTTCTATGTGCTATTTTATATATTATACTTAAAACACTGGAGGCTGTTGAGCATATCAGCTTTATGCTAGCTCTCCAGGAATAGTATCTGCATTCCTCAACAGAGTTGACATTCCAGTTTGATGACCTTTTGATCAGTTGAAAGGTCATTGACCTGAAGTTCTGTTGAGCTGAAATTCTGTTGTAAGTTTGACTTGTAACACTCACTCTGTTTCTCTCTCCAGAGGTGCCATGTGACCTACTGCAATTTCCATGCTTATTTTTAATGTCTTGTATCTACCCTTTTTTTGAGTTCAACCCCTTCCTTTGTCCTCTGTCTCATCTTTGGCATCTGTTTTAGTATCACAGCTCCTTCCTACCCCTTCCTGACTGAGCTTGCATGATTTATTTATCCAACATCATCATGGTAGTTGTGTTTTGGTCACAGAAACTTCATTCACAAGAACTATTTCCTTATAGCCCTTGAACAAGAGTTCAGTTGAAACCCCAAAAACAAATCCCTTAATTTCAACAACTTTCTCTTGGTAGATAGTTTTCCAAGCAAGTTCAAGACAGGTTCTAGCTGCTTTACTTTGAATTTCTCAAATTGGTACCTTGTTTGGAGATACTCTCTCATTTTAAACACCTCCATTTAATAGTGGGAGTGGAGCTACAGTCTAAGATAGAACAATTTTTTTATGTTACTATTCCCTAGCATTATTTTGTAGCCCAAGCTTGTGGATAAACATATTAGTAAAGACAGTATAACATTTTATAGAACAAACATATTAGTTCATTTGTGGAGTGTGACGAGAATACACATAGATTAAGATGTTAGCTGTCCTGTGCTGGCACCAGTGGGATCAGCAGTTGGTCTGCCACCTGTCTTCAGGAGAAAGAGAGATAAGGAAAACAATGGAGCAGCATTTGGAGATGTTAGTGAAGGGACGGGAGAGTTTAACGGAAGGAGAGCTGTCAAGATCGGCTCCCCCTTTGAACCCTGAACTGTTTGAAGTGATAGACAGGCGATACCCCAGCAGGGGGATAAAAAGGGACAGGTTTGCTAAGGCAAGACACACGACACCCCGAGGTAACGAGACCCTGGAAGCGGTGCACCTCCCATAAGTCGGTGGGAAGTTTTGGAGGGCTGGTCGCGGGACCAAGCCATAGACGCACAGGGTGGAAAGGCACGATCGGCGGGAACCTGGTGTGTGTCCGCCCTTGCCTGGGTGCCAGGTTCACCGCAGAGAAACGATCATATCTGGAAACGGAGGGGTCACGGTCGGTGACCTCAGAAGACATCACAAAGGGCTCGCCCGAAAGCTGGCTGCGAAGAATATCGAAGGTCTGTGTGGAAGCCGTTTGAATATTCATTCGTTTTTGCTCTCTCTCTCCTTCCCCCCACTGTCCATCTCCCACGGTGAACTGAACTGAACTCAATTGAACTGAACTTTGCGTCACTTTGAAACTGGTCATTTACCCCTGGACGACGATAGAGCTTGATTGATCCTGTTATCCTAATTCTGTGTACCTGTGTGTTTATCATTGCTGAACTGTTGCATTTATTATCCTTTTGATTAGAGTACTGTGTTGCTTGTTTCTTTAATAAAACTTTCTTAGTTCTAGTAATCCAGACTCCAGCTGAGTGATCCATTTCTGCTGGTTTGGCAACCCAGTTATGGGGTACGTAACAGGAGAAAGTAAAATTTAATGAAGTTTCTTCAAATAAATACCATTACAGGTTCCTACTTAGTGTTCCCCAGTGCAGAGCACAGAACAGGTTTTCATCAACTGTCTTGAAGCACAATGGAAAAGCTAATTGAAGATAGAGAAAATCAAACTAGCTTCATTCCAAACAATGAATTATTTTATTTATATTTTCAATACAAATTATTAACACTCAGGACCAATAACTGTTGCTTTAAGAAGATTAAAGCAAGCAGTTGCAAAGTTTTATGTGATTTTGGCTTTTAAGTGTCACAATAAATTGACCAGCAAGCTTTAATCAAAAATACAATTGTACTAAAATGTAGCATACATTTCATTATTTCAAAAGGATCAAAAGTCCATCTGCCTCATGATTATTATAATAGGTGTGACAAAAATCACTCCATATTTGAGAAAACCGCAAAATGAACTACAAAGTATATTATCTGGAGTTATAATTGTAGTGACTGCAGGATCCATAGTTTATTAATTATTGTGCTTTTGATCAAACTTTTTACTTCCCTGGGGTAGGAAGCATTGATGCCAATGCTTTCCCATTGTTGAGCAGGGTCAGACTGGCAACGTCTGAATAATTCAGATAGCAAAACACTGTCATGGCCTGAGTAACTCAGCAGCAATCATTTGCATTGTCTAATAAGCCATGTGTTTCTATACATTATGTCTGGAAATCTGTTTTAGAAATATTTCCAATGGATATTTTATCCAAAGAGTTCATTTGATTTCAGAATAAATCAGTTATTATTACTGCTTTTATTTTAAATTTAAAAAGGAAAATAGCAGTAAATCAGTTAAAACATTTATGAACCACTTCCCAGATTGGATGTTTAAATATTGCCAGTCATATTGCTATTATTCACATGAAAAATATCTATTAATGAATTGAAACCATGTTTCATTCTAAAGTGAATATTCTATAGTTGTGTCTTTCAGAACGTTACCGTTTAATGAGCTCTGATAGTTTTGAAAGTGATTACCATAAGGATATCAAGCAATATGTCTTGATGAAGTTCGCCTTAGTTAGCCTGCTCTCATAACCTGCATGTGATTATCTGATGCCACTAATAATGAGCACAGAATGAAAATGAGAGTAAAACACCTGATCCTCACTGGGCTGTGCTGTAGCATTTTCCACTTCAATCCTTCATTCTTCCATTGGCCACTGACCAGTTGCATATTGTGCACCATGTCTCTCTGCCAGCTCTTAAACCATCTGGCGCTACACATCCTCTTTGAGATTCTCTCATTTTTTTTTACCATCTGCTAGCACCACCATTACCTGACACCAGAAATGCATATCGAGCAACTAAAATGATTTCCTTCCTGGAAATCTATTCATCAAAGCTGTTCCATGACTGAAGGCTTTAAGTATCTTCATATCCCCATGTAATGACGATGGAAGGGTTTGAAAAATTGTAACAAGGAAAGCAGCTGGTTGGCAAAACTCCTTTAAAATAATAGATTACAATCAAGTAAACAAAATGGTGTGAATACCTATGAACAGTTCACTCAAGCATATAGAACTCAATTTACTTTCCATAAATATTTTTGGTCCTTTTTAAAAGCAGCTGGAGTTAATTTTTGAGCATACTGTGAATAAAATTATAGATAAAGATTGTGAAAATCTGTTCCTATTCTATGTTATATTTTCACTGCCAAATTGGTATGTAAATAATTCAATTAATGTGGACTATTGGTTACACAGTCCTTTGTGGATGTATACAATGGAGAACATAATTGATAAAGCTGCTGGTTATGCCTTGGTGGCAATGTTCTCAACGCTGCATCAAACTGTCATCATTCCACAGGCCCAGCCCAAGTTCTAGGTCAAAATGTCAGTACACCTGAAAACGTATCAAGGAAAGTTTTGATCTAAAAAGTGAACCATGCCAAAAAATATGCTCTGAAGTGTGCTTTATTGGGATAGATGTCAGTTTGGTGCAACGTATAGAACTTTTTGAGGGATAGTAAGGCCTTGCTTAAGAAAAAGGTAAAGCAGCAAGGAACAAACAAGAAAATCCACAGATGCTGGAAATCCAAAGCAACACACATAAAATGCTGGAGGATTTCAGCGGGTCAGGCAGCCTCCATGGAAATGATAAACAGACAATGTTTTGGGCTGAGATCCTTCTTCGGGATTAGAAAGGAACGGGGAGGTGGCCAGAATAAAAAGGTGCAGGGAGGTGAAGGAGGACAACTAGAAGGTGATGCTAGAAGGAACAAATGAGGTGCTTAAGGAGTATAAGAAATGCAAATAAGCCCTTAAGAGAGAAATCTGAAGGGTTGAAAGAAAGCATGAGATTGCTGTAGCAGACCATGTGAAGGAGAATCCCAAGGACTTCTACAGATATATTAAAGACAAAAGAGAGAAAATTGGTATTCTTGAAGATCAGTGCGGTGATCTAAGCATGGAGCTGAAAGAGATGGGGAAGATGTTAAATGGAACTTTTGCATCTGTATTTACTTAAGAGATGGACACAGTGTCTGTAGAACTAAGGTGAAACTAACAGAGGAGGTTCTCGCTGTCTTGGAGCAAATTAGGATAGATAAGTCCCCAGGGTCTGGTAAGTTGTCCCCTCAGACCTCATGGCAGGCTAGTGCAGAAGTTTCAGGGGCCTTGGTAAGGGTGTTTAATATGTCCTTAACCATGGTTGAGACGCTGAAGGACTGGAGAGTAGCTAATGTTATTCTGTTGATCAAAAAAGGCTCTTAGGATAAGCTAGGAAATTATAGGCCAGTGATCCTGATGTCAGCAGTGGGTAAACTATTGGATGGCATTCTAAGGACAGGAATATAAGTATCTGGATGTCATGGTCCAGATCGAGGTCCCTTTAAATTTACCTTGTTTATGTTACGATCCGGACCATTGATTCCCTGTTTTCCCGTGTCCCTCGACATTGGTGAATAGAGGCAATTAACACTCGGCTGAATCGGTAGTTTATAGTCTCCGGCTTTCAGCCATTCGGCGCGGGAGCGTCTGCAAAGTCATCTAAGGTACGGTGTACCGATGTCATCTGGCCGGAGCAAGCCTAGGCTCTGCCGAAGCGAGGGCAGGTAATTCGCCCTTCCTCACCAGAGCAACCCTGTCCAGTTACCTCGCCGAAGCGAAGTTTCCTCACTGAGGTGGGTCCATCAGTTAACCTGCCGGAGAGAATCAAGAACCGCTGTCTACTGTTCCCGGGCCGAGTCGAGAGCGCGCCATTACCCGGAGGCTCCAAGTCAAGTCCTGGCTCCGGGGGCATTCTAGCACCAAGTCAAGTCCTGGCCCTGGCGGCTTCCCAGTTCTGAGTCAAGTCCTGGCCCTGGTGGTCTATGATTCCTGTCCTACCCCCTTGTTTGAATCCTTTCTCTGCCCCTCTCACCTCTAGCCCTCATCTGCAGCCCCCACCTGCACTTCGGTCTAGTTCCATCGCCGGAACTAGATAGGTACTGTCTGGTGTTCATTCGTGTTGGTCCTGTCTTGTCTTGTCCTCGCCTCCATGGGGTAAGTCAGGCCGTCATGCCATTGCTCTGCGGCGGGTCATATTTTGTCTTGTCTGGTCCTCACCTCCGTGGGGGTAAGTCTGGCCGTCTTGCCGTTCCCCCACGGGGAGTCATGTCTTGTCTTGTCTTGTCCTCGTCTCCGTGGCGTAAGTCAGGCCATCTTGCTGTTGCTCTGCGGGGGGTCATGTTTTGTCTTGTCCTGTCCTCGCCTACGTGGGGTAGGTCAGGCCGTCTTGCCGTTGCCCTACGGAGGGTCATGAGTCCCGGGCCTATGTCCTGTACCCAAGGAGGGCTCCCAGCTCTCTGTTCTGTGTGTGAGTCCCGGCCCTATGTCCTGTACCCAAGGAGGGGGCCCAACTCTGTGTTCTGTGTATGTGTCGATGGTTCCATGTACCTGCTCTCCCGAGACCGAGGCTCTGTGTTTCCATGTTCTTCCTCTCCCTAGCCCATGTCATGTCCTTGCTCGGTTCTGGGGTCCGAGCCAGAGGCAAGACCCAGGTACTGGGTCCTTGCCCAGTCTCTGGCTCGGAGTCCATACCCCAGCCTCTTCATGTCTCCTCTAGATCTGGGAGCCGATTCCGAGTCCAAGCCCAGACCCTTTGTCCCAGCCTAGTCGTAGTCCTGAGTCCTTGTCCAGTTCGCTACTCCTGCTCCTGCCTTGCTCTCCTGGTATTGAACAATAAACTAAATCTAAGTAACCTCACAAGATGTGTTCTGCATTTGGGTCCACCCTTGCTCCCAATGCCCCCGCCATTGAGACAGAACGCTCTCGCCAAACATGGACCCAGCAGACACAAACTGTTTTTCCAAACTCCTGTCAGCCTGAAAGTCAAGGTGTTGTTGTTCTGTTTTACCTGCCGGCCGAATCCCCCCCACCCACCCGGGTCATCGATGATACAGGCAAATCTGTTGGTCGCCTCGAGGCTCCCATTGGGAGGGGGATACTGTCATGGTCTGGATCGGGGTCCCTTTAAATTTACCTTGTTTACGTTACGATCCGGACCATTGATTCCCTGTTTTCCCGTGTCCCTCGACATTGGTGATTAGAGGCAATTAACACTCGGTTAAACCGGTAGTTTATAGTCTCCGGCTTTCAGCCGTTCGGCGCAGGAGCATCTGCAAAGTCATCTAAGGTACGGTGTGCCGATGTCATCTGGCCGGAGCAAGCCTAGTCTCTGTCGAAGCGAGTGCCAGTAATTCGCCTTTTCCTCACCGGAGCAACCCTGTCCGGTTACCTCGCTGAAGCGAACTTGTAAAGTTTCCTCACCGAGGTGGGTCCATCAGTTAACCCGCCGGAGAGAATCAAGAACCGTTGTCTACTGTTCCCGGGCCAAGTCCAGAGCGCGCCACTACCCGGAGGTTCCAAGTTAAGTCCTGGCTCCAGGGGCATTCTAGCACCAAGTCAAGTCCTGGCCCTGGCGGCTTCCCAGTTCTGAGTCAAGTCCTGGCCCTGGTGGTCTGTGATTCCTGTCCTACTCCCTTGTCTGAATCCCTTCTCTGCCCCTCTCGCCTATAGTCCTCGTCAGCAGCCCCCGCCTGCACTTCGGTCTAGTTCCATCGCCGGAGCTAGATAGGTACTGTCCGGTGTTCATTCGTGTTAGTCTTGTCTTGTCTTGTCCTCGTCTCCGTAGGGTAAGTCAGGCCGTCTTGCCGTTGCCTCACGAACGGTCACAAGTCCCGGCCCTATGTCCTGTACCCAAGGAGGGGTCCCGGCTCTCTGTTCTGTGTGTGAGTCCCAGCCCTATGTCCTGTACCCAAGGAGGGGGCCCGACTCTGTGTTCTGTGTATGTGTACATGGTTCCATGTACCTGCTCTCCCGAGACCGAGGCTCTGTGTTCCCATGTTCCTCCTCTCCCTAGCCCATGTCATATCCTTGCTTGGTTCTGGGGTCCGAGCCCGAGGCAAGACCCAGGTACTGGGTCCTTGCCCAGTCTCTGGCTCGGAGTCCATACCCTAGCCTCTTCATGTCTCCTCTAGTTCTGGGAGCTGATTCCGAGTCCTAGCCCAGACCCTTGGTCCCAGCCTATTCGTAGTCCACAGTCCTTGTCCAGTTCGCTATTTCCTGCTCCTGCCTTGCTCTCCTGATTTCGAACAATAAATTAAATATAAGTAACCTCACAAGATGTGTCTTGCATTTGGGTCCACCCTTGCTCCAGAAGCCCCCGCCACGGTGACAGATACACTTTGGACAAACATGGACCCAGCAGACCCAAACTGTTTTTCCAAACTCCTGTCAGCCTGAAAGTTAAGGTGTTGTTGTTCTGTTTTGCCCACCGGCCGAATTCCCCCCACCCACCCGGGTCATCGATGATACAGGCAAATCTGTTGGTCGCCTGGAGGCTCCCACTGGGAGAGGGATACTGTCATAGTCCGGATCGGGGTCCCTTTAAATTTACCTTGTTTATGTTACAATCCGGACTGTTGATTCCCTGTTTTCCCGTGTCCCTCGACATTGGTGATTAGAGGCAATTAACACTCGGTTGAATCGGTAGTTTACAGTCTCCAGCTTTTAGCCGTTCGGCGCGGGAGCGTCTGCAAAGTCATCTAAGGTACGATGTGCCGATGTCATCTGGCCGGAGCAAGCCTAGTCTCTGTCGAAGCGAGTGCCGGTAATTCGCCGTTCATCACTGGAGCAACCCTGTCCAGTTACCTCGCCGAAGCGAACTTGCAAAGTTTCCTCACCGAGGTGGGTCCGTCAGTTAACCCGCCGGAGAGAATCAAGAACCACTGTCTACTGTTCCTGGGCCAAGTCGAGAGCTCACCACTACCTGGAGGCTCCAAGTCAAGTCCTGGCTCTGGGGCCATTCAAGCACCAAGTCAAGTCCTTGTCCTGGCGGCATTCAAGTACCACGTTAAGTCCTGGACCTGGCGGCATTCTAGCACCAAGTCAAGTCCTGGCCCTGGCGGCTTCCCAGTTCTGAGTCAAGTCCTGGCCCTGGTGGTCTATGATTCCTGTCCTACCCCCTTGTCTGAATCCCTTCTCTGCCCCTCTCACCTCTAGAACCTTGTCTGCAGCCCCCGCCTGCACTTCGGTCTAGTTCCATCGCCGGAGATAGATAGGTACTGTCCGGTGTTCATTCGTGTTGGTCTTGTCTTGTCTTGTTCTCGCCTTCGTGGGGTAAGTCAGGCTGTCTTGCCGTTGCCCCGTGGGGAGTCATGTCTTGTCTTGTCTTGTCCTCGCTTCCGTGGGGTAGGTCAGGCCGTCTTGCCGTTGCCCCACGGGGGGTCATGTCTTGTCATGTCTTGTCCTCGCCTCCGTGGGGTAGGTCAGGCCATCTTGCCGTGCCCCGCGGGGGGTCATGTTCTGTCTTGTCTTGTCTTCGTCTCTGTGGGGTAAGTCAGGCCGTCTTGCCGTTGCCCCGCAGAGGGTCATGAGTCCCGGCCCTATGTCCTGTACCCAAGGAGGGGTCCCGACTCTGTGTTCTGTGTATGTGTCCATGGTTCCATGTACCTGCTCTCCCGAGACCGAGGCTCTATGTTCCCATTTTCCTCCTCTCCCTAGCCCATGTCATGTCCTTGCCTGGTTCTGGGGTCCGAGCCCAAGGCAAGACCCAGGTACTGGGTCCTTGCCCAGTCTCTGGCTCGGAGTCCATACCCTAGCCTCTTCATGTCTCCTCTAGTTCTGGGAGCTGATTCCGAGTCCAAGCCCAGACCCTTGGTCCCAGCCAAGTCGTAGTCCTGAGTCCTTTTCCAGTTCGCTATTTCCTGCTCCTGCCTTGCTCTCCTGGTTTCGAACAATAATCTAAATTTAAGTAACCTCACAAGATGTGTCTTGCATTTGGGTCCACCCTTGCTCCCAATGCCCCCGCTATTGTGACACTGGATAGACTGGGATGGATTTGCTATAGTCAGCATGGCTTTGTATGTAATAGATCATGTCTAAAGAATCTTACAGGGTTTGTCAAGGAGGTTTCCAGGGAAGGTGATGAAGGAAAGGAAGTGGCCATTGCCTACAAGGACTTTAGAAAGGCCCTTGACAAAGTTGCTGATGGGACGCTGGTCCAAAAGGTTTAGTCGCTTGGCATTCAGGATGAGGTGGTAAAATGGATTCAACATTGGCATAGTAGGAGAAGGCATTCAGTGGTAGTAGATAGTTGCTTCTGTGACTGGAAGTATCTGACTAGCAGTGTTGGGATCATGCTGGGTTCCTTGTTGTTTGTCATCTATATCAATAACCCGGTTGATAATGCGGTAATATAGAACAGCAAATTTGCATATGACACCAAGATTTGGGGTGTAGTCGATACTGAGGAAGAATATCTAAGCTTGCAACAGGATCTGGACCAGCTGGAAAAGTAGGCTGGAAAATGACAGATGGAATTTAATGCTGACAAGTGTGAGGTGATGCTCTGGAAAGAGAAACCAGAGTAGGACTTGCATGGTGAACAATAGGGTACTGAGGAGTGCGGTAGAACAGAGGGATCTTGAAATACAGATCTATAACTCCATGAAAGTGGCATCACAGGTAGAAATCTTTTGGCACATTGGCCTTCATAAGTTAAAGTATTGAATACAGGAGATGGGATGTTATATTAAAGTTGTATAAGACATTGGTGAGGTCTAATTTGGAGTATTGTGTGCAGTTTTGGTCACCTACCTACAAGAAAAATGTCAATAAGATTGAAAAAGTGCAGAGAAATTTACAAGGATATAATTTGAGGACCTGAGATATTAGGAAAGGTTGAATAAGTTAAGTCTTTATTCCCTGGAGCATAGGAGAATAAAGGGAGATTTGATAGAGATATACAAAATTATGACGATATAAATAGGGTAACTGCTAGCAAGTTTTTTCCCCTGGAGTTGGTTGAGGCTACAAGTGGAGGTCTCATAGTTTAAGGGTGACAGGTAAAATATTTAAGGCTAGCCTGAGTAGGGACGTCTTCATTCAGAGGATGATGCAACTGTAGAACGAGCTGCCAGCAGAAGTGGTGAATGTTTGTTCATCTGAAACATTTAATAGAAGTTTGGATAAATCCATAGATGGGAGGAGTATGGCAGGCTATGGCCTAGCTGCAGATTGATGTAATTTGGCAGAATAACAGTACTGCTTGGACTGAAAGGCCTGTTTCTGTGCTATAATGTCCTACGACTCTGTGTGCTGGCAGTATAATTCCATCCCGCAGGAGGGCTAAGGCTCCATAGAATAAATCCTGTAAGCCTAAAGGCCAGTATTTGCCTTTTAGCTCAAGCTTCATCAATTTCAAAATCAGTTGGAGAGCAGATTGGGAGCTGACAAGGAGTGGGAAGAGAGGCTGAGGCAGAGATTAGAGAGGATGTGGGAGATTATGGAGAGGATTGATAGAGCATACAGCAATTACTTGGTTGATGAGATTAGTTGACCACTTTAATTTGCCTCCTAGTGTATAGGTGAAACATAGAATTTTTCAGAAGTTGATGGGAGTGTGCAGAGAATATATGACAAATCATTTCAAGTCTGTTTCCTTGTCAGGTTACTTGTTCACTTCTTAACTGAACCTTGTGTTACACTGGGCGGCTGGAGCGACTGGAGGTGGACCCAAGTGCAGGACACAGGCATGGAGATAGACTTGGACTCGGAGCCAGGACCTGGACTGAACGGGAACTCGGAGCCTGGAACTTGAACACGGAGCCTGGAACTGGAACACGGAGACGACAACACCAAACAAAGACAGACGATTTATATCTTGGCTCGGAAGAGTGGCAAACAGCCGGCAATCCTCAGCTAGACACGAAGAGACAGAATTCCCAACTCGGAGTAGCGGCAAACAGCCCGACCTACTCAGCTGGGAACGAGACAACTAAACTAACCAGCGACTGACTATATGAATATTGACACGAAGTAGCTCATGAAGCGGAAAATGACCAACAATTACTTAGCTGGAAACGAAGAGACAGAATTCCCAACTCAGAGTAGTGGCAAACGGCTGGACCTACTCAGCTGGAAACAAGACGACAGAAACCAAATAATGATAGTCCATTTGTATCTGGACATGGAGAAGCTCATGAAGACGGTCCATTATTCCTGGTGGCTCGGAGTGGCGACAATTGGCCAGCAAATCTCAGCCAAACATGAAAACGACAGAAATTGCATCTTAACTTGGAGTAGCGGCAAAACGTTCAGCAACTCAGCTGGACTCGGAAATGACTGAATTCACTAAGCAGCCACAGGCACCGAAGCAACTTAGAGTCCACGATTCTTGGCAGCCCCAGGACGAGCATAGCCGCACTGGCTACACTGTCGAACCAGCAGTGAGTAAATTAAAGCCAGAGTTTTTATGCTGCGGTTTGAATGAGGATCAGGTGCCTTAATCAAGGAGCCCAGAGGAACACGGGGAAAAGGAAATTAACTGAAATGAGTAGTTAACAGACCGGACCATGACACCTCATGTGCAGGTGAGTGGTACAATCTGGGATAGTTAACAAGCATGCAGGGAAGCAAGTATAAAACATGGAATTATAGTAGGGATAGTTTAAATGGGTAGTTGATGGCTGATTTGGACTCAATTGACCCAAAGAGCCTATTTCTGTCTATCTGTCTCTCTTTTACCAAGTCCTAACTCAGAGGTGTGCTAGGAAACTCAATATAAATGTTAACACTTCATCTTAACAGGCTGTAATCTTCACAAAAGCTTGTTTTTGATGAGGCTGTCTGAGGTTTAAAAAGAGGTTAGGGCATTTCAGAACTAGTTGGTGTGCTACAATCATAATGATTTTTCAGGCACTTGGCAGGGGTCAATAATATAAAAGGGCAATTGGTTTGCCAGTTGATGTATTGTGTGAGACTGTGAGGAAGGACAGGCAGACAGTGGGATGAGTTGAAGTGTAACATGGGGGCAAAATCAAAAAGGGTGATGAATACAGGAGTGAAGGTATCATACTTGAATGCAAGCAGTATACAGAATAAGGTAGATGATCTTGTAGCGCAGTTAAAAATTGGCAGGTCATTGTGGTCATCACTGAGTCGTGGCTGAATGAAGATCATGATTGGGAGCTTAACGTCTAAGGATACACTTGGTATCAAAAGGACAGGTAGATAGGTAGAGGAGGTGGGATGGCTCTGTTTGTTAAAAACTGAAAGCAAATCCTTAGAAAGAGGTGACATATGATCGGAAGATGTAGAATCCTTGTGGGTAGAGTTATCAAACCACATAAGTAAAAAAAGCAACACACAGGATACAAATACTCTGATGGGAGTTATATACAGACTCCTGAACAGTAGCTAGAATGTAGGATATAAATTACAATGGTGGATAAAAAAAGGAATGTAATAAGGGCAATGTTACGATAGTCATGGGGGATTTCAATATGCAAGTAGATTGGAAAAGCAAGGTTGATGGAGGATCACAAGAGAGCAGAATTTGCAGAATGCCTACAAGACGTCTTTTTTTAGAGCAGCTTGTGGTTGAGATCACCAGGGGAAAGGCAATTCTGGAGTGTAATGAATTAGATTTGATTTGGGAGGTTAAGGTGAAAGAACCCTTATGAGGCAGTGATTAAATAATATGATTGAATTCATACTGCAGCTTGATAGAGAGAAAATAAAGTTAGATGTATCAGTACTACAGTGAAGTAAAGGGGATTACAGATGTCTGACAGAGTTTCTGGCCAAAATTGATTGGGAGGGGACACACAGCAGGGATGACGGCAGAATAGCAACAGCTAGAGTTTCAGACAGCAATTTGGATGGCACAGGATAAATACATCCTAAAGATGAAGAAATTTAAAGGGATGATGAAGTAACCCTGGCTGACAGGGGAAGTCAAAAACAGCATAAAAACGAGAGAGACTGCATATAACTTAGTAAGAGTTAATTGGAAGTCAGAGGATAGGGAAATTTTTAAAAATCCACCAGAGGGCAACTGATGAATCCACAAGGAAATAAAGATGAAATATAAAGGTAAGCTAGCCAATAACATAAAAGATGATACCAAATGTTTTATTTTAAATATATCACAGAGTAAATAAGCGGCAAAAGTGGATATTGGATCACTGGAGAATGACACCGGAGAGGAATTAACGGGGGACAAAGGAATGGCGGACAAACTTAATCTGAATAATTATTTTGTGTCAGTCTTCACTGTGGAAGATGCTAGCAATATGTCAGAAATTTGAGTGTTTCAGGGGACTGAAGTGAGTATGGTTACTATTACTAAGGAGAAGGTGCTTGGGAAGCTGAAAGGTCTGAAGGTAGATAAATCACCTCGATCAGATGGACTACACCCACTGGAAGAGGTAGCTGAAGAGATTATGGAGGCATTAGTAATTATCTTTCAGGAATCAATAGATTCTGGAATGGTTCCAGAGGACTGGAAAATTGCAAATGTCACTCCACCCTTTAAGAAGGGACGGAGGCAAAAGAAAGGAAATTATAGGCCATTTAACTCGACTTCAGTGGTTGGAACAATGTTGAAGTCCATTACTAAGGATGAGGGTTTGGGGTACTCGAGGCACATGATAAAGTAGGCCAAAGTCAGCATGGTTTTCTTAATGGGAAATCTTGCCTGACAAATCTGTTAGAATTCTTTGAGGAAATAACGGGAAGGATAGACAAAGGAGAATCAGTGGATGTTGTTTACTTGGATTTTCAGAAGCCTTTGACAAGGTGCCACACATGAGGCTGCTTAACAAGAGCCTGTGGTATTACACAAAAAGTACAAACATGGATAGAAGATTGGTTGACTTGCAGGAGATAAGGAGTGGGATAAAGTGGGTCTAGTCTCGTTGGCTGCTGTGACTAGTGGTGTTCCGCAGGAGTCCAATGTTGGGACTGTTTCTTTTCACATCATTGATCAATGATTTGGAATTGATAGCTTTATGGCCAAGTTTGAAGAAGATACAAAGATAGGCAGAGGAGCAGGTAGTGTTGAGGATGCAGGGTGTCTACAGAAGGGCTTAGATAGATTGGGAGAAGGGGCAAAGAAGTGGCAGATGAAACATAGTGTAGGGAAGCGTATGGTAGAAGGAATAAATTGACAATTTTCTAAACGAGAAGATAATTCAAAAATCAGAGGTGCAAAGGGATTTGGGAGACCAGGTGCAGGATGCCCTAAAGGATAACTTGCAGGTTGAGTTGTTGGTAAGGAAGGCAAATACAGTGTTAGAATTCATTTCAATAGGACTAGAATATACAAGCAATTAATGTTGAGGTTTTATAAGGCACTGGTGAGGCTTCACTTGGAGTATAGTGAGCAGTTTTGGGCACTTCATCTATGAAAAGATATGCTGGCATTGGAGATGGTCCAGAGGACATTCACAAGAATGATCCCAGGAATGAAAGGGTTTGTGTATGAGGAGCATTTGGTAGCTCTGAGGCTACACTCGCTGGCATTTAGAAGAATCAGAGGGAGGGGCTCTCATTGAAACCATAACACCATAAGACCATAGGACATAGGAGCAGAATTAGGCCATTCAGCCCATTGAATCCGCTTCGCAATTTCATCATGGCTGATCCCAGATCTCATTCAACCCCATACACCTGCCCTTTCACCATATCCCTTGATGCCCCGACTGATCAGAAATCTATCAATTTCTGCTTTGAATACACCCACGGTCTTGGTCTCAACCACAGTCTGAGATGAGCACTCCACAGATTCACTAATCTTTGGCTTAAAAAATTTCCTCCTTACTCCTGCTCTAAAAGGTCATCTTTCAATTTTGAGGCTGTGCCCTCTAGTTCTGGATACCCCCACGAGACAAAACATCCTCTCCACATCCACCTTATCTAATCCTTTCAATATTCGGTAACTTTCAATGAATTCCCCCTGCATTGTTTTAAATTCCAATGAGTACAGGCCCAATGCTGCCAAACGCTCCTCACGCGTTAATCCTCCATTCCCAGAATCATCCTTGTGAACCTCCTCTGGAATCTCTCCAATGACAACACATCCTTTCTGAGGTAAGGGGCCAAGACTGTTGACAATATTCCAAGTGCGGCCTGACGAGTGTCTTACAAAGTGTCTGCATTATCTCCTTGCTTTTATATTGTACATGCCAACATTGCATTTGCTCTCTTTACCATGGATTCAACCTGTGAATTAACCTTCTGGGAGTCTTGCATGATGAATCCCATTCTGCTCCTCTGTCTTACAGTCTTTTCCTGACACACCATCTCATCAATTCAGCCATTCACCTCAGAGAAACGGTTAAAGTGTCATGTGTAATAGATCCTTAACTTCCTAACTGAGACACCACAGTCAGTACAAATCGGTAATAACATCTCCTCCTCCTCTTATAAATTTTCCAGTGAAGCCAGTGTATTCAATGGGAGTACAGGAAATAGGGCCCAGGTTAGTTGAAAGCCCTGTTTCCATGTTGTTTCTCTGTCTGACCTGACTCCATGGATACCCATTGGACCCTCAGCTTTCTGCCATGGCTAACATAGTTAAGCATCCTGATTTAAGATGAATGTTTCACTAGGGTTAGCTAACTTCACTAGTTCAATATTTTAATTTAATTTAAATTTAATTAATATTAATATTTTAAAATTATTTCATAGATTTACTTATCAGTTGTTATTTTTTCTACTTCTGCTTTAATTTTATATTTTGTTTTTTCCTTAATGTTTCTAAATAGCTTTGTTTATCAGAGATATGAGAAATAAATGAAAAAGGTTTTTGACAGATGGCCATCTGTCTGATCTATGGGCAGGGCCGTAACTTCCATTACCCATGGCCTAATTGCTGCTGGCAGCCCCTCTGCTTTGTGAAAGGGCCATGACAATATTAGTGACAGCAGTGAAAGATAAAGGGGGCAATGGGTCCAGTGTGAAAGTATGACTAGAAAGAATACAAGGCACAAGTACAATCTGGCAAGATCCTGCGTGCAATTGACCCACATGTAGGTAAATGAAATTACGCTGAGTGTTTTTTACAAATTTATCATGATGAGTTTTACGTTCAGTCTCTAGGTTACAAGTCCATACCTTATCATGGTGGTTACATAGAGAAAGTGAAACATCTTTACAATCATAATCCCCTCAGTACCAATCAATAAACCTCAAACCCTAGGCCTCTGTCCTCCCTCCAAAACTGGATCCTTAACTTCCAGAGTCAGTCTGGATTCGAAATAATATCTCCTCCCCTCTGACCTCCTCAGGGATGAGTGCTCAGCCCGCTGCTCTACGGTCTCTACATTCACGACTGTCTGGCTAGGCACATCTCAAATTGATTTATTTAGTGATTCACAATTGAGTGGACCCTTCCAGCCCCTCTGGCATGCTGCCCCAGCAACTGCTGACAAACTCAATTAGCCCTAACCTAATCACAGAACAACTTACAACGACCAATTAGTCTACTCAGTACATCTTTGGACTGTGAGAGGAAGCCGGAGAAAACCCATGCATTCTACAGGGAGGACGTACAGAGACTCCTTACAGCATGGTGCTGGAATTGAACTTCGAACTCTGGAACAGTCCCTGAGCTGTAACAGTGTGGCACTAACTGCTATGCTACCATGGCACCCAGTGCCATCTATAACTTCACCGTTGATACTACTGTCGTTGGCAGAATTTCAGATGGAGACGAGGGGACGTTTAGGAGCGAGATTGATTGGCTGGTTGGGTGGTGTCTCAACAACATCTTTGTACTGAATGGCTGTACATTCAAGTAATTGATTGTGGACTTCAGGAAGGGGAAGTCTGATGAACACATACCAGTCCTCGTTAAAGGGTCTGTGGTGGAATAGGTGAGCAACTTCAAGTTCTTGGGTGTCAGCATCTCAAGGGAGCTGTCCTGGGCCTGACACATGAACTGAATTACAAAGACGCACAGCAGCTTTACTTCATTGGGAGTCTGAGGAGATGTGATATATCACCAAATACTGTAGCGACTTTCCACAGATGTACTGAGGAGAGCATTCTGACTGGTTGCGTCACCAGGCTAGTACTGAAGCTCCAATGTGCAGAATCAGATGAGGCTGCATAGGGCTGTAGACTGAGCCAGATCCATCACGGGCACAACTTTCCTCCCTCTCAAGGTCATATTCAAAATATGGTGCCTCAAGAAGGCAAAATCCATCACTGAGGACCTACACCACCCAAGACATGTGATCTCCTCATTATTACTATCAGAGAGGAGGTACAGAAGCCTGAAGACCCACACTCAAAAGGTATGAAACAGCTTCTACCCCTCCAACATCAGATTTCTGAATGTTCCATGAACACTACTTTCTATTTGCCTTTTGCACTATTTATTTATTTATTGTAAATTATAGTAATTTTTATGTTTTGCATTATACTGTTGCCACAAAACAACACATTTCATTAAATGTGTCAGTGATAGTAAACCTGATTCTGATTCTGAAGAATGATCTACTGTCACACGTATATCAGGGGTTGCCTTAGAGTTCCTTGTGATTAAGTGCTTCCTACTTCTCCAGATCAAACAAAAGATTAAGAAGGAAAAAAAACACTTAGAAATTATTGTTCTGGTCCACTTTTGGAAATGCTTCAATTCCAACGTGGGTCTAGGACAGAGTTTCCAAACCTGTGGTCCATGGACCCCTCAGTATGAGTAGATGACATAAAAAAGGTGGGAACCCCTATTCCAGAGGGAATTCATTACAACACAATGTAAAGCCACCCCTAGTTCTGATACCAACTTTACAACCTAATGTTACGAATGTCCCACTGATTTTGGGGGAATGATCACAGCTAATCAGCTCTGGTCTAGCTGGTGAGTAAGCCTGGTTGATATTACTTGTTTTCAATCTAGATTACATCAAATGGAATTAAAATTGTGCCTAGGAATGAAACAACTCAGTTTAACAATGTTCATATATTGTTGTAGTTATTTTAGCAGCCATTGTTGGGAAGGTAACATGTCGATCATTTCAATAAGATCTGGGCCAAATTTTGCCTGATGGTACTGCATATTAGGAATTCAGAGGAATGGTTTCTTAGTTAGGAAACAGTGGCAAATCAACAGAGTATGAATTCCAATTGAATGATGCCTTAAGGCAGATGCACAAATGCATAAGAAAAACGAAAGTGTTGTGTAATCAAAAATATCTTAATAAACTGCTGATGCAATTTGGATATAAAACAAGATCAAGAGCAACACAAAACAGCTTGAAGACAAATGTTACATACAGAATTGGGTTTTGCCAATGGAAGCAGAAGGATTATCAAGGAAGTTTAAGGACCCGGCAAGATGGATGCCATCTCAGTGTATCCTCAGATTATGCCAAGTTTTCATGAAAGAAGGCATACATTAGCATGCTAGAATGGGAAAAACCATTGTGAAGAATATAGAACAAGGTCCGTAACCCTAAAGCCAGAACTAAGCCAATTAAAAGTTAAATGAAATAAAGTTATGTATAATGCTCTGGCCCATAAAAATTATTGAGACTAGGTCAAATTAACCTATCAAACTGCAAATGATGTACATTTGTTGGCAAGGTTTTTTAAGCGAATCAAAGTTGGATGGATTTCAATCAACCGTGATTTAACTAAATAACAGTATCAGCTCAAGCAGTTGAGTGGCTGAGCTCCTGTTAAGTCTCCAATATGCAATAGCCCGTACTGCTTCAATCAACGAGATTCCATCAGCTGTAGGTCCTGACATAAAGACTGGGCAATTACTTTAAAGGTCATTTTATTTGCTCAACAAAGGAAATCACCTGTTGCAAAGATAATCCCGTTACTAACCAGTACAAGGCTAACCAGGTGATCAAATCAAATTAATCAAATTGAGTTTAATTATTATTCAACCATATATGGATACAGCTGAACGAAACAGCATTCATCTGAGGCCAAGATGCAAAACATGCAAGCACGTTGAAAATAGCAATAAAAAAAGACATAGTCACACAGAAAAATTATATATAGTTCAAGACCCTGAATGACATGTCTCACAAATTGATGCTACAATTCCCATCAAATCAGCCTGTCTTTCTACTGACTGAGCACTGGAGGGCAGCACCAATGGGCGAGGTCAGTCCCCAACCAAACAAGTGTGCCACACTGCTCCGTATCCAGCGTCTCCTCAACTGGACTGCAGCAGCAGGCAACCCCGTGGCTTGAGGCCTAATCTTCCCTTCAGCTGAGGCTACACAGCTCCCACTCCACCTGAATCGCCATCAAGCAAGGGAAATAGGCCTGCGGCAACTTACATTGTCACAGTCCAACTGGGTCTTACGATTGTAAGAGAAACGATCAAGACAATCACCTACTGTTACATTGGACATAGCCTTTGTGCACCAACTATGATGCCTTTGAGTAGCAGGCAGCAACATGGTGTGCACCCAGGTCAGCTGCTCTAACCCCTGGGCCAGCTACTCTGATCAATGAGCAGATCACTGAAACAGTAGACCAGCTGTACCCGAAGTTTGTGGAGTCCAGTATAGTTTTGCAATCATAAAGAAACACATTTAATAATGAAAAAAAGAATCTTTGGTTGGCCCCTGAGAGGGTGCTGTGTCTGAATGCACCACAACGGAAAGTGATCTGGATTTTAAACCACTATCATATTCACCACAGACACTACTTAGTTTCATTTCTGCAACACTCAACAATGATGATCTTTTTACTTCACTGACACTAAGTTACCTATGCTTTTGATATCAAAATGAGAGAGAGAGAGAGAGAGGAACTCTGTAAAGGATTAGTGTTAGATAAAAACATCATTTTAATCGACCAGTTCTGAAAACAGATGACTAAACAATACAAATGACTGGAAAAAAAAGATAGAATAGGGTCAATCTGATGTGGGAGCTAACAGCTGAAGGAAAGGAAATAATATCGGTAAGATTATTCTCTTCTCTATTCTCTTGATTTGTCTGTGCATTTCAGAATACTTCTTCAACAGTACCTGAGGGTAAATAAAGAACACTGTAGTGATTACCCCTAAGCACAATATCTGGTAGCTATCATCCATGCCACTAACAAAAGAGAATAACATTACATGGGGAATGACCTAAAAGTATTTCTTTGATTGCAGTGCTTCTTTATAAAAATTGCATCCTTGCATGAACAACAGGGAATGTGTTTATACAATCTTCTTTTATAGCAGAGCGTATAATCTAGTAGCAATAGAAATGCATTCACAGAACCTTAACACAGAAGGAGGCCAATCAGCTTTAGTTGAATTTATGTTCCTCTTGAGAGGTTATTTTGCAATTTTTATAAAAAAGCACTGCAATCAAAGAAATACTTTTAGGTCATTCCCCATGTAATATTATTCTCTTTTGTTAGTGGCATTTACCTGCTTCTTTACCAATGTTCATTACTACTTCACACTAATTCCAATATAATCCTTTCTCCTTATTTATATCCCTATCTCTATGCATATACATTCTAAAGGAATTATGCATAACACCTTTTGTGAAAACTGCAATGAATGGATTACTCCATAAAATGACTTTCCGCATATTAGTTGTGCTCTTCATTAAAATATCCTGCTTCTAAACTTCCCTTCATTGGAGATGAGAAGCTGATCCTCGATAATACTTCAAACAGGCCTTGTTAGGTTCAACGCCTTCTGGTGAGGGAATTTAGGACTCATGGGCACTATTTCATTTTAATAGGTTACCCTTTTACGATAGGTAAGGTTGTGAATCTTTGTAAGATCTTTTTGTAGAAGCTGATCGATGCAAACTTGATAGATTGTTGGACTAAAGGGGAGTCAAGGGTTATAGAGAGCAGACAGTTAATGCGCATGGGGTCAAGATTAGGTCAACCAAGACCTTATTGAATGGGGGAGCATGCTTGAGGGGTCATATGGCCAACAATTTCTCCTACGTCATGTCTGTATTTCATTTTATTGTTTGTCTGTCATTTATCTACTATTGGAGGGATGCAGGATCATTTTTCCATCAAATGCAAATTATAAAAGTCAGATGAGGTAATGAGTTGAGGGAAGTTACACCATTTCTCTTGTCATTCTGCCCAGTTCACACATTTCCAGCATGGTAAGCAAAAATAAAATGACGGTAACAATTTCTGGCTGAAATAACAAAAGCTTCCAGGAACTAAATTAACCTGTCCTTGAAAATGGATATTGGAATTGCAATGCAGGATTAACTCTCAACCATTACATTTGATGCCAGGATCAGACCAACTTCATGCTGGGTTCAGATTTTCCTGATCATTGTGTGCAGCCAGCAACGACTGTGCTTCAGATGGCTGCCTGCCTCAATGGGAAGACACTAAAGAGAGCAGTATATCACTTAAAGTATTCCCTGTTACGTGATCTCAGCCTGAGACAAGACACAATATGGTTGCAGCCACTGTGAGATTATTTTGACCTACAGAATGATGGCACAATATCAGAGTGAGGGTCCCAAGATTTTTTGATGCTTCATGGGAGATTTATGATGCTATTATCAGCATGGTCAGTAGTTTGAGGAAAGAATGTAGATTTCAAAACGAGAAAGGGAAATTCCAAATGCAGAAGTTTTAATGGTTTAGGAAGTAGGCTCATTAGTGCCTATTTTTCACATGCAAATCTCAGATATAAACCACAAACCACATTTATGCTGATGAGCACTTCTAGATTATATCACACCTGTCCGAAAACTAGAACACAATTTATCTCAGCATGTCTGACCAATTTTTGCATCAACTGGTACCTTATAACATATCACATGCCATAAATCATATATTTTCTCCTTTACTGACACAAACTGGAGCTTTTTGGTATAATCTTGACTGAACAGCCCTAAAACTCACTAGGAGCATATTGTATTCGGAAGTCAATTAAAATCATACATAATGTTTAGGGTATTTGAAGCATCTTCTCTGATTGTTCCTTGACTGACTGCAGCCTGTGTACACTCTGCACATCTGAGGTACTAGGTGCAATGTTTGCTTCACTGATTACTCTGTACCTTACTGTAGTGTGGGCCAGTGACGGACAGTGAGTTGGAGGAAGTCACAATTGGAGGTTATTGATTTAAACACAAATACATGAATTGTAAACTCGTTACATAAGAGAGTTAAATGCCCATGTGTGTGAATAAGGAGAACAGTTGGTAGGGTGCTTCAAATTACAACCAATAGATCTTTGGATACTCCATTTAAGTTATTTGCTTAACAGGACACCTTTCAAGAAGCAACTGTGTCTGTCATATCTAGAGATGAGAGAGTTGATGTTGAAAAATGTCAGCGGAGATGGTGTAGCAGCAGTAGGGAGCAATGTTCAGGAACCATATCTTTTCCATCAAAAATTCCATTAAAAAACTAACATGGTAATTACATATAGCTAGTTCAGCATGAGGCAAACACCAAAAAGGGATTCAGTGGCTCGAAAACAATGACTTTGATCTTTCTGATAGTTAGCTAGGGGGAAATAGTAAATCATCCAAAATGGGATGACAGCCATATAATATCACAGCAAAAAGATAGTGAGAAACTCAAGAAGCGAGTGAAACTTGGAAATGAAAATCAAAGATTTTACTATAGATGGCCAATTGCACTGTACAGATAGTGATATTGAAAAGCATCTATCAATTTTTCAAGCTTCTTTAATGCTTCTCACTAAACACTGAAGTGAAACAGCTACCCAGAAACTGAATCTCATTATCTAAGACCTCACTATGTTTATTTTTTAGAGAAGTTCAATTCTCCCTTTGATGATATCTATTTCTACATGTCTTTAAAAAAAATGTCCTTGCCATCAAAATAAGCCTTTGGAAGTCTTTTGTGACTGGGGCATTCTTCAGTACAAAATTTGTCATGTGGAAATATTATTTCCCATATGGCCAGCCCAGACTCTGCTATTCAAAGTATGGCTGGGACTGCTGAGCACAACAAGCAGAAAAAGTCATGATTATCTTTTGCATCTGGCACATGCTTCTGCCGTATGGTCCCATCGCTCAATCTGTTTTGTATGCATATGCAGCAAACATCATAAATTAAGGATGCCATTTCTGTCTTCTACACCAGACTTTCCAATTCTCCTCAGGGTGTAAACAGAAAATTTGGGTAAAATTCACAACATTGTGTCCAGCATGTATTGCAATATTAACCGATTCAATTCACCAGATATTTAAATGCATAATTTTTACTAATCCACTGTCTTCGGTTGTTGCATCTTGATTACAATTGGGTTTATAACAGAGATAAACATTACAATATTTGTTTGTGCCAAATATCATCAAATCAAACTGAGGTTGTGAATCTCAAACTGTAAACAAATCTATACTATAAATCATATTACTAGTGATGGACACAACTCACCAATTACATCTGTGAAATAGGCTTAACTTATAGGTAAAAAAATATATCTATTTAGCCTTCTTAATACACCTTCACTTTAAACAGCACATCCATTGCCTCCTATTTCTAAAAGAAGATATTGTGCTAAAACCACAAATGATAATCCAAATTTGCATGAAATTCTTGCAGCTAATTCAAATCATGAAAAAAATGCCAAAATGAAAATCTAACATTAAAATGAGAATCAGATTCAGATTGATTGTAACTGACATACTTCATAAAATCTGCTGTTTTGCAGCAGCAGGAATGTGAAACACAGTCAAATACAAACATTACATAACAAATAAACAAATAGTGCAAAAAGACAGAAAAATAGTGAGGGCGTGTTCATGGACAATTCAGAAATATATTGGCGATGGGGAGGAAGCTGTTCCTAAAATGTTGATACGCACCTTCAGGCTCTTGTACCTTCTCCCTGACGTTAATAATGAGAAGAAGGCATGTCCTGGATGGTGAAGGCCCTTCATGATGGATGCCACTGTCTTGAGGCCATTGCCTTTCGAAGATGTCTTTGAGCGTGGGAAGGCAAATGGCAATGATGGATTTGGCTGAACCTACAACCCTTTGAAGCTCTTTCTGATCCTGTACATTGGTGCCTCCATACAAGAGAGTGATGCAACCAGTCAGAATATTCTCCATGCTACATCTGTAGAAATTTTCTAGAGTCTTTTGTGACATATCAAATTTCTTCAAACTCCATATGAAGTATAGCCGCTTGCATGCCATCTTTGTAACTGCTTCAATATGCTGGGCCCAGGATAGATTTTATGAGATGTCGACACGCATGATCTTGAAGCTGCTCACCCTTTCCATCGCTGACCCCCTCAATGAGAACTGCTGTGTGTTCTCACAATTTCTCCTTCCTGAAATCCATTATCAATCAGTTCCATGGTCTTACTGACATTGAGTGCAAGGTTGTTGTTGTGACACCGCACAACCAGCTAGCCTATCTCACTTCTGCATGCCTCCTGATCGTCATCTGAAATTCGGATAGCTGTTGTGTCATCGGTAAATTTATAAATGGTGTTTGAGCTGTGCCTAGCCACATAGTCATGAGCGTAGAGAGAGGAGAGCAGTGGGCTAAGCATGCATCCTTGAGGTGCACCAGTAAGCAAGCAGGAGATGTTATTCCGATCCACACTGACTGTGGTCTCCTGATGACGAAGTCAAGTATCTAGTTTTGGGGGGAGGTACAGCAGCCCATGTTTTGAAGCCTGTTGATTAGCACTGCGAGAATGATGATTATAAAAATACTTCATGTTCACTATGTTAAGCTATGCACTTGTAACCTAAAAATGGAACTTAAATTCCATCAGGATAGATTTGTGACAATATGCATAAAATTTGTCCATATCATTCAGAGAATCAGATCAGTTTGTAGAACCACCCCCAGCATAATATGACTTACATGTAGCTCAATTCCACACAGGATCATGCTAGATTGTACTTGTGCATTGTAATCTTTCTAGTCATACTTTCACGCTGGACCCATTGCCTCATTTATCTTTCACTGCTGTCAGTAATATTGTCATGGCCCTTTCACAAAGCAGAGTGGGCCGCCAACAGCAATTAGGCCATGGGTAATGGAAGTTAAGGCCTTGTTCATAGGCTAGTCAAATGGCCATCTGTCAAGAACCTTTTTCATTTTTTCTCATATCTCTGACATTTAGAAACCATAGAAAAAACAAAATTTTATATTACAACAAAAGTAAAAATTTAAATATAATAGCTCAAACTTGTCGATAAGTAAACTAATGAAGTACTAATGAAACTAAATTAAAAACAAACCATTTAACTTAATTTACCATTATAGTGAAGTTAGGCAACCCCAGTGAAACATTCAAATTGAATAAGGCTGCTGTAATTATGTCAGCTATGACATAAAGTTGAGGCTCCAATGTGTATCCGTGAAGTCGTAGTCGTATAAAGAAACCACATGGAAACAGGTCCTCCAACTAACCTGGGCCCTGTTTCCTGTACTCCCTTTAAATTCACTGTCTTCACTGGAAAATTAATTATACTACCATGAATTAAAGATAATTAAATTTTAGGGTATTGGAATAACATTCAAAAGTCTGGAAAATTAACCTGTCCACCACCCACCATATGACATGACAAACCGAATATACTCAGTGGATCACCAGATTTTTGCATCATTCCAAGGGAATTCAGTATTGTAATTAAGTACTACTCAGTTAGACGCACATAGTTAGAATGCAACAAATGAGGCTTAATCATAATGGAAATATTTTATAGATATAGCAGACTAGATCTCTGATATTCATTTACAAGAACAGCAGAATGTTTCATTCAAAAGTTAACATCTGATCAAATACTCACACCTACACTCACTACATATCAGCCTGAACTTCCTATCAACAGCAGTTTCACATGGAAATCCTAGCTCTTAGCTGTACCAATGGCGTGGAAGTGTGGGACTCCCAAACAAGCCCCAAATCTCCATATAGCCTCTGAAGGTTTTCAGTACTCACTCTGGGAAATCTGCCTAAAAAGAAGAATACCTCAGAAAAAAGTAGGAAAGGGTAAAAAAAAAAGGGTTTTCCCAGCATTTAAGATGAATAAACTCTTCCCAGGCTTCCAGCTGGGTACAGGTGTCAACTACAATGAACGTTACAGTGACAAACTCAGCCATCTTCATCAGGGATGATACCTGGGCATGTCTAGTGTGATGGTACTTATACCCTGTCGTCTGTCCCTCCTGATTGATTAGTCCTTATCCAATCAGGTTTCCACTCTCCCTCCTTGTTTACAATCGAATTCCAGTTCTTACTTAGAGCAAGACCATCATCTTCATTAAAATTCTTTTCCTCTAGTTTTATTTCAATGGCTTCCTTTACCAGGTGGTCTCAAAAGCCTTTGACGTGGCACAGTTGTTTTGTGCTATCAAAGTCAGTCCCGTGGCCATAGCAAATGCAGAAGGTAATTTATGCATTTTTTACTAAGTTGAATGAATTTTTCAATTCCTGCTGCTCTCTGTAGAAACTAACACATTCTCCCCTTGACCATGTGGGTTTTTTCCAGATGCTCTGGTTTCCTCCCACATGCTAAAGATGTACAAGTTAGGGTTAGTCAGTTGTGGACACGCTACATTGGCATCAAAATTGTGGGGGGTACTTGCAGACTGTCCAGTAAAATGCTCCATGATTTGATTTGATGCAAATGACACATTTCACTGTATGCTTCAATTTTTTTGATGTACATGTAACAAATAAACCCAAACTTTAGACTGTCTAAGGTTACAGCAGGATGGAATTGAAAACTGACAAGTGCAAAGTGATGCATATTCAGAAGTTAAATCAGGGCAGAATATTCACAATGAATGTCGAAGCCCTGGGAACTGCTGATGTTGAACAGAGCAATATTGGGGTATATGTACATGGTTCTCTGAAAAGGAGAACACGGGTAGACAGGGTGCCAAGGTGCCAAGAACAAGATTTAGTTTGTCATGTTACGGCTGAACAAAACCTTATTTATTTGCACTTGGAGTATAGAACATAGAACAGTACAGCACAGTACAGGCCCTTCAGCCCACAATGTTGTGCCGACCCTTAAACCCTGCCTCCCATATAACCCCCCACCTTGAATTCCTCCATATACCTGTCTAGTAGTCTCTTAAACTTCACTAGTGTATCTGCCTCCACCACAGACTCAGGCAGTGCATTCCATGCACCAACCACTCTCTGAGTAAAAAACCTTCCTCTAATATCCCCCTTGAACTTCCCACCCCTGACCTTAAAGCCATGTCCTCTTGTATTGAGCATTGGTGCCCTGGGGAAGAGGCGCTGGCTGTCCACTCTATCTATTCCTCTTAATATCTTGTATACCTCCATCATGTGTCCTCTCATCCTCCTTCTCTCCAAAGAGTAAAGCCCTAGCTCCCTTAATCTCTGATCATAATGCATACTCTCTAAGCCAGGCAGCATCCTGGTAAATCCCCTCTGTACCCTTTCCAATGCTTCCACATCCTTCATATAGTGAGGCGACCAGAACTGGACACAGTACTCCAAGTGTGGCCTAACCAGAGTTTTATAGAGCTGCATCATTACCCCACGACTCTTAAACTCTATCCCTCGACTTATGAAAGCTGACACTCCATGAGCTTTCTTAACTACCCTATCTACCTCTGAGGCAGCTTTCAGGGCTCTGTGGACATGTACCCCCAGATCCCTCTGCTCCTCTACACTACCAAGTATCCTGCCATTTACTTTGTACTCTGCCTTGGAGTTTGTCCTTCCAAGGTGTACCACCTCACACTTCTCCGGGTTGAACTCCATCTGCTACTTCTCAGCCCACTTCTACATCCTCTCAATGTCTTTCAGCAATCTTCGACAATCCTCTACGCAATCCACAACACCCCCAACCTTTGTGTCGTCTGCAAACTTGCCAACCCACCCTTCTACCCCGACATCCAGGTCGTTAATAAAAATCCCAAAATGTAGAGGTCCCAGAACTGATCCTTGTGGGACACCACTAGTCATAACCCTCCAATCTAAATGTACTCCCTCCACCATGACCCTCTGCTTTCTGCAGACAAGCCAATTCTGAATCCATCTGGTCAAACTTCCCTGGATCCCATGCCTTCTGACTTTCTGAATAAGCCTACTGTGTGGAACCTTGTCAAATGCCTTACTAAAATCCATTTAGATCACATCCACTGCACTACCCTCATCTATATGCCTGGTCACCTCCTCAAAGAACTCCATCGGGTTTGTTAGACATGATCTGCCCTTCACAAAGTTATGCTGACTGTTCCTGATCAGACCACGATTCTCCAAATGCCCATAGATCCTATCTCTAAGAATCTTTTCCAACAGTTTTCCCACCACATACGTAAGGCTCACTGGTCTATAATTACCCGGACTATCCCTACTATCTTTTTTGAACAAGGGGACAACATTTGCCTCCCTCCAATCCTCCAGTACTATTCCCGTGGACAACGAGGACATAAAGATCCTAGCCAGAGGCTCAGCAATCTCTTCCCTCACCTTGTGGAGCAGCCTGGGGAATATTCCGTCAGGCCCCAGGATACATTATCCATCCTATTGTATTTTAATAATTCCAACACCTCTTTTCCCTTAATATCAACATGCTCCAGAGCATCAACCTCACTCATATTGTCCTCACCATCATCAAGTTCCCTCTCATTGGTGAATACCGAAGAGAAGTACTCATTGAGGACCTCGCTCACCTCCATAGCCTCCAGGCATATCTTCCCACCTTTATCTTCAATCGGTCCTACCTTCACTCCTGTCATCCTTTTGTTCTTCACATAATTGAAGAATGCCTTGGGGTCTTCCTTTATCCTACCCACCAAAGCCTTCTCATGTCCCCTTCTTGCTCTCCTCAGCGCCTTCTTAAGCTCCTTTCTTGCTTCCCTATATTCCTCAATAGATCCATCTGATCTTTGCTTCCTAAACCTCATGAATGCTGCCTTCTTCCACCTGACTAGATTCTCCACCTCACTTGTCACCCATGGTTCCATCACCCTACCATTCTTTATCTTCCTCACCGGGACAAATTTATCCCTAACATCCTGCAAGAGATCCCTAAACATCGACCACATGTCCATAGTGCATTTCCCTGCAAAAACATCATCCCAATTCATACCCGCAAGTTCTAGCCTTATAGCCTCATAATTTGCCCTTCCCCAATTAAAGATTTTCCTGTCCTCTCTGATTCCATTCTTTTCCATGATAATGTTAAAGGCCAGGGAGCGTTGGTCACTGTCCCCCAGATGCTCACCCACTGAGAGATCTGTGACCTGACCCGGTTCGTTACCTGATACTAGATCTAGTATGGCATTCCCCCTAGTCAGCCTGTCAACATACTGTGACAGGAATCCATCCTGGACACACTTAACAAATTCTGCCCCATCTAAACCCTTCGAACTAATCAGGTGCCAATCAATATTAGGGAAGTTAAAGTCACCCATGATAACAACCCTGTTATTTTTGCACCTTTCCAAAATCTGCCTCCCAATCTGCTCCTCTGTACCTCTGTTGCTACCAGGGGGCCTATAGAATACTCCCAATGGAGTAACTGCTCCCTTCCTGTTCCTGACTTCCACCCATACTGACTCAAAAGGGGATCCTGCGCATTATGCGCAGATCTGGTCATTACATGATAGGAAGAATGTAATTAAATTGGAGAGGTATAAGAAAGAATTCACAAACATATTTTTTGGATTGGAAGGCTCAGCTTTAAGGAGAGGTTGGATAGACAGAATTATTTTCCATGGAGCAACATGATAGAGGTATATTAAATATAATAATAGATAGGGTAGAGAGCCACATTCTGCTTCCCATGGCAAAGGTATCTAAAACTAATGGGTCATTGAATTGAAGAAATTAAAAGTCTTTGAAACAGCTAGCTGGAACAAGACTAGGACAGTGGACAATGTCTTTATTTTTGCTATGTAGTGGAAGAAGTGCTGGCTATTATTTGGTGAGACGATTCTTGAGAATCTTGTGTTCTGGTATTCTGAACAAACTTTTCCTCAACATCATTTCCAAGTAAGTTATTCGTGAGATGTACTTTGATTATGTAGCAGAATCAACACAGGCTTACAAGAATAGTAAGTGTCCATGAACTGAAATAACCCGAGTCCAGTATCTGACGTGAGGTAGCTGCAAATGGTTTGAAATGGCCCAATTCAGGGAAAAGCATAAAAGTGACATCAAAGGCTTAACTGTATTGGAGGTAATGCTAACTGTACTTTTGGGCTAGAGAAAACTGGACACAGACTGGTTTGATTAGTCAGAACCAACAGAATTAAAGTATGGCAGTTCATAACTGATAAGAAAAGAGAATAAAAGTGAAGGATTTTGGATGTGTAATGAGAAAGAACTCTGAAGATTAACTTGCAAGGAAGACTCCCATGCCTGGTGCAGGGAAAGGAATTATTTGGCCAACAGGAGATCCCCTACTTCTGTGTTACAGGTTGGAGAAATTGTAGCAAGGGTCTGGGTGAGTATTGCTACAGAAGTAACAATAGCATTCAGTACCGTGCAGAGGTCTTAGGCAGATTCATATACACAGTATATGACTAAGGTGCCTAATACTTTTGCATAGTACTGTTATGTATTGCCCTGTACTGCTGCCACAAATAAAAACAAATTTCATGACATCTGTGAGTGATGATAAACCTGATTCTGATATGGGTCTCCATTGTGGGTTGAGAATGAAAAGAGAGCACAGAGAGGGTTGACATGGTTGGGAAAACGGGAAGGGAGAGGGCAGGGAGCGGGAAACACTAGAGAGGCATTCTGTAATGATCAATAAACCAATTGTTTGGAATCAAATAACTTTGTCTGGTGTATCAGGGCTGGGTGCCCGCACCAAGCATCCCCCCCCCCACCCCCACCTCGGCTCCTGCTCTGGCACTCCTTCTCTGCCACCTGTCCCATACCTCCCATGGCGCTCTACCCTAGCTATTTCCAACATTCTTTACTGCTGTCAGATTTACAAACTTGCTCTCCACTCCACACTGACAAATGCAGTACTGCACAAAAGTCTTAGGCACCCTTGCTATATATATGTACCTAAGACTTTTGCACAGTACTATGTCATTAACCCAGGGAGAACATAACTTTTGTGGATATAAGCATTGATACAATAAATTTGAAAGTATGAATTAACTAGGGATTGTGTGGTCATTCACCTAAGTTAGTTGACATGTTATGTTTGTAACAAAGCCAAACTTGTGTGGGTAAAGCTTTAGAATATTTTTTTACAGATTGCAGAAAGTCTCCAGTTCGATCACATTTTACTCAGGAACTTCAGTCTGCCAAAAGCATGTGTGAACCATTCACCAACGTCACTTCCAGTTCTGGGTGGAGCATCCACATTGCATACTAGGAACTGAAGTTCTTTATTATATGCACACATAATAACACATCTTCCCCCTTTAAAGAAAGCACACAATAGTTTGTCCTCATAAGCCTGCAAAAGACAATAATGCTTTCCAACATTAACTTCAATTGTAATGGGTAAATACAATCTGCCATACACTCAGCCACTCTCAATCTGACTCCGTGATGGCTTAATGATCCTTTTTTGACTGCTATTTGTTTCCACAAATGTCTTGTTTTCATTTGCTGTGTTAATAGCAGTGTCCTTTAGAGAATTCTGATTTTCATGTTCAAATTTTTCACATCTTTCTGCCAGGACCTATCTGTTTGTCTTTGTTCTTGTTCTTGTTCTTGCTGTGTGATCCTAATTTGCTTCATATGCCTCATAATGGAGCCCTGAAATACATCCATGTGCTCACAGAGTCTTTGCACAAGTTCCAACTGAGTCTGTCTCAGTTTGCAGAGCTCCACCTGTTGGCCGTGTATCATATATAACAACTCCCCTTGTTGGTTTGCTGTTGGTCTGAATTTGGGGATTGCGTGGTCTCCTCATCTTCCTTTTTGTTTTTCCTCTTCAACTTTGGAGAGGATCCTGGAGATACTTTTGATTTCTAGTCTCTAACTGGAAGTTGATGAGAGACAGATTTTGAAACATAGCTGCATGATGTGGAAGCCAGACTGTGACTTCTTCATCATGATCACTCTGTTCTGCACTGGCACCTAGTCATGCCAGTGTAGATAGTATGGATGTCGATGGAAGATGGAGTTCTTGTGCTTCTCTTGTATAACCTCTCTGGATCTCTTATGATGCTTATATGAGTTTATCAAGTTATATTGGGTAAGCATCCCAGCCCCTCAAAGACATCTGCATACTTTTTATTGTGTGTTGCCTAGTCACTATGGGTCTGTGAAGCCACTACAAAAACTCTTTCCACCAGATTGAGCCTTTCACATGCAGGGGGACCTAATATTGGCTGCACTCACTTATCTACAGTCAGTAACTGTGCCTTTGGGTACTGTCCCTTGTGCTTCAAGGTCACTATACGGCCTCCTTTTACTGGAATGTTCTCTCCAGTATAGCTAGTCACTTTTAAATTCACTGGGTAAATCTTGCTTTTTATTTTCAGAGTCTTATAATTATCCACAAATAACAAATTTACCTGGGCTCTGGTGTCAAGCTTGAATGGAATTATTGTCTTATTCAGTCACTGGAATAATTTATTCTGTCTTACTAGAACCAGCAGTCTGTAGAGAATCTACAAAATCTTTCTCCATTTTCTTAGCAATCATATGCACTTTTCTCTTGGTAGTCTCAACTTTGCAGCACCTTGCAAAATTATTCTTCTTCCTAACATTATTGCAGGACTTTTCATAAGCAGGACATATCTTTAAAATATGCCTAATTCAACATTTGTTGAATTTACTGTTTGAGCTTCTCTCTTTGGTTTGCGGTTGCTTTGTGAAACACCTTGCGCTCTGCTCCCGTTTTCTCAGTATGGGCAGTTGTTTCTGCCCTGTACAATTCGTTAGCTTATGCTCATGTGGTGTCTGCTGCCCTACACATATTCACAGCCCAGTGAATGGCAGTGCTGGCTCGAAGGGCCGAATGGCCTACTCCTGCACCTATTGTCTATTGTCTAGCATTAAATCCTTTTCACAGAACAATCTTTCTCTGAGAACATTATCTGGGATTCCACAATCTATTTGTCTCTGACTAGTGAGTCTCTCAAATTTGCAGACTCACGGGATTTACTCAGTGTGTGAAGCTCAGTTAAGAATTGGTCAAAACTGACACTGTTTCTGGTCACTTATATCTCTCAAACCTGATGTTTTTACTTGGGACAAAATACTCCTCAAATTTTGTTATCAGAATATCCAACTTAAAGTCTGTCTCATCAATGTGAAAGCTGTTATTGATGTCCAAAGCATCTTTGCCAATTACGTGTAGAAAGATAGATGCTTCAATTTTTCATCTCGCCTCCCCCGGCTCTACTTGCCACTAAACAGATATTGAAACGCTGTTTGAAGCGTTTCCAGTTATCCGGTAAGTTGCATAGGTGTGGGAGGACTCAGCTTATACACAATAGGTCTTTTTGTACTCTCTCGCCTGGTATTCCCTTGGTGAATCCGGTGAACTTTGAACAATGTGCTCTGTCACCTCGCTGGCCCTCACTTTGCCGCAACATTTTTTCCCCTGTCGGAACAAGTGTCTCTTTCATTGTCACTCCCAGTATTCAGCTCTGATTTATATTTAGATCTCACGCTGACATCTGACACCATATATGTTTGTTCCTTAACGAGGACAATCTTGCATGGGTAGAAGCACTCGAACTATTTCATTTAAAGATTTACAGAATGGCTTCAGCTCGATCACATTTTACTCGGGACCTCCAGCCCACTGAATGCACGTGCGACCCATTCATCAACGTCACTTCCTGTTCCAGGCGTACCATCTGCATTGCACACTGGGAAATGAAGTTCTTTATTATGTACACACATACGCAAAATTCACATAGATGAGACAGTAGCTTCTGTTGTCCATGCATGCAGGGAAATTCCGTTTGTATTTGGAGACAAACTTAAACAAGAACTAGCATGCATAGAATGGATAAATATCATCCAGGAAATTGAAGAACCGACAGGTTGGGTGAGCTCAATGGCTAATGTACAAGAGAAGATGAAGCATTGTGGAAATGTCTAGACCCTAGAGATCTCAATAAAGCCATCAAGAGAGAGCGTTTTTAATTGCCAACGTGGGAGGAGATCATGACTTGGTTGGCAGCTGCCAAGTGGTTTAGCAAACTCGGTGCATCGTCTGGGCTTTGGCAGATGAATTCTGATGAGGCAAGTTCTAGACTGTGCAGTTTTAACACATCAGAAAGAAGATATCACTTTCTTCAGTTACCATATAGGATCCTGTCCACTCCAGAAGTCTACCATAAAACCATCCACATGATCTTTGAGGGTATACCTGGTATCGAGACCATGATGGATGACATCATCATCTGGGGATCACACATGCTTTTGGTGGGCTGAAGTTCCCAAGTAAAATGTGGCCATTTTGTAAATAAAACATTTCTAGCATTTTTACTCACGCAAGTTTGTCTTTGTTAAAGAACAAACATAACAGGATGATAATAACTTCTGTGGATATTTGCATTAATACAATGAAGTTGATATGATAAAGTTGAAAGTTTGACTGAATGATTTGTATGGTCATTCACCTAAATAAGCTGACAAAGTAAGGATCAGCAGGCCTAGATATAAGGTCAGAAAGAGAGTTTAAAAAGGATTTGAAGGGTAAAATTTTCACACAGAAAGTAATTGGACTTGGGATGAACTACCAGAGTTACGAGTGGAGTCAAGAACAGTTACAACATTTAAGAATTATCTGGATAGATACTTGGCTGAGCAGGGCCTAGAGAAATATAGAATTAATGCAGGCAAATGAAAGCATTATGTGTAAGCATGATGTTGGCACAGAGACAGTTGTCAGAAGGACCTGCATTTATACTGCACATGTCCATGTCTCCAAAATGAAAAACACAATTATTTTGGATACTGGTGAGATTGAAAAATCAACAGAAATTGTTAAAAATGTTCACAGTATGGCAGGGAAGCAGAGTTACCATCTCAATCAATTCTGACGTTTATATTCTGATAAAGGATCAATGACTGAGAACATTCACCCTGTTTTCTCCATATACATGCTGTTTGACTGGCTGAGTGTTTCCAGCAGCTTTTGTTTTATTATTAATACGTTTTGAATATTTTGTATATTTGTGGACATCAGAGAGATTCAAAGCCAGTTGGCAGCCAGCTCAGCCTGGGAGCTGAATTTAACAAGTGTTCAAAGCTTTTCTGCTCCTGATAAGTGAATTTAATGAGATAACTGGTGGCTCAGGTTGCATGCCGCTAAGAAAAGATTTAGGGCACATACAGTATATTGAAGCAGAATACTGTTCTACATATCCATAAATGAGATTTCAGTTAAGTGGATGACTTTAATTCTTATCAGCTCCAGGGCTAATAAAACGTATAAAGGAAAACTAAAAGCTGAAATGAGTGATTTAAACAAAAATGGTTTACATGTTCCCCCAAACACTGTACTTAACAGATGTTATGATCCTGCCTTCATCCTAGAATCAGAAATGTGTGTGTACCTGGCCTCGTTGAGTCATCTTGTGGTATGTCACGTTAATTCTCTACCCACTTCCACTCTGACCTCTCCATTTTTGTTCTCTTCCACCATTTCAAAATAAAAGTTTTAAGCTCAAAGGACAGCACCACATCTTTGAACTATGCATTTAAAATGCTCAGTACTCAATACCAATTCAATAATGTCATGTAACTAGCATTTCAGGTCTGTTCCTGAAGAAAATACAGCCAGTAGCAAAAAGTCCACTTCTCTTCCTCTCTCTATCTGTCTTAGGGTATCACAGGTAAAAGGCAGAAGGCAGGAGAATGGAGATGAGAGGAAAAATAAATCAGCAATGATTGAATGGTGGGCTGAATGGCCTCACCCTGCTTCTTTACAGTATTTTATGGTCTATATCTGACATTCTATTTCAGTGGGTGTCCAAAATACACTCCCAGGAGAAACACTTACAACCAATTTTGTTTGGTGCAAGGGAATGAGAAGATGGCTATGAAATTTATTCAAAGAAATGAGAGGCACTATGAATGTGTTCTGGATATCTGTGGGTTTTCCTGGGCGGTAAGAGCTGACTATCAACCCACAGATAGTACCGTAATCTACTGATGTCTATTGATGTGGTCCATTCAGAGCCACAGTAACAGAGTGAGAAAGGGCATTACTTATAATGTATAGGCCACGTAATGATGAGCACCATCACTGACCATTGATGCTAAACCATTGCTACAAGACAAGTATCCTGAAGTAGCAGTTTTCATAAGAGGTGACAGGATTATGGTAGACCTATTTCCAGGGGATATAACATGAAAGCTGAGTGTGTGTGTGTGTGTGTGTGTCTGCAATAGAAGAAAAAAATAGTTGGAGAAGAACAATACAATATCACAAAAATTGAGATATATGAACTGCAGGTTAAATATTGGATCCCAAATGCAACACAAGTAAACACAATAAAGTTACAACAAAATGGAAATCAATTACTGTAAACAGAAAAAAAGAGATTCCTGTATGCAGAACCTAATAAAATAGGTTAGCTGGAGAAAAATAGTTAAAAAATGCCTCTCCAGTCATTTTTCTTCTGATATTGCAAATCTCTCTCTCTCTTAAACACACTGCTGTGCTTGTATTTACTTCTGGATTACTAAAACCAAGTGATGCAGGAAATAGATTAATGGCCAGTGCAAGGAAGCAAATTTTGCAACAAGAAATAAAGCTACAAGGCCTGTATCAGAGGATAATATAATCTTAATAACTATTGGAATATTGCAAAAACGAATTATCAGATAATAGAGCAAAAATAAACAAGCAAACAGTATGTAACCGGGTGACCATCGGATCTTATTCAGTATCGTTAAAAGTGTACTTAGGCACCCATCCGGGTAATGCTAGAATAGTTGTCTGTGCCTTTAAGGGAGACGGTGATGTCATTACGCACGCACGGGATAGTGGGAGGACCATTTTGCTTTCTGCTGACGACATGGTAAGGTGTTGGAATTGGTTTCCCCAGAGTATGCTGGGCGTGGTGAGGAAAGATTTTCTCGAGTAAGTGACTCAACGCTGGATTGCGTGGCTTGGGCAAAGTTCCTCACCAGCCAAGATTGCCACTACCGTATTTGTACCGTATTAGTTCTGGTATTTTTATACTGCATACGCAATTCTGTTCTTACACAAGGGTGTGAATCAAAAGTTGAACTGAGATTGTAACGGCAAGAACTGATTGTAAATTTGTTTGTTTTGTTTCGCAACCCTCTTCTGGCACTTAAACATCGAAAACCGATAAAGGAATTAAAACCCAAAAAAGTCTTTGTTGTCCTGTGCATATACTTTTTCCCAAGCTACAAGTAGAAAGGATAGCTTAAAGAACTTCTAATGGACAATGCATGGTCTGTAAATCAGATCTGCCAAAGCTGCCATGAAAGTAACTTGATGCAAAAATTCATGGAAGTCAATATAAAGATTTCCAGTAGGATTTTGATAAAGGTTAATATAACTGCAAGGTTGTTGGATATGGGTGGTATAAAAGGGATAAAAAAGATAATCTAATGAATTTCATTAAGACTAAGCATAAAACAATACTGGAAAATAATAAAACCAATAACAAAAACTGGATTTTTTTTCCTACACAGAGCTAAAATTTATAGTAAATATTCAAAAATGTTCACCCATCACAGCACAGTGATTTAAAATATTATTTAGCCTGTCTGTAATCCCCCACAGGTCTACTATTACTGTCCACCATTATTGCCTAAAATCTGGAAAATCTTTACTTCAACCATAGATAATAAGAATGCATTTTGAAGAAATGTAGCAACTAATACCTGTAAAAGCAGATTATTTAAAAGATGACACTTACTGAGAACAAATTGCAAAACAATTTAAAAGGGCATAATTTTCATAGGATTCTTTATATCATTCCTGTAGAATTCCTGCATGAATTTTTTGATCTGTCAGTGTAGGTTTTGTATAGGCCATTTTTTGTTTAGTCTCTTCTATACAAATCTTCAGGTAGTATGATAACTGGAAGCTCTGTGAAATGATTCTGGTGAGTTGCCATTGTACTAGTTCACCCACCTTGACTTATCAGAAGCTAGTGCTCATGGCACACATCAACTCCAAGCTCCAGGACAACCTTGACCCATTGCAATGTGCCTACCACCAAAACAGATCTATGATAAACACCATATCCTGGCCCTACACTCACCTTGGGCCATCTGGACAGTAAAACAACCTACATTAGATTATTATGTATTGACTGCAGCTCTCCTTTCAATATTATAATTTCAAACTCATTTCCAAACTCCTAGTCCTGGGATTCAACACTTCTCTTTGTAAGTGAATCCTTTACTGGCCAACCGATAGTAAAGATTGGCAGCAACAGACTTCTGTCATGATTATCCTCAACACTGGTTCGCCACAAGTCTGTGTCCTCAGCCCCCTTATCTACTCACAGTACATTCATGACTACGTGGCCAGATTCTGCTCTAACTCTGTTTCCAGGTTTGTAGATGATACCTTTGCCATGTGCTAAAAATCAAATAATGATGAGTTAGAATGCAGGAGGAGGTTAGAGAGCCCAGTGGTGTGGTGTCATGACAACCTTTCCCTCAATAACAGCTAAACAAAAACGCTGGACATTGATTTCTGGGGGTGGGGGGGGAGTGCAAGGTAGCGTAGAAGGGTGGCATCGTAACGTAGCAGTAAGCAGCAGCAGCAATCAGCATTCCGGGTTCAATACTAGTCACTGAATGTTAGGAGTTTCTATGTTCTACAGACTTGGATATCTACAGAATCTTTTACGTTTATGATAATGCTAACAACTCAACTGCTGTTTGAAGTGGAAATCTTCACGATTTTCAAGTGGACTATACTCTCTGGAGTTCAGAATAATGAGATAGGATCTTATAGAAACATACAAAATTTTGAAAGGGATAGATAAGATAGAAGTAGGAAAGTTGTTTCCATTGGTAGGTGAGACTAGAACTAGGGAACATTGCCTCAAGATTCAGGGGAGAAGATTTAGGACGGAGATGAGGAGAAACTGTTTTTCCCAGAGAGTGGTGAATCTGTGGAATTCTCTGCCCAGGGAAGCAGTTGAGGCTTCCTCACTAAATATATATAAGAAACAGTGAGATAGGTTTTTACATAGTTGGGGAATTAAGGGCTATGGGGAAAAGGCAGGTAGATGGAGCTGAGTTTACGGACAGATCAGCCATGATCTTATTGAATGGCGGGGCAGGCTCAATGGGCCAGATGGCCTACCCCTGCTCCTATTTCTTATGTTCTTATGTTCACCTTAATGAAACAACAGAAAGAACCAAATTTGCCTGCAGAGCGTTAGGCTGTTGGGATACAACCTAATGAGACAACTAATCCCATGACATCTACCATTTCAAAACAAGGATGAGGAGGATGCATTTAAATAGGGAACCCTTAAACTTTCTTTACTTCTCGAAGCCTGGGAACCATTATCCTTTGAAGATGGCAAACAATAGCCATCTCTGACAATGTTTCAATAATACTTTTACAAACTGGAGCTCCACGAGGTCATGTTCAAAAAAAGGAAATAATAGCATTTATTTACCACTCAATGTACATAACTTTGTTTCTATTTGAACGTGTTCTTCTTCTTTCAAATGCCTAAAAACTGTGCAGTTCCAGCACTGTTGCTTTGTAAGTATGTAACTATTTACATTCTGCATTTTCTTGCTATGGCATTTACAGTCTAAAAATGGTCTTTGATTAAATTTAAACTTAAAAAAAGAACAATAAATTGCTGGAATACTCAATGGCCAGGTAGCATCTATGGAGGAGAAACAATGTCAATGTTTCATGAGGCGAATGTTTCATGGGTCTGAAACATAAATTCTGCATTTCAGGTGGCATCATACCAAAGTCCTATAAATGCATCTTTACTCATGTACTCCAAAACTCTTGTAAACAAGGTTAAAAAAATTTTGTCTTCCTAATAGCTTGTGGTTCCTGCATGCTAGCCTTTGGAGGCCTGTATACAAGGACACAATGTCTCTTTGAATATTAATATTACACCTTTTAAAATATATGCTGTTTTTCAGTTTTGTTAACCAAAGTAAATTTTCTCACATTATTCCACATTCTATTGCATCCACCATGTTCTTGCATCCTCACCCAACTTATCCATAACTGCTTTATTTCCTCTTTCTTACTGATAAATCCACCTGGTTTTGTATTACTAGCAAACTTTCATATGTGGTATTTGTTCCCTTTAGCCAAACAGTCATATAGGATGGGAACAGTGGAACTAAGCACCAATCTGGATGGTTAACATGAACCTAAAAAAGATTTGTTTATTCCTACTCTTTGCTTTCTGTCTGATAACCAGTTCCCAAATCCTACTACCTACAATGTTGTGTGTTAGTTGACAGATTCCTTCCTGGACCTAATCAAAGCCTTTTGTAAATCCAAATACACTATATCCATTAGTTCCCCCACATCCTCAAAGAACTCCATTAAATGTAAAACCGGCTCAGATTAAAAGTCAATTACAATCCTCTAAAAAGCAAGGTATATTTAAGATTACCACATCAAATTATCATCACATCCTATTTGTTGATAAAATGTCAAAGTCTTAAGAGTGTAATACAGTCCACTAAAGAGATTCTGATGCAACTTCTCAGCAAATAATATATTATCAGCAGATGCGCTAAAAGGAAATCATTCGACTTCTTCAGACATAAAGGGAATTTAAACACTACAAAAAATAGACTTTCAGTTCCTGTGGGTGATGCAGTATGCATCTCTAAAGCAGTAATATTTTTAATGAATCCTTGATTGAGATGACCTGCTAAGGAGCCATACATTAATCTGGCTATTTCTAACATAATAGACTCCATATCCCCTTGGGTTTGCTAATGAACCACTACTAAAACTATACTAGTGCAAAGCTGTATTCCTTGTATTGAAGAGTGATTTTGACCTCAAATTGATTTCTGTTCTCTGGGTTTGTGGATATTGAAGTAACTGGTAATATTGCAAAAATATTGTTTCATTGTAACACAAACTACAAAATAGCTGTCTGTGAATGGTATTTCAGCAGACAGTAATAGATATCTGGGACTCAATGCAAGAAACAATCTATGAGTTCACAAAGCACTAGAAGGCCCATTATCACTAAATTAGCTGGTCATAGTTCACAACCACCATGCTAATTACTTGTTTGAAAATATGTAATTTAATCATGTAGCCAGTACCCAAAGTGGGATCATTCAACTGATCCAACAACTATAGAAACAATAAAGTCCTGATTCATCATGATGTGGTCCAACATACTGTGTGTAAGCTGTCAGTTTTATTACTGAGTAGTCCATCACAAACTAGTTAGTGCTAATCCAAGTACAATTCCATATTGTTTAGTAATATAGCGATAAGCAAAGTCCAAATGCACTGAGGTTTCCTTCTATTAACTTGATTAATATCATACAGTCGTCAAAATATAATAGTCAAAACACACTTGACAGGTGAACCATTAAAACAGCAATTGTAAACTCAAGGTAAACTAATCTCACAACTTAATCATCATCACTCAACAGGAACTATTATACTTTCATAATGAATATGTTTCATGTTTAAATTTTTAATTTGATAGCTTCTTTGAGTTCTGTGGGTCAGAACATGCTGGAATATCACTGGTAGATGGTAGCATCTCCTTCACTATGTCAGATCGGCATAGCTGAAGAAACATCTGTGTGCTGATGATTGAGGGGTACGATGAGTTAGCTGACATGTATGACACATTAATCGTGACCATCATCCAGAGGAACTACAATTCAGATAGTCTAGCCCAATGAAATCCTCATGTGTATTCTGTACAAACGCAGGATCATTCATGTTAACGTGGTGGACAGAGTCTGGCATGATAATAACCCATCTGCTTCATCTGTTAGAATCACATAGTAGGATTAAGCTCTGGTCACATGCATTCCAACATGTCATCGATAGAGGGCGAGTCTGAGAAGGCTATGGCTAAATGTAAGAAATTGTGACTCGTTGTGTGGGCACTATGGCTGGCTTAGACTTGCTGGGCTGAATGCCTGTATCTGTGCTGTATTGCTCAGTGACTCTGAATCTATGTTCAGTATTGACTCTTGGACTCTATCAGTAACTCAGTAGGTCTGCCAAGATTGCTGTTTCTCAGCATAAACAGGAGCAACTTATGTCTTAAATTCACCCACATTCATTGTTGTCAGTTTGAGTTTCAAAGCATGAACCCCTTTACCTGCTGGGTTATGTGGAGTACAAATACAGGACTCCAGTCCTGCGGAGGGGTCCAATATGTTTAGCTTCTGAAGTTGATTCCACTCATTTACAAACTTGTCTAGCTAAGATAATTTTTCAAATATGAAATCTTTGCTGGAGTTGTAGACATATCCTTGACAGCTATTCAATTGACTTTGATCATGCACCTATTCTGATAAAGATCATTTTTCCTATTAATGAATTGTCAAAATCCCTGAATAAAGTTTACTTGGTCAGGGCCATAAGTTGATGCCATTGGAGCTATTCCCTTTGATTCACCTAATGCACCTTGCAAACGATGGTCCACAAAGATCGGGAAGTTCTTATTGTACTTTGCCATTAATTTGTCTGGTACTGAAGGCTTCTTTGTCTGGTTGTCTCTTGATAAAAGTCAATGAGGCACTCCTTTCTATTCATCATGTGACATATCTAAACTATACCAGTGCTGTAAGCAGATGCTTTACAAACAGCAGCAAAACTTTATAATTTTGTGGATTCAGTGATGAACACAGAACACTGTTTCTTTTCACTTAGTCCACTTCCAAGCTGCCTTGTAATTCAGGGTCCAGTGTGATGCTTAAACATGGAAGGAAAAGTCCACAATAATTCAATAATTCGAAGCAGATCTTCAACCCTGTCATGTTGGTTCACATAAGCTGCATCCAACATTACATAAACTTTCTCCTTAACTGGGCTGTAACAATTAATATTCCTTCTATTTCCAAGGCAGCAAACACTGTCCTTATGCTACTTAGAATCGAAGCATAGTTTCTTTTTTAATCAACCATGGGATCTGCCAACTCACTCACAAGCAGTTCTATTCCCTCAGTAATTATTCCCACACATTCCAATCAATTCCCCAAAAATTCGACCATCACATACATATTGTGGATTGTTTCAAAGGTTTCAAATGTACATTTAATGTCAGAGAAATGTATACAATATACATCTTGAAATGCTTTCTCTTCGCAAACATCCACGAAAATAGAGGAGTGCCCCAAAGAATAAATGAAGTTAAATATGAGAACCCCAAAGCCACCCCCAGATCCCCCCTCCCACGTGTAAGCAGCAGCAAAGCAATGACCCCCTCCCCACCAGCAAAAAATGCAGCATCACCCCCCACTGAGCACTCAAGCGTGCAGCAGAGCATCAATAAAGACACAGACTTGCAGTACCCCAAAGACTACTCATTCACCCTGTATTCGACATACCACAGGCTCTCCCACTTTCCCTAATAAGGGAAAAAGAGGTGTCCCCATTTCACAGCGAGAAGAGAGACATAACAAACAACTCACTGTTTTACGATGTTAAAAGCCCATTGCATCATTTTTTTTCCGAGCTCTGTGCCCAAAGAACTCGGGTCTCTGGGCACATAGCCAGCAGCCAGCTCGCTGCCTTCAATCTTTCGTCTCCCACAACACACTGAATCCCTGCAGAAGCACCAACCACGAGTCCGCCTGCCTCCAGGGCCATGAAATCCCGAAACTCTAAAGGCAAGCTAATCTTCCAGGCTGATTCTTTGGTTTATTGAATAACGGCCAGTTGTGAGACCCTGAAAGTGGATCCCATCCACACAAAGAACTGAAGTCAGCATGTAACTCCAGGTCAGGGTCACCCTAATATAACTTAATGCACTAATCCCATAGTTCATGAGACCCTTACTATCCAAATATCTGAATATACTCAGTAAGTGAGGCACCATAACTCTTCGATAGAGAATTTCAAAGATTCACAGCCTTCTGAGTGAAGAAAGTTCTTCTCATTTCAGTCCTGAATGACAAACACCTAATTTTGAGGCCATTTCCTGAAGATCTGGATATCCTAGTCATGGGGTAAATATCATCCGCACATTTACCCTGCCAAGTCTCAACAAGTTTGCAGGTTAAATTACAAAAGGTTACCATGAGCTGCAACCAATCGAATATGATCAATGTCCCAACACAAATCAATTTCACCACTCTTATTCTATGTTGTTGTAAGAAAAGGCAGATCACCCTTTGAGCTTTAATCTAGTGCCTCATCAGTATCACTTAAAGTCCTGTGCTTACATCAATGATGTTGCAGTACCGCTTTTAATCTCCAGTGCTGCTCTTTTCTTTTGCATGTCCATGCCATTCAATAGATCCTGAAATAGACTCCATTCTAAGCTGTGTGAAGGGACAAAACAATCAATGGACAAACAAAAATCTTTCGGGATGCTTTCAAAGCCTCATTGAATAAATGCCACAAAACTCTGTTGTTGTGCTAACTTAGACTGGGGTCTAATTTCAGGCTGTCAGACTGTTTTGATGCTTCAGTGCCTTGGGTTAGCTTCAATTATAATGCCAACCACAAGTAGGCCACAACCAGAATACTATCTGACAGAGATTATATTCTAAATGGGAGCACATTCTGAAATTGGAGGTGCAAAGGGACTTGAGAGTCTTAGTACAGGATTCCCTAAAGGTTAACTTGCAGTTTTAGTCAGTAGTAAGGAAGACAAAAGCATTGTTAGCATTCATCTTGAGAGGACTAGAATATATAAGAAAAGATGTAAGTTGTTGGTCAGAGCACATTTAGTGTATTGCGAGCCGTTTTGAACCCCAAATCTAAGGAAGGATATGCTGGCACTAGAGAGATTCCAAGCAGGTTTACAAGAATGAGCATTGTAATGAAACCGTTAATGTATGAGGATCATTTGATAGCTCTGGGTCTGTACTCTCTGGAGTTTAAAAGATTGAGAACGATCTCATTGAAACTTACCAGTTACTGAATGGCCGAGATGGAGTGGACGTAGAGAGGACGTTTCCTATATGGGGGGGAAGGGAGGGTCCTAGGACCCGAGAGCACAGCCCCAAAATACAAGTATGTCCCTTTAGAATAGAATGAGGATGATTTCCTTTAGCCAGAGGATGGTGAATGTATGGAATTCTTTGCCATAGACAGCTGTGGAGGATAAGTTATTGGCTAAATTTAAAGCAGAGCTTGATAGATTCGTGATTAGTAAGGGTGTCAAAGGATACAGGGAGCATGGATTGAGCAGGCAAATAAATCAGCCATGACAAAAAGGCAGGGCAGACTTGATGGGCCAGATAGCTTAATTCTGCTCCTATGTCATATGGTCTAACCACTGCCCTGATGCAACCCTAGTGTACCTGCAACAAAATCTCACAAAAGGTTGAACAAACGCAAACCTCTAAGTATTCTCATTCTTATTCCCCATCACCATTCATCGTAACAGCAGCTTGGAATTGTTCCAAATGTGCATAAAAAATGCTACAGAGTCCTGACTCATCATGATGTGGTGCTCATGCAAGCAATTTAAATAGCTATTATTTTCATTATGAACTAAGTTTCTATATGGAAGATCACATACACACTGCTGGAACAAGCAGGTCAGGCAGCATCTACAGAAAGGAATAAACAGTCAACGTTTCCGGCTGAGACCTTCATCAGGACTGGAAAGGAAGTGGATGGAAACCAGAATAAGGAGGTAGGGGAGGGGAATGAGTACTATCTAGAAGGTGATAGGTGAAGCTAGGTGCTTGAGTAAGGGGTGATGAAGTGAGAAGCTGGGAGATGACAGGTGGAAAAGATTAAGGGCCAAAGAAGAAGGAATCTGATAGGAGAGGAGAGTAGACCTTGGGGAGGAGGAGAGGCACCGGAGGGAGGTGATAGGTAAGTGAGGAGAAGAGAAGAGGTAAGAAGGGAGCCAGAATAGGGAATAGAAAAAGAGAGAGGGGGAGTGGGAAAATTACCAGAAGTTAATGAAATTGACATTTATATCATCAGGTTAAAGCTACCCAGACAGAATATGAGGTGCTGTTCCCCCAACCTTAGAGTGGCCTCATCGTGGCAGTACTGGAAGTTATGAACAGACATGTCAGATTGGGAGTTGGGATTGGAATTAAAAAGTTTGGCCGCCAAGAAATCCTGCTTATTATGGATGGAGCAAAGGTGTTCAACAAAGAGGTTCCCCAATCTATGTCGGGTCTCACCAGTGTAGAGGAGACACATCGAAAGCGCTAGATATAGTAGATGATACCAACAAATTTACAGATGAAGTGTTACCTCACCTGGAAGGACTATTTAGAGCTCTGAATGGAGAGGAATGGACAAGTGCTGCACTTCTTCTCCTTGTAGGGATAAGTGCCAAAAGGAATATTAGTGGGGAAGGATGAATAGACAAGGAAATCACAGAGGGAGTATTTCCTGTGGAAAGTGGAGAGTGCAGTGCCGGGAGGCAAAGATGTGTTTGGTAGTCGGATTCCATTGAAGGTGGCAGAACTGTGGAGAATGATGGGCTGGAGTCAAAGGCTCATGGAATGGTTGGTAAGGACCAGAGGAACCCTATCCCTGTTAAGGCAGTAGGAAGATGGGGTGAGGGCAAATGAATGGGAAATGGAGGAGATGCATGTGAAGGCAGCATCAATGGTGGAGGAAGGGAAACCCAGTTATTAAAGAAGGAGGATACAGTACCTCTGATGTTCTGGGAGGGAAAGATTCATCCTGATCCACTCTCCTCTATCAGATTCCTTCTTCTTCAGTCCTTTATCATTTCCACCTATCACCTCCTAGTTTCTCACTTCTTCACCTGTCTCCATTCAACTTGGCTTCACCTATCACCTTCGAGCTTGTCTCCATCCCGCCCCCCTCACCCCCACCCCCATCACCTTCTTATTTTGGCTTCTTCTCTGTTCTTTTCCAGTCCTGATGAAGGGTCTCAGCCCAAAATGTCAACTCTTTATTCCTTTCCATAGATGTTGCCTGACCAGCTGAGTTCCTCCAGCATTTTGTATGTTTTCTCTGGATGACCAGAATCTTTTGCTTACGATTTGCTGCACAGAAGATATTGCTGTTCCAAACTCAGGATCGTATTCGGTGTCAGAACAACAGTTTGGAGACTTTTAGTGCACTCAAATCACTCACAGCACTGCGATTTCTCACAATTCTTGTTATTTTTCATGCGGATTATACTCTTTTGTACTTCAATTGCAAGAACTTTGCCCACTCATTTAATCTATCTACTGTATATATAAATAAATACATAGTGCCAAAAGAAATTAAAAATATAGTGAAGCAGTGTGCATGAGTTCATTGTCTGAGCATTCATTGATGGCAGAGGGGAAGAAACTGTTTCTAAAACATTGACTGTGTGTCTTCAGGCTCCTGTACCTCCTCCTTGATGATAACAATGTGAAGAGACATGTCCTGGAAGATGGGGGTCCTTAATGACGGATGCCACATTTATGATGCATTGCCTTTTGAAGGTGTCCACAGTGCTGGGGAGGCCAGTGGCCATGATGGAGCTGGTTGAGTTTGCAGCTTGCTGCGGCTTTTTCCAATCCTGCCCCTCCATACCAGACAGTGATACAACCAGTACTAATGTTAGAACACTAGAATACTATAGCATAGTACAGGCCCTTCGGCCCTCGATGTTGTGTCGACCCATATATTCCTTAAAAAAATTACTAAACCCACACTACCCCGTAACCCTCTATTTTTCTTTCATCCATGTGCCTGTCCAAGAGTCTCTTAAATACCCCTAATGTTCCACCACCATCCCTGGCAAGTCATTCCAGGCACCCACAACCCTCTGTGTAAAAAACTTACCCCTGATGTCTCCCCTAAACTTCCCTCCCTTAACTTTGTACATATGCCCTCTAGTGTTTGCTATTCCTGCCCTGGGAAACAGGTAGTGGCTATCCACCCTATCTATGCCTCTCATAATCTCATAATCCTCTATCAAGTCCCCTCTCATCCTTCTACGCTCCAAAGAGAAAAGTCCAAGCTCTGCTAACCTTGCTTCATAAGACCTGTTTTCCAATCCAGGCAACATCCTGGTAAATCTCCTCTGCACCCTCTCCATAGCTTCCACATCCTCCCTATAATGAGGTGACCAGAACTGAAGACAATATTCTAAGTGTGATCTCACCAGAGATTTGTAGAGTTGCAACATGACCTCTCTACTCTTGAACTCAATCCCCCTATTAATGAAGCCTAGCATCCCATAGGCCTTCTGAACTATCCTATCAACCTGTGCAGCGACCTTGAGTGATGTATGGATTTGAACCCCAAGGTCCCTCTGTTCATCCACACTCTTAAATAACCGACCATTAACCTTGTACTCAGCCTTCTGGTTTGTCCTTCCAAAATGCATCACCTCACACTTATCCAGATTGAACTCCATCTGTCACTTTTCTGCCCAACTCTGCATCCTGTCTATATCCTCTTGCAACCTTCGACAACCTACAGCTCCATCCACAACTCCTCCAATCTTCGTGTCACCCGCGAACTTACTCACCCATCCTTCCACCTCTTCATCCAGGTCATTTATACAAATCACAAAGAGCAGGGGTCCCAGGACAGATCCTTGCGGCACTCCACTAGTTACCGACCTCCAGGCAGAATACTTTCCTTCCACTACTACCCTCTGCTTTCTTCCTTTAAGCCAATTTTTGATCCCATGCCTCATGACTTTCTGGATGAGTCTCTCATGGGGGATCTTGTCAAATGCCTTGCTAAAATCCATGTAGACCACATCTACTGCCCTACCCTCATCAATTTCTTTTGTTACCTCTTCAAAAAACTCAATTAGGCTCGTGAGGCACGACCTTCCCTTCACAAAGCCATGTTGACTATCCTTCAGTAGACTGTACTTCTCCAAGTGCTCGTAGATCCTATCCTTAAGAATCCTTTCCAACAGTTTGCAGACCACCAACGTAAGACTCACCGGTCTATAGTTGCCAGGATTCTCCCTATTACCTTTTTTTAAACAAGGGAACTACATTTGCCATTCTCCGATCTTCTGGCACCTCGCCTGCAGTCAAAGAGGATTCAAAGATAATAGCTACTGCTCCAGCGATCTCTTCTCTCACTTCTCACAGCAACCTGGGGTATATCATGTCTGGCCCTGGGGATTTATCAATCTTGATGTTTTTAAGAAGATCCAACACTTCTTCTTCCTTAATCTCCACATTGTCCAGCACACAGGCCTGTTCTATTTTGAACTCGCCCTGATCAAGGTCCTTTTCACTTGTGAATACTGAAGCAAAGTATTCATTTAGAACCTCCCCAACTTCCTCCGTCTCCAGGTACATGTTGCCCTCTTTATCCTTTAGCGGCCCCTCCTTCATTCTTGTCATCCTTCTGTTCTTCACATACACATAGAACGCCTTGGGGTTCTCCTTAATCCTACATGCCAAGGCCTTCTCATGCCTTCTTCGAGCCCTCCTAAGTCCTTTCTTAAGCTCCTTCCAAGCTACCCTATATTTCTCACGAGCCCCTCCTGCTTCCTGCTTCTTATATCTAACATATGCTTCCTTCTTCCTCTTGACGAGTTTCCTTACGTGTTTTGTCAGCCATGGTTCCCTTTTCCTACCATTTTTTCCCCTGTCTCAGTGGGACAAACCTATCCTGAACCCAGCACAAATGGTACCTAAACTTCCTCCACATTACTTCTGTGCTTTCACCCTTGAACATTTGTTTCCAATTTACCTGTTCCTAGTTTACCTAGTTCCTGCCTCATCCCTTCATAGTTAGCCCTTCCCCAGTTAAGCACTTTCCCATTTTGTCTGTTTTTATCCTTTTCCATAGCTATGCTGAAGCTAAGGGAGTTGTGCTCACTCTCACCAAAATGCTCCCTCTCACCAAAATGCTCCCAAGGGGTCTGCCACTTGACCAGGTTCATTACCCAGAACTAGATCCAGTATGGCCTCTCCTCTCGTTGGCCAGTCCACATACTGTGTCAGGAATCGTTCTTGAACACACCTGACAAACTCAACCCCATCTATCCCCCTTGCAGTCAGGTGGTGCCAGTCAATATGAGGGAAGTTGAAATCACCCATAACTACAACCCTGTATTTCCTGCACCATTCTAAATTCTGCCTGCTTATCTGCTCCTCGGTGTCCTGAGGGCTATTTGGGGGCCTATAGACTACTCCCAGCACAGTGATTGATCCCTTCCTATTTCTGACTTCCACCCACACAGACTCAGTGGACACTCCCTCTGCAGCGTCCTCCCTTTCTATAGCCGTGATACTATCCCTGACCAGTAATGATACTCCCCCCCCCCTTTTTCTACCACCCATCCTATTCCTTTTAAAACACCTAAACCCCGGTACCTGCATCAGCCAATCCTGCCCTTCCTCCAGCCAAGTTTCAGTAACGGCCACAACATTCTAGTTCCACGTACTGATCCATGCTCCAAGTTCATCCCCTTTATTCCTAATACTCCTAGCGTTGAAATAGACACCTTTCAACCCCTCTGTCTGGCTACATTTATGTTTTGTCCCCTGCCTGTCCTTCCTCACCAACTCAGAACACATAGCACAATGCCTTTGTCCTTCTACCCTAATCTCTGCACTCACCTTCTGATTCCCACCCCCCTGCCAAACTAGTTTAAACCCTCCCCAACAGCTCTAGCAAACCTGCCCGCCAGGATATTGGTCCCTTTCCAGTTCAGGTGCAGTCCGTCCTTTTTGTACAGGTCAGACCTTACCCAGAAGAGATCCCAATGATCCAGAAATCTGAACCCCTGCCCCCTGCACCAACTCTTCAGCCATGCATTCATCTGCCATTCCTTCCTGTTCCTACCCTCTCTGTCTCGTGGCACAGGCAGCAATCCTGAGATTACCACCCTTGAGGTCCTGCTTTTTAACTTCTTTCCTAACCCCCTATATTCCTTCTTCAGGACCTCATCCCTACTCCTAGCTAAGTCATTAGTCCCCACGTGGACCACGACATCAGGCTGTTCACCCTCTCTCCTGAGAATACCAAGAACTCGATCTGAGATATCGCGGACCCTGGCACCAGGGAGGCAACAGACCATCCGGGATTCTCGATCTCTTCCACAGAACCTCTTATTTGTCCCCCTAATTATTGAACCCCCTATCACGACTGTTCTCCTCTTTTCCTTTCTGAGCTGAGGGTCTAGTCTCGGTGCCAGAGACGCGACCACTACAACTTGTCCCTGGTAGGTCCTCCCCACCAACAGTATCCGAAACAGTATATTTATTGTTGATGGGAACGGCCACAAGGGTGCTCTGCTCTTTCTGTCTATTCCCCTTCTCTCTCCTGACAATCACTCAGTTACCTGTCTCCTGACTTTTAGGGGTGACTGTCTCCCTGAAACTCCTGTCTATTTCTGCCTCTGCCTCCCGAATGATCTGAAGTTCATCCAGCTCCAGCTCCAGTTCCCTAACTCGGTTTGTCAGGAGCTGCAGCTGGATGCACCTTTTGCAGGTGTAGTCATCAGAGACAATTGTGCTGTCCCTGACTTCCCACATCTTACAATCGAAGCACTGGACTGCCCTATCTACTGCCTCCACTGTACATTTAGGAGTTCTCCACTGTACATTTACAAAAGTCTTTAGTGACAAACCAATTCTCCTCAAACTCCATGCCTTCTTTGTAATTGCACCAATATGTTGGGTCCAAGATAGATCTTCAGTGATGCTGACACGCAAGAACCTGAAACTGCTTACCTTTTCTACTGCTGATCCCTTGACGAGGATCAGTGTGTGCTCCCCTGACTTCCCCTTCCTGAAGTCCACAATCAAATCCGTGGTCTTACTGACGTCGAGTGCAAGGTTGGTGTTGCAACACCACTAAACCAGCTGATCTATCTCACTCCTCTATACCTCCTCCTGTCATTGGCAAATTTGTAGAAGATGTTTGAACTGTGCCTAACCACACAGTCGTGGGTGTAGAAAAAGTTGAACAGTAGACTAAGCACCCATCCTTAGGATGTGCTAGCGTTGACTGCCAGCGACATTATTTCTGATCCACGCTGACTGTGGTCTCTCAGTGAGGAAGTCAATAATCCAGTTGCAGAGGCAGGTACAAAGGCTCAGATTTGGACTTGTTGACCAGTACTGAGGGTATGATGGTGTTGAACACTGAGCTGCAATCAATAACCAGCAGCTTGATGTAGGTATTGCTCTTGTCCAGGAGATCCAAGGCCGAAAGGAGAGCCAGTGCAGATCTATTGTGGCAACAGGCAAACTGCAGCAGATCCAGGTCTTTGCTTAAGTAGGAGTTCATTCTGGCCATGACCAACATCTCAAAGTGCTCCATTACAGTAGACATGAATGCAATCAGGCGATAGTTGTTGAGGTTGCTCATCCTGTTCTTCTTGGGCACTGGTATGATTCTCGCTCTTTTGAAGCAGACGGGAATCTCCGACTGCAGAGGCGAGAGATTGAAAATGACCTTGTACACGCCCGTCAGTTAAGCTACCACTTCCAAATTTTTGAGCTACTATTGCTCTGTTGTGTTACTGAACTAACCATTTGTAGGATATTTATGTCCAGTTAAAACACCACAGATAAAAACATTAGATAGAACTTGACAGCAATCTGTCAATATTATGATTTTACACACTGTAAGCAAGGCATTGTGTGTATACCTCTGTATCATTATTCTACATTGGATGTGTTACAACAAGAGTAAAACAAAGAGTCATTAAAATGGCATGAGGAATGACCAGATGCAGTTATGAAAAACTCTGATCTTATTCATGAAACAGAGAATTATAGAAGAACACAGAGTTTTTCAAGATTATAAAAGATTTTGAGAAGGTAATTATTTAAAGATCACTTTTTTTATCAGAAGGAAATTGGTATATTTGCAAAAATTGCTGACGATATTACTTGTTAGAGTAGAGCAGGAAAACAGAAAAGATCTGTTTATGTCAAGAATCATAGGAATCTAAACCTGTGCAATTAATATTGGCCAAATTTTGTACAGCAATGCATTCTTAAACTGAAAGATATAATGACCACCATAATTAACTGCACCATTGAGTCAGATATTAGAACTCAGTTAACAGGAGTTTATGTAAATGATCTCAGAAGCAGCAAGCATATGGGAGGAAAGTAGGTGAAGAGTGAATAGCGTCCGACTGTTTTGAAGTCAACTGTTGTAGGTGGACATTCCAGAATTCCCTGCTCACTTTCTTTGTTAAGAGAAACAAGAATCTTCAACTTTGAATGGGCTTTAGTTCAATGTGACATCTTATTCCTTGAAGCTTGCTTCCTGTATCTGTTCAGCTGCATGTTTTTATTTTGTTTGTGGGATTTCTCATCTCAATCACAACCTTATTCCTGTGTTTAACACAATAAAACTTCACTCTAATCTTTCTTAATGTCCATAAATTTCAAGAAGCATTTCCTAAAATACCTCAGAAGAGATTCCAAAAATCACGTCCAACCATATGTTCGTATCTGCCAAAGTGTGTTAAAAATGCATCCGCAAATCATATTATTCATCTTATTTCAAATGTCTTGCCATTATTTATTCAGACAGGATATGTTATGAAGTCAGAAATATTTAGGTTTCAGCACTTTACTGGGATTGATTCTCTTTCAGGGCCAACACAGAGGAGACAATCATGCCAAGCATTACATTTTTCTTTTCAAAATCATCGGATTCATTAATGTACTTCTTTAACGATCAAATTGGAGAAGCAGAATTAGACTTCAGTTTACTTCTCTTCTGAAAACATCTTGTTTACCACATTTTCTTTCATGAGTTTCAGCCAAACAACCAAAATGTATCTTCTACAATTCAGCATAATAATTCACTCATACCCTATCCACTTTAGTGCATCTAATGTACTGGTATACACTTCAAAAAATTCCTGTAACTGCCTCTGAAATCCTTCCATCTTTCTACCTTTATATCTTAACACTCATCCCTTCAACAATGCTTCAGTCACTTCTCACAATCCATCTGTAAAGGCATACTGTACTGTCCATTTCTCTGCACATCTGAGGAATGCTTTGGATTGCTTCCAATATTCCTGATAGAACAAAAGCAATTTTTCACATTTACAATCCCAGCAAGAAAAAAAAATGCTTTCTGACAAGAGAAAATTGCCACTTATATGAATGCATGTCAATTTCATTATTTGTGTTCATATCATAATGATTTCCAAAGCAATATCATATTTTAACAAAATCCATTGGACATATTCAACCCTACTGTGTAAAACTTTAATCAAAGCAACATTAACAATACTCTTGATGTGCACAAATAACCACAGTGAATAGCTGAAACGTCTGGAGCATTTGTTCACTGGGATAGCTTGGTATTCTCTCAATCTCCTTTTCACTTAGGTATCTACTTAGATTTTCAATTACAGAACCTGAACTTCTTTCCCCCCAATCAAGCTGCTACAATAGCTCCAGCTTTGAAAGTATTAAGTGCAAATATTTAGTTTGTAAGTTAAAGTGAGAAATGTGAAAATGCCATTTATCAACAGGTACATTGGAGGAATCCTTAGTCTAACAATTTCTGAGATGATGATGCTATTATTTCCATGCCCAGCATCTCTCGACACATCCTTATATTCTTAGTCAACACGCACAAAATGCTGGAGGAACTTAGCAGGCCAGGCAGCATCTAGAAGAAGAGTACAGTCGATGTTTCGGGCTGAAACCCTTCGGCAGGACTGGAGAAAAAGGCTGGAGAGTAGATTTAAAGGTGGGGGGAGGGGAAAGAGAAACACAAGGTCTTAGGTGAAATCTGAAGGGGGAAGGATGAAGTAAGGAGCTGGGAAGTTGATTGGTGAAAGAGACGGAAGGCCATAGAAGAAAGAAAAGCCTCCAAAGCTGATGGTCAGCAGTTTTATCCCTTTTGCCAGTTCATCAGGTTTTTTTAAACCAGAAATCTTTTCTCGCTTTCCCCACAAGAATTGGAGGCTATTAATTAGTTCAGTTAGAAGTGACAAATGACAATTGGCTGGACCGACCAGATTAGTCGCAAGGGACTAACAGCGTTTTCCTCTCACTGAAGGTTATGCTCAAGTTTGATGTATCAAAGTTTCATCTTACCTAGCCCCCAGTTGAAGGAAGGTCAGCATGCCTTTGATGGGTAAAGGCTGTTGGGTGGTGTGGGCTGAATCACCTGCAGCTCAACATCACCAAGACAAAGCAGCTGGTGGTGGACCTCAGGAAGGTGAAAACACCCTGCATTTCCATCTCCATCAAGGGAATGGATGTGGCAGTCATCCGGAACTACAAATACCTGGAACTCACCTGGACAATAAACTGGATTGGACTAAAAGTACAGGGGCTCTGTACAAGAAGGGACAGAGCCGACTGTAACTTCCTGAAGCTGCTCTGGTCATTAAATGTCTGCAGTACTCTGCTGCAAATGTTATACGACTCAGTGGTGGCCAGCATTCTAATCTGCGCTGTAGTCTGCTGGGGCTACAGGGTGAGAGCAGCTGATGCCAAGAAGATCGATAAGCTCGTCAGGAAGGCTGGTTCTGTTCTGGGGATGAAACTGGATTTCCTGGTGGTTGTGTCTGAGAGGAGGCTGCTGCAGAAGCTACACAGCATTTTGAACAATCCTTCTCACCCCCTCCGTGACATACTGGACAAAGAGAGGCGTGACTTTATCTTACAGACTGATTCCACCAAGGTGCACTCTGAACTCCACAGGAGATCCTTCCTCCCTGTGGTTCAAGGCTCTACAACTCCTTCTTCCTGAGTATATAAGCATATGGTTTCATTGCACATCTGTATATTGCACTATTACTTTTTAATGCATATTCTGTATTTTCTGTAGCTCAGTGCTTACATTTTGTATTTTAGTGTATATATTTATGACTGAGCAAACTTGCAACAATAATTTCCTTCGGCGGGAGGAGAGAGAGCAGCGTGTCGCGCGTGCGCAGCCCTCTGGTGAAAAACGATTATCGCATCCGTTAAATAGGGGCCGTGGACAATTCTGATTTGATGGAGACAGACGTGAAAGCACAGAGGAACATCTGGAAAAATTTCTGAAATGCTCGTTCGCTGCTGTCGTTACTGCGCGGTCAGGAATCTTTCGGAGGGAAGGCCTCAAAATCCACGGCTTTGCCTGCTGTTGGCGACCGAGATGGAGGTCAAATCATTCGGATATAGATGGCGCTCAGTACTCGGTGTCGGACAGCTGATCAGAGCTCGAAGTTTTCGGATGACTCAGAGTCGGACCATGGTCGGGTATGGCAGGGAGAGTTTTTCTTCCTTTTCCCGTCTGCGTGAGATGTGGGACATTTGAGAGACTTTGAACTTTTACTGTGCTCATGGACTTCTTCAAGTTATGGTATTGTTGCACAGTTGTAACTATATGTTATAATTATGTGGTTTTGTTAGTTTTTTCCCAGTCTTGGTCTGTCCTGTGTTTTGTGATATCACGCCAGAGGAACTATTGTATCATTTCTTAATGCAGGCATTACTAAATGACAATAAAAGAGGACTGCGTGTCTTCATAATCTAAAAAAAATAAAGTTTTATCTCATCTGGGATTTTAATCCTTCATCAACTACAAACCACTCATTGAAAACAGGGAGGGAAAAATTAAAATAGATCATTCACTACTACCCTCTGGCTGTTCCCCTAATCTTAACATTGTTTTGTCATTATACGTAGTAGTAGTGTGTGATCACTTCAGTCCGGTAATATGTTCTCCTATCAGTGGGACCTCAGATGTTTGTAGAGACTGATCTGGGGTCCACATACTCTGGTGCAGTGTGGCCATGGGTAAGTGGTGGCTGGGGTCTTTTGGTTGTTCATTCCCTCCTTTCACAGCTGCCATGTGTTCTCTGCAGCATAGTGCAGGTCCCTCTTGATCAGGTTTCTTTCAAGTGCAATGCCTTCCCAGTTTCTGGATGCTATGTTGAATTTCTTCAGGCTGAATTTGATGTTATTTTTGAAGCATTTTCTTTGCCCACCAGAATATTTGCAGAGTTTGTTGTGCTTTGTACACTGGCTGAATGCCCAAGGTGGTGATTCTATATGGACTTCTTGGGCATGCCCACAAGTAAATGAATCTCAAGGTTGTATATGGTGACCTGTGGCTGGTGTTGCCCAATGAGTTGAAGGATGATAACAATAAAGATGGAAAATAGGATGGGTGGAACGATATAGCTCTGTTTGACTCCTGTCCAGACAAAGAAGGGTTCTGATTCAACACCACTGGCGCTGAGCGCTGTGGCTGACATGTCATCATGCAATAGCCTCAGTATTTGTAAGCACTCGTCAGGTAACCATGACTTGATTGCCAATCAGGCTCTTGAACCAGAGTGGATAACTTCACTCAGCTTAATTCAACCCGACACGGAACTGATTTCACAACCTAGGGGCTCAATTTCAAGGAATGCTGCAACTCATATTCTCACTGTTAATTGGTCATTTATTTATTATTAGTGAAGCCCCTGGTTTCCTTGCTGCGCAAGTCTAAGGGAGACACGTTCCGGTCCCACCCCAAACCACGGTTCATGTGGATGCTGTGTAATTTGCTATCATGTTACAAATTAGTGTGACAAAATACCTAAAGTACACTGCATATGATTAAAGGAATTATATTTATGAATCTTCACTTAACGAAAGGGTTAGTAAAGAAAAACAAAAAAAGGGCTTGTTTTAATTAAACAGTCAAATGTGCACAAGTTGGAGCTCAACGCTTCACCAATGTTCACCACACAGAAATGTTACCAGACGGGGCACTGCTTGACAGACAGAAGAGGTGCACTCTCAACAGAGCAAAAACGGGAGTTTGTAGGACGGGAGACAATATGGTGAAGTGGGGTTTAAAGACCAGCAAATCCTGTAAGTGCGACAAAAAGGTGCAGAACATTGAACACGTTCTACACAACTGCCCACTCTCACCTGATTTAGCTGACACTGACCTGCTCAACAGCAACCAAACAACACTAGAGTGGCTGGGTGTCTGGTGTGACAAGCTATGATGATGATGACCCGGTGCGGGACCATGATTCGATGCAGCCAGGTGCATTTTTTCTGGAATTGGTGCGCTGTGAAGATCATATCTACAGTACCTCAAGATGGGTGGAAACCACACTGTAATTCAGATGGAGGAAGGAATTGGTTCTTGTCTTGTCTTGTCCAACCACTGCTGCTGGGCTATAGACGTGCAGGAGCAATGTGTGGTTCAGTGCCTTGCTCAAGGACACAACATGCTGCCTTAGCTGAGGCATGAACTCGCGACCTTCAGATCTCTAGTCCAATGCCTTAACCACTTGGCCACACGCCATCACTTGATAAGGACACATGCAAGCACTTTGCATGTTGTTGACAAAAGCGAGATGCTTCTGTAATTGCCACAATCTGCCTTGTCTCCCTTCTTGAATATAATCACAAAGAGCATCCCTGAACTCTTTGTTCCTTCCTCAGATCTTCAGGAGCAGGAGCGTACATGGTGCAGAAGTGATGGTCCACCTTCCGTGAGGACCTCTGTTGGGATCCCATCAGGAACAGCGGCTTTGTTGTGCTTCAAGTTTCTTATAGCATCATAAACCTCCTTCATATTGGGAGGCTCCCTCATGTCTTCTCTCGCAGGTCTTTGGACATTTGGTTGGTAACCTCTAGTTCAACAGCACTGTTATGGTTAAGTTCAGGAAAGTGCTTTCTGCATCAATTATTGATATTCTTCTGATCCTTTAGCAACTTCTGCCCATCCTTTGAGCACAGAGGGTTCAAATAAATTGGACAATTGGCTGCTTTGAAGGCAGCGAAGAACCCTCTCATGTCACCAGAATCTGCAAGTCTCTGGATTTCCAGGGCTTTCTCAGTCCACCAAGAATTCTTTATCTTCCTTGATAGCCCTGGACATTTGTCTTGGCTTGCAACTAAACTTCTCTTTTAGCCTTGTTGTCGATTACATTCTGCCAGGCACAGAAGGTTTTCCTTTTGTTGGAGATGTTGTACTATCTCCAGGTCATTATCATCAACCAATCCTGATGTCTTCTGGATGTGTATCCAAGGATGATTTTGCAGGTATCAAGGATGGTGGATTTAAGCAGACCCCAGTGTTTTTCAATATCCTCTGGATACTTCCATTGCAGGTTTTTCCCAAATGAGCCCTGAAGGTTCTGTTGAGTGGCAGTGTCAAACTGGCTCTTACATTTCAGTCTTAGCCTGGTCTGCTTCTTATGAACTCTTCTCTTTTTCATGCCTGTCATTATATAGAAGGCAACTCTGCCTATCCAGCCTATGCAAGCTCTCAGGGTAATTTCCCTCTCCCATGCCCAACAGTTGTCTCTGACTCTCCTGTCAGCCACCCACAGGATTCAATTAACCTTCCAAGCAGGGATGTGAGACGAAGCTGAGCAACCCAGAGTCAACTGCAAACTCCACACAGAGTACAAAGGAAGTCAGATTCCAGCCCTGGTTCCTGGAGCTGTGACAATAGCTCATTCTGCTGGCCTTCTGACAGTTTGCCTGACAGAAAATCTTTACACTATTTCTAAATATCTGATGATCATAAACATTTAAAAACAATTAAATCATTGAAAAGAATGAATATAATTAACTTGAAACCATACCCAAAATGTAAGTTTATTTTTAATTCATATTAATGCTTTAATAAAGTTTGAAAGAAAACTTCTTGACTATAAAGAAAACCATTCAAGTGAAAGTTGCTGTATTAGATATGCTAATTATGGTTGAATAATTCAGGCCAGACCTGAAGAGTGTCCAGCCCCTCAGCTTAGTGCAGAGGCTGGAGGTCAGATGGAATACCTGACGTCCACTGTGTCCATGATCCCTTGCTGCACTGTGTTGGTACAAAAGCCCACAAAATATAGATCCGCGCACTATGCCAGCCAACAATTCTCTGCAGCACCTCCAGCAAGACACTAGCATAATCCAGTCCAATGGACCTGATTGGGTTCAGGCAAGAGTACAGGAAGAAGTAAAGTTTGAAGGGCCTGTAAATCCCTGAAATGTGCAGGTTTACTATCCACTTTGTGACTCTCAGCCAACATACGATCTTAAAGTTAAAACCTGGCCACTATGTTGGATACATTGGCCCCCAACAATGCTGCATGTGAAAAATAATTTACTACACTATAACCTAGTTCTTTTACCAGAATAATTGTGTGAGTTAGTCTATACAAAAGATAGTTTTCTTCAAAATTAATTACAATTTGTCAGTGCAAAATGCTTCCTTTCATGAATAATGCACTGACTGTAAATGAATATTTTTCGCAATGATGGAATTGGAGTTTGGATTTAAACGACAGTTTAAAATAGCAATGATCTCAGTTTGATTATTAAAAAATCAGGTATCCCAAATTTTTTGAGTAATTAAGTCTGTTTGTACAAGAGTCACGGTGCCCAAACATGTTCTGTGATTTTGTCGCCTGCCATTTGTTCAAGAATGTGGAAACCATAGGAAGAGTGCAGAGGAGATTTACAAGGATGTTGCCTGGATTGGGGAGCATGCCTTATGAGAATAGGTTGAGTGAACTCGGCCTTTTGTCCTTGGAGCGACGGAGGATGAGAGGTGACCTCATAGAGGTGTATAAGATGATAAGAGGCATTGATCTTGTGGATAGTCAGAGGCTTTTTCCCAGGGCTGAAATGGCTAGCACAAGAGGGCACAGTTTTAAGGTGCTTGGAAGTAGGTACAGAGGAGATGTCAGGGGTAAGTTTTTTTCTAATGCAGAGAGTGATGGGCTGCCGGCGACAGTGGTGGAGGTGGATATGATAGGGTCTTTTAAGAGACTCCTGGACAGGTACATGGAGCTCAGAAAAAATAGAGGGCTTTGGCTAACCCTAGGTGATTTCAAATGTAAGGGCATGTTCAGCACAGCTTTGTGGGCAGAAGGGCCCGTATTTTGCTGTAGGTTTTCTATGTTTCTATGTCTATATTTAATCCATATCAATATCAATCTATATCAATCACCTGATTGAGGCTCTTCTGTGTCTGTGAAGTGACAAGTGAGAAGAGCTGGAATATCAATCAGCACACAAAGGCAATTAGAGTAGTGACATCAATAATCAATAAGAATTTAACAGATTACATAGCTTGGCTGGAGCAATCTGTCAGCTGCAACTGAAAAGACAACAGTCTACTCTCCATACCTGCTCTTGGAAACGACAATCTTCGGTATACCATTTTTTTTTAATGATTGCAAAATGTGATGCCTTTTATCTCCAATAGAAAGTTGTTTCTTTTGACTTGTCAAAAGCAATTTTGACAAGTTGGAAGAAGATTTTAAATAAATAACTGTTTGAAATGATGGTAAAAGAAACATTAATACGCCAGCACGACATTCATTTCTCAGTTATTTCAATCAGAGGTCATTAATCCCTTTAGGTCAATTTTCAGCTACTTTTTTTAGTATATTATATCACCAGATCTTCAAGGTGAAAGACAACCTATATAAGCTTCAAAATAGAAAAAAAAATCCCCGGGAAAAATTCAAGCTCCTCAGAGGCTATATACCACTACATCTCCTCAGAAAATAAATCTCATAAATTCACATTCCCTTCAGTGGCAATATATTAACAATTTGTGTACATCTTCAGAATAAATTTTAATATTCTCTTCTCATTGTCTTTATCCTCCAGTGTTATCATACATCTTCATGTGTTATGAGAACTGTACCCATGGGCTTGTTGAGCATTCAACTGTGACTTTGTCAGCTCTATAAAACTGTTGGCTAGCTTTTGCTAAATTATTTCCATTTTAAGTCAGTCTTCCGGAATTCTCAGTGAAACCTTTGGTCTGCCTTTTATCCATACTTCAATCAAGGAAGATTGGTGAGTTAATTTATCATTCCCCTGTACAGAAACAGAAACTTCAGCAGCATGAGCAGAAGACAGAACTTATTTTCCGCTGGTGTTCAAAACAATTACAATGCAAAAGATTACTGTTGAGATTCCAGTTCCGTATGATAAAGATTATTAATCTCCTGTATTACCTGTATCTACTGCAAAGCCACAAAGAGCAAGATGGCCTTGCCGTTGATGATTATTAAGACCCACAACCATATATCTGTATTACAGCTGCCACACATTATCAGAATCACAATCAGGTTTAATATCACCAGCATATGACATGAAATTTGTTAACTTTGCAGCAGCAGTACAATGCTGGAGAGGTAGTAATAGGGGCCAACAAAATAGCGGACGAACTGATTAACCATCTTGAATCAGTCTTCACTGTAGAAGACACTAGCGGTGTGGTGTCAGGGGGCATGAAGTATGTGAAGTTGTCATAACTTGAGAAAAGGTTCTTGGGAAACTGAAAGGTCTGAAAGTAGGTAAGTCACCTGGGGCAGATTGTGTGCAGTCCAGAGTTCTGAAAGAGCTGACTGAAGAGATTGTGCAGGCATTATTAATAATTGTTCAAGAATCACCAGATTCTGGAATGGTTCCGGAAGATTGGAAAATTGCAAATGTCAATCCACTCTTTAAGAAGGGAAGGAGGCAGAAGAAAGGAAACTATAGGCCAATTAGTTTGACCTCAGTGTTTGGGAAGCTGTTGGAGTCGATTATTAAGGATGAGGTCTCAGGGTATTTGGAGGCACTTGATAAAATAGGCCGTAGTCAGCATGGTTTCCTCAAGGGAAAATCTTGCCTGACAAATCTGCTGGAATTCATTGAAGTAGTAGCAAACAGGATAGACAAAGGAGATTCGGTTGAGGTGAAATACTTGGATTTTCAGAAGACTTTTGACAAGGTGCTACACGAGGTTATTTAACAAGCTATGAGCCCATGGTATTACAGGAAAGATCTATTTCATTAATTCAGTTTGAAATTTATGGGATTACAGAAGATTATTTAACACAGGAATCCTTAGCTGTGTTCAAAAAGAAGAATTATTAGTATAATTGGAGCTTTAAGGTTCATTTCGTAAGTATCATCCAATGGTTCATAACTGAAGCTTTTCTACTAAATTAAAATCCAATTTGTTCACGTAAAGAGTTGATAGCCAAGCTATGTTTTGACGTCATTTCTGCATTTAACACTTCCTTGAAACTCTAAAACTATGCCTGATTTCTGAAACCACATTAGGTTTCAAAGTTCAAAGTCAATTTATTATCAAAGTACATATATGACACAATATACAGCCCAAAGATTCATGTTCTTGTTGGCAGTCACAGTAAGAAACGTAAAAGATTCAATAAATTAATTCATTGAAACTGTTCTGTTTAAATTGAGAAACTGTTTTCCAAAACCAACTATCAGGTAATTTGAGTACTGAGAGGAAATTAAGAACCTGGTGGCATGGTGCGAAGACAATAACCTATACCTCAACGTCAGCAAGACAAAGGAATTGGTTGTTGACTTCAGAAGAAGTAGCGGACCACACGACCCAATTTACATCGGTGGTGCACAAGTGGAACAGGTCAAAAACTTTAAGTTCCTCGGGGTCAATATCATAAATGACCTGACTTGGTCCAACCAAGCAGAGTCCACCGCCAAGAAGGCCCACCAGCGCCTTTACTTCCTGAGGAAACTGAAGAAATTTGGCCTGTCCCCTAAAACCCTCATTAATTTTTATAGATGCACTGTAGAAAGCATTCTTCTAGGGTGCATCACAACCTGGTATGGAAGTTGTCATGTCCAAGACTGGAAGAAGCTGCAGAAGATCGTGAGCATGGCGCAGCACATCACACAAACCAATCTTCTGTCCTTGGACTCACTTTACACAGCATGTTGTCGGAGCAGTGCTGCCAGGATAATCAAGGACACGACCCACCCAGCCAACACACTTTTCGTCCCTCTTCCCTCCGGAAGAAGGCTCAGGAGCTTGAAGACTCATATGGCCAGATTTGGGAACAGCTTCTTTCCAACTGTGATAAGACTGCTGAACGGATCCTGACCCGGATCTGGGCCGTACTCTCCAAATATCCGGACCTGCCTCTCGGTTTTTTTGCACTACCTTACTTTCCATTTTTCTGTTTTCTATTTATGATTTATAATTTAAATTTTTAATATTTACTATCGATTTGTAACCCAGGGAGCGGGAAGCGCAGAATCAAATATCGCTGTGATGATTGTACGTTCTAGTATCAATTGTTTGGTGAGTATAAGTATAAGGTATAGATAAATACATATTCTGAAATTCAAAAAAAATTATAAGTGTTTGTATTCCAAAACCATGTGTACTTCTGCATCAATTGCCTCTGGTACTTTTGAGTTATAGGCTTCTTCTATTGAAGATATATTTATGTGGGGTTAATTGAATAAAATGTTTTATTACCAAATACATTCTGATTTTTAAAAAACTATTTATTGTACAATTTCTTGGTGTTAAGTAAGTTGCTGCCACATACCTTTATTTGCAGTTCCAGTCTAAGCTACTAGTTATGTAACACTACATTCAAATTGTCATTTTGAGATGCCGTGCTTTTGAAATCACTCAACTCTTAAAACATGCATGAAATAGAAAAGTTGAAGAATATTACATTAGTATTAAAATGGAAGATAGAAACCTAAATATTATGAAAATAAAACTATAACACAATAGAAAGAATACAACTAAATGTCAAAATAGATTAGGGTTTTTATGTGCTTATGGTTTGCTGTGATAATTCAGCTTATTTAAGAACATGAGAAAGTGTAGACCATTTAGCTTCTTGATGCTGCTTCACCACTCAATAAAATCATGATGGTTCATTATAGCTCCTAACCTTCTAGTCCTAAACTCTGCCTATCCTGGCCTTGAACATGGTTCAGCCTCCACAGCTCTCCAGAATTGAGAACTTCAATGATCCACATGCCCTGCGAACAAAAATTCTTTACCACCTTAGAGGAATGATCCTTATTCTGAAGTTCGGGATTCTTCAAAAGAGAAAATATTCTCTCGGTATCAGTCATGCCCTTACCCCTCAGAATCTTACAGCTTTCATAATCAGAATTATCACCACTGACATATGTCATGAAATTTGTTGTTTTGTGTCAGCAGTACAGTGCAACGCATAGGAATTCCTATAAATTACAAAATATAGAAATACCACTAAAGATGAATAATGAGGGGGTGTTCATGGATTGTCCTGAAATCCGATGGTGGAGGTGAAGAAGCTGTCCCTAAAATGTTGAGCATCAGATTTCTTGTCTTCATTTTTCCAAAATTTCAATCAGTATTGTATACAACAGCTATTTTTCTTCAGAAGACATTTCATCCCAGGAATAAACCTTGCAAACCTTCTCTGAACTGCCTCCATTTCACAAACGTCTCTTAAAAACAAAGCCAAAACTCTACACCCTATTTGAGGTACTGCACAGTCGTTGCAGTACTTTTTAAAATGCAAACAACAGGAATTCTGCAGATGCTGGAAATTCAAGCAACACACATCAAAGTTGCTGGTGAGCGCAGCAGGCCAGGCAGCATCCAGACCTAATCAGTTCCCCTCTACCACCACTCTGCTCCGTCTAGCGGAATTAGTCCTTACTCTTACTAATTTCTCCTTTGGCTCCTCCCACTTCCTCCAAACTAAAGGTGCAGCTATGGGTATCAGTATGGGTCCTAACTATGCCTGCCTTTTTGTTGGCTTTGTGGAACAATCTATGTTCCGTGCCTCTTCTGGTATCTGTTCCCCACTTTTCCTTCGCTACATCGACGACTGCATTGGTGCTGCTTCCTGCACGCATGCTGAGCTCGTTGACTTTAATAACCTTGCCTCCAACTTTCACCCTGCCCTCAAGTTTACCTGGTCCATTTCCAATACCTCCCTCCCCTTTCTAGATCTTTCTGTCTCTGTCTCTGGAGACAGCTTATCCACTGATGTCTACTATAAGCCGACTGACTCTCACTGCTATCTGGACCATTCCTCTTCTCACCCTGTCTCTTGCAAAAATGACATCCCCTTCTCGCAATTCCTCCGTCTCCACCGCATCTGCTCTCAGGATGAGGATTTTCATTCTAGGACGAGGGAGATGTCCTCCTTTTTTAAAGAAAGGGGCTTCCCTTCCTCCACCATCAACTCTGCTCTCAAACGCATCTCCCCCATTTCACGCACATCTGCTCTCACTCCATCCTCCCGCCACCCCACTAGGAATAGAGTTCCCCTGGTCCTCACCTACCACCCCACCAGCCTCCGGGTCCAACATATTATTCTCCGTAACTTCCGCCACCTCCAACGGGATCCCACCACTAAGCACATCTTTCCCTCCCCCCCCCCTGCATTCCGCAGGGATCACTCCCTACGCGACTCCCTTGTCCATTCGTCCCCCTGCAATCCCTCCCCACTGATCTCCCTCCTGGCACTTAACTTTGTAAGCGGAACAAGTGCTACACATGCCCTTACACTTCCTCCCTTACCACCATTCAGGGTCCCAGACAGTCCTTCCAGCTGAGGTGACACTTCACCTGTGAGTCGGCTGGAGTGATATACTGCGTCCGGTGCTCCCGATGTGGCCTTTTATATATTGGCGAGACTCCCAAAGTGTAAAACATGTCTTCCATATACTAACATGAGAAAAGTGATTCTGCTTTACATTTTTTATTTGTCTTTAAACCTAGCTTACACAGTACCTGTGCGCTGTACAGCAGCTTCAATATCAAAGCGATGCTTGAGCTTGATGGTTTTTAGTAAGAGCTGAAATATCTGGTTCCAGTTGTGACAGCAAAAGCCTTACGTCTCCACGCGTAACATAGAAACATAGAAAATAGGTACAGGAGTAGGCTATTCGGTCCTTCGAGCCTGCACCGCCATTCAGTATGATCATGGCTGATCATCCAACTCAGAGCCCTGCACCAGCCTTCCCTCCATACCCCCTGATCCCTTTAGCCACAAGGGCCATATCTAACTCCCTCTTAAATATAGCCAATGAACTGGCCTCAACTGTTTCCTGTGGCAGAGAATTCAATCAGATTCACCACTCTCTGAGTGAAGAAGTTTTTCCTCATCTCGGTCCTAAAAGGCTTCCCTTTTATCCTCAAACCGTGACCCCTCGTTCTGGACTTCCCCAACATCGGGGACAATCTTCCTGCAACTAGCCTGTCCAATCCCTTTAGAATTTTATACGTTTCAATATGTTCCCCCCTCAATCTTCTAAATTCCAGAGAGTATAAGCCTAGTCGATCCAGTCTTTCATCATATGAAAGTCCTGCCATTCCAGGAATCAATCTGGTGAACCTTCTTTGTACTCCCTCTATGGCAAGGATGTCTTTCCTCAGATTAGAGGACCAAAACTGCACACAATACTCCAGGTGTGGTCTCACCAAGGCCTTGTACAACTGCAGTAGTACCTCCCTGCTACTGTACTCAAATCCTCTCGCTATAAATGCCAGCATACCATTCGCCTTTTTCACCGCCTGCTGTACCTGCATGCCCACTTTCAATGACTGGTGTATAATGACACCCAGGTCCCGTTGCACCTCCCCTTTTCCTAATAGGCCACCATTCAGATAATAATCTGTTTTCCTGTTCTTGCCACCAAAGTGGATAACCTCACATTTATCCACATTAAATTGCATCTGCCATGAATTTGCCTACTCACCTAACCTATCCAAGTCACCCTGCATCCTCTTAGCATCCTCCTCACAGCTAACACTGCCGCCCAGCTTCGTGTCATCCGCAAACTTGGAGATGCTGCATTTAATTCCCTCATCTAAGTCATTAATATATATTGTAAACAACTGGGGTCCCAGCACTGAGCCTTGCGGTACCCCATTAGCCACTGCCTGCAATTCTGTAAAGGTCCTGTTTATTCCCACTCTTTGCCAACCAATTCTCCTGTCTGCCAACCAATTCTCTATCCACATCAATACCATAACAAGGTCCAAGTGGACCTACGTAACAAGGTCCAAGTGGTTTCTGATTTTTCTGGGTATGTGGTTCACTGCACTGAAGCCTCTTTCAACAAGGAAGGAGGATGGAAATGCAATGGAGAGCAATTTGCCTCTTCTCCCAAGACCAGAAAATTTGATATGACAGTCTAGCCACGTACCGCAAAAACCGACATTTTTGAAAAGCATTTTTGCTTCTTCATCATTCTGAATTTCAATAATTTCTTCTTGCAAGCTTTCTTCCTGTTCTTCCACCTTGCAAAGAAATGGGTTAATTACCCAGTTTGGAATTTCCAGATTGTTCAAATCCTTGAATCGATTCTGAAAATCCTTCTTCAGTGACTGCAGGTGCAAGCAGTACTCTTGCAAATCACCTTCTCTGAAAGAGTGCAATATTTTCCATGCAGGGAAACTGAGAAAATGTTTCTCCCAATGTTTTGCTTATAACATGATTCTCTCTTAATATTTGTTTTTAAACTTTTTACTAAAGAGAATCTCTTCATAACTTTTTCCATTTTTGATAAACCATACATACGTACGCCATTAGCAATGCCTCGTTATCTCGCACAGTTGGCTCATGAGGTTGTATCCTAAATTCTGTTTTCATAGCTCTGTGCATAGTTGATACTCAATGTCTTCAATCATTTCATCAATAAGAGGAGCTACAGAGTTATTAGTCAGGGGAATTGATTTTAAAATACTGGTATCCATTTTAAGAACAGTGGTGAGCACTTCTAATACAGTAGGCTTTATTAATCTTTCACCTATGGAATGAAAATTTCTATACCTCGCTATCATTTGGAAATGTTTGAAGCAGCAATGAGACCACTATCAAAGTCATTTTTGGCTTTCTTGGCAAATGACCCGAGTATGCAACACTTTTCAAAAGCTTTTTTTATCTTCTGGAACTGAGTAATACCTTAAGTAGCCTCTTCAGGGTGTCTTTTATGGAAGTGTTTCTGTAATCTTGATGGTTATGTGGCTTCATCAGACAGTACAGTATTACAAATAAGACAGACACATGGGCCATCGCTGATCTGACAGGAACAGAATAAAACCATACTCCAGGTATATAAACGCAAACAACAGGAATTCTGCAGATGCTGGAAATTCAAGCAACATACATCAAAGTTGCTGGTGAACGCAGCAGGCCAAGCAGCATCTGTAGGAAGAGGTGCAGTCGACGTTTCAGGCCGAGACCCTTCGTCAGGACTAACTGAAGGAAGAGTGAGTAAGGGTCTCGGCCTGAAACGTCGACTGCACCTCTTCCTACAGATGCTGCTTGGCCTGCTGCGTTCACCAGCAACTTTGATGTATGTTGCTCCAGGTATATAATATTGTTTTGACGCACTTTCAATCATCTCTGTTAATTAGCAAGATTAGAAATCAAGGCTTCACAGCGTTCAGACTCACAGAAATCGCACCGCATGCTGAGGAATCCTCGGGGACGGCAGATTTACCGAATGGCTCTATTTCACAGTTTGGTTCCGGCCAGCGCTGTATCGTTGCGCGATCTGTTTTCTGGAGATTGTAAAGAAAGTCAAGAGTACTTGACTTATCAGCTGTTACAAAGCGTGAACTGGTTCTGTTCCATGAGTCAAGGGGAACTGTTCGGCACCCTGGTTGCTAATTTATGCATCCCCAATAATGTCTGTTTTGTTGGTAAGGTCAGAGGAGATTGCCGCGTTTCAGCTGAGGGCTCACCGCCTGCAGAGCTACAGTTCTTCCTGAGTTCCAATGCCTCATCCTCTTTTTTGGAACTGCCTGCTTTACTAACAGTCAGGCAGGTCTTATGGCTCAAGTTAGGGTGCCGCGTACCCTCGCACTCCCCAAGGATCTTGAACGCCCCCCGACGATTTCAATTTCCCCTAACACCCCCTTAGGAGACATAACTGCAGGCAATACTGCCCTTGTTGGGAATCACTGATCTAAAGAGTATTGGCTTTCAGTCTCATTGTCCGGGGGCAATTAACCGAAGTATTCCATGATATTAGACCTTATTTGCAGGAATAAAAATAACTCAAGACTGAATAGGAAATGGTTTACATCCCTGAACTATGTCTGGATTTCATCCATACCAGATCTTTAAAAGAATATCTCAGACATGCAGTCATTTGGTGAAACAAAAGTTGTGCTTCTAAGTTATTTTACATACTAAAGCATGGATAAGCTCTTACCTTCCGTACAGAGAAAAAATATATAAAAATTACCGAGCAGTTTATCCATAACTTCGCCCCTTTAGACTGATGGATTCATTTATCATATTGCTGATTTGCATCAATACACTGGTGATAAATTGCTTTCCAACAGTATCTTGTTCCACCAGTAACTGGTGCAACCAATGAGATAATGTATCAGTGATCTTCTGCAAAAATGAACGGGTGAACATCATGCAGGTTTGAACATCTGCTACTCAGCCACTATCATTTACAAACTAAGTAGATTTATATAATAAATTTCCAATGATCCCGAAATCCATCCATCAAGGTGCATTCCAAAAATAGGGGAGTCAGTTTTAATTTCCACTGATATAAAATGTGTAAAAGCAGTGAGGCAAGGGTCAATGGGGAAGTCAAACATGTAAACGTGCACAGGAAACATCCTGAATTATTACATCAATGGATCCAACAAAAGAAAGGATCACTGGTGGATCCGGCTTTGGGAATTAAATGATAATGATATCGTATTTGTGAAGCAGGTACCGTGCGCAATCCTGATTTGATGGAGACAGCCGTGAGAAGCACGGAGGAACATCTGGAGAAACTTCTGAAATGCCCGCTTTGCTGCCGCTGCTACTACGCGATTGAGAATCTCCGGAGGGGAAGGCCCCAAATCCTCGGCTTTGCCTATTACCTGTTGCCGAGGCCGGTGTCGAAGCGCTCGGCAGAGATGGTGCTCGGTGATCGGTGTCGGCGAGCTGGTCGGAGGCTCGAAGTTTTCGGACGGACTCAAGAGTCGGCTGTGGTCGGGTGCTTCCAGGGTGCTGCATCGGCAAGTTTGCGGCGCTGGAAGCTCATGGCAGGAAGAGTTTTTCTTCCTTCTACCATCTGCGTGAGATGATGGGACTTTCGAGAGACTTTAAGACTTTTTACTGTGCCCATGGTCTGTTCTTTATCAAATTACGGTATTGCTTTGCACTGTTGTAACTATATGTTATAATTATGTGGTTTTTGTCAGTTTTTTAGTCTTGGTTTATCTTGTGTTTCTGTGATATCATTCTGGAGGAACATTTTATCATTTCCTAATGCATGCATTACTAAATGACAATAAAAGAGGACTGTGTATCCTCATAATCTAAATCTAAATCTAAATCTAAACTTAAGTCTAAACTTAAATCTAAACTGAAGCATTTTCTGTTCTCTTTCCCCATCAACATTATTTTGCTCTTCCTTCAAATGATTTACATTTACATAGAGGCCTTTCACAACATGTTAAATCCCAAAACATTTTAGTGGTATGTTCTTGACTAAATGATTCAAAACTAACTTTTCTATCCTTGTTCATTACCTTTTTTCATTTTGAAAAATCAACTACTCTATTAAACCTCAAGGTCGTCAGTACAAGTATGCAACAAAAATGACTAGTCTTTTATGATTTAGAGACATGGCAAGATATATCATCAGATCCACTGGGGACTTTGACTCCGTTAAGACCTTGTTTGGAATCCCTATTATGGAGAATTTATTTTATGAACACACTTGCAGGATTTTAGCATTTGTTTCCTTAATGAAATATCTTCCAGAGAATTATAGTTATAGTGAAGCAACTGCTTAACGAGATGTATTACCAAACATTTACATATGGTGCCTTGGCTTTCTTGTCAGTTCTTCAAGGTACCTGCATCAGCAAGGACCTGCGGAATCAATGTGGGAAGATAGCTTTGTCCTATAGCTCCAGAACAAAGTCCTTTGAGCTTTGCCCATAGGGGAAGGTTACCAGCAATGCAGCACCTCCATATCCTCCTCTGGAGGCTGATTCTTTTCTTTTCCCCTGTAGCACAAGACAAACAGATTATTGGCTGGAAGAGCCCCAACTCTAATCCTGCCTCTTAATTCAACCGTCCAACTCAGATCTGACAAACAGACTCAGGACTGATGTTAACTGCTTCTCGTTTCACAAATACTGTCTGACCTACTGAGTATTTCCAGCATTTTCTATGTTTAAGCATCCATTAAATCACTGGGCAATGCCCTTTTGTGCAGTCTCTGTGCAACTCCAATTCCTGAACATTTTCCTCCAATGGCCTCTTCTTTGCATTTGGAGATGGCACCCCAGCCTTCCCCAAACATCGTGCATCACACACTTATATCATCTCACAACCACCTTTCCACTTCAAACCATACTCCTCTACAACCCACGCTACAAGCAGCTTTACCTTAATACAAACATATTTTCAACTGCCACACTTATAAAGTTTAATGACAGTTGTTAGACTAACATAAGGTACAACGCCACCACCTACTGAGTTGGAGTGTAGAGCAAAGAGACAGGAAGTATACCTACTAAATACCCCACCCCCCAAATAAAAACCTCAAATAATATCAGAAGCCTAATGCTTTTCAGAAAGTAAGAAATGCACTTGTATATATTATGATGGCAGTGATAATCTAGCAAACTTTTCATGTTAAATGGTGTCTAATTTTAATTTAGCAAATAGGTTGTTCCCTTTGCACCTAAGAACTGCATTCAAGCAATATATGCTGCACTGTTTCTTGACAAGTATACTTCCTACAAATGCCCTTATTATGCATATTAATTCTGAACAAGGAATTGTTCATCTTAGTATGTCCAATACATAAATGTACAAGTATGACTTCTTCCCTCCTTTGATACCCATCTCCCAGTTGAGTTCCCACTGTCCATTGAATTCTATATAAATGTTGTCCTTTCTTTTCCTTACCCAAATGTTGTTTCCTCAGTGATCAAATAAACTTATTAAATTTCGGCTTTCGCCTCCCCTTTATGCAAAGTCACCACTACATTTACATCCTTAAATTTAAGTGATTGCTTAACTAGAATGTCTGTCACCTTATTTCCTTCAACTCCAACATGGGCAGGAACCCATATGAAGCTTCAACAGATGTTGTCCAATCTCAAGAAGAGTTTAAGGCCTACAATTTAAAATACCTGTTTTAATAGGTGTCAAAACATCATGAATCAGAGCACAAGAGTGCATAATCAAGGCGCACTTTTCTGACCCATTCCAAAGCTAAAATGATAGCAACAATCTCAGATATGAATACTGACACTTTGTCTGATGATCTTTTCTTGATGGTCACCTGAGACGTTGGAACAAACACCTGAATTACCTGTCACTGGATCTTTTGAAATGTCTTAACAGATGGTTAAGAAGCCATAATATCTGCCTTGCATATATTGCTGAACTACCTGTGCCACTGATATACAATCATTCTGCATCGTGATCTTTTTGATTCCAACACAGGCAAAGGAGAAAACCATGGAGGAGTGACAGTAAGACGTACAATGGCACTATATTCCTCATGAAGCAACACAAGATTTTGTGCCCATTCATCTTCCATCCACCCAAAACTGAAGAGCTTATGAATGCACTGCCCCCGACACTACAAATTTTGCCAACGAACTTTATATCCGCTTCCATTATCCCAGTAAGCCATTTCTAGCTGTAACCCGCACAGATGTAAAGGTAGTTCACCTATTTCTGCCAGTAATATTGAAATTGGGGATGATTTAATAGCACCAAAACATAATCTTAATGGTTGAGCTTGAACTTTATCTAAGGGCTTTAAGACATCTGGTAAGGCTCACCCATAAGCAGCACATCCGTAATCAAAGACAGATCTGATTAAAGCAATATGCATTTGTTTAAGTGACCTCTTACTTGCACCCCTATAATGCGCAACTGAGCACATTAAAGTCATTTTTTTTACACATCTCTAAAATTTTATTCACAGGTTCCTTGCATGTTAGCCTTTTGTCCATCCACATACCTAGAGACTTTATTACTGAATCTTGTTTAAGAGATTTGCAATACAACTTGAGATCAATTGTGGGTGTAATGCTCCTTTTAGTAAAGCAAATAACTCAGGTCTTTGCATCAGACAATTTAAACCCTCACCAATGTTCCCATTCCTCTAATTCATTAATAACTGCCTGCATTTTCGTAAATATATAAGTTATGTTTCTGCTTCTTCCACACTGCACCATCAGTATATTACAATTTGGAAACGTCTGAGCCAACATTTAAGGAAACTTTATTAATTATAATATTAAAAAGGAGTGGGCCACACACACTCACCCTGTGGAGTCCCATTCTCTATCTCGTACTCCTTAGAGAATGTTGTTCCCACTCCAACTTTTACCTATTCACGTATTCCCATCTTTTCAAGTTCAAGTAGCAACCCTTGTACTCATAACATATCATAAGCTTTCTCTACATCAGAGAAGACTGCAACCACTAATTCTTTGTCATCTTGGGCCTTACAAATTTCAGGTTTTAAATCTAATACTGAGTCCATTGTTATCATTCCTTTTATGAAATCCAGACTGGTATACAACTAATTTTCTACCACTTTCCACAATACAAGGAAGCCTAGCTATAACCATTCATTCCATTATCTTACGTATGTGAGAAGTTAGCTAAATAGGTCTATAACCAGAAGGGTCTGATTAATCCTTACCAGGTTTCAGTATAGGGATAACAACAGTTAACTTCCAGAAAGCAGGAAGTCTCCCTTCTATCCATATTATATTAAAGAACTCCAAAACCAACACAAATTTTGAATCTAATAACCAGGTAAACATTATAACAAATATCATCTTTCCAAGATGAGGTCTGACCAGCACTATTAATAGCTCTTTCATGTTCAAACAAAATAAATTTATCATCTATGCAGGAACTAGAACATTTTGTCCTCAGTATTCCGAGGACTGCTTACCAAAACTATTTCTCTACAAGAGCCCTCTTCTTTACTTAAATTAGCCAAATTATGTACAGTATACTGACATATGTTTGTGTTAATAATTCTGCTTTTTTTAAGTCAGTAACTAATCTTCACCCCACCATACAAAACCAGCAATACATCAAGATTTTTAACTTCACTCACAACACACTGGAGGAACTCAGCAGGTCAGGCAGCATCCATGGAAAAGATCGGTCAACATTTCAGGCCGGAACCCTTCGTCAGGACTGAAGAGGGAAGGGGTAGAGGCCCTATAAAGAAGGTGGGGGGAGGGTGGGAAGGAGAAGGCTGGTAGGTTCCAGGTGAAAAACCAGTAAGGGGAAAGATAAAGGGGTGGGGGAGGGGAAGCAGGGAGGTGATAGGCAGGAAAGGTGAAGAAGGAATAGGGGAAAACACAATGGGTGGTAGAAGGAGGTGGAACCAAGAGGGAGGTGATAGGCAGCTGGGGGAGGGGGCAGAGTGACATAGGGATAGGGGAAGGGAGGGGGAGGGAATTACCGGAAGTTGGAGAAATCTATGCTCATACCAAGGGGCTGGAGACTACCTAGACGGTATATGAGGTGTTGCTCCTCCAAACTGAGTTTAGCCTCATCATGGCAGTAGAGGAGGCCATGTATGGACATATCTGAATGGGAGTAGGAAGCAGAGTTGAAGTGGATGGCTACTGGGAGATCCTGTCCGTTTTGGCGGACGGAGCGGAGGTGCTCAACGAAGCGGTCCCCCAATCTGCGTCGGGTTTCACCAATGTAGAGGAGGTCGCACTGGGAGCACCAGATGCAATAGATCAGGGGTCCACAACCTTTTTTGCACTGCGGACCGGTTTAATATTTACAATATTCTTGCGGACTGGCCGACCCGGGGGGGGGGGGCGGGGGCTAGGGTTGCCAACAGACAAGAGTAGCAGTCAAATACGTTGTATTTATCCAGAGAAAGACTACAATGACCATGATGCCTTGCACGGGCACCAGTGTGCATTCGTGTACGTGCCCGATTTTTTTTCTACAAATTGTTTTTCGCGATTCTGTTCAGGAGGGGGGTGGGGGGTGTTAATCATGACCGGAATATAGATAAGTGGCTAATACACTCAATTTCCTTTCTAAAAGGGTTTATCTAACGAGTTTAATATTAAACACACAGCGCATATTTTCCTCGCATGAATATAGTGATAAGTCAAATATCAGGGGAGGACAAGGGAGCTTGAAGTAAGTGTTGAATGAACTTCCAGTAGAAGTGGTAGAGGCAGGTTCGATATTATCATTTAAAGAAAAATTGGATAGGTATAGGGACAGGAAAGGAATGGAGGGTTATGGGCTGAGTGCAGGTTGCTGGGACTAGGTGAGAGTAGCGTTCGGCACGGGCTAGAAGGGCAGAGATGGCCTGTTTCCATGCTGTAATTGTTATATGGTTATATAAGTAAGTCAATAGCATCATAACATTTTAAGTAACGTTTGAATATTAAACACACAGCACATATTTTCCCCGTATGAACATATAAAATCATTGTAATACACCAATATCGCTGAATCAGTGGGAGCCCTGGGCTTGTTTTCCTGCAACAAGACGGTCCTATTGAGGGGTGATGGGAGACAGCGATTCTCGAAGGGGGTTCCCTATGTCCAGTCTATTCTGCAACTTAGTTTTCGTTGCATTCATTGCAGAGATATGTTGGAAATGGAAGTAACATTTTCAGTGCTTTTGTGGCTACCTCAGGATATTCAGCCTTGACTTTGATCCGGAATGCCGGCAGAGATGTTACGTCAAACATACGTTTCAGCCCGCCGTCATTTGCAAGCTCGAGGAGTTGATCTCCTTCCCGCGCTGACATGGATGACGTGCGCGTAATGACCGCATGCGCGTTCAAGCTCAACAATGCGTGACAGGGAATGAGGAAAGGTGCAGCTGACTCCTATCATTTCCTCGGAGCCCTGTAGCGCATGCTCTGTGGCCTGGTACCGGTCCGTGGCCTGGTGGCTGGGGACCGCTGCAATAGATGACCCCAACAGACTCACAAGTGAAGTGTTGCCTCACTTGGAAGGACTGTTTGGGGCTCTGAATGGTGGCAAGAGAGGAGGTGTCGGGACAGGTGTAGCACTTGCGCTTTCAGGGATAAGTGCCAGGTGAGAGATCCATGGGGAGGGACTTGTGGACCAGGGAGTCGTGGAGGGACCGATCCCTACGGAAAGCGGAGAGGGGTGGAGAGGGAAAGATGTGCTTAGTGGTGGGGTCCTGTTGAAGGTGGCAGAAGTTGCGGAGGATAATGTGCTGGTGGGGTGGTAGGTGAGGACAAGGGGAACTCTGTCCCTGTTGTGGTGGCGGGAGGATGGGGTGAGAGCCAAAGTGCGGGAAATGGGGGAGATGCGGGTGAGGGCATCATTGATGACAGCAGAAGGGAAACCACGATCCTTAAAGAAAGAGGACATTTGAGATGTCCTGGAACGGGAAACCTCATCCTCGGAGCAGATGTGGCGGAGACAGAGGAACTGGGAATAGGGAATGGCATTTTTGCATGTGGCGGGGTGGGAAGAGGTATAGTTGAGGTAGTTATGAAAGTCAGTGGGTTTGTAGAAGATGTCAGTGGACAGTATGTCTCCAGAGATGGAGACCGAGACATCGAGAAAGGGGAGAGAAGTGTCCGAGATAGACCAAGTGAATTTGAGGGCTGGGTGGAAGTTGGAAGTAAAGTCGATGAAATTGACGAGCTCAGCATGGGTGCAGGAAGCAGCAGCAATATAGTCCTCAATGTACCGAAGGAAAAGTTGGGGAGCGGTACCAGAATAGGTTTGGAGCACAGATTGTTCCACATAACCAATGAAGAGGCAGGCATAGCTACGGCCCATGCGAGTTCCCATAGCTACACCGTTAGTCTAAAGAAAGTGGCAAGAGCCAAAAGAGAAGTTATTGAGTGTGAGAACCAGTTTCACCAACCGGAGGAGGGTAGTGGTGGTGGGGAACTGGTGAGGTCTATTATCCAGAAAGTGGCTGAGGCCTTGAGGCCTTCTTGATGGAGAATGGAGCTGTATAGGGATTGGGCATCCATAGTGAAAATGAAGCAGCTGGGACCGGGGAACTGGAAGTTATTGAAGAAGTGGAGGGCATGGGATGTATCCCGGATGTAGGTGGGGAGGGACTGAACTATGGGTGACAAAATGGAGTCCAGGTAGGCAGATACAAGTTCAGTGGGACAGGAGCAGGCAGAAACTATGGGTCTACCGGGACAGCCAGGCTTGTGGATCTTGGGGAGGAGGTAAAACTGAGCGGTATGGGGTGTGGGAATTATGAGTTTAGTGGCTGAGGATGGAAGGTCTCCGGAGTTGATGCGGGGGAGGTGATGGTACGGGAGGCAATGGTTTGATGTTTTTTGGTGAGGTCCTGTTCCAGGGGTAAGTAAGAGGTAGTGTCAGAGAGCTGCCATTTGGCCTCAGTGAGGTAGAGGTCCGTCCGCCAGACTACTACAAGACCACCTTTGTCAGCGGGTTTGATGGTGAGGTTAGGATTAGTGCGGAGAGAGTGGAGGGCAGTGGGTTAAGAGGGAGTGAGGTTGGAACAGGAGAGAGGAGTGGTGAAGTTGAGAGGGTTGATGTCTCGGAGACAGTTGGAGATTAAAAGATCGAGTGCAGGTAGAAGGCCCAGGCGGGGTGTCCGGGAGGAGGAGGAGGGTTGGAGACAGAAGAAGGCGCCATCAGTAGGGGGAGGGGAATCCTTGCCAAAGAAGTAGGCTCGGAGATGTAGGTGATGGAAGAAGAGTTCAGCGTCATGGCGGGCACGGAACTCACTGAGGTGTGGACGGAGGGGGACAGAAGTGAGGCCCTTGCTGAGGACAGAACGTTCTGCCTCAGAGAGGGGAAGGTCAGAGGGGATGGTGAAGACACAGCAAGGGTTGGGGCTGGGGTCGGAGGAGGGTGAAGAGTGGGAGGTCTCGGGGGGGGTTGGGATATTCTGGGAGAGTGGGGTTAGGGGAGGATGAGGGATCAGGGGAATGGAGGGGCGATGAGGGGTAGAGGGAAGGTTGGGAGTCGCGGGGAGGAAAGAGGGTAGTGGGGGAATAAGACGGGCGGTAGGACCTAGCTGCAGTAAGAGCAGTTCCGGTCTGGAGAGTGTCGGGATCTTGGTCCGAGTTGGACCCGGAGCTGGGGGTGGCGGAGCCTGTAGCCTGCAGGGCCCCAGAACTGAGGTCGGAGTCAGAGGCGAGTAAGTCCATGGCCAGCCGGGGGTTTTTAACTTTCCTTATCATACCGCAAACTTCCCTACCTGAATGTCTTTCCCAATGCTATCACAGTACATTCTCCAATACGTTTTCTTTGCCCTTCTCACTACTTTTCTAACTACAGCTTGAGCTGTTTTATATTGTATGAAAGATGAATAGGAGTAACACTGCCTAACTTCCTTAAATCCTATTCCACTCCTTCACAGCTCTTTTACATTCATCCATCCACCAGGGAACAGATTTCTTTTTATTATCTCCCAACAATCTGAGAATTGCTTCTTTAGTTGTTGAGTACAGAGCACAAGGTACTATTACTCAACTTGATATCCTCCAAAACCATTTGATCAGGAAACCTACTTTCACATAAATCAAATACATCCCGATTTGCCTTTTTAAAATTCCATCTGGAGATATGAGAACCTTTCCTCTGACGCACATCTATTCCCAACGCACAGATAATGGGAAAATGATCATTCCCCACTGTTGTATCATTATACACTCCCTAGCTGCACACCCTTGCTCTCTCCTCAAATACTAGCATAAGGTCTATAGCAAAAACCATGTTGTGAAATGGATTTATCCTTGTCCTCTTACCATCATTCAACCACACTGAACACTTTTCTTCCTGAAAGACTTCTATCGCAGTCCCATTCACATTTATGTCATAATCTGCACATAATACTATGAGCATAAGAATACCCACACCATATGACCTGATTTTTCCTATTGCCACCCACACTTTCCAATGTATCAGGTGTAAGCCTTTCACAAGTGTTAACTGCCTCACATCATCTTTTGCTCTTTATTGGTGGTTGGCAGACCAACGAAAAAAATGTGTGTTACTGCCAGCTACTGAACTGGAGTGTGAGGAGGATTCAGAGCAGCAATCCCTACACCTACCATCACCACCACCAAGAAGAAATAATACTAATAGAAAGGATAATAATAAGTATAAATCTATAAACACCCAATGCTATAAACTTAAATTGCATTAAACAACCCACCAAGTTTCAAGAATTTAAATACTTGCTTATGCTTCTCGCGTGCTTCCTGCCCATACCCCACCAAACCATCCAGAGTAACAATATTGTATCCCAGGGTCTGTTTTCTCTCCACTCATATGCCCTAATTCCAATAACACATGTGAAACGGTCTCTGCAAGTTGACACTGTTCACATTCACCTGAAGTGTGTTTACCAAGTCTAAACAATCTGCCAATTAAACTAGTATGGCCAAGTCTAAGCCAGGTAATTATAACTTCCTCCCATCTGGGCCCCCCTCTCCTCCAAAGTGAAGTAACCTTTTCCTGAATTCCATACAAATGTCTCTCCTTCAACTGTGTGTCCTACAGTCCCTGTTGGATTGAGAGAACATGGTCCTTAATTAAAAACTTTGCCTCCCTCTCAGTTAGTGGAATATCAATATCAATAGCACTAACATTCCTAGATTGTTTTGCCAGGCGACCTTCCACCCCTACACGAGCTGGGATCCACTAAAAGCAAACATGCACGCCTAAATACTGCAGCCTTAATAATGTTTGTCTAACTCCCAACAAAACATCTGGACTACTATCGAACACACCCACCTTAAGACTACACAATACACAGAAGGAATCAAACAGAGAACAACACAGTTAGCCTGTACATCCTCTTTCCACGGCAATGCAAAAAGGATTACCACCATTTCAATAATATAAACTGAATGTTTATTAGATTACTATTTTCTAATTGACACCTGAATTTCTGGGACACAGACTGCTGCACTGATGTTATGAAACATTGGGTCTTTAGAGCCATCTGTAAGCACTGGAACCATTCCATAATATCCATGATGCATTAATAGCATCACCACTACCACTTCAGGTGCACACCGGGTAAGGTCTCACAGACTCTCCCAAAGAGTCAAATCTACCCTAGGTAAAGGATATAACAAGGGAGGAGTAATGGATAAAGCCACACTAGGAGCTTAGGTCATATTAGACAGACATGTTCTCTGCCTCATCATTTCATTCCTACCCAAAACTGCAAATCTTGCAATCCTCATGCGCCCAACAATCTTTCAATATATTCCTAGTTGAATGATCATCCTCATGTCCACTGAGGTATACCCAATAATTCATAGGCATCTGCAATTGTCACAAACACAAGAGCATCTGACCCACTTCCAACTGCAGAGCAGAGACAGGAGAAGACTTAACACCGTGACACAGACAAAGACAGGGCTTGAATAACATCTAGCAATTTCAGAAGTGAGGGGTCAGCAGACCCATATGTAATACAGCAATAATCTAAGACTGCACTAATCAATGCATAATACAAAGTAATCATAGATACCCTATTAGCCACCCCACCAAACACTAAAGCACATTTAGGACAGTCTTACATCCTGCAAGTACTTTAATGACATGATGTGTCCATGTTAATTTCACATCCACCCACATACTGAGGAACTCAATTACTGACATCTGTCCATACAGTCTAAGGCCAACAATTAGGCCTATTGATCCATTTACTAAAACAAATATGCTTTTTTTGCCGCTGAAAAAATTAAACCCCCACTGCTCACAACATTTCTCCACTTCCTGAACAGCAGGTTGAACCATATAACAAAATTTAGAAGATTTACAAAATTCCTGCTGTTTTTCCATAGAGCCCCATCATCAGCATACAAGGACTTAGATCTATCCGAATCAGTTTTAGAAAAGATAATTTATCATAATATTGATTCTTGATTACCTGACTGGCAGACCACAGTACGTGTGCTTGCAACACTGTGTGTCTGACAGAGTGATCAGCAGCACTGGGGCTCCACAGGGGACTGTCTTGTCTCCCTTTCTCTTCACCATTTACACCTCGGACTTCAACTACCGCACGGAGTCTTGTCATTTTCAGAAGTTTTCGGATGACTCTGCCATAGTTGGATGCATCAGCAAGGGAGATGAGGATGAGTACAGGGCTATGGTAGGAAACTTTGTCACATGGTGTGAGCAGAATTATCTGCAGCTTAATGTGAAAAAGACTAAGGAGCTGGTGGTAGACCTGAGGAGAGCTAAGGTACTGATGATCCCTGTTTCCAGCCAGGGGGTCAGTGTGGACATGGTGAAGGATTACAAATACCTGGGGATACGAATTGACAATAAACTGGACTGGTCAAAGAACACTGAGGCTGTCTACAAGAAGGGTCAGAGCCGTCTCTATTTCCTGAGGAGACTGAGGCCCTTTAACATCTGCCAGACGATGCTGAGGATGTTCTACGAGTCTGTGGTGGCCAGTGCTATCATGTTTGCTGTTGTGTGCTGGGGCAGCAGGCTGAGGGTAGCAGACACCAACAGAATCAACAATCTCATTAGTAAGGCCAGTGATTTGTGGGGATGGAACTGGACTCTGTCATGGTGGTGTCTGAAAAGAGGATGCTGTCCAAGTTGCATGCCATCTTGGACAATGTCTCCCATCCACTACATAATGTACTGGGTGGGCACAGGAGTACATTCAGCCAGAGACTCATTCCACCGAGATGTAGCACAGAGCGTCATAGGAAGTCATTCCTGCCTGTGGCCATCAAACTTTACAACTCCTCCCTTGGACGGTCAGACATAGGCTGGTCCTGGACTTAGTTCATAATTTACTGTCATAATTTACATATTACTATTTAACGATTTATGGTTCTATTACTATTTATTATTTATGGAGCAACTGTAACGAAAACCATTTTCCCCTGGGATTAATAAAGTATGACTATGACTATGACTATGAACAGACCAGGACAACAAACACTCGCTTGTCGGGTACCATTATGCTCCAGACACCATGCATATGGTGCTCTGAAACAAAAAATCTTCAATTCAATTATACATTCATCCACCAACCCCAAGACTATCCAGTTATATCAACAACCCCTCCTTCCAAAGCACATCATAAACCTCAATATCCTGTACTTGGGGATATTGCAGGTGTCAGCACACCCAAAGTGCAATGAGATAGCCTCACCCTGGCACCTCAGCCTTCTTGATCAGCAGTGGACCCCTGCCACAAAAGTATAACTGCCTCACATCTTCCTCTTGGTCTGACTTTTAATGGTGGTTGGCAGCTCAACTTAAATGTGCCTTACCACCACCAACTGGACTGGAGTGTGGTGTGGAGATTTGGAAATAAACCCCTGCTAGTCCTTTATCAAATGAAAACTAAATTGCCCCCAAAAGCCCTATAGATTGTAAATAATGAAATACAATATTGTGAATTAAATTAAAATCACTTCCAATAATTGTTAAATTAGAACTATCAACCCCAAAGATAGTTGTGAAGCCAGCATGATTTATTTCAACTTTATATGCTTCACATTGTAATAGAATGTGTTCAACTGTGTCATAATGATGACAAAATCTACAGACCCCAGAATGATGTTTTCCAACAAGGTATAGTTAAGCATATTATGTCGAGTCAATATAGTTCCTTCCCTTTGTGTTTTACCCCCTTCTCCTATCAACCCAACAGTTTTATGTATTCTGTAAAGGGGTCTCCCCTTCTGTCCAATTTCCCACACGCCTTGCCATAATCTCCTCATTCTTAGCCCTTCACTTCTGATTTGTTAAATGGAAGGTCAATATTCTCAACAGAGCTTTCAACAGCTGTTTTGGCCAAACAATCAACTTGCTCATTTCCCTCAACACCTCAGTGCAGAGATCCATAAGAAGGGGATATGTAATCAATAATTGAATATGAAATAAGGTTTGAAGGGCTTCCAGCAGTAAATCTGTCCTACCGCTAGAATGACCTGTTTTAAGACTAGTCAAAACTGAAAAAGAATATGAACAAATTAAAACTTTGCAAGGACAAATTTCCTCCACCCACAGTAGCCCAAAATGATGGCAACCAATTCTGCTGCATATACTGATAGGTGGTTAGCAAGATGTTTCTTTATTGTTACCTGTAACTCAGGCACAAAACAGCCACACCAACATTCCCAGTTAGATTATCAACAGATTCTCAGGCATATCAGAATCCTTGGACTTCATTAAATCATCTAAGGTCATTGGAAAAAACAACGTGGGGTTACTGAGATAGCTACAGTGGAACATGTTTTATAATTCAGCAAACCCATATTCCTAGCATGTAAGAACCCAGCCATCCAAAACTAAAACCACTCTTCTTATGATGTTCCCAAGTCTTCCAACACATTTTTAACACAGTGATCATTCCTCTGCCCCCATCAAATTAATCCAGTATGTTAACAACAACTTCAACCTCAACAATTTTAAAGATAATTGTCCCATTTCAACCAGTAAAGCCAAAACCGGAGCTGACCTTACTGCTCCACAACATGATCTTAAAGCCTGTGCTTGTAGCATATCCAAACAGTTTAAATTTAAAGATGAAGCTGATCTCATAGTCATAGTCATACTTTATTGATCCCGAGGGAAATTGGTTAATTGATCTATATGTTATGTTACATTTGTTTAAACGTACCATGGATTAACAGTAAAGAATCATATTTTGGAAGAATTAGATAACTTTTATTTACAGTAATAAACAAACACATCTTAACCCAGCCACATGCTGGAACATTCTGGCAATCCCGCGCATGCTTAGTGCTTTGTCCAATCATATACTGGCATATCATTGCATGTGATATCACCACATCTTCCTTTTCTTAAAAAGAAAAACAATTAACAATGTTAATCAAAGCAAATACATAATTCAACAAGTCTCTATCAGTCTCTCTGTGGGTTTACGAACACAGGTAGAGCTCCTAAGTGGTACACACAGATCTTGTGTTTCCTTGTTATTATTTACATGTTTTGTCTCGTTTGCATCCGTTAACTGAATCTCTGAAGTTGGATCTTTCTTGAGGTCTGTTTGGACCATGTATGATCTGGGTTGTACTTCTTCAAGTACTGTAGCTTTCTGTGTCCATGTGTTCATTTTGTCTTGTATTCTTACTTCATCTCCCTGATGCAGTTCAGGTAATGCAGGAGAACATCTGTCAAATGTTTTCTGCTTTGCTTTGTGTTCATCTTTCCATCTTTTCACTTGTTCGCCTCCCTCTGTTCTCAGAAGGCTCTCATCCATTGGCAGATTAGATCTCAAACGTTGTCCCATCAAGACCTGAGCAGGCGAAAATCCACATTCAAGTGGAGTACTTTGGTAGGCTAACAAGACTTTATAAAAGTCACTTACACTATCTTTTGCTTAGTGCATCAGTTTCTTGACAATTCCTACCGATTTCTCAACTAATCCATTAGACTGAGGAAAAAATGGACTAGATGTTGCATGAACAAAGCCCCATTCACGAGCAAAATGTTTCATGCATTCACTACTGAATTGTGGACCATTGTCTGTGAAAACTTCATCAGGTACACCATGTCTTGAAAAAACTGATTTCATGCATGTATTTACATTTTCTGCAGTCGTTCTGCCCAGACAACACACTTCAGGATACAGCGAGTAGTAATCTGTTATTAATAGATAATCTTTGTTGTCAGTTACAAAAAGATCAACGCCTACCTTCTGATAAGGTCTATGAGGATTCGGATGTGGATGCAGTGGCTCCTTAGGGTTGCTAGGTTGGTATTTAAGGCATATTTGACGAGAAGACAGCAATTCTGCAATCTCTTGATTCATCCTGAACCAAAACATCACTTCCCATGCCTTTCTCTTACATTTTTCAATGCCTAGGTGGCCTTCATGAATTTAATCAAGCTTTTCTTTACGGAGACTTTTAGGTATAACAATTCTACTACCTTTGTACAATATCCCATCCACAACAGACAGTTCTGATCTGTGGTTCCAATAATCTTGTACTACTGAGATACATGCCTTTTGTCTGGCCATCCATCCAACACCACTTGTATTACCTGACTGAGAATTTTGTCCTTCTCTGTCTCAAGATGCAGCAGTTCCAACTTTTCGGGGGCAACAGCTACATGACCATATCAACAAAAGCCTGAACATCAACAGCGTCCCTGTGACTGTCTTTTGTTGTTGGATCCACAGCTCTGGAAAGTCTGTCAGCCGTGTACATGAATTTTCCAGGTGTGTATGACACATTCAATACATATCTTTGCAATTTGATCATCACTCGCTGAATTCGCAAAGGACAGTCACTTAAAGGTTTGTGAAACAATGCAATCAATGACTTATGATCGGTTTCAACATCAATAGATTGTCCTGACACAAACTGATGAAATCTCTTACAAGCAAACATAATGCTGAGCAATTCTTTTTCAATTTGGGCATACCTTGTTTCTGGATCAGATAATGAACAAGATGCATAGGCCACTGGTCATGTTTCTGGAGTAATACTGCCCCTAAGCCTGCTTGAGATACATCACATGAGATTTTGATGGGTCTCTCAGCATCATAAAATTTCACCACAGGTTCTTTTGTGAGTACTTTCTTGAGATTTTGCTATGCCTTCTCCTGTTCATGGTTCCAGCTCCATTCATTTTTCTTTTCTGTTAGCTGCCTCAGTGGAGCAAGCTGTTCTGAGAGATTGGGTATGAATTTTCCCATAAAGTTAACCGTTCCCATAAACCTCTGAACATCCTTTTTACATTGCAGTCTTGGCATGTTCTCAATAGCAGAAACCTTCAATGGATCAGGACACGTACCCTCTTTGCTGATGATATCACCCACAACTGTAAGGTCGGTCACTCCTAGCTGACATTTGTCTTTATTCAACTTCAGGTTTGCCTTGCATGTTGCCTCAAAGACTTGTCTGAGTCTGACGTCATGCTCTTGTTTAGATGATCCCCAAATAATAATATCATCCATGGATTTATCTACACCCTCAATGTGCTCATATAACATGGGAATGGCTTTATGGTACACTTCAGCAGCTGATGCAATTCCAAAAGGAAGCCTAAGAAAACGATATCTGGCAAAAGGAGTGTTAAAGGTACACAATCTTGAACTCGGTTCATCTAATTTGGGTTGCCAGAATCCGGAGGATGTATCTAATTTACTAAAATACTTTGCTTTAGCAAACTATGACGTAATTTCTTCAGGAGTGGGCAATTTGAAATGCTTTCTTTTAATGGCCGGATTCAAGTCTCTTGGATCTAAACAAGTCCTCAGTTTTCCATTTTTCTTATCAACAATGACAAGCAAATTGACCCATTCAGTTGGTTCATCAATTTTATTTATAACTCCTAGCCGTTCCATTCTGTCTAGCTCTGCTTTCAGTTGATGGCGTAATGCAAAAGGCACTTTTCTACACGGATGTACTACGGGTTGCACTCTATTGTCAATTTTAATTGAGTGCTCTCCTGGAAGACAACCAAGCCTTTAAACAAGTCTTCATACTCTTTCATCAAGTCACTGTATTCTGACTCTGTGTTGCTATCCAGAACAAAAATTCTTTTCACCAAATTAAGTTTTTCACAGGCAGATAAACCCAGAATTGACTGTACATTTTTTGGAACAACCACAAATGAAAGCGTATGCACAATATTTTTGTGTGATGCCTTTGCCACGCATGTTCCTTTAACTGGAATGTTTGCACCTGAATACCCAGTCACTTTTATATTTGCTTGATGTAACTTTGGTCTTGGCCTTAAAGCATTAAACTTAGATTCTGCAAGAACATTTACTTGTGCTCCAGTATCAAGTTTAAACAGAATATTGTTTTGATTCACTTGCAATGAAATAGTCCAGTCATTCTTACTTTGTTTATTTTCACAAAGCACATCTATATAAAATTCCTCACGTTTATCTTCAAGTACAGCATTTACTTGTTTCAGTTTATTTTCCTTCATCTACTTTTACAACAGCGTGAAAACTGATTAATCTTACCGCAGCCATTGCAAATTTTGCCATATGCGGGACACTGATTTGGATGATGTTCCCACTCACAGCGATCACATGATAAAAGGCAGCACGCGCCCTGAGCAGCCGCTCTCCCCTGGATTCTTGCCGGTATTGCTTAAACACGTGCCTGTGAGCAGCTGTTTGCAAAATGAGTTCTAAGGTATCGGAAAAGCCTGAAAGAGCTCGTAAGGGTGTTGCACTTAGTGTAAAACTAGACATAATTAAGCATTTCGATCATGGTGAACGAAGTAAGGACAACGTGAGTTTGGCTTGTGGAAGCTGACAAAGATGATGCTGAAGAGGTTTTGGCATCCCATGACCAAGAACTGACAGATGAAGAGCTGATGCAATTGGAAGATGTGACGAGAATACACATAAATTAAGATGTTTGCTGGCCTGGGCTAGCACCAGAGGCATCAGCAGTTGGTCTGCCACCTGTCCTTAGGGGAGGGAGAGATAAGGCACACAATGAAGCAGCATTTGGAGGTGTTAATGAAGGAGCCATCAGTCTGGGTATTGTCAAGATCGGCTCCCCCTTTGAACCCTGAACTGTTTGAAGTGATGGACAGGCGATCTGGAGATGTGTAATGAAGGGACAGGAGAGAGAGCTGTCTAGAGCGGCTCCCCCTTTGAACCCTGAACTGATTGAAGTGATGGACAGGCGATACCCCAGCAAGGAGATAAAAAGGGACAGGTTCGCTAAGGCAAGACACATGACACTCGAGGTAACGAGACCCTGGAAGCGGTGCGCCTCTCACGAGTCGGTGGGAAGTACCGGGCCACAAACGCACAGGGTGGAAAGGTACGATCAGCAGGAACCCGGTGTGTGTCCGCCTTTGCTTGGGTGCCGGGTTCACTGCAGAGGATCGACCGCATCTGGAGGAGGGGTCACAGTTGGTGACCCCAGGTGACATCACAAAGGACTCGCCCGAAAGCTGCTTATGAACAATATCGCAGGTCTGTGAGTGGAAGTCGTTCTGAATGATCAGTTGTTCTCATTCTCTCTCTCCCTCCCCCCACGTTGTCCATCGCCATGGCAACGATTACTGCAAACTGAACTAAATTGAACTGGACTTTGTGTCACTTTGAAATTGGTCATTTACCCCTAGACAATGATAGAGCTTGATTGATCCTGTTATCTTAATTCTGTGCACATGTGTGTTTATCATTACTGAACTGTTGCATTTATTATCCTTTCAATTACTGTGTTTTTTGTTTCTTTAATAAAACTTTCTTAGTTCTAGTAATCCAGACTCCAACTGAGTGATCCATTTCTGCTGGTTTGGCAACTCAGTTACAGGGTACCTAACATAAGTGGGGTTCTCGTCCGCGATTTTGAACGCTAAATTTGGGACGGAGTAAATTGATTGGGTCAAAATTCCCGAAAGAAAGAAAAGACAAACAGCGGAAATGGAGGCTGAGGAATTTATAAAGGGCCGACCTTGGAGGCATTAGAGGATGCCAGGAAATCGGAATTGGTAGCTGTGGCCAAATGGTTGAATCTTGCTAAGGGGAAGTCGACAATGAGGAGAGAGGAGATATACAGAGCTATCGTAGAGCACAATGTATCTAAAGGTGTGTTTCCCCAAGGCGAGCTGGAGGTGGTGTCTATTGAAAAACCTGCTGGAGACGCAGTACAAGTGCAGCTTGAAAAACTGAGACTCGAGCACGAGTTCCGGGTATGGCAGTTGGAGCGAGAAGAGAAGGAGAGAGAGGTAGAAAGGCAAGAGAGAGAGAGACAGTTGGAAAGAGAAGAGAGAGAGACAGTTGCAGCGAGAGGAGAAACAGAGGGAAAGGGAATTCGAGTTGGAGAAGTTAAAGATAAGGGCCGAGCAGTGGCTCGTGCCGAACCAAGGTGGAGGGTTCCGGGCGACCCAAGAGGTTAGGCTGGTTCCCCCATTTGATGATACCGACGTGGATCGGTACTTCCTCCATTTCGAAAAAGTGGCTATAAGTCAGGACTGGCCGAGGGATAAGTGGGCTGTTTTACTTCAGAGTGTACTGAAAGGGAAAGCCCAAGAAGCTTACTCAGCTTTGTCCGCGGAAGATGCCCAGAGGTATGAGGTGGTGAAAGAGGCCATCCTCAGGATTTATGAGTTGGTCCCGGAGGCATACTGGCAGAGGTTCCGGAATGCGAGGAAGCACGTATTTGGAGTTTGCCCGTGAGATGCAGACATATTGTGAGCGTTGGTGCGCCTCAAAGGGGGTAGAGGGGGATTATGACAGACTGCTACAACTGATCCTGATTGAGCAGTTTAAAGGTTGTGTCCCTGAGGGTATGAGACCCTACCTAGATGAGAAGGAGGCAGCCACGTTAGCCGCAACTGCTAAGTTAGCGGATGAGTATGCGTTGACGCATAAAATGAAGTTTGCCCCGAGTAAAGGCTACCAAAAGGGTCATCAGGACGGCGGGGAGAGTCCGCCAGAAAAGTCAGTAAGTAAGCCGGGGACTAGTGAAAAGGATAAGGTAGACCGGGAGCAGTCTGGTAGGAAGTCCCCTGGGGTCGTCTGTTATAATTGTGGGAAAGTCGGACACTTTGCGTCCAGGTGCTTTGCCCCAAGGAAGGAGACGGGGAAAGGAAAAACGGGGGTTCCGACTGGCTGTATTGAGCCGGCAAACCCACCCCCAAGGGAGAGGAGGTCTGATAAAGTTCGGGAAGGGCGCGAGAAGTTTATCTCGGCCGGATTGGTGTCAGTGAAGGAGGGGTTAAAACCAGTTCCAGTGCGGATCTGGAGAGACACAGGAGCGTGTCAGTCACTAATACTGAAGAGTGTTTTAGACTTTAGCTCAGAGACCGAGACTGGGGAGGTCAGTGTGATAAAAGGCATTGGAAAAGGGACTGAAGCCGTGCCTTTGCACCATATACACCTACAAAGCAACTTGGTCTCTGGACTAGTCACGATCAGGGTGAGATCCGAATTACCGATGAAAGACGTGGAAGTCTTGCTCGGAAATGACCTCGCGGGGGGAATTGTGTTCCCCGCCGTGAGGCTGACAAGTCAGCCTGCCAGTATGGAGGCCCCACCCGTGGACTCGCAGGTTTATCCCATTTGCGCAGTAACTCGGCGGATGGCGAGAAAAGCTGCAGAGGCCGACATAAAGTTAGCTGAAACGTTTCTGCCAGCCTTGTACGAGGAGGGGGTAGAAAGTGAAAAGACGGAACGAAATGAAACAAGAGGAAGTGAGGGAGCTGAGGCAGACTTAGCATTAGCCAGGGGGGACTTTATACAGGCACAGGAGCAGGACGAGGAGCTGATGGATTTGGCAGAGACAGCTCTCTCCGAGGCAGAATTAAAAAAGGAGCCAGTAGGCTATTATGTAAAGGAGGGAGTACTAATGTGGAAATGGAGACCACCTACTGTGCCCGCAGATGAGGAATGGGGAGTTGTACACCAGGTGGTAGTGCCAAAGATTTATAGGGGCGAGATTTTTAACCTGGCCCACAAGGTACCCCTCGTTAGACATTTTGGGGTGAGGAAGACAGTTGACAGAATTATGAAAGAATTTTACTGGCCGAGCATGAGGAAAGATATTGTTAAATATTGTAGGCGATGTCATTTATGTCAGGTAGTACGGAAGCCAAATCAGGTCCTGCCTAAAGCGCCCCTTCGACTGATACCCGCTTTCGGGGAACCTTTTTCCCAAGTCATTGTGGATTTTGTCGGTCCCCTGCCCAGAACTGCAAGTGGGCGAGAGTATGTGATGACCATGATGTGCGCCGCCACCAGGTTTCCAGATGCTGTGCCCCTGGCAAGCATCAAGGCGCCCGCCGTGGTAAAGGCGCTTGTGAAATTTTTCACTACGGTGGGGCTGCCCAGGGAAATCCAGTCGGATCAGGGGAGTGTCTTCACATCTCACACCTTCCGACGGATGTTGGATGAGATGGGAGCACAGCAGATTTTGGCCTCCGCGTACCACCCTGAGTCACAAGGGGCGTTGGAACGATTCCACACCACCTTAAAGACAATGATTAAAATTTACTGTCAAGAAAACGCTAGGAGCTGGGATGATGCTTTGCCCCTCCTGCTATTTGCCGTGAGGGACACGGTTCAAGAGTCATTGGGGTTCAGCCCATTCGAGCTCGTCTTTGGTCATCGGCCCAGAGGACCCCTGACCTTACTAAAAGAGCAATGGTCCAGCCCGGCAGTTCAAGTTAATGTGATTGATTATGTTTTAAAATTTCGTGAGAGGCTGGAAAGGATCTGTGACCTTGCCAAAGAAAATCTGCGACACTCCCAGACTAAAATGAAAAAATGGTATGATAGGCGTGCCCGCGAAAAAGAGTTCCAAGTGGGCGATCGGGTCTTAGTTCTGTTCCCAGTGGTAGCCAGCCCCCTTCAGGCGAGATTCCACGGTCCGTACAAGGTAACTAAGAAGATAGACCCTTTGAACTATGTTATCGAAACGCCAGACAGGCGTAAACCCACACAGTTGGTACACATTAACATGTTAAAAGCCTATCACGATCAGAAAGAAAACCCGGTTGGTGTTATCACGGAAATTACTGAGACTGGGGTGTCGAATGAGACGGGAAAAACCCATCTTGAAAAGATGAATATGGTGCCAACCCAACTGGAGAACTCTATTATTTTGGCTAATCTTGCTGACAAGGTCTCTCACCTAACCCCCGAACAAAGCGGGCCATTGATAAAGCTAATTAAATGGCACACAGATGTATGTCCCAATGTCCCGAGGCGATGCAAAGGGACGGTGCATGATGTTGTGGTCACCTCAGACCAGCCTATTAAACAAAACACCTATAGGATGAACTTGGAGAAGGGCAAACTAGTGGAGAAAGAGATTGAGTACATGCTAGCCACAGATATTATTAGGCCATCCAAGTCGGAATGGCGTCCCCCTGCGTGGTTGTCCCGAAAGCCGATGGGGGCATCCGATTCTGTACAGATTACAGAAAGGTGAACGCCATCACAAAAACTGATGCTTACCCCATCCCAAGGGTAGACGATTGCATCGATAAAGTGGGGAGAGCTACGTACATCACCAAGGTCGATTTGCTGAAAGGATACTGGTGTGTCCCTTTAACCGACCGGGCTAGAGAAATCTCGACATTTGTCACCCCCTTCGGTTTGTACGAGTATAATGTTCTACCTTTTGGCATGAAAAACGCCCCAGGGACCTTCCAGAGGATGATTAATTCAGTAATAAAGGGACTCAGGAACACAGAAGCATATATTGATGATTTAGTGGTCTGGAGTGACACGTGGGAGGAGCATATTGTGGCGGTGGGGGAGCTATTTAAACGGCTGTCTGAAGCCAGCCTGACAGTGAACCTCGCGAAAAGTGAGTTCGGCCACGCAAAGGTCACTTATCTGGGATTTGTGGTAGGACGGGGGCAGCTGGCTCCGATGCAGGCTAAGGTGCGGGCTATCTTGGAGGTCCCCACCCCGACAGACAAGAGAGCCCTGAGAAGGTTCTTGAGGATGGTGGGGTACTACAGGAAGTACTGCAAAAACTTTGCGGATATTACTCTCCCTCTCACTAAGCTTTTGCCAAAGAATGCGAAGTTTGTGTGGGACGACCTTTGTCAACAAGCCTTCGAGAGTCTGAAGGCGATTCTGTGTCACCATCCTGTGCTAAATGCCCCTGATTTTTCAAAACCCTTCTCCCTAGCAACAGATGCTAGCGACGAAGCTGCTGGGGCGGTGCTGTTGCACAGACAAAGAGGGGGTTGAGCACCCAGTTGCTTACTTTTCTAAGAAATTTAATATCGATCAGAGGAACTATTCCACTGTGGAAAAGGAGCTACTGGCCATCATATTAGCATTACAACATTTTGAAGTTTATATTTGCCCGGCATGGAAACCACTGGTAGTTTACACTGACCACAACCCATTAGTGTTTTTGGCCACTATGAAAGATAAAAACAAAAGATTGCTAAGTTGGAGTCTGGTGCTACAGGAATTTGATATAAAAATTAGACATATAAAAGGCACGGAAAATGTGATTGCTGACTGTCTGTCAAGGTGCTGACAACTTCAAATTCTCTGTATTAGCCAAATAGCTGATAAAGATGTATATTTGTGTGTATCAAATAATGTACTCATGTTTGTAATTTTTACCCCGGTAAAAATCCTTAAAGGGGGGAAGTGTGACGAGAATACACATAAATTAAGATGTTTGCTGGCCTGGGCTAGCACCAGAGGCATCAGCAGTTGGTCTGCCACCTGTCCTCAGGGGAGGGAGAGATAAGGCACACAATGAAGCAGCTTGGAGATGTTAATGAAGGAGCCATCAGTCTGGGTATTGTCAAGATCGGCTCCCCCTTTGAACCCTGAACTGTTTGAAGTGTTGGACAGGCGATCTGGAGATGTGTAATGAAGGGACGGGAGAGAGAGCTGTCTAGAGCGGCTCCCCCTTTGAACCCTGAAATGTTTGAAGTGATGTACAGGCGATACCCCAGCAGGGGGATAAAAAGGGACAGGTTCGCTAAGGCAAGACACACGACACTCGAGGTAACGAGACCCTGGAAGCAGTGCGCTTCTCACGAGTCGGTGGGAAGTACCGGGCCACAAACGCACAGGGTGGAAAGGTACGATCAGCGGGAACCCGGTGTGTGTCCACCCTCGCTTGGGTGCCGGGTTCACTGCAGAGGATCAACCGCATCTGGAGGAGGGGTCACAGTCGGTGACCCCAGGTGACATCACAAAGGACTCGCCCGAAAGCTGCTTGTGAGCAATATCGCAGGTCTGTGAGTGGAAGTCGTTTTGAATGATCAGTCGTTCCCGTTCTCTCTCTCCCTCCCCCCACGTTGTCCATCGCCACGGCAACGATTACTGCGAACTGAACTAAATTGAACTGGACTTTGTGTCACTTTGAAATTGGTCATTTACCCCTAGGCAACGATAGAGCTTGATTGATCCTGTTATCTTAATTCTGTGCACATGTGTGTTTATCATTGCTGAACTGTTGTATTTATTATCCTTTCGATTACTGTGTTGCTTGTTTCTTTAATAAAATTTTCTTAGTTCTAGTAATCCAGACTCCAACTGAGTGATCCATTTCTGCTGGTTTGGCAACCCAGTTACAGGGTACGTAACAAAGAAAAAAGGATAACAATTGAAACCGAATGAGTAATAATAAAGTACGACTTTAATTTTGAAGGGGTACGTCGGTTTAGGGGATGTTTGCAGGATGGTTTGAGTCCTTACAAAGAACTGTGTGATAGAAAAATACGCGAGGCTCAGCAGTCAAGCAAGCCTTCCACATCAGCCACAGCAGATGACGAACCTCGACCTTCGACATCAAGGCAGGCAGTCACAGGAGAAGATGAGCTGCCTGCTCTAATGGAAACAGACAATGACGAGATGACACCCCAGTGTCCTACCACCCCGACCTCCAGGCCACGGACAGATACCGATTCGCGGAGAATGCAACAGTAGCCGGGAGGTACACAGCACATTTTTAAGAAAAAAGCCGAAATAAACATGCTAGTGAATTAGGTGCCGCTGACACGTAATTGTCGGCCCAGATCAGAGACAACGCAATCGGAAGTCGGCACTGATCTGGGCAGACAATTACGTGCCGGGTGACACCTAATTAATTAACATGTTTATTTCAGCTTTTTTCTTTGTTACATGCTCAAGGAGATCTGTTTTTTTTTGTGAGAATGATGTAATGGTCTTTTGGAGGTCACCTGATGTGATTTTCCCGCCGATGTGAGGTCACATGATGACATGTGCCCCCGTGACTATATAAGGGTCGACCCAGGTGACGCAGTTAGTTTTTGAGTTTGTAGATTTCCAGGTAGAACGTGCTGTATCTCCGTTTCTGTTGCGTGTTCGTTTTTGTGACGCAGTTTCATTTTTAAAACGGTTGTACGTTCTGTTGAAAGATTCCATATTACTTGGACTGGAAATTTGTGGCTGGAAGTGCCAATTCACACAATTCTGACAGTTTTGAAGGGAGAGTGAAGAATCCATCGAAGTGAAGGATCAAGAGAAGTCGGCATCGTTTGGTAGTTTAATAAAGAATCGACCTTATTGAATCTTTGTAGGAGAGAACCTGCATTGAGATAACTCTTGCAATAGGGCGATGAGTTCATGCAAAAAGGTGCTCTCTCTCTCTAAAGGAATTTAAGGTCAGTTGATTTAAACTGTTTATTTTCGGCATCGGGAATCCTGTGGACAGAACCGGCAGTAAAGGTGCGTCGGTGAAGAAATCTTTCTCCAGAGAAGTCTCTCCCAATTGAATGTGTAAGCTGTTGGACTTTCGAAGTTATCGCTTTAAGAACTATATCTGACTGTATCGCTTTAAGAACTGTTTTCGCATTTTACGCTTTGAGAACCAGAGCCGAGTGGAGTGGGTGAACGGCTGTGTACCTGTTAACCTCCGGTTAAAGTTTTCCTTTAAAAAAAAACATACAACAGGAATTCTGCAGATGCTGGAAATTCAAGCAACACACATCAAAGTTGCTGGTGAATGCAGCAGCCCAGGCAGCATCTGTAGGAAGAGGTGCAGTCGACGTTTCAGGCCGAGACCCTTCGTCAGGACATCCAAAGTTTTCCTTTGTTTTTTTTTCCTTATCGTTTACACATGCTTAATAAATGTTTGGTTGTTTTTATATAATCTCTCTCGATTGATATTCATTGTTGCCGGTTAGGTAACATCTTAAAGATCTGCTGTGTGCCTCCCGGCTACCGCTGCATTCCTGCATGCTTTGCAGCAATGTATCGCTCAGCGGCCTGGAGGGTGGGGGCCACTGCACCACCCAACCTGTGATGACTCAGTCTAACACACCATCATCAGTGTGCTCTGCACTGTCCCGATTCCCGTAAGTGATCCTACACTGTACATACATTATTTCTACTTTATATTGGCTGTGTATTTTTACGTGTTATTTGGTATGATTTGGCAGCTTCATAGCTTAAAGGTCACTGGAGAGAGTGTTTTTGCCAACAGCGCTTGCGTGAGATTTTCTGCTGATGGCGCTTGCGTGAGATTTTTGCTACGGAGAACAGTTGAGTAATGATTGTGGAAAAGTATTTCTACTTTATATAGGCTGTGTATTTATCATATCATTCCTGCTTTTACTATATGTTACTGTTATTTTAGGTTTTATGTGTTATTTGGCATGATTTGGTAGGTTATTTTTGGGTCTGTGAACGCTCACAAAATTTTCCCATATAAATAAATGGTAATTGCTTCTTCGCTTTACGACATTTCGGCTTACGAACCGTTTCATAGGAACGCCCTACCTTCAGATGGTGGGGGAAACCTGTATACCTCTACTGCGTCATTCCCGATTACATGGAGCAAAAGCACAGCTTTGTTTTTTTCCAATTTTTCTTCATAATTGATCGCTGATTAGTACAGTTCAAACTGCTGCTTGAATATACTCCAATCCTCAGCTACATTGCCAGTCAGCTGAAATTTTTGTGGGGGTTGTAAACCTTCCATTTTAACGTTTCCAGTTCGAACTTTTTTCTTCTCTTTTTTTTCGATTAACTTCGATTCTCGATTCTCAATTCTCCCATATTATTCTTCCAGAACCACTTCTGTTTAAACATACCATGGGTTAACAGTAAAGAATCATATTCTGGAAGAATTACAGAACTTTTATTTACAGTAATAAACAAACACCTTAACCCAGCCACGTGCTGGAACAGTCTGGCAATCCCGCACATGCTCAGTGCTCTGTCCAGTCATGTATGGCACATCATTGCATGTGATATCACCACACTATAAACCACACAACTATAATCAAGTACAGATTTAAGTAAATAAATATAAATGATCAATAAAGCCTTCCATGTAGCACCCCAAGGATACCCACATAGACACCCAAGGATATCTAATGCCCCTTTACATTTATTAATTATTTTACTGATGTGGTGCTTCCATGCCAGCTTATTATCCAGCTACATGCTGAGAAATCTTACCAATGACACTTCAAGAGTTTGACCATATAATTTCAAATCAAGTGTAGATCTATTGATCCTCATTGTAAAACACACAACTTGTGTTTTAGCTACTGAAAGTGTAAAGTTCCATCTAGTTGCCCACTGTTTGACTTTATTAATCGCTAATTGCATCCTATATACAGTTAAATTGAAATTTCTACCTCTAATCAATAAAGCTCCATCATCTGCAAAAAGTGATTTACCCACACCTTGCAGAGAAACTATCAGAAGGTTAAACAATAAAGGGTTACAAATACTAACTGTGGCATCCCACCCTCCATCTCATAGAACTCCGAATATACCTTGCCCATCTTTACCCACATAGACTTCTAAATAAAAAACTCAGTAGGAAGTTATTTCTCCTTCCTCTTATTCCTAATTTCCATAACTTAATTAAAAGTCCTTCCCTCCTTAAGATACCATATGCTTTTCCTACATCAAAAATACTGCTATTACAACTTCTTTATTAACCTGTGTTTTCCTAATATCATCTTCCAAATATAAAACTGAATCCAATGTTATTCTACCCTTCCGAAATCTGCTCTAATAAAACACTATATCACCTCTCTTTTCCAAAATGTAATTCAACCACTCTATTACCTTATGTTCCACAAGTTTACACAAATGGGATGTTAGTGATATTGGTCTATAACTAGACATATCCGACAGGGGTTTTCCAGGTTTTAGAATAGGTACTATTTCTGCCATTTTCCATGAGGAGGGAAGATAGCCTAAGCTCCAAATATGATTCAAAAATTTTACTATTACCCCAATAGAGTTGTCAGCCATATGCTTAAACATACAATAACATACATCATCCTTTCCTGCAGCTGTCTGACCTTCTTAAATTCACACAAAGAAAACTCTACATCACTAATCCTATCATTGCTACAGCTGGCTTCCAACACATCAGGGTGTTCACTCAGAACCTTACCCCTACATTGTTCAGCTTCTTTACTTAAATTATCTGATTATGAATTGCAGCAAATGACCGAGCCAGTAACTTAACCTTCTTTATTTCAGTAACAATCATCAATACTGAAATGTTCTTTATTCAATGCTGGAATTAAATCAATTCCAATATTAATCAATACTGGAATGTTATTACCTCTATGAATCCATCCCTCCCCTATTTTCTTAGTCATTCCCCAAACATCTCCAACTTTAATATCCCTTCTAATATTACCACAATATGACCTCCAGTAAACCTTTTTCGCAACCTTCACCACTCTTCTCACCATAGCCTGTGCTTTTTATACTTAATAAGGTCACTCAGGGAGTGATACATCTCAATTTTCCTAAACACCTTGTTTCTCTCCCTGAAAGCCTCTGCACACTCCTCTGTCCACCATGGTACAGCCTTCCTCCTATTAATGCCTTTTTAAATTGGAATCACTTCCACGCAGTTTGATGAATAACGTGACTTAACCTTTCACCGCAGAAATCCACGTCATCCTCAACATTCAGCCCTGACAGACGTTCATCACATAAAACCTTAAACTTCTCCCAATTTGCTTTACCAAAATTCCACCACCTAAAAGTGGCCTCCTGTCACCTATATAAATCCAAACCTAAGCTTATAAATAAAGGAAAATGATCACTCCCCAATGTTTCATCTCCCATGACATCCCACTCACTCACTCCAGCCTGAATGTTCAAAACTAAAGTTAAGTCTATAGCAGTTTCTGAACTATTAGGAACATTATATCTCATACCTTTCCCATCATTAGGACGCACAGGATGGGAAATACCTAAAAATTCTTCTACAATCAAACCATTATCATCATTCAACAAACAACCCAACAGTGAACTATGTTAAAATCCCCGCACCATACAACCCCTAGTGAGCTAGAGCTAAATATATTTTCTAACAAATCAGTCAAAAGCTTTCCACAAGTGTTGTAAAAATTTACCACTTTAATACCCCTACCTGTTGAATCAAATACTTCTACAAGTGCCTCATATACTTCATACACATGCACAACTCTATATCCTAACCCTTTCCTTATAAAACTTGCAACACCGCCCCATCTACCAACTAAGCTATCACACCTAATTACAATATAATCCTGCAGTGAAAAACTTAAATGTGGGAACAACCAGGCTTCCTGAATACATATGATATTGGGTGGATTTCATACATCAGAAATAAACTTCATAAACTTTTGACCATTAAAAATCAGGCTTCTCGCATTCCACTGCAATATTTTTATACCCATTATGTACCTTCACAAAGAGACTGAAATACAGATATCCCACCATCAGAGCTTCATTTATAGCTTCCCACAAATCACCAGTTATACCTAGGTACTTTTCAGCAGTGTTCACAATAATTTTAACTTGCTCAGTATGATTAGCTCTCTGAGCAGTACAATTCACCAGATCCATTATAAATATCACAAACTTCATTTTATCAACTGATAAAATATCTTTAGTAAGAGAACGATGATGCCGACATATAGCCACTGACTTTGCATACTGTTCTCTGACTGGCAATACTTTATCAACCTCCAGTTTAACTTTTTGCATGGCCTCTGCATGAGATGTTCCTAACTGTAACCTGTTGAACGTTAGCTGACTTCTTAAGCACTTCATATTCTCTATATGCTGCACTATGTTCTCCTCTGCACCTGCAACAATTAAATCTTATGCATTCACAATCTTCTTACTTATGTTCCTCACCACACTTACTACACCTTTGCTTCCCATGACATATTGCTAGAATATGTCCAAATCACTGACATCTGTAACATCTACGCAGAGGTGAAACACAAGCTCATACATTATAACTAACATACCCCAAACTAACTTTATCAGGTAGCTTCACCTCTTCAAAATATGCCAATATAGATAAACAATCTACCCATTCTTCATTTCAGACAACTTACAGTCTTTTTATCTCCTTAACCTTGCCTCCCAATAAATGAGATTTAACCTCTTCTAATAAAATCTCCACCTGAACACCCATTATAACACCCCCAATACCTCTATTTTCATTAGGCAACATAAATAAAGTCTTCAAACATAATACCTTCTTACATGGTTTCTTATCCTTACAAACAATTAACACATTACCTCATCTTAAAGTACAAGCGCCATCTATATTCCCTATGGCCAGCTTTAACCTTGTAGTTAATTTAATGGGATTGATAGTAGGCTGTTCCAGGTGAAATTTAAGCAACACCCTGAATTCTTCTTTTCTTTTTCAAAATATCCCACCCTGCCTCTCATCACTTGAAATTATTCCAATATTATGTTTCTTTTTCTATTTTTCAGATCTAGATTCAACTTCATTCCAACCTCCCAAACCCTCCATCTCCAGTTCCTTTTCCGGATACTCCCTCCTCCCTGAACCAACACTATTTCCCCAACATCACCCTCCACTTCCACCCATGACAGCTGACACTCACAGACCAGATCCTACCTCACAGCAGTTCAAATTTGTCAGTTCCTTCCACTGCGGTTGCAATTTCCTTCCAAAATGGAAGACCTTAAAGGAGATACACCATTCCTCTGAATAGATGGGAGCATTAAAAGGGGAGAATATTAACTCAAATATACCCTCACTTTGACACAAGTGCATTCTGGCACAATAGATTATGAGATGATATTAAGTCTTTCTTTGAAATTATGAAAAGGTGGAATGGGATAGGTTAAAGTTTCCACTGGTGTCCTTCAGAATGGAATATGGGCATATGACCATAGGTATAGTGTGGTAAGGGCCCCCATCAATCAGAGTTGACCATTGATATTTGCATCTTAGCTGTCTCAATATGCAAGCCTGGCAGTACAATATGGAGAGCAAATCTTAGGGTTGTATATGATGGCATACATGTACTTTGATAATAAATTGACTTTAATTTATTGGGTGGTATAAATGCTTATGGCTGAATGACAATAAACTTGATATGAACAGAATTGGTTGAATGCAGTTTATGTGTGGGTTCGGTGACAACATAAAACGATTGGAACATACTGAAACCTCTATACCTTACTCATCATTTATTAATCACCCTAATATGAGCCATAATTAAACCAATGGAGTACATATTGTATTCAGTCATTAACCAATACCATGAAACATTTTATTACTAGTTTGAAAAATCCTTTAAAAATGTATGGGGAAATTTGCATGAAGTCAGATATTCGTAAATCAGGTTATTTGTAACCTAAAGAGCCCCTGTACTTCTATGAGGACAGTAGATTGCTATCTTGGATTTCAGTGCGATGAACTCTGCCTTCAGTCAACAATCAGATTAACTTTAAGTATGCTTTTCTTGCAGAAATTTGAATGAATAGAATATGTTAATTATGTGAAACAGTCAGATGATGCTGAACATACAGGTAATGAAAACAAATGCTAAATTAGATCCAAGCAGGGGTTCTGCTTTGAAAACCTCAGCATAACAATTATCAGCAAGAATCCATTAAATTTGTTTTTACTGGCTTTCCATAACATCCTTGAATTGCAGGCTGATTGTTCAGTCCTTGCCCTTCATATTTGCTGAGTATTTCAAAGAATATGATGTATAAAAAAGTGAAATGAAATGCACACTGAGTTGAAAAGTTTATTTGGAAAAATATGTTTTTATAGTTAATAATAACCTCCAGATACAAGATACTCTGTATTGCTACAACTAATCTACACTCTAATGCCTAATTTTCATTTCGATATCTGAAAATTGGCGCTCACAGTAAATATTAACCTTGGTTGTGCATTATGAATTATCAGTATTATTCCAGACAAATTAAACAAAATTCAAAGGTGTACAAAAGGTTTGGAAAAGACATTGTTGTATTCAAAGTTGCTTTTATCAAAATAGAATTAGATTTTAGACATGTTTTCAGAGTGTTTGGAATTACATTCAGAGTATGTACCGTATGTGTATATCTGACTTCAAAAATGCGAAGCTGACAATTCCTTTTCCAGACAACAGTATTTTTGTTTAATTAGAAAAGTATAGTGAATGGAAGCATTCTTTCCTTTGTTCATCTGTTAATGTTCCTAGTGTGAAAGGCAGTGCATACTTGCAAGAATTGAACAATTAATTCCATTTGGGTTCCTCATGGAAGTTCATCAGAATTTCCAGTTTAATCAGAAAAAGCAGGAGAATTGTTAGTATCCTCAGAAAATCGTATTACTTCTGAGGGAGCAGCTACGATTACTGTCAGATGAAAAGCTGGAACTGCTTGCACATGCCTCTTCTTCTCCACCCCCCCCCCCCACAGTGCAATCACGACAAAACATTACACATAGGTCAATTCTCTAATGGATTCAAAAACAGAAAATGCTGGAAGTAGCAGGTCAGACGGCATCTTACTTCATGTTGGTGACCTTTGTTAGAAGGTAAGGTTGTTTACCCTGTTCAGGCCTCCACAGACTCTGCCTGACCTGCCAAGTGTTTCCAACGTTTTCAATTCTTATTTCAGATTTCCAGCATCTGCAGATTTTTTTTTCTTTTCAATCCAATGACCCGAAGGATCGGTTCTCACCTCTCACTCCTCTGCTTTATTATTTCTTTGACGATAATTGCAGAGGAGTGATTCAGATGTGTACTGTCAGGTGTTTGCACTTAGTGCAAATGGGATGCATTTCTAATGTGAAAGGATGGGTACAAAAGATTCCTAAGGCTACGTCCACGCTAGACCAGATTATTTTGAAAACGCTGATTTCGCGTAAAAACGATAGGTGTTCACAACAGGCGTTTTTGAAAATACCTCCGTCCACATTAAAACGGGTATTTGGGTGAATCTCCTCCTACTGGGCATGCGTAGGACACATCCACAAAATTCACCCGCTTCGACAAGAACGCCAACTCCGACAGTTTGGACCAAGCAACAGGTGATGGCTGCGACATGTTTGGTGTGGAATCTCGCTGCGAAAGACTTGGTGCGCGTTTGTCCAGTTACAGACTAGAAAAACTTCAAAGGAAATTGCCAAACAATGGACAGCTGTTGGCTCTCATGCATGAGGACTTAAAACTAAAAAACAAATACTGGAGCGTATGGAGGCAACCGACAGGGAGTTCATGGACAGTATGACCCGGCTGACGAAGAACATTGAAAAACTGACTAACTCTGTTGCAGAGGGATTTGCAATGATGAGGAATATGATGGCTCCCCCCAGTACTTTTCACCGCCACAATACCAGCCTCACAGCCACTACAACAGCTACACATACAGACACACAGACTCCCGGGTGGCCCCATCAACATCTTCCCCTCTCCCACAGAGGGGTCACCCTGGAAACATTTCCTACAGCCATAGTCTCTTCACCGATGAAAGGGATGACAGCTACAACTAAATGCAATAAGGCTTGTTACTGGGCAAAAGTGAGATTTGTTGTTACTTCGTTTTCTTGCCTTTACTTTTGCCATGTCTTTCTGTATTATTTTGCTGTACTTAACATGTGCAATAAAACGAGTTACTGGGCAAAAGTGATTTTATGTTTACCTGAGTAAAAGTGAAGCTTACAATTTTCCTTTTTTGGCCTTAACATTTTCACGTCTATGTCAAACATAAGCTACTTCTTAAAAATGACATTTTGGAAGTAGTGACAATTGCATCTATTGAGTGTTTGCACAAGCAATACATTAAGAAAGCACCTTGTTAAATGTATAAAACATGTCTGCATCAGTGTTGTCTTGTATTTCCATACAATGTTATATCAGGCTGTTACGCATCTATTGTCAGAGAAGTACTTGCATAAATAGGTAAATCACCTCCATACAAGCAAGGACAGAAAACAGGGCAAAGTGAGTATACTTATTTATTCAGTATTCAGTAAATTATGGGTCAAAGTATTTGGTGAGTACATTTCTAACTCTTCTCGCTTCAGTCTCATTGCCGTCTGTTCTGAAATTGTTAGGTTGTGTGGGGGGTTGAAATTAACGTAGACAATAAAGTAAACACACACATGAAGCCGTCCGCCATTGGTGTTGTGGTGTTGGAGGTTGCGTTCAAGAAAACAATGAAATGTCGTGCTGCCGCCACCATCTGTTCCGGCACGTCATGAAAGCGTTTTTAAAAAGAACCGGTTACCCCGTGCGCACTACACCGGCCATTAAGCGTTTTCAGATTTATTCACTCTGGAGAGCATTTTTGAAAAACTCCATTTTCGGGGGAGGAAAACGCCATTTCAGTGTGGACAGAGAGTCAAAACAAAGAGAAAAAGCGTCGGTTACAGATTTATCCGGTCTAGTGTGGATGTAGCCTAAATGAAACTAAACGGTGTGTTATTTGAACATAATAATTGCAACCCAAGGCAATTACGGCTTCCACTTCATTTTCACCCAGCAGGCCCCACAGGCAACAATCAAACGATGTACTACCTGTACTGAATTATGTGTAAATGAGTTTAAGATTTTGAAGTTGAAGGAAAGAATATCAAATCTATTTGCGCTATAGATTTTTCACTTGCTTATGTTATTTGATTTCTTTCCCTTTGCTCAATTTGTGGCATCAATGGATTTCCTAGAATGCACTTCCTGATGTGGTTAAAGTTTGAGGCAAAACAAACAATATGAGAGGTGTTATATATCCAAATCCCAGAAAATAATACCCATCACATCAGTCCAAAAGCTATCAAATCAAACACATCTTCTTTCCAGAAAACAGGACTGATCTATCACCCACACAACATACTCTCAATTAACAGCAAAAGTGATGAAAGGTACTGTTGAGATTATATTTCAGGTTGGTGACCTTCTGTTAGGACAGGAAGGTTATTGATCTGTTGACAGAGCAGTTATGTGGAACTTGCTTTCCGATGTCCTCAACCGTGGTCACTTCTGATTTTGCCAGAACCTTTATTCTCACAGGCACATTACAGTCTTGGTCTGAACATGGAAGAGAGCACTGATTTTCTAATGTAGTTGAAATGAAGGCAGCTTTAAGATGAGTGGTAAACAGGAGTTGATGAGAATGTGGGGAGAATGAGCTGCCAAGTTGTGCAAGTTGTGAATAGTGTTTGCAACATTATTAAGTGTGTGAATCCTGTTTAATAGGTGCAGCCTGAGGACAAGTGATAGGGGTATGGTATACAGTATTGAGTAACATTTGAGGTGAACGGCATGTTTGGTGAAATATGAAATTTCAGATTTAGGACTTTTTTCCCTATGAAGTAGAAAAATGATGGGAGATTTGACAGAGATACTGTACACAAAATAATCTGGAGTATAGATAAGGTAAATGCTGAGGTTGGGTGAAATTGGAACTGGAGGTCATAGGTTAAGAGTGAAAGGTCAAATACTTAAGGGAACCCTGAGGTGGAACTTCTTCACTCAGAGGCTTGTACAAAGGTGGAATGAGCTGCCAGTGGGAAGTTATGGATGCAGGTACGATTCTTTAGAAGTTTGGATAAGTACGTGGATCGGAGGGGTATGGAGACTATGGTCTGGGTGTGGGTCAGATGGACCAGGCAGAATAACAATTTGGCATGGACTAGATAGGCCAAAGGGTCTATAACTGAATAGTAAAATGGGATTAGGATAGGATTAATGCAATGGGTATTTAATGGTAAGGACAGAGTCAGTCAGCTCTGTTGTGATGATATAATAATAAAAGATAGTGATCCTGGAGAGAATGATTCACCTCTTAACTCCCCAAGCCTTTTACACAAGTTACTAGGCCCACTGAGATGTGGTGGAATACTTTCTGCATTTATATATGAGTGTAGCTCTAACAGCAACTGAAGCGCAACTTCATCCGAGACAAAGAAATGTATTTGTCTGGTACTCATTCACCACCCTGAATATCGATTGCCTCCCCTGCTGGAGCAGTGTAGCTTCAGTGTTTGCAATGTACAAAATGCACTGCACCAACACACCAAAGGTTCTTCAACAACTCTTCACTTAATCACTTCAAAGATTAAGGACAGCAATTGCATTGACCACAACTGACAGGCTCAATCTACACCACACACCATACTGACTTGGACTACCATTGTTCTCCTGAGGTCTTGATCTAACTCCTGGAACTCCCCAGCCAACAGTACCGTGGAAGTACTCTATCTTTATCAAAACAATGATTTGGTTCTAGGTCTTTTGGGAATGAGCTTTAAAAATTCACCTTGCTACTGATGCTCAACTCTTGTAAACGAATAAAAGTAAAGAACGACCCCAGTCACAATAAATCATGATTGCAAGACTATGCATTATTGGATCAAAAGCAGTCCATCATCAGTCACTTCAGCTCCATTCTTAACCATTGGGAGTTAAAGGATTTTCACAAATCCATAACACGAGGAGCTCCATTCAAAGCAACCTGTTAAATGGGGGCTCAGCTGTAGACCATAAGACCTTATGACGTAGCAGCAGATTTAGGCCATTCAGCCCATCAAGTCTGCTCCCCCATTCCATCTTGGCTAATCCTGGTCCCAGTCAACCCCATACACCTGTCTTCTCACCATATCCTTTGATGCCCTGACCGATCAGGAAACAACCAACTTCTGCCTTAAATATACCCACGGACTTGGCCTCTACCGCAGTCCGTGGCAGAGCATGCCACAGATTCACTACTTGCTGGTTAAAAAAAAATCCTCCTTACCTCTGTTCTAAAAGGTCATCCTTCAATTTTGAGGCTGTGCCCTTTAGTTCTGGATAACTCCACCATTCGAAACACCCTCTCCACATCCACCCCATCTAGTCATTTCAACATTCAGTAGGTAGCTATAGCATCACTGCTAAGAGACCAGTCATGATCTAGCCCTTGTAGCATGAAACTGAGTCTTTCCCTCCAGGGAGTGAGTGGATACTAGAGGTTGGAAGTGCTGTCACTTGAGGGAAGAAAAAGTCACCCTGATGTCTCAGATGGATGTAAAGATCAATGGTTTCATATTAAATAACAACAGGAAGGTTGGGAGTGTGGGGGGTGTCTAGTCCCTCTTTTCCATCTTTTCTACATTATAACAATGGGAACACTTCAAAGAAAAACTACTTGCAAAGTCCCTTGAGATTTCTTCAGTTCGATTTTCCGGACTTCCGGGTCATCAAGGGAATGGCGGCGTAAGGAAAAGGTCTCTCGACAAAAAAGAAGGTAAACTGCCCCAAAATCGAATTTAGACAAATACTTAATATTGCATAACTATATTAATAAAAGGGGCAAGGATGATGTCTAAGAACAAGATTAAAAAGTCCGCTTCAAAGGCTGATAAACATAAAGAGACGCAGCAAGGCGACGGGCCTAGCTCCCCCACAGCAAGCCAGGACGGAGATAATGAGGGGAAATCGGTGACTCTGTCTTTGATTCTCGGAGAGATTCGCGAGTTCCGACAAGATAACAGCAAACAGTTGGAAGATATTAAAGGAGAAATAGTAAAAACTAACTCACGGATAGAAGAAGCCGAAGCGAGGATTGTTGGAATTGAAGAGAAGCTACAAAACGCCGAGGAAGTGATAGCAGAAATGCTGAAGTTACAAGACCAGCTCCAGTGGAAACTAATAGATCAAGAAGGCCGCTCGAGAAGGGAAATTGTGAGGATCTACGGAGTTCCCGAAGGAACCGAAGGTAAACCCGGATTGATGATTCCCTTCATAGAGAAGCTGCTTAGAGAGAACCTTGATATATCGGCCGCAAAAGATCTACAGATAGAAAGAGCTCACCGCACATTGGCACCACAGCCTCCGGCAGGCGCCCAGCCCAGATCGATTCTGGTCAGATTTCTCAGTTACAGAATGAAGGAAGAGGTGCTTAAACGGGCATGGCAAAAGAAAGGTTTCATGTGGAACAACTGCAAAATCAGTTTAGACCACGATTACGCACCGGGGATTCTTGCCAGACGGAAGGAATATACGGAAACACGGAGAGTCCTGAAGGAAAACAACATCAGATTCCAGACCCTGTATCCAGCTCGGCTGAGAGTCTTTTACGACGAAGGGACAAAAACTTACGCTACGGTGGAGGAGGCAACGTCGGACCTGGTGGACCGGGGACTACCTATTAAAGTTATCACCCAACCGGAGTCGCTACTGGAGAGGATTTGGCAGAAGTCGTGGCAGTTAGTGGGGTGAGGACGCTCCACTCGAACCAGAGTGTCAAACTACAAGGAAAAGCTGCAAATATTCAGACGCGAATGTACAGAGAATACAGATTAATTAAGAGAAATGACTGAAAAGAGTAAATTGGACTTAAAGGTAAAATGAAAACTGGTAACTGAAAATAAACTAGGCGGAATAACTTGAATGATAGCAATTTGGTCGAGATATAAATAGGAGAAAATTCTCTATGATTATTCAAGCTGCTGAGGGCCCTCTAACACAGGGTGAAGATAGAGGTTATCCCTCTGAACTGAGGCGGGTCAGTGCTCAGGCCTCACTGTGGGAAGTCGGGAAAAATTTTCATATGTAACACGTTCAAAAATGTCTAGGGTGTGGTTATATGTCTTGGTTTACTGTTGAGAAGGGATTGCTTACTGTTTGGCTAGAAAAGAAGAGTGTTTTTTTTACTAGAGAAAAATGCAAACTGAATTGGTAAAAATAATTTCCTATAATGTTAATGGGGTTTTGAATCCAATTAAAAGAAATAAGATTATGTCTAAATTGAAAAAAGAGAGGGCACAAATAGCTTTCCTCCAGAAAACACATATGAGCCAATCTGAACATGGAAAATTAAAAAGAATGGGCTTTAAGCATGTATTTTATTCATCATATAACTTGAGTCACAAAAGAGGGGTAGCTACATTAATATCAAGTACTCTTAATTATGAACATATTTCAGAGACTAAAGACAAAGAAGGACGGTTTGTAAAAATCACAGGAAGAATAGAAGGTACAGAAATAACATTGCTGAATGTTTATGCTCCTCCAGGTTGTGAATGGTCATTTTATAGACACATTTTTGACCTAATGGTCAGTTCTCAAGGGGTAGTAATTTGTGGAGGGGATTTTAATATTAGATTAAATCCTGTATTAGATTCTTCAAGAATAGTTACTCAGAATAAACCTCTGACTCGGAAAATGAATTCATTGATGGAGGAGTTGGGAATTATAGATGTCTGGAGGGAATTACACCCTACTAGTAAAGATTATACATATTACTCTTTCCCTCATTCAGCCTATTCAAGGATAGACTATTTCTTTATCTTTAAGACAGATAGACACAGGATAAAAAACTGTAATATTGCAACAATTGATCTGTCGGATCATAGCCCAGTCTCTATGTCTCTAATCCTGGAAAGGAAAATGAGGAAAACACTATGGAGGCTAAACTCACATATACTCAATAACCTAAAAGTAATGGAGAGATTAAAGGGAGAAATCAAAGAATATCTAGACCTTAATGACACGGGAGAAACATCACCAGTGATCTTATGGGATACATTGAAAGCTGTACTGAGAGGGAAAATTATTTCCATTACCACTCACATGAAAAAAATCAATGCACAAAAATTAGCAGACCTTCAAGGAAAATTAAAACAACTTCAAGTTGTAGGTAGCAACAAAAGTAATTCAAATCGAAAACAGGAAATTAGGAAATTGCCAAGTGAAATTGACGATATTTATACGTTGGAAACTCAAAGAAATTTTCTTTACCTGAGACAAAAGAATTATGAAGTAGGAGGTAAATCAGCTAGATTATTAGCATATAAATTATGAAAACAACAAGCAGACAATACAATTCATAAAATAAAGAATCCAAAGACAAAGCTTGTGGAGAGTGCAATAGGGAAAATTCAAGAGAGTTTTGAAATATATTATTGAGAGCTGTACTCCCAACCCCGGGCCCCCAATGAGCCCTATATAGACAGTGTATTGAATTTTTTAGATCTACCTAAACTTACAGATTTACAAAATGAAAGTTTATTAGAACCAGTAACTGTCAAAGAACTGAACGTGGCCATCTCTAGGTTAAAGGCTGGAAAGTCCCCGGGTTCTGATGGGTTTACCTCAGAGTGGTACAAGTCCCTGAAGACACAGTTAGCCCCATTACTACTTAACACCTTTAATTGGATCTTGCAAAGAGGAGAAACTCCACCTTCCTGGAGAGAAGCGATTATTTCAGTTATTCCTAAAGAGGGTAAAGATAAACTAGAATGTGGCAATTATCGGCCAATTAGTGTTCTTAATTTAGATTACAAACTATTTACATCTATATTAGCGCGCAGATTGGAAAAGCTTTTAACTGGCCTAGTCCACTTAGACCAGACTGAATTTATTCAACAAAGACAAACACAGGACAACATAAGGAGAACTCTGCACATATTAGAAAAGGTTAATAAGAACGAGACAGAGACAATGGTAGTAGGATTGGACGCTGAGAAAGCTTTTGATTCGGTTAGTTGGGCATTCCTATACAGAGTGTTAGGAAGATTCGGCTTTCAAGAAAAGTTTATTAAAGTAATTCAGACTCTATATGACAGCCCTACAGCCCGAATTAAGATAAATGGGGACCTCTCTGACTCCTTCATCTTAGAGAGAGGCACTAGACAGGGATGCCCAATTTCTCCTCTCCTTTTTGCGCTATATATTGAACCGCTTGCCCAATTAATAAGACAGAGCGAAATCGTAAAAGGTATCAAGGTGGCAGGGATTGAACAGAAAGTGGCGTTATTCGCAGATGATGTTTTGGTCTATCTGAGTGAACCAGAAAAATCATTTATAGCATTGTTTACGCTGTTGGATGACTTTGGGAAAATATCAGGTTATAAAATAAATGTAAAGAAAACGCAGGGTATGTCCCTAAATTATACACCATCCAAAAAATTGCAGGATACATACGATCTTAAGTGGGAAGCTAAATCATTAAAATATTTAGGAATAACCCTGCCGAAGGATCTTTCAACACTGTCACAGGTAAATTATGGGCCATTAATCTCAGAGATAAAAGCAGATATGCATAGGTGGAATCTTATTCCCTTTTTAAGTTTAAATTCAAGGATAAATACTATAAAAATGAATATTCTTCCTCAGTTATTGTATCTTTTCCGTACTTTACCGGTGGAGGTGGATGATAATCAATTCAGGGAATGGGACAAATGGATTTCCCGCTTCATTTGGCAAGGAAAGAAACCTAGAATTCGATATAACACCTTACAGTTAGGGAAGGAAGGAGGAGGTATGGTTCTTCCTTGCCTGAGAAATTATTTTTACCCCTCTGTTATATTGCTGTAATAGGGAATATAAGGCTAGATGGAAGGAAATAGAATTTGGATTAGTTGACAGTTTTCCTCTACAGGCCTCAATAGCTGACAAAGGATTGATGGCCCAGTTGGAAAAATTTAAAAACAGTTGGATAAATCTTACATTAAAAGTATGGCAGAAGGTGGTTAATTCATGTGGAATTAATAACATGTTAAAACTCTTTAGATGGTGTGCATATGATACCGAATTCCTTCCCAACAGAGGAGATAAAAGATTTGAGTTATGGATAAAGAAAGGTCTTACAACCTACCTCTCATTTATAGATAAAAGAGTATTACAAAGTTTCCAAATCCTGCAGGACAAACATGGCCTCGAACATAATGACTTTTTTAGGTACCTTCAAGTACGAAACTATGTTAACCAGAGTTGTAGATATACAGACCTATCAACAGTAGAATTAGAATTTTTCAAGATTCTGAATTCGGCTTGCAGTTCAATACCTAGTAAATCAGTTTCTCGAGTATATAATGCACTCTCCCATGCTAAAAATGTAAATACACTGTATATTAAAGAGAAGTGGGAGAAAGAAGCGGGGTTGGTACTTTCAGAGGAGGCTTGGGGGAAAATCTGCAGCTTTCAATGGTCCTCGACTAATTCTTTGACTTGGAAAGAACATTGTTGGAAAAACATTATAAGATACTTCAAGACCCCATATCAGGAAAGATATAAAGATACAAACGTGATGTGTTGGAGAAGGTGCGGCTCCAAGGAGGCAAATCATTTTCATATTTTCTGGGATTGCCCTAAATTAAGTCTATATTGGGAAGGTATTCATAGAACATTAGTTAAGGTACTTAGGTCCCAGATACCTCTGAACTTTGAGACGCTCTATTTGGGGCATGTATTGTTTCTTGAACAGAAGGAAGATATAAAGTTGCTGCAGGCCCTCTTAGCGGCAAGTAAAAAATCAATCACTAGAAAGTGGCTAAATCCAATATCACCTACATTAGAAGATTGGCACAAAATTATCTTGGAAATATTTAAAATGGAAAAGTTGACTTATTCCCTGAGAATTCAAAAAAAAAAAATTTTATCAAATCTGGAATAAATGGATTGTATATATAACCCCAATGCGAGCAGACTTTAGATGACTCTCCTAATGATTTATACTGCTCTTCTCATCAACACAGTAATATTGCTAACGTAAGCACCTCTAGTCTAAATGTCTTTTTTTTTTGTTTCCTTTTGGAAAATAGAGAATTAACACAAGTAAAGGGAAAGATTTGGGAAAGGGATAAAAAATGAAACAATTAAGTAAATAATTACATAGGGATTGGATAATTATGTCTGCGGGCAGGAGCAAGCATGAACAAATTAGGATATAAACACCTACAATGGTTGTTACATAGGCTTATATACAACATTTTGGACCAGTGCAAATGGTCCAGAAGAGTTATATGGAAACTATTATTACCATTTTTCTTAACAACTAATACCATTACTTAGCCTAATAGATTAGAATTACCACAGTACATAATTATCTATTTAAGTGTCTAATTTCCTTTTATATCATCTCAATGTGTACTTAAGAATGCATAAATAATTATAGTTTTATACATATAAAAAAATGGAAAAGGTTATATGTGTGAAAAAGTACTTGATATTTGTGAATTCCTTATCCAAATAAAAATAAAATTTAAAAAAAAATTTAAAAAAGAGATTTCTTCAGTTCATGAAAAATGAAATATTCATGCAAGTTCTATCTTTTTTGTTGCTGTAGTTTAATGACAAGAAAGGGAACACTCCCTAAACATCAGCCATCAACTTACATGGGGTCAAATGCTGAGATGTTTCATCCTGCTCCCTCATTGTCATTTTCCCCTTATTTGTTTCCGGTTTAATCTTGTGTGATTAAGATGACCTTTCAGCCTTCCACAGGCAGTAAGAAAGTTTGCCTCCATCATACACTTCCTTTTAATTACCTGTTTCTTCTCAGCTTACACAGACAAACAATATCTTCGACTCTTATTGTATATGTTCACTACACTGGCACAGTTGTGAATAATGGTGCAAAGTTACTATATGGAAAACCTGATTACAAACGGACTCGTGGTCGTGAGGGTTGTACCATTTCTCGATCATTTCAACCAGTTAAACAGCAGTATGTCAGAAGTTGTGCTCTTGACAATAAAATGGAATGTGACCATTTGCATCTAAATATCAGGCCCATTATCACTTCGAAACCCCATGCACATAGTGCGAAAAATATGATCTCCAAATCTTTTATCAGGGTTTGAAACATACACCCTCTGGAGAAATCAAAGTCACACCATTTCCCTTGCAAATAACATAACGAAAGCCAATTTTGATTTCATAAATGTCAGTCAATTAACCTTACCAGAATCCATTTCGTATTTCATATCCCACCACCAAACACATCTTTCCATCCCCTCTCACTTTCTGCCTTTTGCAGGGATCGCTCCCCACGCGACCCCTTTGTCCATTCATTCATCCCCACTGATCTCCCTCCTGGCACTTATCCTTGCAAGCGGAAGAAGTGCTATGCCTGCCCCTACACTTCCTCCCTCACTACCGTTCGGGACCCCAAACAGTCCTTCCAGGTCAGGTGACACTTAACCTGTGAGCCTGTTGGGGTCATATACTGTGTTCGATGCTCCTGGTATGGCCTCTTGAATATTGGTGAGACCCAGCGTAGATTGGGAGACCACTTTGCCGAGCATCTACACTCTGTCCACCAAAACAAGTGGGATCTCCCAGTGGCCACCCATTTTAATTCCACTTCTCATTCCCATTCCGATACGTATGTCCATCCATGTCCTCCTCCACTGTCGGGATAAGGCCACACTTAGGCTGTTTGGGTAGCCTCCAATCTGATGGCATAAACATTGATTTCTCAAACCCAGTAATGACCCCCACTTCCCCATTTGCCATCCCCTTGTCCCTCTTTCATGTTATCTCCTTGCCTGCCCATCGCCTCCCTCCAGTGCTCCTACCCTCCCCCGTTTTCTTTTTTCCATAGCCTCTGTCTCTTTCACCAATCAACTTCCTAGCTCTTTGCTTCATCCCTCCCCCTCCTAGTTTCACCAATCATCTGGCATTTCTCTATCCCCTCCACCCACCATTCAAACCTACTCCTCAGCTTTTTTCTCCAAGGATTTGGCCTGAAACGTCAACTGTGCTTTTTTTCATAGATGCTGCCTGGCCTGCTGAGTTCCTCCAGCATTTTATGTGTGTCGCTCATATTTCATGTTCGTTTTCTTATTCAAGATTGCATTATATGATCCTAGTCATGTTCATGTTAATACATAGTGTTACGTACCCCGTAACTGGGTTGCCAAACCAGCAGAAATGGATCACTCAGTTGGAGTCTGGAGTACTAGAACTAAGAAAGTTTTATTAAAGAAACAAGCAACACAGTAATCGAAAGGATAATAAATGCAACAATTCAACAATGATAACCACACATGTGCACAGAATTAAGATAACAGCATCAATCAAGCTCTATCGTTGTCTAGGGGTAAATGACCAATTTCAAAATGACTCAAAGTTCAGTTCGCAGTAATCGTTGCCATGGCGATGGACAAGGTGGGGGAAGAGAGACAGAGAGAACAACTCATCATTCAGCACGGCTTCACTCACAGACCAGCGAGATTGCTCACGAGCAACTTTTGGGCGGGTCCTTGGTGATGTCACCTGAGGTCAGCGACTGTGACCCCTCCTCCAGATGCGGTCGATCCTCTGCAGTGAACCCGGCACCCAGGCAAGGGCGGACACACACCGGGTTCCCGCTGATCGTACCTTTCCACCCTGTGCGTTGTCCGGTACTTCTCACCACTCGTGAGAGGCGCACCGCTTCCAGGGTCTCGTTACCTCGGGTGGCGTGTGTGTCGTCTTAGCGAACCTGTCCCTTTTTATCCCCCTGCTGGGGTATCGCCTGTCCATCACTTCAAACAGTTCAGGGTTCAAAGGGGGGAGCCGCTCCAGACAGCTCTTCCTCCCACATCCCCTCATTACACATCCCCAGACGCTGCTCCATTGTTCCTTATCTCTCCTTCCCCTGAGGGCAGGTGGCAGACCAACTGCTGATGCCACTGATGCTAGCCCAGGCCAGCAAACATCTTAATTTTATGTGTATTCTCGTAACAATAGAAAGTAGAAAATGGAATAATACAGTGCAGAAATGGGTCCTTCAACCCACCGTGCCTGCGCCAGTTGAATGGGTCACGTCTGCCTGCACATGGTCTGTATCGCTCTATTCCTTGCCTATTCATGTGTCTGTCTCATAACTGCTTCTACCACTTCTCTCTGAGAGCACATTACGAGCACCTCCCACTCTCTGGTAAAAAAAATGCCTTGCACAATTTCCTCAAACTTTCTCTCTCTCGCCCTCTCATGTTTGATACTTCCAACGTAGGATGATGCTGACAAGTGTACCAAATCCATGTCTTCTATAACTTTATATCGAGTTACCAGTTCATCCGTCGGCCTCCAACACTCTAGTGAAAATTATCCGAGTTTGTCCAACTTTTCCTTATAGCTAGTAAACTCCAATCATTTCACAATAATTATAAATAAATGTGTTTATTAATTATTTTAAATGGGTTAGTGACTTCTTAAATCAGTGGAATTTCATAAACATAATTGTACCACGTAATAACTCCTATTTGTTCACTCTTAGATGGAAAAATTATGAACATTTTGTGCTCTTTTGAATCTATGCTGTAAAACTTTCTTTAATAAATGGTAATTTCTCTGGTGCCCTTTGAGGGAAGAGCATGTTTGGACAATTATCTGAAAACTTTAACTCTCTTTCATTCCAAATAATAAATTAGGCAGCCCTGATTCTAATTAGAACCTAATGTTATAAATAGATTAAGTATCAAAACTGAAAATTAACTCAGGAAGGTCAAAAGCCTCAAAATGAAACCCAAGCACTTTTAGATATCTTCTATTTCCTGCATCCCTGCCTTTGTTTAATTTAACCTGCATCCTTTCCTGAAGGGTGTTTACTTCAATTCTTTATCCCTGTTTTTTTTAGCTTGATGGACCTTCTCCAGTTGCACATGTAAACATATTCCCTCCATTCTCTTGGTACCTGTGAACGTGTAGATCTGTTTCTAAGTGAAATTCACAAAGTTGATTTTTGAAAATAAGAAGAACCAAATTTAAGGTATTTTGATGATTAACCAATCCAGCAAAATGGCAATACATAACAATAATTTAGAATGACAAAAGATGGGTTATATCCATTTTCCTGACATCGACATATAAATTGCTAAAATTCAATTGTACACTTATGTTGCTGGAATTTTTCAGCCTAAAACTTTTCCTCGTTAACTGCTTCCTACTGAGCATTGGGTTGTGTTTCTAACCTAAAGAGAGATAATGTTCTCCAGTTCAAGTGGGTCTCCCCTCAACCATTTGACACTCCAGAAAAAACAATCCAAGTTATTCCAGTGTCTCTATGGCTAATACACGCTCCTCTGGGCAGCATCCTAGTGAACCTCTTCTTCACTTTCTCCAAAGCCTCCATGTCCTTCCTGTAAAGTGAAGACCAGAATTCCAAACATGACCTGACCACAGTACTATGTTGTTGGTGTTGAGTACGTTGGCACACAGCGACCCTGTGGATAGTCTTGCTGCCCATAGGGTTCTCGTGGCAAGATACAGAAGTAGGTTGTCAGGCCTTTTTTCTGCACAGATACTGCTGCTGCCTAGGTTGGGACCTGGCCAGAATCAAACTCGGGACCATCCACCTTGAAGTCCAGTGCTGATGACACAGCACAAGAGGCTGGTCCAAAGTTCTACACTACTGCAAAATTACTTCTCAACCTTTGTACTCTGTACTCTAACCAATGAAGACAAGTAAGCCACGCCCCAATTTTATGATCCTACCTACTTGTGTTGCTGCTTTGAGAAAGCTGTAGCTTTGCATCTAAGAATCCTCCATATATCAATTCTCTCCAGGGTCCTGCCAGTTATTCTGTATTTTCCTATTGCATTTGAAATCCCCAAATTATTTAAACTCCATCTGCCATTTCTTTGACCGTATTCCTAACTGACTTACATCCTGCTGCAACCTTGGCAACATTCCCCACTATCCACAACTCTGCCAATGTTTGGATCATCAGCAAACTTGCCACGTAGCCCACCTACATTTTCATTTCTATACATCATGAACAACAGAGATGCCAGCACTGATACTTGCAAAACACCACTGGTCACAGACCCCCAGACAGAATAACACCTCGCCACCACTTCCATCTGGTATCTATGGCCAAGCCAATTTGAATTTAATTTACTAAATATCCTTGGACCCCACAGTGATTTAATCTTCTAGACAGGCCTACCACAAGGGACCTTATCAAAAGCTTTGCTACAATGCATGTAAACAACATCTACTGCCCCATATTATCAATCATCCCCATCATCTCCTCTAGAAATTCATCAAGTTTGTAAGACATAATCTCCCACAAACAATGCCATGCTGACTATCCCTAATATATCTATGCACCTCCAGATGTGAGTAGGTCATATTTTTAAGAATCCTCCCCAGTTATTTCCTTACCAATGATGATAGCGCCTTTCTTAAACAGATGGACAACACTAGCTATTCTAAAGTCCACTGGGATCTTGCCTGTAACAAAAGAAGATTGAAAGTACAAAGTACAAAGTAAAATTTATTATCAGAATACATACATGTCACCACATACAACCCTGAGGTTCTTTTTCTGCGGGCATACTTAGCAAATCTATGGAACAGTGACTGCAAACTATAGGCATCAGGTGCTGTTAACTAACTGTAAACAAACTGCGCAAATACTGATATAAATAAATAGCAATAAATAACAAGCATGAAAAAACAATATAACAGAGTCCTTAAATGAGCGTAGCTATCCCCTTCTGTTCAAGGGACTGATGGTTGAGGGGTAGTAACAGTTCTTGAACCTAGTTGTGCAAGTCCTGAGGCACTTGTAACTTTTACCTGATGGCAGCAGTGAGAAAAAACCATGACCTGGGTGGTGAGGATCTTTGATAATGGATGCTGCTTATCTACAGCAACATTTCATGTAGATGTGCTCAATGGTTTGGAGGGTTTTACCCTGATGTACTGGGATTAATCCACTACCTTTTGTAGGATTTTCCACTCAAAGGCATTGGTGACCCCACACCAAGCCATAATGCAGCCAGTCAGCACACTTTCCACCACATATCTATAGAAGTTTTCGATGACATGCCAAACCTCCGCAGACTCCAGTGGAAGTAGAGGTGCTGTTGTGTTTTCTTTACAATAATATCTATATGATGGGTCTGGGACAGGTCCTCTGAGATAGTGACACTCAGAAATTTAAAGTCACCGATGCTGTCCACCTCTGATCCTCTGATGAATACTGGCTCATGGGCCTCTGGTTTCCCTCTTCGGAATTCTACAATCAGTTCTTTGGTCTATTGACATTGAGTGAGAGGTTGTTGTGATGACACCACTCAGCGAAGTTTTCAATCTCCCTCCTGTTTGTTGATTCATCACCATCTTTGATACACCGCACAACACTTGTATTGTCAGCAAACTTGTATAAGGTACTGGAGATGTACTTAGCTACACAGTCATAGGTGTAAAGTGAGTAGAGCAGGAGCAGTGACAACCCTGTGGTGCTCCTGTGCTGATGGAGATTGTGGAAGAGATTTTTTTTTTGCCAATCCAGACTGACTGGGGTCTACAAGTGAGGAAATCCAGGATCCAATTGCACAAGTGGTCTTGGAGAAGCCCAGGTCTTGGAGTTTACTGATTAGTTTTGAGATGCCGAGCTGTAATTGATAAACAGCATCCTGATGTATGATTCTTAACTGTCCAGATGTACCAGGATTATGTTAGGAGCCAACAAGTTAGCATCTGCTGTAGACCTGTTGCTTCAGTAGGCGAATTGGAGCAGATCCAAATCATCATTCAGATGGGAGCTGATATGCTTCAACATCAGCCTCTCAAAACACTTCATCACTGTGGATGTAGGTGCCGCTGGGCAAAAGTCATTTAGACAGGTTACCACACTCCTTTTGGGCACCAGTATGACTGAAGCCTGCTTGAAGCGGTTCGATACCACACACCGCTGGAGCGAGATGTTGAAGATATCCATGAATGCACCATCAGCACAAGTCTTCACTACTCAGTCAGGTACTGCATCTGGACCAGATGCTTTCCTTCGATTCACTCACTTGAAGGCAGCCTGTATGTCATCCTCAGTTACTGAGACCAAAGGATCATCAAGAGACATGAAGGTGCACAAAAGTTCCTCCCTGTTCTGGTGGTCAAAGTGAGCATAGAGAGCATTAACCTCATCTGGACGTGCAGCTCTGCAGTCCCCCCATATCACAAGATTTAGCTTTGTAGGAGGTTAGGGTATTGAATACCTGCTACAGCTGTTAAGCATCCCTTGTTGATTCCAGTCTAGTCTGGAATCTCCACTTCGCCCGACAGATTGCTTTCCGGAGATCATACCTGCACCTCTTGGAGCATTCTTGTTCTCCAGACTTGTATGCCTCTGATCTGGCTCTCACCAGGTTTTGGATTTCATTGTTTATCAAGGCTTCTGATTCGTAGTCCATGTTATGAGGAAAATTACATGCTGCAGATTGCAGCGAAAGTAGTTCAAATGGAGTATATTTAAGAGGAAAGCTGGTACAAATTCCTGCAGCCAGCAGAGAGTTGCCGATGTACACAGGTACCATTTTAAAGGTCTCTGTTGAGGACCTAGCCATCTCCTCTCCAGCTTCCCTCAGTATAAAGGAATAGATACCATCAACGCCCGGGGACTTAATTACCTTAACGTTCTTCAAGAATCCCAACACAACTCTCTTCTTGATATCAACATGCCTTTGAATATCAATATATCTTAACCCCCCACCCTAAACAACCCTATCATCCTTCTCCTTCTCCTTGTTAAATATTAATGCGAAATACCATTTTGCTACCTCACCCACATCCCCTACCTCCAGGTGTAAATTTCTCCTTTTCCCTTGAGTTACCTACCCTCTCCCCAACTACTGTCTTATTTTTAATGTATGCATGAAATGCTCTGTGACTCTCCTTAATCGTACTCACCAAGAGCATTTCATGACTTCCTTTTAGCCATTTTAATTGTTGAACTTCCTGCTTCATTTATATTCCCCAAGGTCCTACCCATTTACAGCTTCCTTAACTTGCACATGATTCCTTTTTCTTTGTGACTAATACTGCAGTATTTCAACATCCATGGTCTTGCCATCACTGTCTTTCTTCCTCACATAAAATTGTCAGTTCTGAGTTCTGACTAGCTGAACATTAAACACCTTCCAGATGCCATATGTGGACATACCCAAGAACAGTTTCTCCCAACGTACTTTCCCAGCTCCTGCCTAACACTGTTTCATTTAGTCTTTCCCCTATTTAACATCTTTCCCGAGGTCCAGCCTTTACTCTTATCCATAATAAAAATTATGCAGTTATGTCCAAACTGCTCTCCCACTGAAAATCCAATCAACTAGCAAAGCTCACTTCCCCAAAAGAAGTCTCATCTGTCCCCTTTACATTTTGAACAATTTACATATTGTTCACTCCTTTCACCTTCAGATTCCACCACTCCAGAGAAAACAACCCATTGGAGCCTTCAAATCTAAGGGAAATTAAAGTCACACACCACAGCTACCTCATTAGTTTGACTGGTTGATAGGTCAATCAGGAGATTAGGCATCAAGAAAGTAAACAGACAAAATATATGCAAAAAGCATGAAATGTAAGACAGAGCTATACGAAAATCCCAGCAAATCATGCAGGATCACTTAAGAGCAAAAAATTAGGTTAATGTTACTCAGTGGTAGAGTCATACAGCCATAACAATTTTTTTCACACAGAGATAGTGCATATTTAGAGTCATGAAATTAGAAAGCACAGCCACAAGCTGTTCGGACCAACACTCACACTGCCTAAGATAGCTATCCTGAGCTAGTCCCATTGTCCTTCTTTTGGCCCACATCCTTCCAAACCTTTTCTGTTCATCTACTTGTCTAAATGTCTTTCAAATATTATAATTACACCCACTTCTACAGCTTCCTCTGGAAGCTTGTTCCATATATCTATCACTCTGTGAAAAGTAACCCCTCAGGGCCCTTTTAAACCTTTCCTCTACCACTTTCAATCAATACACTTAGATTCCCCTACTTTGGCAAAACATCAAATCTACAGCCCTGATGATTCTACATGCCTCTTTATGGCCATCCCTCTGCCTTCTATGCTCCATGAAAAAAGGTCCCAGCCTATCCAGCTTCTCCTTATAACTCAATCTCTCCAGTCCCAGTAACATTCTTGTGAATGTTTTCTACACCCTTTCCAGCTAAATGATATCCTACTTATAGCTGGGTGACCAGAACTGTGCAGAATGCTCCAAATGTGGTCTTGCCAACAACTTGTACACTTGCAAAATGATGTCCCAACTCCTCTACTAACTGCATTGACCAATGAAGGCAATTGTGCCAAATGCATTCTTCACCACCCTGTCTACCTTGGTTGCCACTTTCAGGGAACTATGCACCTGTACCTCTAGGTCTCTCTGTTCTACAGCACTCTCCATGTTCTTCCATTTACTGTGTAATTTACAATAAAACTAGTCAGTTCTAAAATAATCAGAGAAAATAAATTAACTGAAATTATGGTATGAGGGGTGGGGAGGAGGGGATGGGTTCTGTCTGGTGTTCTGGCCAGTATTAATCACTCAAATAAATAACTGAAACAGATCACTTGATTATAGCAATCTGTAGGAGCACATTGTTGGCAAATCAGCTTCTATGCTTCTTACATACAGCAGCAATTGCTTGTTAGCAGTGTTTTCTGTAAAGTGTTTTAAGACCTTCTGAGGTTCTTACTTTCTTTAAACTTCTGGTTTATTTTTACAATAAACAGAATGTCCTCTGGGGTTTCTGATTGCCCAAATCTTCACAAGCCCTCAACTTCCAAAATAAATTGTTAATGGACAACGATTATGCTGTTAGCATTTTCCTGAGTGCACTTTGACTGCAACATTAATATCCTACTTATCTCACTGCTGATATAACAGAATCTGGCAATTTATCATCAATTGATTAGCCATGGCAGGGCAATCCTGGAGCTGTGCCATAGCAACAGTCAAGATTCAATCAAAAGCCACTACAGTCTGGTAAGAAGACAATATTCAATAATGTGATTTTACATCACCGATTACAAAGCGATTACAAAGGTGCCTCTTCGCATTGTACTTGTATGTAGTTGATGATAGATCAACTAGTATCAACGATCCATGAAATTGAGAATCCCTAAACCAGGAGCACCAGCAAGGTAAGGACTAGTGCTGACACTGAGGGATCAGAGTTTCAGGAGCAGCTGCTAAGAAACAACTGTTCCTGAGTTTCAGGAGGAGCTGTTGATGGTCCATGGACTCCTCTACTGCCACGATGAAGCCACTCTCAGGTTGGAAGAGATTTTTGCATTGTAGGGGCATTAAGGGTTACGGGGAAAAGGCAGGTAGGTGGAGACGAGTCCATGGTCAGATCAGCCATGATCTTATTGAATGACGGAATAGGCTCGACAGGCCAGATGGCCTACTCCTGCTCCTATTTCTTATGTTCTTATTATTCTATCTGAGTTGTCTCCTGTTACCTGTAAAAAAATATAAATCTTGCATAGATCTGGCTAGTAGCTTCTGGTCACACCCACTTCTTGAAAGTCACAGACAGAGGCTATATGATCAACACTGAAAAATCTCAACTCTGTTGTACAAAAGTAAATTTCCTAAATTTGACAATTACCAATCAGGCCCCCCGAATTTAGACAGAAAGTCACTTCAGTAGGATATCCAAAGACCTTAAACGCTTTACCATCAATCCTAGACCTATTGAATTATGCTAGAGCTTTCATGCCTGACTATACTCAATTATCAAAACCGTTCTACAACAGATGTGAACCAAAAAATAAAAGAACACTTATTTTCACCTTAGGAGATTATGAGGCGCTGGAGAAATTGATGAATGCAGTTCAGCAAGCAGTAGACAAGAGACCTAACAAAATGTCTTGTTCTGCCAGTCCATGTTTCTCCAAAATCGCCTGTAGCTATCTGCTATAATGAGGGAGAAGAAATACAAGACCCCCCTATACTGCCTCATATAATTTCACCCCAACAGAACAGAAACTTGCTGCCTTAGATGTCATACCATGGTATTCTATATATTTATTACAGTTAGACCATTGCAAGGGGACAAACTAATTATTATACAAACAGAATTTACAGCTTTAAAAAATATTAGTAAATTATCAACAAAGGAACAGAGAATTACCATAACTGTGTATGCGGAATAGCAAATATGTTCATCAAGGATCCAGATACAGCCATGGTGGTGGACAAGCCGCTCATGCAAAATTAGCCATATGACACTGGTGGCCTTACATGTTGAGTGACTGTAAGCAATTCATTGCAAATTGTAAAGAATGGTTGGCCTATAATAAAGGAGTAATCACAACACTGCCTCTTAAAAGACAAAGAAAGCCAACTACGGCAATGCAGGTAAGGCAAATTGATTATTTTGCCCTATTTCTGGCATCCCAAGGCAGCCCACTTTAACAGAAAGCTAATAAATATATTCTTGTGATAACTGATGTTTGTACAAGAAATACTCTATGACTTCTTGTAGTGAGACCACAACCATCACAGCACTCCATATTCCTGCTGCTGGCACCTCCATCTGTACAGACGTCAACCAAGGTTCTTCCTTCAATGACAAAGGCTTTCAAGCCATGTGTGAACAAAGAGGTGCACAAGTGGAGTACAGCACTCCATTCCAGCTGCAATCAACTAGCATGGTGGAGTGAATGAATCAAGAGATTAAGGACCCCTGACAAAACCGGTCAATTCTAGAGATGAATTAGGCTATACTTGTCCCTGAAGTGCAAACGCCTGTAAGCAAAGTGCTAATTATGAAAATAGGAGTACACAAGAATGTTACACTTTATTTCTTAATGTCAATGTCCACCTAAAGGCACCTCGCTCACTATCTTCAGCCAACCATTGCCTACACTCAATACAACTCTTCTCAGGAGAGTTTATGGGAATTCAAGAGAAAGCAAAGGAACCTGACAAGGAAGCTTAGAGACCATAAAAGGGGGACTGGATCGAAGAAAAGAAATTTCAGAACAATAATTCTGACCCTAGTTTTCATCCTAGGTAGAAATCTCCTTGTCTCACTACCCAGGTTATCAATGATAGGGCTGTAGTCAATGGGGCTGGGAGGGGAAACAAGACTGTCAGTAAACCTGTCTCCATAGATAACATCAAAACTGCCCCAGCAGGATTTACACCCAGAATGAGTGAAACCCTTATATTAAACCAGTATATGTGTCCACCATGGAACCCTACGTCCTGACGGGAAGTGGGGTGAAATGTAATGAACAGATAAAACACATATTTAGATCTGAAAAGTGAGAAAAAAAATTCCCGTTTACTTGAGAAAGATCTCATTGGTCCATTCCCCAGTGGAAATACATCCAGAATGCATTGCTTCAAACTCAAACTCCAGGAAGAAATGTTGCTTTCACTGTATTTTACTTTTATTATTTATGTTTGTAATAATATCGTTCAGTGCTGCCTCACTCTCCATTTGTTTCATCGCAGACAAAGTTGTATTTAGTACAGAAACTGTCTCATCTATCTCGCACCCCCCCCTTAAAACTTAATGATTATTGATGATTCCAATTTAAAACCACTAAATGGCCCTGATCTCTTGGTCATATGTGAACTAATATACTGGAACCCTTAATCCTTGCCTCTGGCAAAGTGATTGCTTCTGTCCCCTTTAACGTTCACTCCAACCACATTGCAGATGAAATAAACATAGATACAGTACCTGGAAAGGCAAAGAATCATTTGCAGAAATGATTAATAACATCCTAACAAAGCTGAAAGATTCCAGCCCAGATACTGAAGATAAACTAATTGAGGAATCCCTTGATATGCACACCCCTACACTTGAAGAGAAGTGTAGACACTGTTATATCATTGAATAATTGCACTCATGGGAACAAGCTAATTCCCATGATATGAGTGTTATATTTAATGTTACTCAAACAGTTTGTATATTTGGTTGATAAAATCCCATGGGTTGACAGAACAGACTGAGTAGACTTGCTCAGTTAAAACTTTCTGGGAAACACAAAAATTGAGATGATGTGCCAATCCTTCCCAGTTAGACCCAACCCTTATCAAAACAAAGGGTGAAGGTCTGAACAATTATGCCCAGAGTCCTGAATCACCAACATGGGAAGAAATGTATGCAAATGATATGGTTGGTATCAGAATGTTACATTACAGCACACCAATGGGAGTTCACTCCTGTGGGAGGGACATAACCAACCCCTATGCTCCGACATCTTTTTTTCCTTCTGGGAGTCTAGAATTAAAGGTATAGACAGAAACCACAACAGTAGAACTGCACTCTGTAAATGTTTCATCTTTTATGTATACTATTATAACTGCAAAATCATGATGGATATAATTTTCTAAAACTAAAATATGAGATAACCAATCCTTAGACAAAAGAAGAGAAAAATACACAATCAGTTCACAAGACAAGCGGAAATCTGCAGATGCTAGAATTTCAAGCAACACACATAAAAATTGCTGGTGAACGCAGCAGGTCAGGCAGCATCTATAGGAAGAGGTACAGTCGATGTTTCAGACTGAGACCCTTTGTCAGGACTAACCGAAAGAAGAGATAGAAATTTGAAAAATCTCAAATCTCCTACTATCTCTTCTTTCAGTTAGTCCTGACAAAGGGTCTCGGCCCGAAATGTCAACTGTACCTCTTCCTATAGATGCTGCCTAGACTGCTGCATTCACCAGCAATTTTTATATCAGTTCACAAGACTTGTTTTCAGTAAACCTGAGTAAAGTCGTGCACCGCATCAAAAGCAATGCAAACACCCTGTGAAAGAAATGAACTATCCTCAGCTTAGTGAGACATTGCCAGCTGACCTAATGAGCTAATGGCAGAAGAGGCAGTGATTCATCTTGCATCAAGGTAATGGCAAGAACTATTTGTGGGGAAGAAAATCTTGAAGATGAACGAATATGGACTTGATATGTTGTCAATTGTTTATAATGGTGAGATTCCTTTGAGAAATTGGAAACGTGTGCAGCAGAGGTTGGGGAGGTGAACACTCTAAAGAGAAAATCACACAGGAACCCCTACAGTGAGAAGTACTCAATGAGTTCTTTGAGCATGGGAGGGAAGAGAGCCTTTTCTAGCAACGGTAACCTACTGAAACGGATGGAGGAGTGATAGTCTGTTCCCAAGAGGAGTCTTAATCTCAAAGCTGATATTTATAGGAAGAAACTGAGTTTGAAATCTTTGCTTAGCAGGTGGAGTCTGGGATAGATATTCGCTTCCTGGGCTGGGGTGGAAGGCTTATGTTGTGCCAAGCTCAAACAGTTGAAAGTAAACTTCCAACTGAAACAACACACACAAAATGCTAGAGAAACTCAGCAGGTCCGGCAGCATCTATGGAAATTAATAAACAGTCAGCATTTCAGGGCAAGGTCCTTCTTCGGGACTAAGAAGGAAGGGGGAAGTTGCCAGAATAGAAAGGTGGGGGGAAGGGAAGGAAGCTAGCTGGAAGGTGATGGGTGAAGTCAGCTGGGTGGGAAAGGTCAAGGGCTGAAGAAGAAGGAATTTGATGGGAGAAGAGAGTGGACCATAGGAAAAAGGGGAGGAGACCCAGGGTAAGTGATAGGTAGGTGAGGAGAGGTAAAAGCTCAGAATGGGGAATAGAGCAAGGGGGGTATTTTTTTTTTACCGTAAGGAGAAATTGCTATTCATGCCATCAGGTTGGAGACTGCTCCCGGTCAGAATATAAGGTGGCCTCATCTTGGGACAGGACGAGGCCATGGACTGACATGTCAGAATGGGAATGGGAATCAAAATTAAAAGTTTTGGCCATTGGGAAGTTCCGCTTGTTGTGGATGGAGCGGAGGTGGTCGACAAAGTGGTCTCCCAATTTAAGTTGGGGCATACCAATGTAGAGGAGGCCACATCAGGAGCACTAGACACAATAGATGACCATAGCAGACTCACAGGTGAAGTGTTGTCTCACCTGGAAGGACTGTCTGGGGCCCTGAATGGAGGTGAGAGAGGAGGTACATGGGCAGGTGTAGCACTCAGGCTGCTTGTAAAGAAAAGTGCTGGGAGGGAAATTAGTGGGGAGGGATGATTAGGCAAAGGAATCATGGAGGGAGCAATCCCTGTGGAAAGTACAGAGTAAGGCGGAGGGAAAAGTATGTTTAGTGGTAGGATCCCTTTGGAGATGGTAGAATTTGCAGAGGATGATGTGTTGGATGTGAAGATTGATGGGGTGGTAGGTAAGCACAAGAGGAACTCTATCACAATTAAGGTGGCAGGAAGATGGGATTAGCACAGAAATGGAGGAGATGCTGGTGAGGGAAATATCAATAGTGGAGGGAGGGAACCCCATTCTTTGAAGAAGGAGGACACATCTGATGTCCTGGAATGGAAAGCTGTGTCCTGGGTACAGTTGCAGCAGAGGTGAAGGATCTGAGAAAAGGGAATAGCATTTTTACAGGAGGTAGGGTGGGAAGAGATATAGTCAAGATAATTGTGGGAATCAGTAGGTTTATAAAAGATGTTCATGGATAATTTGTCTCCAGAGATCACAGAGATCGAGAAAGGGGAGGGAGGTGTCAGAGGTGGATCAGGTGAATTTAAGAGCAGGGTGGAAGTTAGAGACAAAGTTGATGAAATTAATGAGCTCAGACAACAAACAACAGGAATTCTGCAGATGCTGGAAATTCAAGCAACACACATAAAAGTTGCTGGTGAACGCAGCAGGCCAGGCAGCATCTCTAGGAAGAGGTGCAGTCGACGTTTCAGGCCGAGACCCTTCGTCAGGACTAACTGAACCTGACGAAGGGTCTCGGCCTGAAACGTCGACTGCAGCTCTTCCTAGAGATGCTGCCTGGCCTGCTGCGTTCACCAGCAACTTTTATGTGTGTTGATGAGCTCAGCATGGGTGCATGAAACAGCACCAATTCATTTGTCAATGTAGTGAAGGAAGAGTTGGGGAGTATTACAGGGGAATGCTTCAAATATGGACTGTACTATGTTGCCAATGAAGAGGCAGGCCCTAACTGGCACATGTGGGTGCCTATGGCTATCCCTTGAGTTTGGAGAAAGCAGCAAGAAAAAATTGTTGACGTTGAGGACCAGTTCTGCCAGATGGAAGCAGGGTGTGAGAATTGTTTGGTTCTGGTGTCAAGAAAGAAGTGGAGAGCTTTGAGGCCTTCTTGATTGGGAATAGAGTGCATTGGCATTCAGATTAAAGTTAATAGCTTTGACAGTTTCTACAGATAAGACATTTCCATTACGTGTTTGCTTAACACCTGCCTAACAAATAATTATTGTACATATTGATTTGATTCGGCTACATTTTCACTTCATTATGGCAATATAATTGTATAGCTCACAAAACTGTATTATGAAAAATCTTCTGTTTATTAATCAAGTCCGTTAATGAATGCACAGTTGGAATGATATATAAAGATAATTTAAAATTAAAAATTCACGTTTAATTGCTTTCATTAACTGTTCAAATATTCTCAGCCACACTGATTCATTGTAGTTTTCCTGTGCTATGTTTTCAATTGGAGCAGGGAATTCCAGTGTGAGTCTTCAGTGTGCCACTGAGGAAATGCTACACAGTCAGTAGTAACATCTTGTAGATGAGCTGGATCCTCTCTGCTCTCTCAAGACACAAAGGATTTCAAGATGCAATTTTAAAAAGTGCAGGGAAGTGATTCCAAGTGCCGTGGCCAACATTAATTCCTCAAACAAGCTCACTTATCTCAGAGTATTACATGACATCGTTATCTGGTATAAAGTAATGACAATTTAACGGTATAAAGTAATGACAATTTAACTATATTTACGTTCTGTGTATTGTCGGAACTTACATGTCAATGACGTTGTTGTAATCAAGCCTTCATTATACGTTTACCTGGTACTTGTGTTTATGCCAATAAACTCATTGAATGTGAAACTTGACTTGTTTACTTGGCCACTGCTCACTTTAGCTTAGAACAAGAGCTGTACCTTACAACTGCTTTTAAGACCATTAGACTGACAGTGCTGTGCAAAAGTCTTAAGCACATATATATATAGTTCGAGTTCCCAAGACCTTTGCACAGCACTGTATATTATGATTTCCAGCTACCAAATAACACTTAATACTACTGAGCTAATACAAAGGTAAGTACTCTTATTTCTGTTTCCCAGCTACCATTCTATTTTAACCAATATACAGTACTGTGCAACAGTCATAGGAGCAGAATTAGGATTCTTTGAAAGGAATATATAAGATTCTAAGTTAATGCAAGCTTTTATCCTTAAAAGAAGATAAAAGGAACATAAATGGGATGCAGGGAACTCTGTGATGTCATTAAGCCACTCGTGCTTACCACTAATTTACTGACAACCTTTTGTGGATTTCTTGATGGTGACTTGCTGAAATAAAAACTGAATCTTGACCAGAGCAAGTGTCACTCACAAACTAGTTACAAAATATAGTGAAGAGCAAAGTAGTGCTCAGAGACTTTAATGGCTGTAATGTTATGAAAACATTCAAAACACTTTTAAAAAGTCAATTAAACAAATGCTGAAAATCAGAAAATTAAGAAAGTAAGTGAAATAATTCTAGGTAATTAAAACACTTAAGCAAATTGTAACTTGCCCTACACTCTTGTCGAGTTATTGCTATTAAGTAAGAGTCATACAGCACAGATATAGGGCCTTTGATCCACAAAATCAATACTGACATCAAGTGTTCATCAACATTGATCCTACTGGTCTGTGGCTTACTCTGCTTGGCAATTCAAGTGCTCATCTAGATACATCTTAAATGTTGTGCAAGTACCTGTGTCAGCACCCACTCAGTCAAATTTCAACTACCGTCTGGTTAAAAAAAATTCTTCGATCGATCCCTTCTGAATCTCTTACCCCTATTCTTGACCGAAGTTCTTGAGTTTCAGACACCTGTGCTATAGGGAAAACTTACCTACTATCAACCCTTAATAACTTACTAGATACCTTTCAGGTCACCCCTCAACGTCTGCTGCTTCAAGGAATTTCAATCAAAACTATGCAGTCCTTAAATACATGGCACCTTGTGAAACACCTCAGCTGTCAGGGTTCCAGTTACAATAACACCACCAGAGCATTGTAATATTCCATTGAACCAAAAGATAGACTGGCAGAGCAGCAGTAATGTATCTGCAGCCTGCAAAATCACCTGACATTATTCAAAATGTGTACAAAACTGAGAGAAACAACATGGATCTTGGAATCATCTGAACCACTGTGGATTCCAAGGACAATATCAACCTTGAAACAGCAAAAAATCAACATCTGCATATCAGTGAATGATAAATTGTAGCTGATTGAAACACACTTACAACCTAAGCATGCGTAGACACACAACCCCCATGCAAACGCACACACTCTATACAACCTGTGCACATACACAACCCATGCACACACAGACTCACCTAGACACACAACTCACTCAAACACACACAGACACACACACACACACACACACACAAAACACAGACCTACAAGCACACTATCCACATGCACACACCCCAAACCCCAGCACTCACCATTTCATACACATGCATTCACTTTTCACATGGCCTGTGAACCTGAAATTTAGATGACAAAATTCTTAAAAGTTAATGTTAAGGATCAACATATTGATCAGTGTGCAATATTTCAAGGGAATGGGGCACAAGGTGAGATGGGATTATCAAACCATCTAAGCAGTATCAGCTGGTTTTAAGTTAAAGCAAAACCACATATGCACCACCAGAAAAAATAATGTTTGCTGGTTTTATTCAAAGGAACCAATTGTCCCTAAGTTTTAGCCAATGGTTATCCATAAACAGCTAACAATAGATGCTCTTTAATTTTATAACTACCGAACCATTATGCGTGCAGACAACCTGCTATATTTTCCACATAGTATTAAACTGCTTCATTGGCTGCTGGGCACTTGAGACTTGCAGAGATTATCGCAGACACATATAAAGGCAAGTTCAATTTAATCCTCAAATGTGCAATTCACTTCAATTGTATGTCCTCCTGTCTAAAGATCCTAACTGAAACATTTAAATACTGATGATTAAAAACAAAGCTTTATGTAGGACTTTTTACTAACTCAAAACATTCCAAAGTATTTTGTAGACAATAGAGCAGCCTTTCAAGTGTTGGCAAGTGGGGAATATGGAAGCCAATTTGTACAGAATAAACTGTCAGCATGTCTGGCAAGGTGGTAATAATTGCACTGAACATCAAGTGTAGTTGGTTAAACTCTCCCACTGGAGGAGATCATTTCCTGGCAATTTGATTATGCAAGCGTTACTTGACATTATCAGCCCATGTGCATTTTTTTCCTGGAGATATGGACTGCTTCATTTGCTGAGGAGTTTTGAATATAGAGTTGAACATGATGTGAACATCAGCAATTGTTCCACCTTCTGACTGTATTATAGAAAATGGAACAAAACCCAAATTTGGCATCTACAAGTAGGTTATTGGTGAATACTTGTTGCTTAATAACTGCTTCCTGATTATTGAGAGTTCATTGATTCGACGGTCGTTAGCCAGGTAGCCAGCTTTGTGCATCCAGGAAGTACCTGTGCAATGTTCTACATTGCTGTTTATGTACTTGTACTGTAAATTTGCTCGAACAGCTTGACTAGAAGTGAACGTAGTTTGGGGTCACAGGTCTTCAGTTCGAGATCTTTTTTTTCTCCAGTCCTGCTGAAGGGTCTCGGCTCGAAACATCGACCGTACTCTTTTGCAAAGGTGCTGAATTGAATTGACTTTATTTCTTACATCCTTCACATACATGAGGAATGAAAATCTTTATGTTAAGTCTCCATCTAAATGTGCAATGTGCAATTATAGTCATTTATAATAATTTATAATAAATAGAGCAGACAGTGTAATATAGAGTACACTCAAATCAACATGTGTTCATCAGTCTGATGGACTGGTGGAAGAAGCTGTCCCGGAGCCTGTTGGACCTGGATTTTATGCTGCGGTACTGCTTTCCAGATGGCAGCAGCTGGAATAGATTGTGGTCGGGATGACTTGGGTCCCCAGTGATCCTACAGGCTCTTTTTACACACCTGTCCTTTAACTGCCCTAAGTCATGGAAAGTTCACAACTACAGATACGCTGGGCTGTCCACACCAGTCTCTGCAGAGTCCTGCGATTAAGGGAGGTACAGTTTCCATACCAGGCAATGATGCAGCCAGCCAGGATGCTGCCTGGCCTGGTGACTTCCTCCAGTATTTCGTGTGCATTACTTGGATTTCCAGCATCCGCAGATTTTCTCCTGTTTGTGATTGGATTGCCTGACAACAAGTATGGATGCCTTGCAAAATTCCTCCTGATACTTTCTAGGAATACAGCTTCTCAAGGAAAATAATCTGCTGTTCAACCAGATTTCCACAGTATGTCGTATGCTCCAGTTACTATATTTCAGGAAACAATGGTTATGGACATTTGGGGTTTTTGCATACTTTTGGGCTAGGCTTAGATAGTACTATTACATTGAAGAAGTTAGGGAGTGGTACCTGAAATTTGTCTGTGCATATTGTTTGTTTGAGGGCCGATTACAACAAGGCTGGGTAAACTTTCCAGCAGAGATATTTGCCAGCCTTTCTCAGAATATGATTATGATATTTTCATCTGGGCAAGCATAGTTGGGTCCACAATTCTGCCGGTGCTAGAAATCTAAAGTAATACACACAAAGTGCTGGAGAAACTTCAGGCCAGACAGCTTCTATGGAGGGAAATGAATAGGTGATGCTTCTGCTGTGAGACCTGAAGAAGGGTCTTGGCCCAAAATGGTCATTTCCTTCCAGACTTGCCACTGGACCTGTTGTGTTCCTTCAGCGTTTTGAGGTGAGGCAGTTGGCTCCTGTATTTTGTTTTGAAAATCAGTGCTAACTGACTGATATAGTTTAAATTCGATGAATAATAATTTTAAAATAAAGTCAGATTATGAATTCAGATAATTTTAGTATTATAACTCACTTTTTTCTTCATGCATGGAATTTGCACACCATTAAGAAGGACAGCATTTGTTATACATTCCCAAATGTTCTTTGAAGGAGGGAGTGCCTTTTTGATTTACTACAGACTCGTGGCGAAGGTGCTCACCACACCTCAGGGAGTGCCATAATTATAATCCAATCATTATAGGCTTCCAAGTTTAAGATGGAGTGTGACTTAAAAGAAAACAATTAGCTGGTGATGTTTTTTCTTTTTTGGTGATGAAATCTTTAGGTCAGAAGGTACTGTTGAAGAAACCTGTGGATAGTAAATATGGTAACAAGAGAGTATTGATGGTGGAGCAAGCAAAAGTGATGGATGGGATATCATTCAAGTAAGTTTTTCAGTCTGTAGTGACATCATAGTCAAAGTCAAGCTTGGTGTCCTGGACCTGTATGCACAGATACAATGAAAGACTAAATTGAAGTAGCATCACGGGCATATAGCATCAACTATGCAATATTCATAAGGAAAACATAAATTATACAAATTATACAACACTAAAAATTAGAATAAACAAAAAACAGTCTACTGCAGTGCAAAGTGACCTAAGTCACCATTGTGTTGCTATACTGAGGTAGTGATGAGGGTTGTGTGGGTTGGTTGAAGCAGAGTAGCTTTTTTTTAAACCTGGTGCTTGGCTTCTGTACCTCCTCCTGCCTGGCCTAGGACACAGTCCAGCATAATTCCAGAAGAGGCCGGCCGGAAATGGGACGCCAGCCTTCAACTACCACAGATGTCTTCCTTACGGTTTGGTATTATTGTAGTCAGCAGAGAATTTTTCACATGGTTCATATTTAGTTCAATGCTGATGCTTTTGTTATTTACTTTTAGAGTTCTCATGTAGATGCAAGTCTTATCTCAGTTTCGTTTATATATAGATTAAGCTCAACAATCAAAATGTCTAGATATCACTCCTTGGCTGAAAGTGCTAAATAGACAACACTGTACACACTGCACTCTGTCTCCGATGAATGTTACAGAAATGATTTCAAAAGTGGAGCCCAACATTTTGCCTCCGCCAGGGATGAATTTCCACATCCTTCTTCACTCTTGTTACTTCTATCTAATTAAAAAGCTGGTTTAAAAACCTGATAAATTCATTATGTCCATGAGATAACTTGTATGTACTATATCTTATCTAAAATGATCTGTTGACTGAAGAACCATATTGACTACGTGTACAGTTTCATTCATTTGTTCAATTTTCATCAGATATAGCCACTATCATACTGTCTGTAAATCAATAAAAGGCCCAAATAAACCATAGTACTGAGTCAGCAGGAAACAATTCTGAACAATTTAACACAGATGCAAGCTAAACATTGAAGCAAATCAAACACTATATGTTAGGGTCAGTGATGATCAAATTCTACAAAACTCAACAGTCACTCAGCTGAGTTATCCTGTGGTTGTCTTTTATGGACAGTATCATGAACAGATTAGTTATCTGTTGGTTTTATTTTAGACTACTTACTGCCAATGACACATAGCTTCAGTACTTGTGAAATCCCATCTTGTTGCAAGAGCATATCATCCAATTCTACATGCCCATCCCATCAGGTTATCACTGAAAAGATTTTTGTTTATATTCTTCGATATCTTTACAAATCAATATTTTCCACCTTCATCTTAATGGCTTCTCCTAATCCAGCATTCATTGCCATGTAGCAGAAAGAAGTTAAAATTTCTTCTGTAAGACAAGCTAATCATTCCCAAATTCACTTCTTAATGACTTAGCTGATTCTAACACTTTGTTCTTGGCTTTTGATTTTTTTTTCAGATTTGGGAATATATAATGAGATAGCTTGGGATCACCATAATTTCTGACTCTGAATTTATGTGCTACTGGTAAGCAGTTTTTGTCTTACACATGTTCATCACAGGTATGTACATAACAGTAAACATTCTTACATACCATTAATATAATGAGACTATAATGCGTGCAGAGTAACAAAAACAGTATAGCAGCATCAGAGAATACCTGAATCAGCTGCTGAGCAACAACAAACAACGAAAGGCTTTCAGTCTCCATCTATAATGTCATGTTTTGATTAAAAGGTTACAGTGCATTGTATTTGAATTTTACTTCTTTTTGGTTTAATGTAAGATATAAATAGAATCAGCATTGTAGACTTGTTCTGGTGTTAGTTTTTCATCAGCAACAATCTTAGCAAATTCCTCAGTGAATCTCTCAGCTGTTTCATGATCAGCAGACGCTTAAAAAATTTAATGCTGTGCCTTTTTCTTAAATTTCTACAAGCAGCCTGATGAATATTCACAATTATCTTCAATTTTCAGTTCATCATGATAGATCTTTGCTTATTTCATGATCAGCACACTGTTAAGCAGCATATGTTCACTCCCATGCAGACAAATTGACTCTTTCAATACATGAACAAGATCTTCACTTTTCGCTTTATGCAGTTTTTTTATTTTTCATTAACTTTTGTTCATTACATATGTGAGAATACTTCTTAGAGCCGTCTATAATTTACAGAAACCTGCACATCATTTGGGAACCTTCACAGCACCATGCAAAATTTTCCATTTGTGACATCATGTGATTACTCTAAATATTTTTGGATTTTGGAATTTTGGGTAAGGGGTACCCAACCTGTATAATATTGCCTCCAAACTCTCAAAGCCACAGAAGTATCTCTCACTTTCAGCATTCCCTCCCTGTTATATTGTTAACAATTATGGTGAGTTATAACCCAGGTTTTCTCCTTGATTTCTCTCATTTTTCTGTTGCTTTCTTTAGCCTTGTATTACAGTGACTCTTTCTTCAAATGAATGTATAATTCAAAGGCTAGCTAGTACATCAAATGTTGTGTTTATACATCTTCAAGAAATATATGCACCATGTGGTATGAATCTGATGCAGTGTTGAATCAACCATGAAAACTAGTTGGATATTGTTCACCTTCAATAAAAGACAAACTTGTTACTTGCCTTGCACAGTAGTGCTCATGAAGAACCTACAGTGTTACAAGGGTAGTGATTTTAGGATATTGCACCTCGGGATGGAATAAAGGAGTGATTGTAATGTGCAGGAGAAGAGCCTGGAGTTGTCTAAGTAAAGAGATAACAATGGTGGTTGTGTGAGCTGATCCCCACCATGAAAATAATGTTCAGCAATGGGAGAACAGAACCAGCTTCATCACAAGAACAATGCTTCCCACTATCGAGGACACCTTCAAGAGATGGTGCCCTGAGAAGGCAGCATCCATCACGAAAGACCCTCACCATAGGAAACGTATGCTTGTCTCATTACTACCATTCAGCAGGAGGTACAGGAGCCTTACGTCCCAAGCTCAATGATTCAGAAGCAGCTTCTCGCCCTTTTCCATCAGTTTTCTGCTTGTCTGTGAACCCATGAATGCTACTTCATTTTTCCTTTCTTTTGCACTATTTACTTTGTAATTTATAGCAACTGTATATCTTCACTCTATACTGAGCTGCAAAACAGCAAATTTCATGCCAGATGAGGTAGTGAGAACAACCCGAATTCTGATTCATGAGAAGTGTGTGTCTGGAGTGTGGGTGTTAGCCACGTGAAAGAGAGAAGTAACAACAGAGCTGCCTTCTTTGTCCACGGTATCACGTCAGTGGTCCCAGAATGTCTTTGGCATGAACTCCTAAGCCTGAAAGACAGTAAAGACTGGCTGACAATAGTGAAAACAGGTAAGGATAAGGGTGTTCCACAGATCAGGCAGCCACAAACACCACGGCAGACTCGAAAATTATTTTCAAACACGAGAAAATCTGCAGATGCTGGAAATCCAAAGCAACACACAAAAAAAAAATGCTGGAAGAGCTCAGCAAGGCAGCCAGAGTCTATGGAAGAGAGCATACAGTCGATGTTTCGGGCCAAGACTCTTCATCAAAACTGCATTTCCCATCTTTTTCCCAGTCCCATTGAAGGGTCTCTATCCGAAACGTCGACTGTTTACTCTTTCCCGTAGATGCTGCCTGGCATGATGAATCCCTCCAGCATTTTGTGTGTGTTGCCTCAAAAAATATTTATATCTTAGTAGCAGTGATGCAGATCTGCTGCTCACAGTGATCAGGAGCTCACTGTTAAGACCACTGGTCTACCTCTGAGGACAGTGGCTGGTATGGATATGGAGTGCATATTGATGGATCACAGCACATGGGAGCATTTGATCAAGTGTGATGCTACTCCATCGTACGCCGAGGATGTGCATCAAAACAGACTTACAGCTTATTGCTACAAAATTTTGTAGTACATGCAGGCCAAGACTACACATTAGAAGATCTTCCTTTGTTCCCTTATCTCCACTGGGATGCACAAAGGAAATTAGACAAGCCTGAATCCATATCATAGGGGTGTGAGATGGGCAGGAATGAAACAAACTTGCATTACTTACCAGTCGTATAGCAAATATAGCATCATATTTTCCACATTATACAGTAATTGTGGATAAATGCAAGAACCATTGCTGCCAAAGATTGGGACAATAGATCAGTTATGGTGTCACCACAAAGGATCGGGCAAAAAGATATTGAGGGGAGGTTGGGACGAGTGTTAGCGAACTATTAGAGGTTCATTCCAGTGGCTTAGTTCCTGCCAAGCCAGAAGGTCTCACAAGACTAGTATCAACATAAATAAATGCATTGTCCATGGGGCATGGACTCTCATCAGGTTAAAACACAGAGGTGTTGCCTACCTTTAAGTCACATGATGCAAATGCATCAGTTAGTTCTACCAAACAATAGCACATCAGAGGCACACAGGATCAGGAGGGAGAGTAACAAGCTCCGTAGAGCTCACACTAAGTCCACAATTTTCCTTTCTGATTCTGTACAGAAATTGGAATACATATTGTACAAATATATTGTGTGTAGCCTGGGGAGAAATACACACTCAGGTCAACAAATACTTGTCGGGTGTTAATTCCTTTATCTGTTTTAGATGTTTAAGTGCCAGAAGAGGGTCGCAAGACAAAACAAACGAATTTACAGCCAGTTCTTGCCGTTGCAATCTCAGTTTAACTTTCGATTCACACCCTTGTGTATGGACAGGATTGAGCCTGCAGCATAAAAAATACCAGAACTAATACGGTAGTGACAATCCTGAAGGAACACAATACAAACAACATTAGAATCCCACCCACCCTGCATCTTACACATAATAGTGAAAAATGTAAGCAAATACATCTCATCTAAGACGTACACACGTGCTGAACTTCCGAACAGAGACTAAACATTCATGTTACGCGGTTACATGCACCATCAGTCCTAATACAATAAAGTTAGATGGAAGGTAGACTTTGGCACAACTTTTACAAGGTATTGCCTGGTAGTTAAATTACAGGAAGACTAACCTACTTGGATGGTGAGGAACTTTGCATAAGCCAGTCGATCCAGCGTCAATGCCTTTACTCGTGAAAATCTAAAGCATCCACATGCAAAACATGTCAAATTACCGATATTCTCGATTCACCAACAAGCATAAACGAATTCACATGGATGTCGTCAATTAATGCTCACCTTTCCTCACCATGCCCAGTCTCGGGGAGGAACTCAATTCCAACGCCCCACCAGCATCTTCAGCAGAAAACACAATAGTCTCCCCACTATCCTGCACATGCGTAATGACATCACCGTCTCCCTTAAAGGCACAGATAACTATTCTAGCATTACCCGGCTGGATGCCTAAGTACACTTTTAACGATACTGAATAAGATCCGACGGTCACCCGGTTAGGTGATTTAATTTAAGGTGATTTAATTTCTGGGCTACTATTTAATAACTAGAATAAATATTTTATTTAGAGATACAGTGTGGAATTGGCCCTTCCAGCCCTTCAAGCCACACCGACAAACAACCCTTGATTTACCCCTGATTTAACCCTAGCCTAATCACGGGACAATTTACAATTACCAATTAACCTACTAACTGGCACATCTTGGAACTGTGGATGGAAATCGGAGGACCCAGAGAAAACTCATGCATTCCACGGGGAGGAGATGACGTCAGTGTTGAACTTCAAACTCTGATATCGCAAGCTGTAATATTAAATACAAATAACAGTACAAGAACAAATAATGGGCTAAAAGCAGGGAAACGGGATAAGAGTCAAAGAGGTCATATTATGGTTGGCTCTTGCAAAGGCACAACAAGCAGAAACAGCTCTTCCAGGCGTCAAGAATGCACAAAGAACCAATGAAAGGGCAAAAGCACATATTTTGCCTTGTACCCTTGTAACTTTTTCTGCTTTTTTCTTTTAATCTTCCCAAAAGTATCAAGTTCCATCACTGTTATCATAAAAATAACAGGAGTGAGTGATTCAGTCTCTCGGATCTTCTCCCATTATTCATTAAGGTAATCACCAATTCTTAACCCGTAAATCTACTTTCAGATTGTAATTAGAGATTTGAATATAACTTTTCCAGATATGTATTAGTTTTCTGGAGAAAATTCTACATTGGACTTTGTCGCTGCTTAATAAATTCTGCTGGAACCATGCAGAAATCATTATAAAATGGGTAGGGGTAAGAAAGCAAATATTAATACTCCATAACCTTGGGGACTGCAAGTGGAGGTTTCAATATCAGATAAAATATTCCCAGTGACTCCGATTCAAAACTAAAACTGAATTCAAGAACAAGTGGGCAACCAAATCAAAGATATATTGTGCAGCTGTTAGTGTGAAATGCTGTGCAAGTTCAAGTGATAGATGCAAAAACTAAATGATTTTCTTTATTCTATTTCTCAACACTGGCAACGTTAACCTTAATTTCTGATTGTTTAGTAATCACTAAAACTAAAAGTGATGGCTTTGCATCACTGGACTGTAAGATTAATTTTCTACGAACACAAAACTACCTTCTTGCTGTATCTTTGTAGCTCAAACCATACTGAGAATTTTAATGCACAAATTTCAAAAGATATTACTGAGTCTCCAGCATGTACTACTACCTACCAAAACAGCATCAAGAATTAGTCTTTATTTAATTTTTGTTTTCCATTGGCAGTCATCAGACCACTGCTGGGGAACAACATTTGCCATATAATGCACTTGATTTCAGACAGACAGCTAGCAACACAAATAACTGCTTTTCAATTCAACCAGCAGAATGGCAAGTAAATTCTTATCAATCAGTAAAACTTGCACACCACAGGGAGTCAGTGAATAGGACTTTCTTAAGTGCACATAAGGAGCACTACATCCAATACTGCACAGCACTTTGAGAGGGTAGAGAGACTGCTATTCTATGATTACACACTGCAGAAACAATGTCAGAGCAGCATCAGTCATTGTTAAAAATATCTGGCTACCTATCCACTTCAATTCGTGTTCATCAGAAAACTGCAGCAAATGGCTGTCAACCTTTTATCTCAACTGTTAAATAAGATTGCAGACTGAATATGGCACACTGTGCTTAATGTTTATTACTAAAAAAGGAAACTTAAAGGAACATACAATCCTTCCTGTGAAAGGCAATTTCAGCCGAAGAGAGGAGTCCAAACTTGTTTTGCTTATCCTATCAATGGATTTGGAAGATTTTCCAGTTGCTACACAGGTGATATCTCTCCATTGCTTTCAATGTATCTGCTGAAGGTGGTTCATGATTCAGAAACATATAGGGCAGATGGGATCACTAATGCCCAGCAGATCCCTGAATTTTACCCTGGGATTGAGCTTGATCTTGAACTTAAAAACATATTTTTTTTCCTCAAGTGACAACACTGAAGGCAATGATGAATTACATCATCAATGTTGAGTTGTTGAGAGATAACTCTGATGATATGAAATGCAGTGCATGTTTTCTGAGGTCTTGTGGTGGACCTTTACAGTTGGTTATGCTGTTGTGCACTGTGGGCAGTTTAACACTTAATGTGTGTTAAATGTAAGCCCACCCTTTCACATAGTTCAGCAACTAGTCAAGGATGACTTGGAGCTTGGCTTCCAAATGGGTACATTCACAAGTGTTAATTGCATGCAGCAGCTCAGCTGAGCTGGGATGACTTTGATTCTGGAGTGGAGGTGACCGATGTTGAATAGTTTCCTATTTGTTCTGTGGATTAGTTCTACTCTAGCAGGAAGCTTGTTGGAAAGCAAGGTGAAGTGGCAAAAATTGGGAAATGTCTTGGAGCAGTAATACTGATTTACTTGATATATAGTAAGTGTGCTTTGGTATTTTCAATCATCCATATATGCTACGGCATATCAGTCGAACATTATTTTTCACTCTCCAACATGCCATGGTCAGATTCCCCTCCTTGCCTGTAGACTTTGTTTACTTCCATGTTGGTAGCATCTACTTAATAGATGAGAAAAGATGAGGCTTTTGCAAAACTACAGCCTACATTTCCATCAAAGTCACATTTTTCTGTCCCTCGCCATTACCATTATCTCAGTCAATATCTGACTTACCACCAATTGTATCAAAATATCCAGCTTTTTTCTTCCTTTCTCTCTCTCTCTCTCTCTCTAATGGCACATAATGTCTGCACTTTAAGGTCTAGCTCAACATTTAGGCTGAAATTCTTCAAGATTTACCCATATTCACAATTGTAGTTGCTGGGCTCCACAAAGTCATATACGCACAACAAAAAATGTAAAATTTCCTGCTTAATACATTCATTTCATTGAATTTTTTTATTCATTTGATATTTCAATTGTTTATAACTAAGTTAGTTTACCTTCTAGAAGACCCTGAGCTTTGGTGATATGATATCTGAAGTCAATTAATTTCACTTTTTAGCTAAAGCCTAGCAATTATTTTAAATACTCTACATCATGTAATTGCAGGGAATAATTGCCAGTAATAATTTTACTGCCAAGGCATCCTATAGCGGCTTTTTGATGCTTGTTATTCAATAACTACATTAAGTGTTCCAGTGTAATTTAAAAAAATCTATTGTATAATAAGGCAGCTTACACCGATTATCAATTTTACAAAAGGCTATAGTACATACAGTGATATTCACTTGAAGAATATGTAGGCACTCGGTTGTGATGCCATTCATGTAGCGCATCAGCATCTACCATTCTAAATCAAGTTACTTCATTTTTGATGATTCTTCTCATTTCTGCTCCTTATTTGAATTGAATTGAATTGAAATGAATTGAATGATCTTTATCGTCATTATACTTAGGTACTATGAAACTCTGTTTGGCTTCCTCTCAGGCAATTAAATAAAGCGGTAGATAAAAACAAGACAGTAATGGAAAAACAGTTTCTAAACTGATTTCAATCAGTCAAAGAATTTATTGTCATTAATTTCCCCACTATTTAACTCGATTGCAATTTAGTGCCTTTTCCCCAGCCCTCTCTTTCTATGATATAGGATCCAGATCCTTAATGGTTAGTAATTGTATGAAAAATGGGACCAAGATAATGACTTGACAATTTAATCACCCAGCTAACTTTCTTCAGAGTACAGATGATAATCAACTCAAAATGATTCAGCTACTTTCTTTCTGTTCACAAGAAGCTACCCTACCAAAATCCTCCAATGAAACATCATTGACATGAAACGTTATTTTTTTCTCTTTTACTCCAGATGCTGCCTGACCTGCTGTGTATTCCCAGTAGTTTTTGTTTTATTTAAGAGCTCTCTCATTGTTGCGCTTCCTCAGAAACTTGCACTAGAATTGTTGAGTTTTGGGAGGATAAGTTGGATGGCTCTCAGTAATTGACACGGACATTAAGTGATTGACCCATATCCATTGCTTCCGATGCAGGCAGTATTCTCACTCCACTGCCTCTCTTCATTTACAGATCACAGGGACAACCCTGCTTTTCATTCCTTTAGCAGGCAATCAGGACCACTGAGAACAAAGCTATATTGCTTGACTCCACAAGGTATGCAAACATTGCACGTTACAGAACACAAGATCCTCAGACTAAGCATCATTCTAGCGGTAATGAGGCAGCCTACAGAGGAGGGTGGTGCCAGGATAACAACCTCTCTCTCAAAGTCCAAAAAACAAAAGAGCTGATTGTGGATTACAAGAAGAATGGAGACAGGTTTGGCCCAATCAAGGTCAATGGGTCTGCAGTTGAGAGGGTGAGTAGGTTCAGTTCCCTCGGTATACACATCACTGATGATCTCACCTGGACTGTACATACAGGCTTTGCGCCAAAAAAAGCACAACAGCATCTCTCGCATCTCAAGTGACTTAAGAGGTTCAGCATAGGCCCCCAAATCCTCAAGACCTTCTACAGGGGCATCATTGAGAGCATCTTGACTGGCTGCATCACCGCCAGGTACAGGAACTGCACCAACATTGATCACTGGGCACTTTAGAGAGTGGTACGGATAGCACAGTGCATCTGATGTGAACTTCCCTCCACTGAGGATATTTATAGCAGCAGGTGCAGAAAGAGGGCTTGGAAGATCATCAGGGACACCAGTCACCCCAATCATAAACTGCTTCAGCTGCTTCCGTCTGGCAAACACTACCACAGCATTAAAGCCAGGACCAACAGGCTACGCTTCAGCTTCTTTCTACAACCCATTAGACTTTTAAATTCACAAGTCTGTACGTTGCAATGGAGTCATAATGCAAAGATTTTTACTCCCTCACATTGTGGAATGGATGTAAGATTTTAAATAAATTCTAATTTCTAAACGGATTAGTGATAGAAGAATTTCTAGATGATGAAAAACTAGTGTGTATAAATAATGGAGAAGGTACGAGATATAATATATCCCAAAACACAGAAACTGCAATAGACTTAGCATTTGTAAGTAGAGAATTAGCAGGAATCAGTACTTGGAACGTATTAAAACAAACTACGGTGGGAAGTGATCACAATCCCTTACTCACAAGGATTCAGATTAAAATAGAACAAAATATAGGATCTAGTGTGTCAAAGTGGAAACTAAATAAGGCAGGGTGGGAGATATTTCAAAAAATAAGTGAAGTAAGATGCACAAAGATTTTAGATGAAAATATATCAGATATAGAAGAAGTGAATGATAAATCCGTCACAGCAATTACAAATTCGGCAGAAGAAACAATTCCGAAAAGTAAAGGTACAGGAAAGAGGAAAAATGTTCCATGGTGGAATTGTGAATGTAGTAGAAGTATAAAAGCAAGAAATAAAGCATTTAAGATATTAAAAAGACAACATTCGGTAGAAACATTAATATAAAAGAGCACAAGCAGAACTTCAGAAAATAATCAGACAGGCAAAGCGAGCATTTTGGAGACAGTATTGTAACAAAATTGGAAGAGAAACTCAACTGTCCAAAATATAGGGCATGATAAGGAAAATGAATGGTATAAGTAGTAAAGAGATTCCTGTGCTAAAAAGTAAAGGACAAAATGGCAATCAACAATGTAGAAAAAGCAGCAATATTGGCAAAAACTTCTGTAAATATACATAGCTTGGAGAATTTGACGGTTGAGGCTAGACAGCAAAGGGAGGAGAGGCTTAAGCAAAATTCAGGAATTACGGACAAAAGAGCAACATCAGAAGAATTGCTGGATACACCTATTAGCATAACAGAAATAGAAAGAGCCATTATGAATGGGCGGCCAACTTCTCCTGGGAAGGATCAAGTATGGGGTATAATGCTGAAGCATTTATCAAGAAGTGCACTTCTAGCTCTGCAGAGACTGTTTAATAAAATATGGGAAATAGTTAAAATAGCAACTGCGTGGAAACATTCTGTTATTGTTCCAGTATTAAAACCTGGTAAAGATTCATCAGACCCAACAAATTATAGACCAATTGCATTAACTTCACAGCTAGGTAAACTTATGGAGTGAATAATAACTGACAGGCTTACATACTTTCTGGAAAAAAGAAATCTTATTTCTCCCTACCAAAGCGGTTTTCGTAAAGGAAGAACTACAGTAGATTCAATACTTAGCTTGGAATCTGAAATTGGGAAGGCTCAAACAAATAAAGAAATGGTCCTGGTGGTATTTTTTGACATAGAAAAGGCATATGATGTGCATTGGAAAGAGAGAGTGTTCATTAAATTTAAAGAACTAGGGGTGGAAGAAAAATTATATAATTGGGTTCTAGACTTTCCTTTTGAACATAGAACATAGAATAGTACAGCACTTTACAGGCCCTTCAGCCCACAATGTTGTGCCGACCCTCAAACCCTACCTCCCATATAACCTCCCACCTTAAATTCCTCCATATACCTGTCTAGTAGTCTCTTAAACTTCACGAGTGCATCTGCCTGCACCACTGACTCAGGCAATGCATTCTACGCACCAACCGCTCTCTGAGTAAAATACCTTCCTCTATTATCTCCCTTGAACTTCACACCCCTTACCTTAAAGCCATGTCCTCTTGCATTGAGCAGTGGTGCCCTGGGGAAAAGGCGCTGGCTATCCACTCTATCTATTCCTCTTAGTATCTTGTACACCTCTATCATGTCTCCTCTCATCCTCCTTCTCTCCAAAGAGTAAAGCCCTAGCTCCCTTAACCTCTGATCATAATGCATACTCTCTAAACCAGGCAGCATCCTGGTAAATCTCCTCTGTACCCTTTCCAATGCTTCCACATCCTTCCTATAGTGAGGCGACCAGAAATGGACACAGTACTCCAAGTGTGGCCTAACCAGAGTTTTATAGAGCTGCATCATTACATCGCAACTCTTAAACTCTATCCCTTGACTTTGGTCAAACAATTCAAGTCAAGGTGGAAACAGAGTACTCCAGGATACACTTGGTTGAAAATGGAACACCACAAGGTAGTGTCTGCAGTCCATTACTATTTTTCATAGTGATAAATGACATATTTGCGCAAATTGAACATAGTTTGGGGAAATCCTTATATGCAGATGACAGGGCTTTATGGGTGAGGGGAAGAAATTTAATTTATATACAAAGAAAAATGCAAGATGCAATAAATAAATTGGAGGAGTGGGCAAATAAATGGGGTTTCAAATTGTCTTCAAGTAAGTCGCAACTGATATGTTTCTCAAGAAGTCACAAACCAGTTTCCGTGAAATTGCATGAATAAAAATTAGAGCAGGGTAATTCGGTTCCCTGGTTTGTTATTTGATGAGAAACTTACATGGAAAAAGCAAATTGAGAAAATTACAAACAAATGTAAAAAATAAATAACTTACTGAGGGGTCTTACCGGACAGGACTGGGGTGCGAGCAGGATATCGCTATTAAACATTTATCAAGCTCTAATGAGGGCTAAATTGGATTATGGAAGTGTAGCATACATGTCAGCTGCAGAAAGTAATTTAAAGATGCTGGATGTTGAGTAAACTCAGGCCCTCAGGATATGTAGTGGTGCATTCAGAACATCACCTATATCAGCTCTTAAAGTCCAAATGGGGGAAATGCCATTAAGACGTAGAAGAATAAAGCTAATGCTAAATTACTGGGTTAACCTCATGGGACATAACTACCCACATCAAGCTAAAGCTATATTGAAAGACTGCTGGGAACATAATAAGTCAAGTTATAATACCTTTGGATGAATCGGGGATGCAGGAGCACAAAAATACGGTCTACACGAAATGGAATATAGCCCTACAGTTCCAATATCTGATGTAGCTCCATGGCTCTTTACAATGCATACAGTAGATATAAACCTGCAATAACTTTTAAAAAAGAAGTCTAACTATGGAATCAAATTGATAGTACAATAATATATAGACCTGCATTTTAGAAATGAACTTGTAATATTTACCGATGGATCAAAAAACCCCAGATCTGGCCACACGGGCATTGCAGTCTACATTCCTCAGTGCAAAACTAGTATCAGGAAAAGAACAACAAACCATTTATCAGTGTATACAACAGAATTAATGGCAATATTGAGTGCATTATCCTGGATAGAAGAAAATAATATCAGAAAGGCTGTAACCTGTTCAGACAGTTTATCCGCATTAACTTCGATCAAATCAAGAAAATCAGAAAGTAGACAGGATATTTTATTAGAGATTCTGTGCAAGTTATATACACTGACCAAAAATGGGGTAGAAGTAAGCTTTCTTTGGGTTCCTGCTCATTGTGGAGTGGAGGGTAATGAAAAAGTGGATAATATAGCTGAACAATCGCTCAAATTGTCTATTATAGAGGTCCAGATCCCTCTTGGCAAAGTGGAAGTCAAGAGCATTATTAAAACATGTATGGAGGAGACATGGCAGAAGCACTGGGATAAGAGTGAAACAGGGAGACAACTGTACAAAATACAGAGGCAAGTCAGATACAAAAGATTGTCAAGTGGATGTAGAAAGACAGAAGTGATCATCAGTCGTTTGAGAATTGGACATACTAATCTTAATTATACATTACACAAAATAGGGAAACATCCAACTGGGTTGTATGAATACTGTAATCAACCAGAAACAGTTGAACATGTATTGATAAAATGTAAGAAGTATCAAAAAGAAAGAGTGAAGATGATAGGAGTGCTTAAGATAAACAAAAAAACTGATGTGTGTATAGAAGATATTTTAAATGAAAATTCAAGAGAAATACAGATCTGTATCATGAAGTATCTAAAAGACTCAGGTTTATTATATAGAATTTAGGGAATGCAATTCTTTTCCCTTCTCCTGTTTATCCAATGATCCACACTCCAGTCTAGCAGGTGGCGGTAATGTACCTTAAAGCTAGTTTGCCAACCGTCATAAAACAACACAAGAAGAAGAAGAAGAAGAAATTCTAAACATACACTGCCTGCAACTTAGAGGGCGACCAAGAGACAGGATCTGTATGTGATGAGTCACCAGTCTTGAGGGTCATGTTGCTAAACAGTGATAAAGGAGAGCACGGATGCAAATTCCCCATCGAGTAAGGTCAGTCATGTTCAGCTGCAGATGATTTTAATTAGGGCATTGGCCGCCAAAATAAAGGTATGGACAATAGGAAATTGTAAATCTGTATGCACTGTCACAAAGCGGTATCAATTTTGCACGGGCCGTCGCATACAGCTCGGAGCTCATCCTCTATGGCATAGAAATGGTAGCCAAATCACAGCCAATGAGGAGACATGGCCAAGATGCAGTTGACTCTGCTTCCACAGTCAAGTGAAGTCACACTGTTCTCATGCAAACTCACCAACCTCCCGCAAGGGTTCTGACTATCAGTATTCTTAATGGCTTACAGAGTCCCACAGAAGTCCAACCATTTGTATTTTCCTAAAAGTGTTTTAGAGAATGTTACTGATACATTTTTGAAAAAAAGTAGCAAGTTGTATTAACGTGCAGTGAATGATGCAACTTGGAGTTTAACATTTCAAAGCTTAGATTTTAGGAAGACTATTGCACCACTGTGAACTATTATGTGGATGCTTGACATTGTCAGATACCTATGATTGAATTTCTTGCAGTATTTTTTGGATGCATTATCAATACTTTAGCTTATTTACCAATCATAACTGTGACATTTTTGCACCATATTCAGTCTTACTACATGTATGTGATTGCAATGGTATTATTAAAGTTAAGCAACACACACAAAATGCTGCCTGGCTTGCTGAGTTCCTCCAGCACTTTGTGTGTGTTACTCGGATTTCCAGCATCTGCTGATTTTCTGTTTGTTATTAAAGTTAAACTGGTTTTAGACTGTAGATCACAAGGTAACTTGTCTATCAGTTTATGTTGCCATTGTCTTTTGCATTCAATGTAGTTGTTCACTGCACCTTAACATCTGGCTAAGAAAGGGGATACCCTCCATGTTCTCTTAACTTGAAGCTGTCAACTAACTACTGCAGCAAAATAATGAAGAGTGCCTGGAATTTTTGATGTAAGTTATTTGGATTCTCTTGGTAGGACATAGCAACATTGTCAACAAAAGCCAAGCACATGGGCTGCTCGGCTAATCTCTGTCAAATGTGATTTGTTCTTTGTAAGTGAATGTAAGGTTACGGTTTCTCTCTGTGATATTGCTTTGGGGGAGGAGGAATTTAATTGTCCTTTAGTTACATACAACACTTATCAAAGGGAGGCTGTTTAGGCTTGTGTGCCTCTTTTGATGTTTTGAAATTATACTTCCCTGCTCCTTCCCATGGCCCAACAAATGTATCCTTCCAAAATATATATTGATTTCCCTTTTGAAAATCGCTATTGAATCAGATTATGTGTCCTTTCAGGGAGAGCATTCTAGATCACCAACTTTGTTCAGAAAAAAACTCAATTCTCTGATCAAAATCAAAATTGACCTGCTTACACAGATTCGGGATGGCATCACCAGACAAGACTTCAGTTGGGGAGCAGGTAGGCTGGGATTGTTCACCTTCAAGGAGATTTAAGAGATACACAAAACTATGCAGCTTTTATAGGCTATTAGAAGAGGAAAGGACTCTTGGTTCTTTAGAAATTCACTTCAAACCTGATTATCTCTTCTCCTGCAGGAAGAAAGATACTAGCGATGGCACAGTAGCGTAATGCCATTGCAGTACCAGCGACAAGGGTCTAATTCCTGCCACTCTCTGTAAAGATTTTGCATGTTCTCCCCCTGACCATGTGGGTTTCTTTAGAATGCTCTGGTTTCCTCTCACATTCCAAAAACATATGGATTATTAGGTTAATCGAGTGTAATTCTGCGGCTTGGGATCATTGGGCCAGAAGGCCTGTTACTGTGTTGTATTACTAAAATAAAAAATAAAATAAAATCTTTCAGAGTAGTTATAGAACCTGGGCCTCTGTACCTCTCTCTGCAACTGGATCCTTGACTTCCTAATCAGAAGACCATAATCTGTGCTGATTGGTAATGACATCTCCACCTCACCGACAATCAACACTGGCGCAACCCAGGGATGTGTGCTTAGCCCACTACTCTACTCTCTCTACACCCATGACTGTGTGGCCAGGCATAGCTCAAATGCCATCAATAAATTTTCTGATGATACAACCATTGTTGGCCGAACCTCAGATGGTGATGAGATGGTGTACAGGAGCAAGATATACCAGCTGTTGAGTGGTGTTGCAGTAACAACTTTGCACTCAACATCAGTAAGACCACAGAGCTGATTGTGGATTTCAGAAAGGGTGGGATGAGGGAACACAAACCAGTTCTCATAGAGGGATCAGAAGTGGAGAGAGTGAGCAATTACAAGTTCCTGGGTGTCAATACCTCTGATGATCTAATCTGGCCCCAATATATCGATGCAACTACAAAGAATGCAAGAAGCAGTTATATTTCATTAGGAGTTTGAGGAGATTTGTTTCATCACCAAATATCCTTGAAAACTTCTACAGATGTACCGTGGAGGGCATTCTGACTGGCTGCATCACCGTCTGGTATGGGAGGGCTTCTGCACAGGATCGAAGTAAATTGCAGAGAGTGGTAAAGTTAGTCAGCTCCATCAATGGTACCAAGCCTCCACAGTATCCAAGTCACCTTCAAGGAGTGGTGCTCAGAAACGCGGCGTCTATCAGTAATGTCCCCCACCACCCAAGACATGCCCTCTTCTCATTGTTACCATCAGGAAGGAGGTACAGAAGCCTGAAGGTACACCTTCAGGATTCAGGAACAGTTTGTTCTCCTCTGCTATCCGCTTTCTAAATGGACACTTAACCCATGAACATTACCTCACTACTTTTATTTATTTCTGTTTTTGTACTACGTATTTTAATTTAGCTATTTAATATACATATATATACTTACAGTAATTGTGATTTTCTTCTATATTCATCATGTATTGCATTGTAATGCTGCCATAAAGTTAACAAATTTCACGGTATATGCCAGTGATATCAAATGTGATCCTGATTCTGATTTGCCAAGACTGACATGTTCCAGAGACCTGGATCAATCTGATTTGCAAGTTCCTACCATATAGCATGCACCTCTGTTTTCAGTGACAAAGGTTCCTTGACTCATAAAGAACAGCGACGTGCCATTTCAGCCCAGTTCATTCTTGCCACTAGTAATGCCTATCTACACCCAACCTACTTGCCTTCATTAGGCCAGGACCCCTTTATATCTTTCCCAGTAAGTATATGCCCAAATGCCTTTTAATTACTGTAATTGTATCAGCCTCTGCCACCTCCTTAGCCAGACTCCATTAGCCTCTATAACAAGCAGGGCCACCTTTCATCAAATCTCCTTGTGCCAGCTAGGCCTTCAAGTCTTCAACATTCAAGTAGCAGTCCTGTTCCAACAAGCTGTGCACTGTGAACAATTGATTACTTTGTCTCCAACACAAATTTACCTTTTTACAATTAACTGCATCAGTTTTCTGCTCCTATTTTGTATTCTGCAAAGAGATACTACTGGAACCATATTTTCATGTTAAAATTGTCTGTTCCAATTAGAGATTTCCATCGGGATATCTAGTGTTGGAAGCAAGGTAAAAATAAATGCTCACATTTGTTCACATTTTTTCTCAAGTTTATAATTTACTTACGTATTTAAGTTTAGTATTTACTTAAATATTTGCAAGCTCAGTCCTAGGGCTAGGATGATGGACTCTTCAAACTAATAGACCAGTAACAGTAACCAGTGTTACGAGAATACACATAAAATTAAGATGTTTGCTGGCCTGAGCTAGCATCAGTGGCATCAGCAGTTGGTCTGCCACCTGCCCTCAGGGGAAGGAGAGATAAGGAACAATGGAGCAGCGTCTGGAGATGTGTAATGGAGGGACGTGGGAGAGGGAGCTGTCTGGAGCGGCTCCCCCCTTTGAACCCTGAACTGTTTGAAGTGATGGACAGGCGATACCCCAGCAGGGGGATAAAAAGGGACAGGTTCGCTAAGGCGACACACACGCCACCCGAGGTAACGAGACCCTGGAAGCGGTGCGCCTCTCACGAGTGGGTGAGAAGCATCAGACAACCACAAGGGTGGAAAGGTACGATCAGCGGGAACCCGGTGTGTGTCCGCCCTTGCCTGGGTGCCGGGTTCACTGCAGAGGATCGACCGCATCTGGAGGAGGGGTCACAGTCGGTGACCTCAGGTGACATCACCAAGGACCCGCCCAAATGCTGTTTGTGAGCCATCTCGCTGGTCTGTGAGCCATCTTGGGGGTCTGTGAGCCATCTTGCTGGTCTGTGAGTGAAGCCGTTCTGAATGATCAGTTGTTCCTGTTCTCTCTGTCTCTCTTCCCCCACCTTGTCCATCGCCATGGCAACGATTACTGCGAACTGAACTACTAACTGGACTGAACTTTGAGTCATTTTGAAATTGGTCATTTACCCCTAGACAACGATAGAGCTTGATTGATGCTGTTATCTTAATTCTGTGCACATGTGTGGTTATCATTGTTGAATTGTTGCATTTATTATCCTTTCGATTACTGTGTTGCTTGTTTCTTTAATAAAACTTTCTTAGTTCTAGTACTCCAGACTCCAACTGAGTGATCCATTTCTGCTGGTTTGGCAACCCAGTTACGGGGTACGTAACACCAGTACCTTCATAAGAGTCCTTCTATCAAATAAAATAATTAAAAGTTTGTTCACTAAGAAAGCAAAATTTGACAAAAATAAAATTTCAACAGGATAAATGAGAAAATAGCATTAGTTTCCCACACCAGATTTTAGTGACAACTTTGAGATGTGGGACAAATCTTTCTTCTGTCTATCATGTAAATAAATATTGATTTTGTTAGTGGATAAGCATGAAGATGTTTTCCATAATATACTTCCATCTAGTATCTTTGCTGAAATAGCAGCTTATTTGTTTCAAATGGGTTAACCCCTATGCTAAAATTAGGCATTCACTCAACACAAGAGTGTGCTTATGCAAACAATTTGAAATAAGGTTTCACGATCCCCATCCAGCTATAATGCGGTGAAGCAATAACCAGCAAGGAATTCCTAAACCACACAGGTTCTCCCACAGCATAGCATACAAATATTAGCAGAGTGTAGTGCAAACACCTTCCACGCTTCCAATCAGTTGATTCTACATTGAAGCAAGCAGATCATCTGACTGTCACAGTCCGGTCCGTTGATTACTCATTTCAGTTAATTTCCTTTTCCCCATGTTCCACTGGGCTCCTTGATGAGGGCACCTGATCCTCATTTGAACCAGCAGCATAAAGACTCCAGCTTTCATCTACTCGCTGCTGGTCCATCACCATAGCCAGTGCGGCTATGCTCGTCCCGGGGCAGCCAAGAATCGTGGACTCTAAGTTGCTTCGGTGCCTGTGGCTGCTTAGTGAATTCAGTTGTTTTTGTGTTCAGCTGAGTTGCTGACCGTTTTGCCGCTACTCTGAGCTAAGATGCAAATTCTGTTGTTTTCATGTTCAGCTGAGATTTGCAGGCCAATTGTCACCACTCTGAGCCACCAAGAATAAGAGACCGTCTTCTGAGCCGCCAAGAATAAGGGACCGTCTTCAGGAGCTTCTCCATGTCTAGATACAAATGGACTGCGATTGTTTGGCTTCTGTTGTCTCGTTTCCAGCTGAGTAGGTCCAGCCATTTGCCGCTACTCCGAGTTAGGAATTCTGTCTCTTCATTTCCAGCTAAGTGACTGCCGGCCATTTGCCTCTTCATGAGCTACTCCATGTTGATTCATTTGTCAGTCGTTGGTTGGTTTAGTTGTCTCATTCCCAGCTGAGTAGGTCCGGCCATTTGCTGCTACTCCGAGTTGAGAATTCTGTCTCTTCGTGTCTAGCTGAGGATTGCTGGTGGTTTGCCGCTCCTCCGAGCCAAGATATGAATTGTCTGTCTTTGTTTCTGAGTCCAAGTCAAGTCAAGTTCCAGGCTCTGAGTCCAGGTTAAGTTCCAGGCTCCAAGTCCAAGTCATGTCCAAATCCATCTCCGTGTCAAGTCTCTGTGCCTGTGTCCTGCACTTGGGTTTTCCTCAGTCACTCCATGCAACACTGACAAGAAAAAGTCCTTTGTTTTTCTTAGACATATTCCTTCACTCATTATACTAAGACCTAACTTATGTAACTGAGTATCAGGCAAGTGTAAATTTAAAGCTAAACCTGCTCTGGAAAATACTGGAGCCTCATGGACGGGCTGAAACAGAGTACTGTGCCACACCACACTGGCCCTTGAACAGACTGTTCCATAACATCACTCTTAGCCCTGCAGCCTTCAATGCAAAGATCATAAATGCCTAGTGATGCTGCTAATACACACAAAATGCCGGAGAACTCAGTGGGTCAGGCAGCATCTATGTATAGGATTAAACAGGCAACATGTTGGGCAGAGACCCTTCGTCATTTATTCCCCTTCATCGATGCCGCCTGACCTGCTGAGTTGTTCCAGCATTTGTGAGTGTTGCTCTAGACTTCCAGCATCTGCAGAATTTCTTATGTTAGTGACAAGCCATCATCTAGATGGTGACAGGAACACATAAGTCTACTCTAGCTGAGTATATCCTGGTGCTCACTCACTTTGTTCTGCCTGCAAGTCACAATGACTCCAATGTCCTCTACAAGATGGAAAACATAATGGGCAAAATCAATCTTCTCACCTTTAAGTCTATACAAAAACATTTTAAATAATTTTGGGAAACTCCAATCAATGTGTGTGCTTACGGATACAGCCCTCAAAACCGATGGAAAGAAATGTGAGATAGGTGCATTGCAGGGAACAAATACCTCATTACTGATCACACATTAGAGGTCCCCAACTTTGACTTACTCTGAAGACAATGTTCAGTTCTCAAAATAATCCACACATGGCATGGACTATGTGGCAGGTGCTTCACAAACAGAAGATAGCAGATAACCTGAAGAGCAACTTCAGTGATGAGTCAAACATTACATCCAGCTGCACATTAAGTTCACCTGAAACAGCAAACTCATTTATCTCAAGACATCTTGGCTGGATTGACAGACTGGACATCAGAGGCTGAGGCTATCTATGCCATACAAAAGATAGACAATCTCTGAATTTAACAGATATCCCAAATCTAAAGTAGGGCACTGGTGGAGTTTAACCGAACATTTCAACATAGAACACACAACAATAATAATAGGATGTTCTGTGGAAGCATTGACTTTTATAATGAGAAATAGCCATGTTTTCATGGTGAGGTTACTGCTCCAAACCCCCTCAGTGGACTTGATTGCTTCACCAGTAATCAGCACCACTCTCCAGGCCCAGCTCAAGTATCAAGTTACCCAAGTCTAGAGGGAATTAATGTTTTTGCTATCAGTTATTGCTAGTGGTACCTCATTGAAATCATCTTGACTCAAGAAAATGTAATTCATCTCCCTTCTTCCCCAGGAAGACTAGTCATTAATCTGCAGATAGGAAGCATCATGACAAATGCACAAGTAACATGAAAGCTTCATCCTGACAGTGAGTTAACACATATCTAGCTCCAATAACTGGTTGTTAGATATACAAGCTGCTCGGTTCCTGCCTCACTGTGACCTTAGATAAAGGCAGAAGCTGAATCCTCTGTCTGGAAACTGAACAAGCCATTATCTCACTGGAAACATTTTCTTTGTAGCTGCCATAAATTCACTTCACAGCTTGGCCATGGAATTTGCACATGAGCCAAAAAAAACTCTGCTCTGGCATTCTTTCCAGTGTTTCATGCCTCCATTCCATCTTCAGTCTTGGATCAATACTCTAAAGGTGGAACATCCAGCATTCATTTGCACATCTTGCAATTGATTTCATATTATTGTTCAGCACCTGCCTCTGGGGAGAGCCAAAGAACATTTCAACTTTAAAGATACTATGTGAATGCAAATTGTTTCTGAGATTTAGTACACCATGAATTGATCCTGAACTAGGACTTTCATATCACTAAAGAAAGACAGGAAAGGTCATGGTTGGCTCTGCACAAGTTCTGCGAGAAGTTCTAGAAGAGTTTGCCCTAGCTAAAACTAACACAACTAGATCGTTAGGAATTGAAACAGAGCATTTACGAATCTGATACCCTTATATTCTCCCAGTACTGTAATAAGACTGAATGTCAAAGTCCATAATACTGTTTTTCCTAATTTCCAATCAGTATATCTCAGTACTTAGTCTACAGATCAAGAAGATGACTCTTCTCATTATTACCATCAAGATGGAGGTTAGGGAGCCAGATGACCCACGCTCCGTACTTTAGGAACAGCTTCTTCCCACAGCTATCAGATTTCTGAACAGTCCATCAACCCATGAAAACTAACTCACTATTCTGCTTCTGCAGTATTTTTTTTGTAACTTCTATTTTTTTATATGTTTTGCACTATACCACTGTCAGAAAACTCCAAATAAAGCCTTCTTCAAAGAGTAGCAATTCTTTAAAATATTGCTTCCAATATCAGCTGTGGGGCATCTCTTATAATCCTATCTGACGTGTTATTGATCACAAGATGGTCAAGGATAGATACAGATGAACAAGGCAAGTTATCACTTCTCAAAAAAAGAGGATGATCTTCATATTGCAGCAGCCATCTGTTTCACGAACGATAACAGTAATTTTGTTTATAGCCCATTCCATGCACTCATAATTATTTGTCAAGAAGAATTGCATTATATTTAGTTTGTCTTTTGTCTGTTTTGCTCAGTATATTTGTTTCAGTTGCAATTACACAACGCTTTAGTTAGATTTCATCCAGAATAATGAAGTCACTTATGTGCATCACACATTAAGAAGGACATAATGGTGCTTGACAGAGACCTATTCAAATTTATCTCGACTCCAAGGGTTAAATTACAAGATTATACAAATTTGGGTTATATTCCTGAATATTTGGGTAATTTGATACTTGAGCTGGGCCTGGAGAGTGGTGCTGATTAGTGATGAAGCAACCAAGTCCACTGAGGGGGTTTGGAGGGCATGCATTTAAGGTCAGAGAGGGTAGTTTCAAAGGAGATGTGAGGGGCACGATTTTCACATAAAGGTTGATAGGTGTCTAGAACGCACTGCCTGGGCTGGTGGTAGAGGCAGATAAATGGGGACGTTTAAGAGGTGTTTCGATAGCCGCATGAATGTGAGGAAAGTGGAAGATTATGTACATTGTGTAGGCATAAGGGATTAGTTTAGTTGTCCATTTGATTACTAATTTATTTGGATTGGCACAACATTGTAGGCCGAAGGACCGTTTCCTGTGCTGTACTGTTCTATGTTCCACTTCCTGAAATTTAGGTTTTCAAGGAATTAAACAGAATTGATAGAGTAGATGCAGAGGGACTACTTCCCCAGACTGGGGAGTTTAGGACAGCAGGTATTGTCTGAAAGTGAGATCCCGACCTTTCAGGGGCAAAATCAGGGAACAATGGCACATACAAAGTCTAGGACAGGTTTGGAACTCTTCCCTAAGTGGTAGTTGATTCAACATCCAAAGTTAATTTTGGAATGAGTAGATTTGGTTAACCAGAGTCGTCAGAGGACATGGAGCAATGAAGCTAATGTGGAGTTAGGTGATAGATCAACCATGTTCTCAGAGACCAGTTAAACAGGCTCAAAGGGTTAAATACCCAATTCTCATTCCTAAATTGTTCTACTTGTATGTTCCGATCTGAACTTGGATTAATCTTGTCACCCATTATGAACAAATACTGTATATATCTATGCCAATTCCAGTTGTCTCTAGTTTGAACAAAAAACAGTAGAAACAACTTGTATTTGTGCAGTCCGATTGTTAGACTAGTTCACTCTGAACCTTTCTTATCCATGTACCTGTCCGAGAGCCTTTTAAATGGTGCTATTGTCCCCTCAACCACTTCCTCACATAGTTCATTCCATATACAGAACATCTTCTGGGTGAAAAATGTCAACCCTCAAGTTCCTATCAAATCTTTCCCCTCTCACATTAAATCTATGCCCTCTAGTTTTTGATTCCCCAACCCTGGGGGGAAAAAATTGTGTTTCAGTGATGTTCTATGACCTCATTTGAATAAGATCATTGAACTTAACTGAAAATGTAGGTCAAAGTAAGTGGTATGCTTTTTTCTCCTATTAATATTAATATTTTAAATTATTTTTAGCATGGGAATATATTTTTATGGCTTTTGGTAAACTATGCATATCCTTCTCAACTACTTTTGAACTTTTATTATCATTTAAAAGCAATTCAAAGGCCTGTTGGGGCAGTAGGCTGTCAACATGCTACCAGAGCGGTCTGGGTATATGCCTCAAGATCACCATCTGAAGCCTAGCTCATGACCTGCTCTGCCTCAAGGAACAGCTGTAACATGTAGCAGCAAGGCCTCTAACACGATTTGCAGTGGGGACGCAAAGAAGTGCAATGATTGAGAAATATGCATTCACTGGGGGAGGTGGGAAATAGGCAGCAGACTGGTTCAAGTACGATCCTTCCAACACTGGAAACTTCGTCCAGTTAGAGCATAGTGCCAAAATACACCAACAGAAGAAGTGGGAATGGACAACTTGTCATCATTTCTATTTTACAAGGCACAGGATCCAATAATGTGAAGGGCAATTGCTAAGCTGAAGTGCAGGAGATGACTCCCATTTCTGGGACATGCCCTTTGCTCATTACTGCCATTGGAAGGAGATACAACAGCTTCAAGATCCACACTCAATGTCTTAAGAACAGCTTTTCCCCCTCCACCATCAGATTTCTGAATGGCCCATGAACTCATAAACGCTACCTCACTATTCTGCTTCTGAACTATTTAATCAGGTATATGGAGGAATTTAAGGTGGGGGGGTTATATGGGAGGCAGGGTTTGAGGGTCGGCACAACATTGTGGGCCGAAGGGCCTGTACTGTGCTGTACTGTTCTATGTTCTATGTTTTTATGCCTTGCACTACATCACTCCGAGAAAACAACAAATTTCACGACATATTCCAAAGATAACAAATCTGATTCTGCTTCTGATTATTATCATATTCACAGAGTTAAATTTTACCAATCAATCAGTGGATTTAGTGTCCTCTTGCTAAATTACACAAACTGCTTCAAATGCTCATTAATAGTTCAGAATGGACATGTCTGCAGCAAATCAGGAGCATTGTAGCACTTGCTCAAAGTGATGAGCCAATTTTTTTAAAATGTTGGCATTACACTTGCTTGCGGGCACTCCAAGATGCTCCAACATTCAACTGAGCAAACTGTGCAAATGTTACGTTGACACTGGAAATGAAGCAGTACTTGCACAATCCTCGCTGATTTGATTTAACACAATCATTGCATTTCTCTGTACATTTCGATGTACATGTAACAAATAAAGTTAATGTTAATCTAATATGTTTCTTCTTTCTTCTCCAAATCATAAAAAGTTGTTTATTTCATCATTATCATGCTTCCTCTACTTTCCCACTACCTTTCTATTATAAGGGCTCCAGGGTGACCAGGGATGGGAGCTCAACGTTCAGGGATATTCAATATTCAGGAGGGATAGACATGAAGGAAGGGGAGGTGGGGTGGCGTTGCTGGTTAAAGAAGAGATTAACACAATAGAAAGGAAGGACATAAGCCGGGAAGATGTGGAATCGATGTGGGTAGAGCTGCGTAACACTAAGGGGCAGAAGACGCTGGTGGGAGTTGTGTACAGGCCACCTAACAGTAGTAGTGAGGTCGGAGATGGTATTAGACAGGAAATTAGAAATGTGTGCAATAATGGAACAGCAGTTATAATGGGTGACTTCAATCTACATGTAGACTGGGTGAACCAAATTGGTAAAGGTGCTGAGGAAGAGGATTTCTTGGAATGTATGCGGGATGGTTTTTTGAACCAACATGTCGAGGAACCAACTAGAGAGCAGGCTATTCTGGACTGGGTTTTGAGCAATGAGGAAGGGTTAATTAGCAATCTTGTCGTGAGAGGCCCCTTGGGTAAGAGTGACCATAATATGGTGGAATTCTTCATTAATATGGAGAGTGACATAGTTAATTCAGAAACAAAGGTTCTGAACTTAAAGAGGGGTAACTTTGAAGGTATGAGACGTGAATTAGCTAAGATAGACTGGCAAATGACACTTAAAGGATTGACGGTGGATACGCAATGGCAAGCATTTATAGGTTGCATGGATGAACTACAACAATTGTTCATCCCAGTTTGGCAAAAGAGTAAATCAAGGAAGGTAGTGCACCCGTGGCTGACAAGAGAAATTAGGGATAGTATCAATTCCAAAGAAGTAGCATACAAATTAGCCAGAGAAAGTGGCTCACCTGAGGACTGGGAGAAATTCAGAGTTCAGCAGAGGAGGACAAAGGGCTTAATTAGGAAGGGGAAAAAAGATTATGAGAGAAAACTGGCAGAGAACATAAAAACGGACTGTAAAAGCTTTTATAGATATGTAAAAAGGAAAAGACTGGTAAAGACAAATGTAGATCCCCTGCAGACAGAAACAGGTGAATTGATTATGGGGAGCAAGGACATGGCAGACCAATTGAATAATTACTTTGGTTCTGTCTTCACTAAGGAGGACATAAATAATCTTCCAGAAATAGTAAGGGACAGAGGGTCCAGTGAGATGGAGGAACTGAGTGAAATACATGTTAGTAGGGAAGTGGTGTTAGGTAAATTGAAGGGATTGAAGGCAGATAAATCCCCAGGGCCAGATGGTCTGCATCCTAGAGTGCTTAAGGAAGTAGCCCAAGAAATAGTGGATGCATTAGTGATAATTTTTCAAAACTCGTTAGATTCTGGACTAGTTCCTGAGGATTGGAGGGTGGCTAATGTAACCCCAATTTTTAAAAAAGGAGGGAGAGAGAAACCGGGGAATTATAGACTGGTTAGCCTAACGTCGGTGGTGGGGAAACTGCTGGAGTCAGTTATCAAGGATGTGATAACAGCACATTTGGAAAGCGGAGAAATGATCGGACAAAGTCAGCATGGATTTGTGAAAGGAAAATCATGTCTGACGAATCTCATAGAATTTTTTGAGGATGTAACTAGTAGAGTGGATAGGGGAGAACCAGTGGATGTGGTATATTTGGATTTTCAAAAGGCTTTTGACAAGGTCCCACACAGGAGATTAGTGTGCAAACTTAAAGCACACGGTATTGGGGGTAAGGTACTGGTGTGGGTGGAGAATTGGTTAGCAGACAGGAAGCAAAGAGTGGGAATAAACGGGACCTTTTCAGAATGGCAGGCGGTGACTAGTGGGGTACCGCAAGGCTCAGTGCTGGGACCCCAGTTGTTTACAATATATATTAATGACTTGGATGAGGGAATTAAATGCAGCATCTCCAAGTTTGCGGATGACACGAAGCTGGGCGGCAGTGTTAGCAGTGAGGAGGATGCTAAGAGGATGCAGGGTGACTTGGATAGGTTGGGTGAGTGGGCAAACTCATGGCAGATGCAATTTAATGTGGATAAATGTGAAGTTATCCACTTTGGTGGCAAAAATAGGAAAACAGATTATTATCTGAATGGCGGCCGATTAGGAAAAGGGGAGGTGCAACGAGACCTGGGTGTCATTATACACCAGTCATTGAAAGTGGGCATGCAGGTACAGCAGGCGGTGAAAAAGGCGAATGGTATGCTGGCATTTATAGCGAGAGGATTTGAGTACAGGAGCAGGGAGGTACTACTGCAGTTGTACAAGGCCTTGGTGAGACCACACCTGGAGTATTGTGTGCAGTTTTGGTCCCCTAATCTGAGGAAAGACATCTTTGCCATAGAGGGAGTACAAAGAAGGTTCACCAGATTGATTCCTGGGATGGCAGGACTTTCATATGAAGAAAGACTGGATGAACTGGGCTTGTACTCATTGGAATTTAGAAGATTGAGGGGGGATCTGATTGAAACGTATAAGATCCTAAAGGGATTGGACAGGCTAGATGCAGGAAGATTGTTCCCGATGTTGGGGAAGTCCAGAACGAGGGGTCACAGTTTGAGGATAGAGGGGAAGCCTTTTAGGACCGCGATTAGGAAAAACTTCTTCACACAGAGAGTGGTGAATCTGTGGAATTCTCTGCCACAGCAAACTGTTGAGGCCAGTTCATTGGCTATGTTTAAGAGGGAGTTAGATATGGCCCTTGTGGCTACAGGGGTCAGGGGGTATGGAGGGAAGGCTGGGGTGGGGTTCTGAGTTGGATGATCAGCCATGATCATAATAAATGGCGGTGCAGGCTCGAAGGGCCGAATGGCCTACTCCTGCACCTATTTTCTATGTTTCTATGTTTCTATGTAAATCCCAGTAAGCATTGTTATGCTACCGACTCCCCAAATCCCACCCCTGCAACACAGCAGGGACAATATTAATATTATAATATAAGTGCAGAGGGGAATGAATTATTTAATGCATTGAGGCTTTTATTTCAGAGTTAGATTAAGTATATTGAATAAAATCCAAGAGTTGGCCAGGTATTCTATTTCCAGCATTAGGAAGCACTCATTTAGACATTAGGCAGGATTTTATAAAAACAATTCTAAGTGTTTTATCCTGAGCATTATTATCATTAGCAATTTATGAAAAAGCCACAAACTGAAATCCCTAAGATCAAAATATAGCTTGTGACTTTTTATCAAAAGAAAGCTAAATTAAATACCGTGTTAGAATGACGAAATATTAGTAGTTTACCCTTTCCTATGTACTTAGAATTTAGAATTGTTTTTATGAAAATTCTGATAATAACGCTTCAAAATGATGTTTTATTAGCTATTTCCATTCAGTTAAGTTTGAGCCATGATTTCTACTTATTGCACTAGAATTATTTCTGTAAGTAATATATAACTATGAGAATATAAAAAAGATTAATTATTGAGGTACCTTTGCAATATATAAAGTAAAATTCCTGAGATATATCCATGCAAACCTTAAGAATCTCATATCTATCTGCTGATGCCCTGCAGGAAAAGTTACTTCAGCTCTCTCATAATACCGTGCATAGCATCTGATGTAATTGCAATTTTAAAAACAATTATTAACAATATTAAGAAAATATATTTCTCTTACCTAATGTCTTAATTAAGATCTTGAAGAGATATAGATTTTAATACTTTCAGCTAAAATACATGCATGTGTTTTTTTTCCTGGTAAATAACGATTCTATTTATTTTTGATAAGCTTTTTGCAATATTAGAAATCGGTTCCTTTATTTTTGCACCATATACTTCCTCAGAATTTTTCCAAAGTGTTATGATCAATCCAGTGCACTATTTTGGGCAAAATGTTAGTGAATTGTTTGAGTTTTCATGATTCAAAATCAACCGTTTTTAACAAAATAACAAACAAGAGAAAATCTGCAGATGCTGGAAATCCAAGCAATATACACAAAATGTTCTATTTCAATCATGATTTATATGTAAATAAAAAGTTATTTTTTATCCCATTCTAGTTTCCCTTCCTTTAATCTTAACAAAGTATTCTTAAAATCTGAGTATCCCATCTTTGCTCTGTGGTGCCACCTAAATACTTGTGTTTGGTTTTTGACTTCTGGTTATTCTGATTCATAGCAGGTACAAACTGGCAAAGCATCATAATGTGATCCTGCAACAACGTGTGTGGTCTCCATCATAAACAGCTGAATAGCTTGCACAGTTACCTAACGTAGGGTTCGATTTTCAATTGAGCAGCAAAGGTAGCCACAGATGTTAAATTGGCAGCCACTTATTATGACGTGGTTAGCAATATTACAACTTTCAGATGGGGTCCGAAGAAACAATAGTATCCATCCAAGGACCGGAAGAAGATCTTAGTCCCTCATATCAAGATCTTATTCATGTAGCAATAAAAGAGGATTAAATAGAGCCAGTTTACATGAAGAATTATAATAAATCTGTATTTTATCACAATCTGTATGACTATGGCTCTCTATAATATTATCCAGTTAGAACTTTATCAAATGTAAGACTTGCAGCACTTTTTCTCATCAAAGTATCTTATCTTGAAGCAATATCAGCTTTGCTTTTGAAAGCATTGGGCTAGTCTGTTTTACATTAAAAATAATTGTGCAATTCATTTGTCGCTGATTATTGTAAAACTTTCCTTTTTCATAATGTCAGCAACAAAACTATGCTCCTTTTTTTCAATAATCACTACTTGTCTTTAAATTTCAGGATGAGCAGTTATATTAGATTTTCTGCTCACCATAAAAATGGATTTCATTTGTAAGTAAGCACTAATCCTAGAATATTTCGCTAATCTAGAACAGGGGTCCCCAACCTTTTTTGCACCGCCTACCGGTTTAATATTGACAATATTCTTGCGGCCCGGCCGACCGGGGGAGTGTTGTCCAAGTAGGGTGAAACTCACTGCAACATGTCTTTTATAGTTAGGGTTGCCGACTTTCTCACTCTCAAATAAGGGACAAAAGTAACAGTCAAATCCCGGGACACTTGTGTTTACCCCAGGAAAAACTACCATGACCATGAAGCCTTACATGGGCACCTGTGTGCACATGCGTGATGTGCGGATGTGCGATGTGCGCATGCGCATTTGTGCCGATTCTTTTCCCACAAATCGGTCTCGGCTTAATCTTCCCGACTATACTGTACATACATTATTTCTTCTTTATATAGGCTGTGTATTTATCATATTATTCCTGCTTTTACTATATATTAGTGTTATTTTAGGTTTATGTGTTATTTGGTATGATTTGGTAGGTTATTTTTTGGGTCTGGGAATGCTCAAAAATTTTCCCATATAAATTAATGGTAATTGCTTCTTCGCTTCACGCCATTTCAGCACGAGAGGTTTCATGGAATGCTCTACCTTAGCGGGGGAAATACGGGACAAGGGCGGTCCCGTATGGGACAAACCAATTTAGCCCAGTATACGGGATGTCCTGGCAAATACGGGACAGTTGGCAACCCTATGTTCAAGTTCAACAGTGCGTGACAGGGAATGAGGAAAGGTGCAGCTGACTCATATCGTTTCCTCACGGACCGGTAGCACATGCTTTGTGGCCCGGTGGTTGGGGACCGCTGATCTAGAACAAAGCGTATTTGTCTACAGATCAGTATTCTTGTTCAAATAGATTCCTTTTCCAAAATAACTGAATATAATTCGTTACTTTAATGAAAAAGATGAATATATCTGAACAGATAATAAAATGGTAGGATGGTTTTAATCGTTCTAGCCAAACAGAAGAAGGGTGGGTGGTCAGATAACGACCTAGGTTACATACATTAGGAGTGACATCCTGCTAATTTAACCATTATAGAGAGCCATAGTCACAGAGAAGTACAGCATTGAAACAGGTCCTTCGACCCATCTAGTCCATGCTGAAACCATGTAAACTGCCTACTCCCACCGAACTGCACCTGGACCATAGCCCTCCATACCCCTACCATCCATGTACTGATCCAAGCTTCTCTTATGTGTTGAAATCGAGCTAACACACACCACTTCTGCTGGCAGCTCATTCCACACTCTCACAACCATCTGAGTGAAGAGGTTGTCCCTCATATTCCCCTTAAACATTTCACCTTTCTCCCTTAACCCATGACCTCTGGTTGTAGTCCCACCCAACCTCAGTGGAAAAAGCCTGCTTGCCTTTACCCTACCAATGCCCCTCATAATTTTGTATACCTCTATCAACTCTTCACTCAATATTCTACATTCTAAAGAACACAGACCTAACCTATTCAATCTTTCCTTGTGACTCAGGTTCTCCAGACCCAGCAACATCCTTGTAAATTTTATCTGTACTCTTTCACCCTTATTTACATCTTTTCTGTGGGTAGGTGACCAAAACTACACACAATACTCCAAATTAGGCCTCACCAATGTCTTATACCACTTCCACATAACATCCCATGTCCTGTACTCAGTACTTTGATTTGTGAAGGCCAATGTGCCAAAAGCTTTCTTTACAACCTTATTTACCTGTGATATCACTTTCAACGAATTATGTACCTGTATTCCCAGATCCCTTTGTTCTACCACACTCCTCAGTGCCTGATCATTCACTGTGTAAGTCCTACCCTGGTTGGTCCTACCAAAGTGCGACAAAGTTGCACATCTGCATTAAATTCCATCTGCCATTTTCCAGCCCATTTTTCTAGCTGATGCAGATCCCTCTGCAAGCCATGATAGCCTTCCTCACTCTCCACTACACCCCCAATCTTGGTCTCATCCACAAATTTGCTGATCCACTTAACCACATTATCGTCCAGATCATTGATATAGATGACAAACAGTGGGACCTTCCAGTGGAAAAAGCCTGCTTGTGTTAAACCTATTTATACCCCTCATAATTTTGTATACCTTTATCAAATCTCCTCTCAATCTGTTACCTTCTTTCACTATAACTCAGGTCCCCCTGACCCAGCAACATTCTTGTAAATTTTCTCTGTACTCTTTCAAACTCGTTTACATCCTTTAGGTAGGTGACCAAAACTGCACACAATGTTCCAAATTAGGCCTCACCAACTTCTTATACAACTTCAACATAACATCCCATCTCCTGTACTCAATACATTGATTTACGAAGACCAAGGTGCTAAAAGCTTTCTTTACAACCCTATCTACCCATGACTTCACATTCAACAAATTATGGACCGGTATTCCCAGATCCTTTTGTTCTACCACACTCCTGAGTGCCCTACTGTTCACTGTAAAAGACCTACCCTGGTTGGTCCTACCAAAATGCAAAACTTCACATTTGTCTGCATTGTTCCATCTGTCATTTTTCAGCCCATTTTTCCAGCTGATGCATATGCCACTGCAAGCCTTAATAGCCTTCCATAACATCCACTACACTTCAAATCTTGGTGTCACTAAAATTTGCTGATCCAGTTCACTGCATTATCATCTAGGTCATTAATATAGATTGCAAACAACAATGGACCCAGCACCGATCCCTACAGCGCTCCACTAGTCACAGGCCTCCTTTCAGAGAGGCAACCATCTACTACCACTTCTCGCTTTTCCCACAAAGTCTATGTCCAATTCAATTTACCACCTCACCTTGAATGCTGAGCTATTGAACCTTTTTGAACAAATTCCCATGCAGGGCCTTGTCAAAGTCTATGTAGACAGCATCCACAACCTTGCCTTCATTCACTTTCCTCATAAATTGTTTAAAAAAATACTAAGATTGGTTAGACATGACCTACCACACATGAAGCCATGCTGACTATCCTTAATCAGTCCATGTTGTCCCAAATACTTATTATTTGGTCCCTTAGTATGCCTTCCAATAACTTTCCCACAACTGATGTCAGACTCAAAAGCCTGTAATCTCCTAGTTCATGTTTAGAAGCTTTTTAAACAGCAGAACAACATTGGCTATCCTCCAATCCTCTGATACCTCTTCTGTCTCTAAGAATGATTTAAATATCTCTGCTAGAGCCTCAGCAATTTCTGCACTTGCCTCCCGTAGAGTCCAAGGTAACATGTTATCAGCTCTGGGGATTTATCCACTCTGATTTGCCTCAGGGTAGCAAACACTACGAAGTTCATGCTGCTCTGCCTCACTTCTATAGACTCTGTGTCCAACTCCTGGTAAATATAGGTGCAAAAAATTTATTTAAGATTTCCCCCAACTGTTTTGGCTCCACGGATGGATTGCCATTCTGTCTTCCAGAGGACCAATTTTGTCGCTTGAAATCCTTTTGGTCTTAACATATCTGTAGAATTCCTTAGGATCCCCCTTGACCTTGTCTGCCAGAGCAACTTTATGCCTTCTTTTCCCTCTCCTGATTTCTTTAAGTGCTCTTTTGCATTTCATATACTCCATAAGCACCTCATAGGCACACCTCCAAAGAGAATATTGAACAGGAAATGGCATCATCATATCTTACATATCTGACACTGAACGTGAATGAGAGCCACAAGCTTGACTCTCAATGCTGAAGTGAATTTCCTGAGTGATGCAGAATTTCCCAGAAATTATTTGTTAAGTGAATTTCATTCCAGGTTTGAAATATTTTCAAGACAACTTGGTCAGCATGGACTAGTTGAAGGGCCAATTCCTATGGTGCATATGGCTCTATTTAAAAAGCATTACCAGAGGAGTTGGTGAAGGCAGATTCAAGTACAATGTTAAAACATGTTTTGATGGGCACTTCAAGGAAGGAAGACTGCCATCCTTAAAGTGTCTGGTCTACAGATGCCTCCAGATCCATGTGAATGATTTTGAGCTGCCAGCTTAAATGGTCCGGCAAGTCAGGCTAACTCAAGATGGGAAATAAATACCAATCCTGTCATTGATTGCCCATATCACCTGAATAAATAAATTTTTAAAAATCCTTCCTCCACCAATTTCCATTACATTGTAGACTTTCCTCTCATCTTAGGCAGTACCTTGGAATGGAGGATCACTTGTTTCTATTAAAGTGAAGAGTGGAAATGCCTATTGTGATACCTTCAAACGTGGGGTGGTTATCGCACATTGGATAAGTACGCTTGTAGTGGGGAAGCTCCTGGAGGAAGATATGGAAGCAGCAGAAATCACATTAAATATTGGGAACCAGCAAAGTGGGCATAATGAAATTGACAAAATATTGTAATAGCTTAAGACAGCTAACACTAGCACAGCAAACTAGCCTTGCTAGCGGAGGGAAGCATGCTGATGTGGCGGGATACCAGATTGTGTGGTATAGGGTGGTAACTAGCCATAGAGAAGAGTTTATCTGGACTGAAATATAAGAACATCAGCAGGAGACAGAAAGGATGGAGAATAAATAAATATGTTGGCCAAAATTTACAGGAGCATGCTCAGCGTACAAAATGGTAGAAACATCCTGTCATGTTTCCTCCAAAGTATTTGGATTAAATTCTGTGATTTAGGTATGAAGAAATATGAAAGTGCACTATTAGAAAGTGAAAAGATAGTCTGGATATGCTATTTATAGATATTTTAGTCATTTTTATTGGTTGTGATTTAGATGGGGCACCTGAGGTTCAACTTAACACTATTGAAATAACAGGTTATGAATCAACCCCACAGAGTTTAGTATGTATTTTTATATGTGTATTTATAGAAATATTCCTCACTGTAAATACACAATTGAGTGAGTTTTATCCTTGTCTGGTCATTTATTTAACAATATAAGATTCATCACCAGTATGGGTGATAACAGGATTATTTTATAAAAACCACATTATCACCTCCTCGCAGTTCTAGCTTACCTCATTTATTTTCTCTGAGGCCCAAACTAAGGGAGACAGGAGAAGTCATTTCTCAGGTGCACTGCTTCATAACTATATGAAGTAAAGGGCCTCAGAGAAAACTTTCACCTATAAAATCCCTTCAGTTTCAATCTTATGATATGACAAAAACAGATGCATTAAGTCCTGGAGAATCAGAAAACATGCTTCCATACAGTTTCAGAAATTAGCACAGAAGTGGTCGTTTGACTTCACTAAATCCAGCTCTGGTCACAGATTCTAACACCTCAGCTCTCTTACTGTGTAGCAGCAGTGCAAGGAACAGTGAAAAGCAGTGAAAGAAAATCCAATCTGTTCTCAGCTATACTGTGATGACTTACCGATACAAACACATTCAGGGGTACTTTAATTCATCTTTATAATAGAAGTAGAATACATTTCTTCCAACAAAGACTCAGAAGTATGAATAATGCTACTAAGTTGGATGGCCTCTTAATGGTACCTGAATAGGAGAGTGGGGAATACTAATGCCGGTAAGGAAAAGAATATAATCAAATATTGAATTCTGAATACTCTATACAAAGAAGAAAAAGATATATGATCTCTCTTGTGCTTGCTTGTTCTTTACTCATCCTCATTATTCGACTTGCATACTATCCAACTACAAGGTTCGATGCTGTGGTAGAAAAATAATGGCAGCAATTATAGCACTGTTGAGTAAAGTGGAGTAGCACTCTCCTATCTGGAAGATCTTGGCTAATTAATATCCAGTAAACCCCATAGCACTGTTTACGGGAGTAGTGCTGTTATTGTAACTAAATCCTCCGGCTAAGTATTCCTTTTAGCAGATGGCTCACACCTGCAGATAACTAATCTTGCATTTCATATACTTCAAATTCAGATTCAGGTTATTTATCTACCATAGTGTGTAATTCTCACTCCCTCATAAGGATACGCCAATTTACTCAAATTGGGCCACTTACCCAGAGGCTGGTCACAGATTAATAATAGCCAAGTTTCTGACAGTATCCACTAGTGATATTGCTTGAGTTTAATAAAAGAGCAAAGGGACAAGGAACAGGAGGAGGGTATTTAGCCCCTGAAGTCTGTTCTGCCTTTCAGTGAGATTTTAGCCAATCTTTGACCTAAATATACTTTTGCATATCGCATAATAAATATGATGATCAAAAACTGAACTGAAACGTGCAGTTAGGCAGCACAGACTACTGGTATTTTTTTTCTTTACTCCATTGTCAATACACTGCCTGAAAGTTTATCTATAACCTGCAGTAAAATGAGAACATTTCAAACTTCCCTACTGATAGATTCCCCCTCCGTGTTGAGCTAGTAATCAGCCTGATTAGTTAATGATCTACACCAGCCCAGGGCACTGCAGGCTGTCTGGATCAGTCATCAGATTACATAATCAGCTATTAGATTTGCACTTTCCATTTATTCAGATATGTTCATGCCATCAAAAGTCAAACTAAACCAGTAAAGTTTTCTGTGTTATGACTATGAGACACAAGTTTGACCAGCAGGGATTAATTCCATGACAAGGTAGAAGACCAAACCAGAAAGGAGGGAATACAAGAAAATTAAATCAAGCTCTGAGGAAAGATGAATGAAATCTTGAGTAAGAAATACAAAAATAATTAAATAAAAGCATTTAAATCTGTGTGTGGGAAGAGAAATTATTGGGACATTGATTGAAAATTTTAAGGTCATAAATACTAGTTGTATAGCCATTTCCAACTTCACCTTTGTAACCTGTACTTTCATTATAAGTTAATGTCTTTTTTTCACAGACCTATTTAACTATACCTATAAAAAAGTGAAGAAATTAATCTGAAGTTAACCTCAAAGAAGATACTCAAAAGTAAACACCCCGGTTATAGAATTGCAGATTTTTTTATAACAGTATTTTTCATAAATTGCAAAAGTCTGAGAAATAAAGCCCCCTATACCATCAATATTGCTCTGGAGCAGGATAAGGATATCAGTTAATGTAGTTAATGTGCAATTACTCAAGCCAAGGAGTAAGATGTTCTCCTAAGGCCATAAGATATACAAGCAGATGTAGGCCATCTGGCCCATTGAGTCTCTCTTTGCCATTCAGTCAAGGGCTGATCCAATTCTTCCAGTCATCTCCACTCCCCTGCCTTCTCCCCACACCCTTTAATATTTTATTATAATAATAAGAGATCATAAGGTGAAAATTTTACTATGTACCATATCAGCTTTTTCTGTCCTTTTTTAAACCATGAAGAAACTTGGATAACATTCCAGAACATTCTGAAGTGATTATTTCCTACCCAAACAAGCTAGTTTTAGAGCAACATGCATAAAGTGCTGGAGGAACTCTGCAGGTCAGGCAGCATGCTTGGGAATGAATAAGCAGTCAATGTTTTGGGTTGATGAACCAGGCTACCCCAGCAACCCAGCCTGACTGTTTGAACTAGATTCACTGTTACTCTGGTTTTCACTGTGGATCACAACTGTTTTTATATTTTAGTGCTTTTTCAGTAATTAATAACAGTCTGGAGACAGCAGCAGAGCATTACAAAGCTAGTCTGTTGCATGGTGCCAAGCACATATCACCGACAATCATATAATTCAAATAAGGAACACAGAAAAAAATGAGTTTGGCCTTTAATAGGAATGGGTGGCCATATTTACAACACAATCAAGGTCAGAAAAGTAACAAATCTATGCTTTATATGACATGCAATGATTCTATCCCTACATTACAGAGGCTAGCATACAAAGTACACAGGCTTCTGCTTGCTTGTGATGAACCTCAAAAAGACTAAGAGGATGTATGACTGCTGTATCACAGGTCCTCCAGTTTAGACACTGCTCACAGTCTGCTCTGAGGTTGTGCAGACCTCATGTTAAGACATTAAAAAAAGGATTGATTATTTTGTTCCTCAAACCTCCGAAAACATGGTTGACCTAACCTTCCTGAAATTCTCACTTTTCTGTCATCTCCACATAGCCATTGAATCCCACAATGAATAAAAATCCACCTTTTTTCAACTTTTCTTCATAAGACAATCCCACTTACCCGAGATCATCCTGATGAACTTTCTCTGAACTGACTCCAATGAAAACACATCTTTCTTTAAAAAAATATATTTCTACTATACACACATCAAAGTTGCTGGTGAACGCAGCAGGCCAGGCAGCATCTATAGGAAGAGGTGCAGTCGACGTTTCAGGCCGAGACCCTTCGTCAGGACTAACTGAAGGAAGAGTGAGTAAGGGATTTGAAAGCTGGAGGGGGAGGGGGAGATGCAAAATGATAGGAGAAGACAGGAGGGGGAGGGATGGAGCCGAGAGCTGGACAGGTGATAGGCAGAAGGGGATACGAGAGGATCATGGGACAGGAGGTCCGGGAAGAAAGATGGGGGGGGGGTGTTGACCCAGAGGATGGGCAAGAGGTATATTCAGAGGGACAGAGGGAGAAAAAGGAGAGTGAGAGAAAGAATGTGTGCATAAAAAAAAGTAACAGATGGGGTACGAGGGGGAGGTGGGGCCTAGCGGAAGTTAGAGAAGTCAATGTTCATGCCATCAGGTTGGAGGCTACCCAGACGGAATATAAGGTGTTGTTCCTCCAACTTGAGTGTGGCTTCAACCCTATAGTTCCCACACCCCGCACTTCCCGTTTCTACCTCCTACCCAAGATCCACAAACCTGCCTGTCCTGGCCGACCTATTGTCTCAGCTTGCTCCTGCCCCACCGAACTCATTTCTGCATACTTCGACACTGTTTTATCACCCCTTGTTCAATCCCTTCCGACCTATGTTCGTGACACTTCTCACGCTCTTAAACTTTTCAATGATTTTAAGTTCCCTGGCCCCCACCGCTTTATTTTCACCATGGATGTCCAGTCCCTATATACTTCCATCCCCCATCAGGAAGGTCTCAAAGCTCTACGCTTCTTTTTGGATTCCAGAACTAATCAGTTCCCCTCTACCACCACTCTGCTCCGTCTAGCAGAATTAGTCCTTACTCTTAATAATTTCTCCTTTTGCTCCTCCCATTTCCTCCAAACTAAAGGTGTAGCTATGGGCACCCGTATGGGTCCTAGCTATGCCTGCCTTTTTGTTGGGTTTGTGGAACAATCTATGTTCCGTGCCTATTCTGGTATCTGTCCCCCACTTTTCCTTCGCTACATCGACGACTGCATTGGCGCTGCTTCCTGCACGCATGCAGAACTCGTTGACTTTATTAACTTTGCCTCCAACTTTCACCCTGCCCTCAAGTTTACCTGGTCCATTTCCGACACCTCCCTCCCCTTTCTAGATCTTTCTGTCTCTGTCTCTGGAGACAGCTTATCCACTGATGTCTACTATAAGCCTACTGACTCTCACAGCTATCTGGACTATTCCTCTTCTCACCCTGTCTCTTGCAAAAACGCCATCCCCTTCTCGCAATTCCTCCGTCTCCGCCGCATCTGCTCTCAGGATGAGGCTTTTCATTCTAGGACGAGGGAGATGTCTTCATTTTTTAAAGAAAGGGGCTTCCCTTCCTCCACTATCAACTCTGCTCATAAACGCATCTCCCCCATTTCACGTACATCTGCTCTCACTCCATCCTCCCACCACCCCACTAGGAATAGGGTTCCCCTGGTCCTCACCTACCACCCCACCAGCCTCCGGGTCCAACATATTATTCTCCGTAACTTCCGCCACCTCCAACGGGATCCCACCACTAAGCATATCTTTCCCTCCCCCCTCTCTCTGCATTCCGCAGGGATCGCTCCCTACACAACTCCCTTGTCCATTCGTCCCCCCCATCCCTCCCCACTGATCTCCCTCCTGGCACTTATCCGTGTAAGCGGAACAAGTGCTACACATGCCCTTACACTTCCTCCCTTACCACCATTCAGGGCCCCAAACAGTCCTTCCAGGTGAGGCATCACTTCACCTGTGAGTCAACTGGGGTGATATACTGCGTCCGGTGCTCCCGATGTGGCCTTTTATATACTGGTGAGACCCGACGCAGACTGGGAGACCGCTTTGCTGAACATCTACGCTCTGTCCGCCAGAGAAAGCAGGATCTCCCAGTGGCCACACATTTTAATTCCACATCCCATTCCCATTCTGACATGTCTATCCACGGCCTCCTCTACTGTAAAGATGAAGCCACACTCAGGTTGGAGGAACAACACCTTATATTCCGTCTGGGTAGCCTCCAACCTGATGGCATGAACATTGACTTCTCTAACTTCCGCTAGGCCCCACCTCCCCCTCGTACCCCATCTGTTACTCTTTTTTATGCACACATTCTTTCTCTCACTCTCCTTTTTCTCCCTCTGTCCCTCTGAATATACCTCTTGCCCATCCTCTGGGTCAACCCCCCCCCCCGTCTTTCTTCCCGGACCTCCTGTCCCATGATCCTCTCGTATCCCCTTCTGCCTATCACCTGTCCAGCTCTCGGCTCCATCCCTCCCCCTCCTGTCTTCTCCTATCATTTTGCATCTCCCCCTCCCCCTCCAGCTTTCAAATCCCTTACTCACTCTTCCTTCAGTTAGTCCTGACGAAGGGTCTCGGCCTGAAACGTCGACTGCACCTCTTCCTATAGATGCTGCCTGGCCTGCTGCGTTCACCAGCAACTTTGATGTGTGTTGCTTGAATTTCCAGCATCTGCAGAATTCCTGTTTTTTTTTCTACTATACACAGTGTCTTCATTAGTGCTTTGTGCATTTAGATTCACTTGCATTCAATTCCTTCCTCTAAATCATGAATATCTATTGTAAGCAAGAGTGGGCCCTGCACTAATCCCTGTAGCGCTCTGTTGGTTGCAGTTATCAATCTGAAAGTGAAGCCCTCACCCTTACTTGCTGCTTCCTTCTAGTTGGTCAATTATCTATCCTTGTTAATATATTACCTTCCACACTACATGGTTTTATCCTGCAAAGTAACCCTTGTGTGGCACCTTACTGCATATCATCTGAATGTCCAAGTATTTTACAACTACTGGTTAATCTCTCTCATTTCTGGTAGCTCCTCAAGCAGCGACTCTAACAACTTTATGGAACATGGTATTCACTTTATGAAGCCATACTAACCATGATTAATCAGATTCTAACATTCCAAACATTTCCATTATTAATTCTCAATAATTGACCATCTTTCCGATTATAGCTAACGAGCCTTTAATTGCTTGATTTATGTCCTCCACCCTTCGTGAATCAAACTATCGTATTGGCACTTTTCCAAAAATCCTTGTTTCTCAATAAGCTAAGGATTTCTAGAAGGTTAATCCACTTTTTCTATAGCTGCTTGTTTGAGGATCCTAGGATGAAAACCATCAGGTCCTATAGATTTTCATTTATTAGCCTATATTTTCCCATTAATAACTTGTTGATAATGGTAGAATTCTCCTCTTCCCTCGATTTTTCGGCATTATTTTCATATCTTTCACTGTAAAGTTGTTGTAAAACATATGTACACATGAAATTCAGTGATCATGTAAAATGCTGAATACATACAAGTCTCTTTTCATCCATTCATGTTTAAATACATATAAAATAAAATTTTTAATTTGTTTCCCCTCAATTACTAAATTTCTATAATTCTCATAATATGTTGTGTATTGCTATTAGAATATTAACTGAATAATTCTGGAAGTTTTCTTTACAATGTGTAATAAATCATAATCAGATTTTGTACATACAGATTTTGTTACGCAAGGGTCTCAGTGAAAGCCGTTATGGCACTTATGTTCTTGTGAGTAATGCCATGTATTTTATCTGACAGGATATTGTTGTTTCAGGAACCTTGCTGTGTACAGATTTACTGCTGTGTTCCTTACATGATAGCAATAATGCACTTCAAAATGCTTCAATAGCCGCCTATATTGCAGTCTCTCTTATTTCAGTTCTTTACCATTTGTTTTTATATACAGGAGGCAAGAACATTGGCTAAAGGATTGTCCTTGGAGAGTTGGCTTGGTTCCATTCTTACTGTCAAACAGAGATGAAAAGTTTGTGGGAAGCCACGTTGCATGGCAGCACAGAGAAACATTGCAATCTGTCATAATCAATGCTACTGAATGACATTTTAATATGAGGATAATATTTAATATTATTGTGTTAGAAATTTTATAGCATTATATTGACAAACTGAGTGAAAGTGTGGCAAAGGTTCACTCATTTCTTGAAATGAAGGAACGAGTGGAATGAACCTGTATAAAAGAATGAAGATGGCCTCCTGGAAGCTCAGATGATTCTGTAGTGATTTGACAGAGTAGGTGTGTGGTTAATGCTTTGTCTGTTGATTAACCACTTATGAGTGAGATGAGGGATAACTTCTGCTGTAAATATTTGGAATGAATATTTGTAACTTAGAGTAATTTGTTATGCCTGCATTGTACTGCTGCCAATACCTGTCCCTACGCCTTCTCCCTCACTACCATTCAGGGCCCTAAATAGTCCTTCCAGGTGAGGCAACACTTCAACTGTGAGTCTACTGTATTGAGATCATCTACTGTAGCCAGTGCTCCTGGTGTGACCTTCTGCACATCGGTGAGACCTGATGTAGATTGGGAGACCGCTTCACCAAGCACCTGCCAGAAAAAGTGGGATCTCCTGGAGGTCGATCATTTCAATTGCACTTCAATTGCACCCCCTCTACTGCCGTGATGAGGCCACACTCAAGTTTGAGAAGCAACACCTTAAGTTCCATCTGGGTAGCCTCCAACCTGATGGCAGGAACATCAGTATCTCAAACTTCTGGTAATTGCCCCCCACCTCACTTTCACCATTCCCCTATTCCTGTTTCCCTCTATTGCCTTATCTCCTTAGCTGCCCATCACTTCCCTCTGGTGTTCCTCCCCCTTCACTTCCTACAATGGTTTTCTACCCTCTCCTATCAGAATTCCCCTTCTCCAGCCCTTTCACCTAGCAGCTTCCCAGCTCTTTATTTCACACCTCTTCCTTTCCCAGTTACACCTATCACCTACCATCTTGCACTTCTTCTTCCCCTTCCCCCCCCCCCCCACCTTCTTGCTCTAACTTTTCATCCTTTTTTTCCAGTCCTGATGAAGGGTCTCAGCCCGGAACGTCAACTGTTTACTCTTTTCTATAGATGCTGCCTGGCCTGCTGAGTTCCTCCAGCATCTTCTGTGTGTTGCTTGGATTTCCAGCATCTGCAGATTTTCTGGTCTTTAAACAACAAATTTCATGGCTTATATCAGTGGAGATATACCTGATTCTAATTCTGATTTGATTCTGATTCTGAATTCTTTACTAGTGAAGTATGAGGATCTGTCAATGAATATTTTCAAAGCTGAAATAGATATGCTTTAGACTCCAAGGCAATCCAAGATTACACGAGCAGGACGAAAATGAAACTAATGCTAAAGATTAGATCAGCCATGATTTATTGAATGGCAGAGGACTTACGGCCCTCTTGGCCACTCTTGTTCTTATTTATTATGTTCCTCTTTGAATAATGTTGGATTTCAACATACATGAATGATCAAAATGCTATTTAAAACACTGTTTCATTAAATTGTTCCTGAAAATAGAACACATTTTCAATGAAATAGTGCTAATTTTGTCCACCAAACATGCTAATGCGTTTTACATGTAATCATATGCGTCTTAAGTATAGTTAAGAAAGTCAAACAGAGAAGTGCTTATTGAAGTCTCACAATTAGAAACAAAATAATGGCCATATATACTGGTTTTAGTGGTTGTTTAGGGTATAAATATTGCCCAGAACACAAGACAGGAAACAAACAAGTCCTACCAGAATGGAAAGATAATAAAACAAAAGGAAATTATCTTGAGGTTCCACTATTCCTATTTAGCCTCAGCAAATGTAAGCATAAATCGGGAAGAAAAGCTACAATGGCATCCTACTCATTTTGTCACCATTGCTGAGATTTTGCTGACAATGGCATTTCACACAAAGCCCTGCTATACTTCTGTTAATTATCAAAATTAATTCCATTGTCACCTTAATATGATTTATCATTGTGGCTTGACTGAGGAGATAGATGAGACAGTGAAGAAGCTTACATCACCAACATGCTATCATGAGGAAATGGATACTATGGTGGCACTTAGCAAGTTCTCATGTTTACTGAATCCTAAACAACTCTTCTGGAGACATCTCAATCCACAGAAAAGCTCTCCAATGGAAACAGTGCAGTGTGGTAAATTGAAAGAAAAATGTATGTTAATTAATGAAACTTTCTGTGCAATGAATATTAGCTCACAGGACACTGACAAGGAAACAGTTGGATTCATCAGTAACATCCTTTGCATTGCTAAGACTGAATTGGAAGAGTAAGTGAAAGAGTAGCCCTTTAATTGCCAAAACTTGTAAATTTAAATCAAGGATGAGGTATGATAAACATACTGCTGGGCCTATCAGGTCTGCCCCAGTCTCACACTCCAACAGAGGTGGGACAAGTGGTTTCCAAAGAAATAAGATACATGAATTTTTTGGTAGATTATCAAAGGTACATATAAACATAAACAAAGTTTTGAAGTTAAAACTATGGATAATTGATAGAAAATATTGTTAGTTAGGTTTGCAAATTTGACCAGAACAATAACTTTTATCATAATTAATTTGTAATGAGTTGTTTTAAATTTCAGGGTATTTTTTTTCATAATTGAGGTTAGCTGGATGGTTTCTCATGAGTTAATGATTGTATAAATATGCAATCAAAGTACATTTTCTTAAAATACAATGTTCAATGTAAAATGTTGGTGTATTACTTTGCAAGTTAGAAGTTTTGTAGCTGGATTTTATTGGTTCCAACTAAATCCCAAAACAAGCATTCAGCATTAAGATTTCTCATATAGTTCCTTATTGTTTTAAGCCAGCTGGTGGCTTAGTGGCATCAGCGATGGGCTTTGGAGTTCAAATGTAGGGGGTTCCCTTGCACGCTTTCCATCCGTGCTGGATTATATATGCAATTAACTTATTTTGATTATCTGTTGCATGATCCCAAGGAAAGTCTTGGCAGAAAGACAGTAAGGGAAGATGAATGAGTGGTTGCATGTTGTTTTAGTATTGAATTGTGTCCTCCTTTTCCTTATTCTCTTTCCCCTCTTCATGTTTGGAATTTCTTCTGATATCTTCTCTACCTCTTGATTTACATTGTCCCTGATATGCAAAATTATGCACAAAATTTTGCATTTCTTTCAATTCAATCTAGTACCAGACTTGTTAGAATCAATGTTTCTGATATTAGCATAAAGATATTTAAACCTATTACCCTTACTGCTACTTTAGAAGTGGGTAAGGGAATGTCCTACCACTGCAATAGGCTTTACATGAGCAATCATCTCTAGAAAAGAGTTTCTTAGCAGTTCTAATTTACATTAATTATAATAGCAAAAAGGATATTGTTTGGAGTTCAGAAGGGGTTTTAACATGAAAGTCATGATCACAATAATTACAACCTGAATATGAATATCTAGTAGAGTAACTAGCCTGCATTACAGAGGGTAATAAACAGTAACATTTGAAATTTTATATCATGATCTGTTCTGAGATGTAAATAAAAGAAGAGAGCTCATTGGTCCCTCCAGTGCATGTCTAGGTAAGAGGCTTCCTGGAACAAAGTTCCAAATGAATATAAAGTTACTAACAAAGCAGAATAATTTCCCCAAGCTCACAACAATTTCTTCCCTTAAAACCAACTTACTTTAAAACAACTAAAGGTGAAAAGTAAAGCTGATTGTAAAAGACTTCTCCAAAGATCAAATAGCTGGATAAATAAAAATAAAAATCCGAAGCAGTTTGATTTTTTTTTAAATCTAGGATGAATGCAATAAAACACGACAACAAAAATATAGAAAGTGTGGGGCAATATCTTCAAAAGGCAACTGGAGTACAGCACAGATGATTCTATGGAACACTGACTATATGATAAAATGGTAAAAAAAGTTAGGGTTGATGATCAGATCGGTTGATAGGGCTCCCTCTGTAACTGATGATTAAATTTATGCCTGAAATTGTTAGATTCAAACTTCTTTCATTTCTGATACTGATCAACCTATTGAATTCAAAGTCAAATTCAAAATAAATTTATTATCAAAGTCACCACATACAACCCTGAAATTTATTTTCTTGTGGACATTCACAGTAAATGCAGATAAACACCATAGAATCAATGAAAAAAATGCACACAAGACGGACAGTCAAGTTATATACAAAGGCAACTAACTGCAAATAAAAAAAACAAAATTAGTAATAATAAATAAGCAACAAACATCGAGAACATGAGTTGAAAGTCCTTGAAAGTGAGTCCATAGGTTCCTGGAACACTTCAGTGTTGGGGTGAACGAAGGTGAGAGAAGTTATCCCGTCTGGTTCAGGGGTAATAACTGTTCCTGAACCTGGTGGTGTGGGTCCTGTGGCTACTGTAACTCCTTCCTGATTGTTCTGATTTTATTTCCGATTTATTATCAACTGCATCATTTTCGGTTATTATTATTACCTTAAAATTTCCTAGAGCTAACTTAAATACAGGTGGTGAGGCAAAGTCACGGTATCGCTTCATCTCAGATTTGCGATTTCCCACTTCTGTACCTATATCGAGTCCTGCCCCTTGTTCTCTCATATATTGGGTATGATGGTTGTCCGAGGCATCCGACCAAGGCAGGAAACCAGAACAGGAGACTTTTTAGTGGAAAAGTCGGGGGGTAGTCCCACTCTCTCGACCTCGGAAGTCCTTGTCCAGTGGTTCGTGTGGTTGTCACAACTGGGGTCTTCCTTGGGTGCACTGGATGACCACGACTGCCTCTGTGCCTCGCCAAGCCCTTCGCTCTCCACAAAGCGATGTAGAACCGCCTTCCTGGCAGTTGGATCTCACCCGCCCAGTCCACGGGAACTGACTTCGCATGCTAGAACAGGCATGACCCTATCTCACCTAGGTATGAGGCCCGCCAGCTACCCTCATATGTTGGGTATACACATACGTACTTAACAAACAGGAAGTTTATCGGATTGCATACTTGACTGATTTGCTTATTTGCAATTGCCTGTATGACTGTAATTAATTTGGCAACTGCTTATTGCCGGCAGCAAGGAATTCGACGTTATTAGGAGCGCATTCATCGTGCGCCTTTTGAGGACCGCATGAAAAAATCACCTAGTGTCGCCTCGTTTAAAACAAAACCTACGATTGAATTGAATAAGAAATAAATAAAGGGCCGCGACAGCTGCTACTCTCAAAAACCGGCTGGTGAGATAACCTGTCTCATTGCAAGAGGGTCTTCCGATTCTATAAATACACTGATGTATTTAGTATTTTAAGTATTTGTTTTTCTTAATATTAGTCGCTGATTAGAATGAAATTTCCTGGCAAAGATAAGTGATTCATTCGCAAGACACTCCCTTAATGCTTGTACCGACGTCCCCAGAGGTTGTGCTCTATTCTCTTGTCCAATCTAAGGCGAAACACTCAAGAGGAACATTTCTGTCCCAACTTATTTAACCTGTCTCTAAACCTGCCAGTAAATCTGTGTCTAAACTCCTCCAAAGATTTCGCACCCTCTGATCTCTACTAGTTACACTGACAAAAGTTAGGCAGCGTCTCGTGGGGGATGATTCGGTCCGAGGCCCTTCATCAGCTGAAAATTCGACTTACAATGAAACAAATCAAATCAGTGTATGAAGTCCAGAATTGTTTGGTATCAACAGCCGCCAGTTTCTGCAGAGGTAAACTCCATGCTTCAGGAGCAGAATGTTTAAAACCATATTGTTTTGAGGCGAACTGGTGGTAAATAGGTTTCTACATACAATAACAACGCGATTACTGTTTAGAAAAATGTAACGAACTGTTCTCCAACTAATTAAAAAGTACTAATGCTGAGTGTTCCGCCCTTGCTTGCCAATGCGTGGCCCCTTTCTGCATCAACCGAGGGATGTGCCCATTTGCAAAGTTTTTTCTTTTGCTTATCACGCCTCAGCTGAAGCGGAAGATAAGGAAGTACAGTATAATTTAATTCTACAGTGAACTCTTGCGGAGCGATGCGCTGCTGAGCTTTTTGGCCGAATGAATGAATGAACTTAAAACCCTAAGGAAGCGAGAACTGCTGTCTGTGATTTACTATGGATCGAACCGCTCAAGCGTCGGAAATGAATTTCGGGTGCTACAACTGCGCGGGGTGGGGGCGGGTAGTGGTTATAGAATAACTATCAATGACTGCGCTCCCGCAGATAATGTGGCTTGGTGAGAACATGTTCTATATTCGTACTGTACATGTCGTTAGTGAGGCTGCACTTGGAGCACTGCGTACAGTTTTAGAGAAGGCATCAATAAGCTAGAAAGAGTGCAAATAAGATGCACGAGACTGTGAGCAGGAATGGGGGGTCCGTTTATATAAGGTTGGGACTTTATTCTTTGAAACATGGGAGACTGAGGTGTACACAATTATGAGAGGGGAGGGGGAGTTAACTAAGTTGAAAGCACATAGCCTTTTTCTCAGGGAAAGGAAACAAAAAACTAGAGCGCACGAGTTTAAGACAAGAGGAGATAGATTTAAAAGGAACCTAAGGCAACAACTTCATGCAAAGGATGAATGGAACACATTGCCAGAGAAGGAAGCTGAGATATTTGGATAAATACACGGATAGGAAAAGCATAGAGGGATATGGGGCAAACGGGGGCAAGAAGGACTCGTTTATGTGGGCAACTTGGTCAGCATTGAAGAGATGGGGTGAAGGGTTCGTTTCGGTGCGGTATCACTCGGTGAGAAGCTGCGTGTTTCGACCTACGGCTGTTCAATAAGGTCCCGCGGTTAAGTAAATGAAAAACTGCAACGCAGAGGTTGTAACTCACGGTAGAAAATGTACTCTGTGTAGCTGCTCCACATCTTGTCGTCCCTGTACTGATTGATGAAGGTGGCCGTGCCCGTGGAGTTACAAGCCACCATGTGGAAGCCCGCTTCGGACAGCCGGTCGAACGCTTGCTCCAGATATGTGAACTTCAAGTAAAACCTCGACGTATATTTTTCAGGGGGACGGTCGGGGTCCCGGCTCTCGTTCAGGGTATCCCCGAACACCTCCTTGGCCAGGGCGATGCGTCCACACACCATGATCCTGGCCACCCTGCGGAACTTGGCGTCCGCCTGACTGTCCCGGACTAGGGTGTAGGAGCCGCGGTAGCCGAGGGTGATGAAGCCAGCCTTCTTGTCCGCCCCGCCGGAGTACGGGGCACCCTTGGCCACCAGCTCGCTGCCCTGCGAGTTCTCCTCGGCGTCGCTGTGTACTGCCTCGTCTGCCACCGAGCCCTGCTTGACCGTGACCTTGGGCGCCAGGGCTCTGATCAGCTCGCCCAGCTGGAAGTGCTCAGCTTCCCGGAGCAACCTCTCCTTCTCCGGGAAGTGCTCGGGCAGCACCAGCTGTTTATCCCTCAGATAATCCAGGATGTACCTGAAGAGGAAACCGTCCCGGTCCAGGAAATACCGGCCCCTGTTGTCCCGGGGAAGGACCTTGACGTTGCTGCTGGAGAAGAGGTTGGCCAGGAGGGAGTCGGACACGCTGACCAGGGTGTGGTGCTTGGTCACATACACCTGTCCTCCCACGTTCAGCTCCACTACCTCGGGGAATGAGGAGCCCGGCATCTCGCTGATGGGGAGGATGCTGTCGCGGACAGCCATGGTTCGGACAAAATCCTTTCCGTGCGAGACCCCTTTGGGTCTGGGAGTAGCACGCTGGGCTCAGCCCTGAGGTACCGCTCTGCACATCGCTCACTTGCAACGCGGCGCGGCGGCACCAGCCCAAGGCGACGGCAAGGCGGCGGAGAACGGGGGCATGTGAGTGTGAGTGTGTATGTGTGTGTACTGGAGAAAGACAACCTCGCAGAGCGGCGTCGACCAACTCCCGGCAACAGTATACAAGAGTCTGGGAAAGCACCCTGACGTCACGTCAACTACAAGCAGCGCCCCTTTCCTAGAACGGACTCCAAGCCGAGACAACCTCTTCTGGTCCGCACTGACAGACCAGTAACCAGACAGGGCCTCTCCTGCGGACTTAAGTTTGCAGATATTTTAAAACAACTTTGCAAAGTTACGGTTTATCACCCAGGTTCCATTTAGAGACTGCAACGTGACTGCACCCGATTTTAAAATATCTCGATCACTTCAACTGTAGCCACAATTTTCGGAGTCGATTTTCACTGCAGGTTGTAATGCAGTGTTTTTAATGCAGAATTGTACACATTTATTGCATTGAATATCATATTCTGTCATTCCCATTGAAATTTAATAGATAAAAAACAATAGAAAAATTAAGTTTTTTTAAAGATCGAAGCCTTGAGGATATTATTGTAAGCTTAAATTTTGTGAATACTATTGTCCAAATTACTATCGCAATTTGGATTTATGTAACCTTCAAATTTCAGCAGTATTGGTAACATGTTTATATGTATGGATAAGGAAATTTGTCAATACATTGTTCAATAAATTTTAAACCCAAATACTTCACGTTATTGCGTTTATTAAAGTCCAAAATAAAAGATTTGCTTAATATGCTAAATAATTTACAAATATTGAGAAACAGTGAAATTGAAGACATGAGGTGGGTCAATCAGCATAATCCGTCGGAGTCATTGCCAATTCAGAAGTAATCCACCAAAGGAATCATATCAACTAATTAACATGCTGCACCACGAGCAGGTTATCCCTTGAGTTAATAGTTCTTGGTTTTACATGGTTTTAGTCACTCTTCTCCATCGGAATGTCTGTGGATAAACGCATAGTCGATTCCAGAGGAGAGAGCAAAAAAACAGCGTGTAATTCACATGAAGCTGCACTGGAGCGCTTCCTAGCGTCCGGTTTTAGAACAACACCAATTGGAACTGCCTAATTGACAGATTACACTGGATAATAAAGCTTTTGCTTCCTGAATATCTTAATGAATTTTGGGCTACTGATCATGAAAATCACCATGAAATTTCCCTATCACGCACCATTTTTAATAAAGGTATGCTTATGATTTCAATTCATAATTCAAGTCAGTTAAAATGTTGCTTACAATGTAAGCTGGAAAGTTTCCTATCTTGTCCAGGCATGCTTAGGTGGCGCGGCTGCTGCATGGCAGGACATTGTTTTAGTAATAATTATTGGGTAAGGATGGAATTTGCTATTACCAGGCACAAAAATTGCTATCAACAGGAATTCTGCAGGTGCTGGAAATTCAAGCAACACACAAGTTGCTGGTGAACGCAGCAGGCCAGGCAGCATCTGTAGGAAGAGGTGCAGTCGATGTTTCAGGCCGAGACCCTTCGTCAGGACTAACGGAAGAAAGAGTGAGTAAGAGATTTGAAAGTTGGAGGGGGAGGGGAGATCCAAAATGATAGGAGAAGACAGGAGGGGGAGGGATGGAGCCAAGAGCTGGACAGGTGATAGGCAAAAGGGATACGAGAGGATCATGGGACAGGAGGTCCGGGAAGAAAGACAAGGGGGGGAAACCCAGAGGATGGGCAAGGGGTATATTCAGAGGGACAGAGGGAGAAAAAGGAGAGTGAGAGAAAGAATGTGTGTATAAGAATAAATAACAGATGGGGTACGAGGGGGAGGTGGGGCATTAGCGGAAGTTAGAGAAGTCGATGTTCATGCCATCAGGTTGGAGGCTACCCAGACGGAACACAAGGTATTGTTCCTCCAACCTGAGTGTGGCTTCATCTTTACAGTAGAGGAGGCCGTGGATAGACATGTCAGAATGGGAATGGGATGTGGAATTAAAATGTGTGGTCACTGGGAGATCCTGCTTTCTCTGGCGGACAGAGCATAGGTGTTCAGCAAAGCGGTCTCCCAGTCTGCGTCGGGTCTCGCCAATATATAAAAGGCCACATCGGGAGCACCGGACGCAGTATATCACCCCAGCCGACTCACAGGTGAAGTGTCGCCTCACGTGGAAGGACTGTTGGGGGCCCTGAATGCCTTTTATATATTGGCGAGACCCGACGCAGACTGGGAGACCGCTTTGCTGAACACCTACGCTCTGTCCACCAGAGAAAGCAGGATCTCCCAGTGACCACACATTTTAATTCCACATCCCATTCCCATTCTGACATGTCTATCCACGGCCTCCTCTACTGTAAAGATGAAGCCACACTCAGGTTGGAGGAACAACACCTTATGTTCCGTCTGGGCAGCCTCCAACCTGATGGCATGAACATCGACTTCTCTAACTTCCACTAATGCCCCACCTCCCCCTCGTACCCCATCTGTTATTTATTTTTATACACACATTCTTTCTCTCACTCTCCTTTTTCTCCCTCTGTCCCTCTGAATATACCCCTTGCCCATCCTCTGGGTTCCCCCCCCTTGTCTTTCTTCCCGGACCTCCTGTCCCATGATCCTCTCGTATCCCTTTTGCCAATCACCTGTCCAGCTCTTGGCTCCATCCCTCCCCCTCCTGTCTTCTCCTATCATTTTGGATCTCCCCCTCCCCCTCCAACTTTCAAATCTCTTACTCACTCTTCCTTCAGTTAGTCCTGACGAAGGGTCTCAGCCTGAAACGTCGACTGTACCTCTTCCTAGAGATGCTGCCTGGCCTGCTGCGTTCACCAGCAACTTTGATGTGTGTTACAAAAATTGCTATGAAGTATTTTGATATTTGAGACAGATGCTTCCCAGAATAACTGATGCCAAGATTAAGGAAAGCATTTTTGTTGGTCCACAAATCGAACAGGTCCTCAATGACAGGCAATTTGAAGAATTTCTAGTGGGACCGGAGAAAATCACATGGAAGGCATTCAAGGAAGTTGTTGAAATTTTTCTTGGCATCTACAGAGCACCAAACTACATGCAGCTGGTTGAAAGCATGCTTCAAGCATATAAAACCATGAAATGCAACATGTCACTAAAGATTCATTTTCTGCATTCCCATTTAGACTTCTTCCCTGCAAATCTTGGTGCTGTTAGTGACGAGCATGGTGAAAGGTTTCACCAGGACATTGCGATCATGGAGAAAAGATACCAGGGCAACTGGAATCCATCAATGCTGGCGAATTATTGTTGGACACTTAAGCGGGAAGTCTCAGACACTGAGTACAAATGAAAATCACTAACAAAATATCTTTTACTTAGTTGAACTATTGCAAAGCATCATCACCACTATGCAATTAAACACATTATTTTCAATAAAAGTTAATTCCTAAGTGATACAAGTAGTCTGAAATTATATTTGTGTTCATCTTCAAGCAGTCTATCATAAACAAAAAAAAAATTCTGAGGAAGCAATACTTTTGAAAAAATTTGTTGTCCAGTGTTATGTGATTTGGAAAACCAAAAAGTGGGGATGAAAGAAATAATATATTTTCATGGTGATATTTCGAAACACAAATATGCACACTAAAATTTATAAGGCAAATTTTGTTTAAGTATACTACATGGAAAACATCTGTCATTTTGATCTGTGGGTGACACAGGACTCATATTTAATCCTTGTTTTGTTTACTTTGCAGTGTCACTTTTTTCACCCTGATTATTTAAAACTGGGTTCTTTCGCTTCGATTTTACTGCTGTCCATATTACTTAAGATGTTATAATTTAAGCAAATATTACAACATGAAAAAATACTGAAACAAAATGTTGGGCAAACAAGGAACTTAGCATCTGTGAGAGCAAAGTATTCGTCAACATTTCGGTTCAGCACCGAGAGTGAGACCTTGCATCAGCACCATGAGTGAGAAGGCTTGTATAAATAGAAGGGGCTGGTGAGACAGGAGCCAAATGTGGTTGGTGGACTGAGGACTCATATAAAATGACAGACATGTTGCACAAAGTAGGGAAGTAGATTTGGAAGACAGTGGCAGCTGAATGATAAATGATGGCAGACTGAGAGAAAAAAAATGAGCGGCAAATGGAGCTAATTATGAGAAGACAGCTGCTAGTGTTTCACAGGAAGACAAAAGGTTGAGCACCAAAGGCAAAATTTCCCAGCACCTAGCCACTGCATGACATTGTGGCATCACTGAATCGTGGCTGAAAGACAATTATAGTTGGAAACTGAATGTCTGAGGAGACACATTGTAGCGAAAAGACAGGCAGGGAGGAAGAAGAGGTGGGGTGGCTTTGTTTGAAGCAAAAAGAAATCAAATCATAGAAGGAAGTGATATAGGATTAGAAGGTGTAGAATTGTTGTAGGTAGAGCTAAGAAACTGCAAGGGTAAAAAAGACCCTGATTGAAGTTATATACAGGCCTCTGAATAGTGGCAAAGATGTGGTCTACAAATTACAACGAGAGATAGAAAATGCATGCCGAAAGGACAATGTTACAAACAGTGAGGGATTTCATTATGCAGGTAGATTTGGAAAATCAGGTTGGTGCTGAATTCCAAGGGTTGGTGGTTATTTCTAGAATGCCTATGAGATGGTTTTGTAGAGCAGCTCATGGTTGAGCCCAATAGAGGATCTGGATTGAGTGTTATGCAATGAACTGGAATTGATTAGAGAGCTTAAGGTAAAGGACTCCTTAGGAGACGGTGATCATAATATGATAAAATTCACCCTGCAATTTGAGAAGGTCAAAGTCAGGTGTATCAGTATTACAGTGGAGGAAAATGAATTACAGAGGCATGAGGAAGGAGTTGGCCACAATTGATTGGAAGGGAACATCAGCAAGGATGATGGCGGAGCAGCAATGGCTGGAGTTTTTGGGAGCAATTTGGAAGGCGCAAGGTAGATACATCCCAAATTAGAAGTACTCTAAATGCGAAATGGCACAACTATGCCTGACAAGAGGAGTCAAAGCCAACATAAAAGCCAAAGGGATGGATTATAATAAAGCATACATTTGTGGAAAGTTAGAAATTGGGAAGCTTTTAAAAACAAACAGAAGGCAATTTAAAAAAAGTCATAAGGAAGGAAAAGTTAGAATACAAATGTAAGCTAACCAGTAATATTGAAGAGGATACCAAACATTTCTTCAGATATGTAAAGTGAAAAGAAAGGGGAGAGTAAACATTGAGGTGCTGGAAAATGACACTAGAAAAGTGGTAATGGGGATCAAGGAAATGGCAGATGAACTGAATGTATTTTGCATTAGTTTTCATTGTGGAAGACCCTAGCAGTATGCCAGAATTTCAAGAGGGTCAGAGGGCAGAAGTGAGTGAATTTGCCATTACTAGGGAGAAGGTTCTTGGGAAACTGAAAGGTCTGAATGTAGATAAGTTACCTGGTGCAGATAGACTACACTCCAGTGTTCTGAAAGAGGTGGCTGAAGAGATTGTGGAGATATTAGTAATAATCTGCCTCCAGCACCCAGGCCATGTCCTCTTCTCACTGTTACCATCATGTAGAAAGCACAGAAGCCTGAAGGCACACACTGTGATTCAGGAACAGCTTATTCCCTCTGCCATCTGATTCCTCAATGGACATTAAACCCATGAACACTACCTCACTTTTTAAATATCTATTATTTCTGCTTTTTGCATGATTTTTGTTCTATTATATATATATATATATATATACTGTAATTTATTTATTTATTTATTTATTATTATGTTTTTTCCTCACTTTCTATATCATGCATTGCATTGAACTGCTGCTGCTAAGTTAACAAATTTCACAACACATGCCGGTGATAGTAAACGTGATTCAGATTCTGAATTTGTGTGTTCTCACATGGATTTTGGAGAATTGCAAATGTCACTCGACTCTTCAAGAAGGAAGGAAATTATAGGCCAGTTAGGCTTGACCTCCGTGGTTGGGAAGATATTGGAGCTGATTGTTAAGGGTGTGATTTCAGGGTACTTGGGGGCACATGATCAGATAGGCTGAAGTCAACATTGTTTCCTTCAGGAAAAATCTTGCCTGACAAATCTGTTGGGATTATTGGAAGAAAAAGCAAGCAGAATAGATAAAGGAAAATTGGTGGATGTTGTTTACTTGGAATTTCAGAAGACCCTTGACAAGTTGCCATACATGAGGCTGCTTAACAAGTTAAGAGCCCATGGTATTACAGGAAAGAACATAACATGGATTGAGCACTGGCTGATTGACAGGAGGCAAGGAGTGGGAATAGAGGGAGTCTTTTTTGGCTGGCTGCCAGTGACTAGAAGTATTCCACAGGGGTCTGTGTTGGGACTGCTTTTTACATTAAATGTCATTGATTTGGATGACAGAATTGTGGCCAGGTTTACAGATGATACAAAGATAGGTGGAGGGGCTGGTAGTGTTGAGGAAACAGGAGGACTTAGATTTGGAGAATGGACAAAGAAGTGGCAGATGGAATACAGTAGTGGGAAGTGTATGGTTATATACTTTGGTAGAAGAAATAAAAGCATAGACTACTTTCTAAATGGAGAGAAAATTCAAAAATCTGAGGTGCAAAGGGACTTGGGAGTCCTCGTGCAGAATTCTCTAAAGGTTACATTGCAGGTTGAGACAATGGTTAGGAAGGCAAATGCGATATTACCATTCATTTTGAGAAGACTAGAATATACAGTAAAAGCGAGGATTTAATGTTGAAGTTTTATAAGGTGCTGGTGAGGCTTCACTTGGAGTGTTGTGAGAAGTTTTGTGCCCCCTTATTGAAGGGAGGATTTACCGTCATTATTGAGGGTTCAAAGGAGGTTCATGAAAATGATTCTGGGATTGTAAGGCTTATCATATGGGGAGCATTTGATGGCTCTGGGCTGTAGTCGCTGGAAGTCAGAAGAATGAGGGGGGGATCTCATTGAAACCTTTCGAATGTTAGAAGACCTCGATAGTGTGGAGGTGAAGAGGCTGTTTCCTATGGTGGGAGAGTCTAAGACCAGAGTAGACAGCAGAATGGAAGGATATGCATTTAGAACCGAGATGAGGAGGCATTTCTTTAGCCAGAGAGTGACGAATTTGTGGAATTCATTGCCACAGGCGGCTGTGGAGGTTAAGTCATTGAGTATATTTCAATAGGTTTCAAAGGTACATTTAATGTCAGAGAAATGTATACAATATACATTCTGAAATTCTTTTTCTTTGCAAACACTCATGAAAACAGAGGAGTGCCCCAAAGAATGAATGACAGTTAAACATTAGAACCCCAAAGCCCCCCCACAGCTCCCTCCTCCCACACATAAAGAGCAGCAAAGTAATGACACCACCTCCCCCACCAGCAAAAAGGTATCTGCACCCTCCACTGAGCACTCAAGCATGCAGCAAAGCATCAATAAAGACACAGACTTGCAGTACCCCAAAGGCTACTAATTCACCCTGTAATTCGACATACCACAGGCTCTCTTTCTCTCTAATGAGGGAAAAAGAGGTGTCCCTGTTTCATTAGTTTCAGACAGAGGTTGACAGATTCTTTATTGGTCAGGGCATGAAGGGATACTGGGAGAAGGCAGGAGATTGGGGATAAGAGTGAAATGGATCAGCCATAGTGAAATGGCAGAGCAGATTTGATGGGTAAAATGGCTTAATTCTGCTCCTATATCTAAAAATCTTACTTCAATTCAGTTTCCCCTAATTATTCTGACATGTCTGTTCATGGCCTTCTGTACTGCTGTGATTAAGCCAAACTCAGATTGGAGGAGTAACACCTCATTGATCATCTGGGGAGCCTCTATGAACTGATTTCTCTATCTTTTAGTAATTTCATTTCCACCCCCCCCCCCACTTTCTCTCTTTTTACATTCTCCATTCATCTTGGTTACCCTTTCATCCCTTCTCCTCACCTGCCCATCACCTCTCTGCGGTTCCTTTCCTCCTTCCCTTTCTGCCATAGTCCACTGAACTTTCCTATCAGATTCCTTCTCCTTTACTTCTTTATCTCTTCCACCTATCTGATCCGCTTCTTACTTCCCTATCACAACCTTTCTCCTCACCTACTCACCTTCCTTCTCGTCTGATCTCACCTATCGTCTACTGGTTCATACTCCTTCCCCTCCACACCTCATATTCTGTCTTCCACCTCCTTCCTTTTCTGCCCTGGTGAAGGATCTTGGTTTAAAATGTCCTCTGTTTATTCCACTCTATAAAGTCTGTTGAATTCCTCCAGAATTTTGCTCAAGATATCCAACGCCTGAGGAATCCTTTGTGTTTAGACAAATGGCTATCAGTGCTGGAATCTGATAAGTAAATGATTAGGTTGGTGGTGAGTGACAAATGGAACCAGAGCCACGAAGGGCAGGGAGAAGCCTCTGGGTGAACCGTGTGTTCTGGGTGGATGGAACCTGGAGGCGAGGAGAGCGAACATTGGTGATGACGTCTGGCAGAGGGAGGGACAGTTGAGAGAAAGAGAAGCATTAATCATTTTTCTTTTCACAGTCTGACCTAAGACTTTCTAACATTTTGAGATTTTGAAAGAAACTGTTTAAAATATTCAACTATTCAAACAGCCTCAGTAGAAAGAGAAACAGATATAACATTTTCAGTACTATCCAACCATTACTGAATTAAATGCCATTTTAAGATCAGAAATAATAGTTTTCCAATTTTATTTAAATGCACAAAAACTTTAGCAGACACCCCAAACAAAATATACCTAATGATGGGTAACAATAAGGTTTCACTAACTTTTGAGAAAGACTTGACTTAGAAGTTTTCAAGATTCTTTGTCTTTAACAATGAAGAATACCTTCATTCATCATTAAAATAAAATAAAACTGTAGGATATGTAATTCATTTTTTTTACCTATGAATGCATACTTTGGCAATCGCCATGGATTCTAGCTATTTGACTGATAATAAAGGAAACTGATGAAGTTTCTCAGCCGTAAAACATCAACTGTTTATTCCCTTCCATAGATGGTGCCTGACTTGCTGGGTTCCTCTGGATGTTTCGCTGTGTGTGTTTATCTGGATATCTAGTATCTGCATAATCTCTCGTGTTTGTGTAAACAATATTTTAAAAAGTTCAGAGAGAGAAAAAATAATATTCCTTCTGTAACTAGGGGTGCAAGTCACAAAACAGAACAAGAATGTAGAATATCAAAACAAATTACAGGGGCACATCATGCATTTCTTTATTACCTTTGTACGGGGTCTTCCTTTTTTTTGTATGTTAAATTTAAAATGGCTTCTTTGTTATGTTATACTTGAGAATGCTTCTTGTTATGTTAACTCCTAAGAAAGTCTCTAGCTAGACATTTGCTTGGGTTAATACGGACGGCAGGGTGCTATTAGCCAGTGGGTGTTCATGTATCGTTTTTTTTCGGATGATTATACTGTATCATATGACTGGGGACGGGGTTTTTGGTGGGGAGTCAGAGGAGAGATAGAGAGGACGGCGGACGTGCGGAAAGGCTCCCGATGATCACTTCGAGTGGTCCTAAGCCGTGAGTCGACCGGATCCGGGTGGCCGTCAGGAATTGATTGAGCTCCAACAGTTGCGCATGAAGAACTTGGACTTTGATAACTCTTGGCGCCACTTTTTTTTCATTACTTCCTTTTCTGTATCGAATTTATATTAATGTCATAGACTTAGTAATATCTATAAAGTGTACTTGGTAAAATATACTGGGTGTGCTGGCTGATGATTAATGTTTGGGATTGATTCGGGGGGGGGCAGTGGTGCAGTAACCGACTCCGTGGGAAGCATTGAGGCAGGTGCTGGGTGGGATTTCCCCTAGACGTATACGAGCCAATATAATTGAGCGTTACACCTTACTATCTCTAAAATCAAGCTTAACAATAATATAATAGAAGGAATTATAATTAATTGAATGATTAAAAATTTCACTACTCTTTTCATGTCCTCTCTTCTTCAAGCTTTAACTGTTATGCAGGAATTCTACCTGACAGAGCCCAGTATTTCATGCCAATAATCTTCTTTATCTGCATCAGAAAATAAATCAGCCAAGTTCCACACATGAACACATACAGCAGGACTGTTAGAATTGTTCTAGTAGTAAGATGGATGCATTGATATAACAACTTTCACAATCTCAGGATGCAGAGTGTCTTAAAGCCAATGGAGTATTTCTAGATGCCGGTTGCTTCAATAAGAATAGGTATCCTTGTCGATTTTTATCTTTTGAGATAGTGGGCCTGATTATGTTGTTCCTACCACTGAAACAGGCTGGTTTTGGAGTTGTTGAGCTCTATGGCACAGTGAATTTATTCTGAGAGAATTTAGACAATATTAGGTGCCTGTGCACAACAGAAAATGAACTATCAAAGAACCATGTGAATAATATTAAACTCATTTAGTTTATTAGTTTGTATTCAAAGATGAATTTGAATATACTCAGATTTATCTTGTTCTAAGTAGCCGCTAACTTTTCTTTCCTGGAGTCCTGGAATAGTGGTTTTATATGAAAGATAGTTCAGTGGATTGTTTTTGTTGCATTCAACAGATTCAATGCATTTCATTTTCTGAGTGTTTTGAAAATGGAGCAATAACCGAATGGCAATATTTATAAGGATGATTCAGACTTGAAAATCCTTGTCTTTTCCGAAAGGATCTGAATATCTGAATTGTTCACATATTGTGAAATAATGCAGTAATATTGAAATTATATAGTACATTCATTTGTTTTATTTTTTATAAATATGTATAATATGATGTTAATTAGATACTGCAGATGAACCATTTTCACTTCACCACATATTCAAAAGGATTTTCCTACAAACATGGAAACCTTAAGCTTATCAATGTGTTCATTTGAACACCATCAATGTGCAATTAATATTCCATTTGCATTGCATATGCTACTTCCTTTCTCCGTTAAGTTTCCAGCAGTTATGGATTTTCCATTAATTCAGTGAAAATCTATGTAGCTGCAAAAACATTTACATAAAGATAGTGAAATGATCTTCCCCTGTGTAGAATTTAAAATTGCCTGCGTAATTCTATTCTCCTTTGGTCAAATACATTACTATTACTTTCCAAATCACACAATAATAATTAATTCATTTTACGACAATACACATTTTGGAAATGCATTTGCCATGACAAATATATTGGAATGATTTATGCTAATAGGCCCATCACATGATATATAGAGCAATCTCTTTGGTGCTGAGCGGAGCTTGCAGAGAGTATCCCTGCTCCCTGCAATTTCATACCCCATCTCAAGCTTACCATCTTCCTTCTCAGACACTCTCGTTATGGTAGCTTCCGTCAAATTGTAACTCAAAAATATCTTTGAAATTTAAAGTGAGTATTACCCTCTCAGATAACGCACACAAAATGCTGGTGGCAAGCAGAATGCCAGACAGCATCCCTAGGAAGAAGCACAGTCGACATTTCAGGCCGAGACCCTTCGTCAGGACTAACTGAAAGAAGAGATAGGGATAGTAAGAGATTTGAAAGTGCTCTCCATCTTCCTTTGGGCTCCCCCCCCCACTTTCTTTCTCCCTAGGCCTCCCGTCCCATGATCCTCTCCCTTCTCCAGCCTTGTATCCTTTTTGCTAATCAGCTTTCCAGCTCTTAGATCTATCCCTCACCCTCCTGTCCTCTCCTATCATTTAGGATCTCCCCTTCCCCCTCCCACTTTCAAACCTCTTACTATCTCTTCTTTCAGTTAGTCCCGACGAAGGGTCTTGGCCTGAAACATCGACTGTGCTTCTTCCTATGGTTGCTGTCTGGCCTGCTGCATTCACCAGCATTTTGTATGTGTTGCTTGAATTTCCAGCATCTGAAGATTTCCTCGTGATTACCTTCTCAGATATGCATGACTTTGCCTTCTCCCAAGTTATAAAAAATGCATCAGGCAAGCTAAATAAGGTTAATTAGTAACCTTTGATAAATGTACATTCTTGATTCTACCCCCTTCTTTTCCAGTCCTGATGAAGAATGTTGGCTTGAAACATTGACTTTTTATTCCATTCCATAGATGCTACCTCACTTGCTTTAGATCCTGCTACATTTTGTGTGTACTGCTCATGGTTTTCAGCATCTGCATCTCTTGTGTTTATAAATCAGATTTTGCTTTCTTTAAAATCTATTAATCACAGAAACAGAATCAGATATTACTGATATATCACATGAAATTTGTCATTTTGTGGGAGCAGTTCAGTGCAAAGACATAAAATCTATAAATTACAAAACGAAAAACATAGTGCAAAACAATACGTATGAAAGGTAGTGTTCATAGGTTCATCGACTATTCAGAAATCTGATGACTGGGGGAAACAAGCTATTCCTAAATCTTTGAATATGAGTCTTCAGTCTCCTGTACCTGTTCCCTGATGTACACTTTGTAATAACAAAAAGAGGGCATGTTCTGGATGGTGAGTGTCCTTAATAATGGATGTCACCTCAGGAAGATGTCCTCAGTAATAAGGATGGTTGTGTCCACGATGGAGTTGGCTGAATCTAGAATCGCCTGCAGCCTCTCGCAATCCCGTGCATTGGAGTCTCCATTCCAGGCAATGATGCAGCCTGTCAGAATGCTCTCCATCGTAGGTCTGTAGAAATTTGCAAGAGATTTTGGTGATCAGATCCCCTTCAACTCCTGTAATGCCCTGCGAAAGGTTTCACTGCTAATGTAATGGTCTCTTCGTAGCAGCAATGTTTGGGTTATGACTAAAGATAACGTGGGACTTTGGAAATTGCGACATTCAATAAGAGGAGTATTTTTCTTTCTTGTGTGCCTGAGAGAAGGTATTCGCAGGCTTTTGTTTGGTGGAAGATGGAGAGAGAAGATGCCAGAATGGAGAGGTCATAGACTGCAGGACTGAGTGGACGTGAAATGGGGTCGGGAGTCAACTAAGCCCGGAGAAAATCGATAGGGAACGAATGGACGGGAAAATCGTGAGCTCCAACGTGCTTATTAGTCTGTTTCATTAAAATGGGCCCTTCTCTTTTTGTTTTTTTTGCTAATCCTCCAGTCAAATTAAGAATTATAAAGCTAAATCATTTAATTGCATATGGTGTGAGGTTTGTTATTTCGTGGTACTAATTTGAAACGGGGAAAACATCTTGCAGCGTCCACGCAAATGAGATTTCACAAGTTTGGCTGGCTGGAGAGTGTCTTCCCCGAGACTAAAGCTGCCAGCGGAACCTGGGGGTTACAATTGTGGGGGTATCGTTCGGGATTGATTTCATTTGATGCTGTGTGATTGCTCTGAGCATTGAACCAATGGATTGTGCGTTTTAAATCTGTGCTAGTATGGATGCTGCTGGGGTTGAATGGTAGTGTGCATCCACGGGGGTTACCGGTAACTAATGCGTGTGTGTTGAGTGGGGTAGATATTTGTACTCCAGATGAATTGTTAATTCGCCTGTTAACTACTGTTAAAGTTGTCGGCAAATTTACTACTGTGGGGCGGAGATTTGATAAAATGGCGGGTACAGACCTCGTTTTACTGCAGACTAGTGCTGATGTAACAGGCCAAATCACAAGTCAAATTTCCTGTAGCTGGGGACAGAGACTTCAAGGACAGGGTTCCATCGTTTCTGAGGAGTGAGGGGAAGGAGTGATCGTATCTGGAATGTCTAATGAGTCTTCGTCCCCCAGGGAAGAGTAAGAATTCTGAGTTAGTATTCGCTTTTACCTCTCTGGTGAATAGATGGAAAAATGCCCAGGTCCAAAGTCCCAGCTATGGAAGGCTCTGCCTATTCTCTGGAATAACGCCCACCCCTAAAGGGGAAGAGGAGTAGGGGACTTGGGCAGAGCACTCATCTGTTGTTAGATGAGTGGCAGTGCTCTGATGATGTAAAGCGAAAGAGATTGGTTGAAAGTTTGAGTGGGCAGGCCGCTGGCGTGGTGAGAGCTGTGAAGTTCCGGTATCTCCTAGCTAAAGCTGTCGATCACATGGGAGCACTGGAAAATGCATTTGGCACAATAGGGAGCCCAATGGAGATCATGGCAGGGTTTTAGAACATGTGTCAGGAGAAGGGGGAGAAGCTTTCTGCCTATATCTTTCAGCTAGACAGGCAGCTAAATTGCTTGCAGCGCAGAGGAGTCATTCAGACGGTTGAGGTGGATCAGTTAAGAATGGACCAGATAGCAAAGGGTGCCTTGTCCCAGGACCTGATCACTTGGGGTCTCTGACAGTCTCGTAAGATGCACCCCCCTCCCTCGTTTGTTGAGCTGATCAGAGAAGTATGAGAGGAGGAGAACGCATTGGAGGCACGGGAGGCCTCTGTCAGCAGGGTACAGTCCTCGGTAGTGGTCCTCTGCGGTGAGGTGACCACGAATAGCCTGACCCGGGGAGTGGTAGAGGAGATTGTGACAGAGTTGAGAACTCTGGTTGTTATCAGCCGGCGTGACCCCCCCCCCCCCACGTGGAGGGCTGCTCGCAGCCGGTGTCACGTGAAAAGGGGAGTGGCCGGTATTGTCTGTTATAATTCTGGTGAAGAGGGACACTTCAGGCGGGAGTGTGAACAATGGGAAACCCTTTGGAGAGTGAGCTCCCAGGTATTTAAGCAGAAAGAGTTGTTGGGAAAACCTAAAAGAGACCCAGTGAAGGAATGGCCTGGCGTATTGGGGGGACATATTCCCAGCAATATATCAAGGAACACCCTAAAGCAAAGAACCGTATTTCTGAAGACCTATTTGGGCCAAGTTCGAGTGTATCGCTACAGATAGAGGGTATTTATGCTAGAGCGATATTTGACACAGGGTCACAGGTGTCGTTCCTGTACCATTCATTTTACAATCAGTATTTGACATGTAACGCTCAGTTATATTGGCTCGTAAATGTCTAGGGGAAATCCCACCCAGCACCTGCCTCAACGCTTCCCACGGAGTCGGTTGCCGCCCGAATCAATCCCAAACTTCAATCATCAGCCAGCACACCCAGTACGTTTTACCAAGTACACTTTATAGATATTACTAATTCTATGACATTAATATAAATTCGATACAGAAAAGGAAGTAATGAAAAAAAGGCACCAAGACTTATCAAAGTCCAAGTTCTTTGTGCGCAACCGTTGGAGCTCAGTTGATTCCTAATGACCACCCGAATCCTGTCGACTCACAGCTCAGGACCACCCAAAGTGATCAACCGGAACCTCTCCGCACATCCACCATCCTCCTCGTCTCTCCTCCGATTCCCCGCCAAAACCCTGTCCCAAGTCATATGAGACAGCATTATCATCCGAAAACAAAACGATACATGACCACCCATTGGCTAATAGCACCCTGCTGTCTGTATTAACCCAAGCAACTGTCTAGCTAGAGACTTTCTCAGCATTTAACATAACAAAGAAGCATTCCCCAGTATAACATAACAAAGAAGCCATTTTAAATTTAACATAAAAAAAGAAAGACCCCGTACAGACAAATTTACCATTGACGCTATTCAGTGCACTAGAGATCTGGGGTCTTAGTGCAGGTGATTATCCATACGATGGATAGTTGTCAGTGAAACTAGAGTTTTTGGAGGCCGATGTGGGAGTGGCTGAGGACCTTGATACATTAGCGGTAGTTTCTCTGGACCCCATTCAGAAGGGTGGCGGTTCAATTCTTGTAGGTACCAACACTCCTATTGTGAGGAGGCTCATGGGAGCCTGCAAGCAGAAAGCTAGAGAGAGCTTCCTGAGAACATTGTCCATTCACCTGGTGTTTCGAGCTGCTTTTGAGGAAGTGCATGGCTGCATTAGGCCGGATAACAAGTTTAGACGAGGGACTGTGTGGTTCACCCAGTCCAAGCCAATTGTGTTATGGCCCGGGGGAGTAGCGAGAGTAATGGGAAACCCCAAATTTCCCAGAATGCCCGAGGGCGAGGCCCTCTTGGTGGATGATCTGGAAGACCACGAGGGGGAGTCAGAATTTCCGGCTGGGGTACTGATGAGGCCAGAACTGCAGAAGCCCTCGGTTGTACAGGTGAACAGGATGGCAGTGGTTGTCAGGAACACTATGAAGAGGAAGGTCACCTTCAAGCGGTAGATGCCCTGGTGCATCTTTTCCTGGTGACGGTAATATCTAGTGTCCCTGTGACAAGCCGGGGGAGAAACTAGTGGAAAAAGGGGGAAAGTTGACCGCTGAGTCATTCAACTTCGGGGACTCCCCGGTGCCACTGGGCTGGGAAAGGAGGCTGGTAGAGAAGATGTTGAAGCTGGAAGATGTCTTTTCCACTGATGAGTTTGATGTGGGTTGTACCAAGAGCACTCGTCACACGTTCTGGGTGGCTAAGGACAGAGAAAGGTCGTGGTGACTGGCCCCTGCAGACATGGAAGACATGCCACAGCACTTGTGTAAGTTGAGGGAAGCTGGGATCATCACTGAGTCCCGAAGCCCCTTTGTGTCCCCAATAGTAGTGGCCAGAAAGAAGAATGGGAAGGAATGGATGTGTGTGGACTGTAGGACTCTGAACAGGCGCACCATCCCTGACCAGTATACGGTCCCAAGGGTCGAAGATGCGTTGGTCTGTCTGAGTGGTATGAAGTGGTTCAATGTGCTGGATTTGAGGAGTGGATATTACCAGATCCCTATGAGTGAGGCCGACAAAAAGAAGATGTCATTTATATGTCCACTGGGATTCTTCCAGTTCGAAAAGATGCCCCAGGGCGTATCAGGAGCTCCTGCAAACATCCAGTGGGTCATGGAGAAAACAGTGGGGGACATGAACTTGCTTGAGGTATTGGTGTATCTGGATGAGCTCATAGTGTTTGGGTCGACCTTGGGAGAGCATGAAGAAAGGCCACTGAAGCTGCTGGGCCGCCCGAAAGCTGAAGGGTTAAAACTTTCCCTGGACAAGTGCCAGTTCTGAAAGATGTCTGTCAGCTATGTTGGTCACATAGTCTCATGGGATGGAGTAGCTAGATAGAGGCGGTAACCACCTGGCCATGGCCCCAGACTGTGAGCGCTTTGCACTTGTTCCTTCAGTTCTGTGGTTAATATCTGAGGTTCATGAGGGGCTATGGGAAAGTGAGTCACCCTTTAAATCAGCTTCTGTGCAGTTAACTTCCCTTGGGGAAGAAAGGGAGGAGGACAAAAGGAGAGGAGAGTAAAGAGTATCTTAGCCCTTCGGAGACTTTTGGGCCGAGGTGGGATGTGAAATGTGAAGAGGCCTTTCAGTCGCTGAAGGAGCTGCTGACACAGGTGCCTGTGCTGGCTTTTGCAGACCCCCGATTGCCGTATGCACTGCATACAAATGCCAGCAGAGAGGGCTTAGGGGGTGTCCTGTATCAGGATCAGGGCACCGGGTTGAGACCTGTTGCATTTGTAAGCTGGAGTCTGTCACCCTCTGAGAAAAATTATCCCACGTAAAAGTTGGAGTTTTTGGTGTTGAAATGGGCGGTGGTGGATAAGCTGAGTGACTACCTCTACGGTGCCAAGTTTGAGGTGAGGACGGTCAACAACCCCCTAACTTATATCTTGACCTTGGCGAAATTGGATGCCACAGCCCATCGGTGGTTGACGGTGTTGTCTGCCTGATTTCAGCCTGAAGTACCGGCTGGGAAGCAGGAACATTGACGCTGATGCTTTGTCCCAACGGGCACACAAGGGACTGATCAGGGACGAGGAGTGGGAGAGCGTTCCTGCCCTGGGGGTGAAGGCCCTGTGTCAGTTTGCCATTGTGGTGAAGGCAGAGGGAAGGCAAGGGCAGGATCGAGCTGCAGATCAATTGGAAGGTTTTGATGATGCCATTCCACAAGTCTACTGTAACCTGACTGCTCTGAAGACAAACCAGCTACCGGAATTGAGTCCTGGGGAAGTGGCAGCTGCTCAGTGAGATGACCCAGGCATCGGTACCATTTGGTCAGCAGTCAAAAAGAGAGACCTGGCCCAAACGGAGAAGATGAAACACACTGTGGTGCCTCTATTACTGAGAGAATGGCCCAGGTTGAAGTTGAGTAACCAGATCCTATATCAGGTCACGTCACCTCTGGAACGACCTCGGCATTCCCTGCTGGTTCTGCCTGAGATGTATCAGAGGATGGTGTTGAAGTCACTTCATGATGATTCTGGACATTTGGGGATTGAAAAGACCTATGGGTTGCTCAGAGACCGGTTTAACCGGCCCCAGATGAAGCTGGAGGTCGAAGAATACTGCAAGTCATGCCACTTGCAGAGTGTGGAGCCCTTTGACCTGGTGTGTATGGATTTCCTGTCAGCAGAGCCAGATGCCAACAACATGGCGAATGTCGTAGTCATCACGGATCACTACACCAGATATGCTCAGGCTTTCCCTACCAAGGACCAGAGGATGTCCACAGTGGCCAAAGTGTTATAGGAGAAGTATTTCATTTATTGTGGCCCATTGAATACATAGTGATCATGGATGGGATTTCGTGAGCACGCGCGGAGTCGGGAAGTCGAGGACTACTCCTTATCACTCGCAGGGTGATCTGCACCTGAGAGGTTTAATTGGACCTTGCTCGACATGCTCGGAACCTTGGAGAACAGCAAGAAGAGCAGGTGGAGTCAACATATTGGACATCTGGTCCATTGCTACAACTGTACCCGAAATGAAGCTACCAGTACTCACCCCCAGGTGGGATACTGATTCAGACAATGAGGACATGGGGGTGTGGTATATGCTGCCTTTTGCTAACTCCCCACTGACTGAGGAAGAGACTCCCAACCCTAATCATGCTGAATTAGGCATACACGGGGTGGGGGGGGGGTCAATCTGTGGACAGCCTGGGTTTCAGCGGGACCCCGCAAGGGATGAAGCGAGGCTTAGCCAAGGGACAGAGAAGTCTAGGTGGGCATGAGTGATAGACTGGGGGAGGCTTCACCACGTGGACCAGAAGTATCCCCAGTTGTGTCGGAACATGAAGAAGTAGATGAGGGGGTATGGAGGTTGCAAAGAATCAGGAGACGACCGGATAGGCTAGCCTATGTAGCACCAGGGGAACAGAGTGTGCCCCCCTACCGCTTTGGGGAGCTATGTCACTGCCTTTTTACAGCTGGGTTGGACTTTGTGCTTTGCAGGTTAGGTTAGCGAATTATCTCAACGTCATGAGGATATGACTAAATTTGGTGGGGGGAAGAGTGTAACGCCCTGGGAAAGGTTTCACTGCTCATGTAATGGTTTCTCTGTAGCAGCAGTGTTTAGGTTATGACTAGAGGTAACGGGGGCTTTGGAATGTGCACCATCCAACGAGGGGAGTGATTTCCTTTCTCATATACCCCAGAGGGAGGTATCCGCGGGCTTCTGTTCCGTGGAAGATGGAGAGAGAAGATGCCAGAACGGAGAGGTCATAGACTGCAAGACTGAGTGGATGAGGAATGGGGTTGGGAGTCGATGAGGCCCAGGGTAAATCGATGGGGAACAAACGGACGGGAAAATCGTGAGCTCCAACATGCGCATTAGACTGTTCCATTAAAATGGGCCCTTCTCTTTTTGTTTTTTTTTTACTAACCCTCTTGTTAAATTAAGCTAAATCTTTTAATTGCATATGGTGTACGCAGCATCCATGCAAATGAGATTTCACAAGAGGGTCCTCCCCTAGACAAACGCCGGCGACTGAACCTGACAGTTACACTGCTGTGAAACAAAGCCACTGGCATCCTTCTCTGTGATTACATTGACGTGTCGAGCTCAGGCCAGATCCTGTCAGCTATTGACGGTCCGAATCTTGAAGCTGCTCGTTCTTTCCACCGCTATTTGTTATTCATCTTTTTCACTTTATTTTACTAACTTATAGTAATTATTACTGCTGGTACAAAACAACAAATGTCACACCATATGTCAGTGATAATAAACCCAATTCTGATTCTGATTCCTTGATGTGGACTAGTGTGTTTTCTCCTGATTTCCTCTTCCTGAAGTCCACAATCTGTTCCTGACACAGTATGTGGACAGGCTGACTAGAGGAGAGGCCATACCAGATCTGGTACTTGGTAAGAACCTAGTCAGTAGGTGAGCAACTTGGAGATAGTGACCACTACTCCGTGACTTTTACCATAGCCACGGACAGGGTTAGAAACAGATGATATGGGAAAGCTAATTGGGAAGGGCTAATTACTATGGTATTAGATAGGAACATGGGAATGTGAATTGGGAACAGGTACAAGGTTAATGCCAGAATTCCTAGCAGTGTGGATGAACAGAAGGATCTTGGGGTCCAAGTTCATAGATAGGTCAAAGTTACTCACAAGTTGAGAGCGTGGTTAAGAAGGGTGTGCTAGTGTTCACTTATCAGGGGATTGAGTTTAAGAGCCACAAGGTAGAGTTGCAGCTCTATAAAACTCTGGTTAGACCACATGCAGTATATTGTTCATTTCTGATTGCCTCCTTATAAAATGGATGTGGAAGCATAAGGGTGGTGCTGAGGACATTTACTAGGATGTGGCCTAGATTAGAGAATGTCCTGTAAGGAAAGGCTGAACAATCTAGGGCTTTTCTGATTGGAGCAGCGGAGGATGAGTGATGACTTGACAGAGATCTATAAGATTATGAGATGCATAGATAGAGTGGACAGTCAGCACCTTTTCCTTAAGGGTGGAAATATCCAATATCACAGGACATCCATTTAAGACGAGTGGAGGAAAGTTTAGGGAGGATGATACAGGTAGCTTTTTTTTACACAGAGTGGTGGGTGCCTAGAATGCACTGCTAGGATAAGTGATAGAGGCAAATACAATAGGGTAATTAAAAATACTCTTAAATTTGCAGAAGGATGTATGAAAAAAGAAAGGTTATGGGCTGTATAGGAGGGAAGGGTTAGATTGATCACAGAGTAGGTCAATGCAACATCATGGACTAAAGGACTCATACTGCTGTACTGTTCTTCCCATTTCTATCTTTAACATACTTAGTCTATGGTGTGAAAAAACATTTACTGATCTCAGTCCTGAATAATCAATCCCTGTGAGACAGGGAAAGATCATTTTTGCATCTATCCTGCCAGGTTCCATAAGGATTTAGTATGTTACACTGAGGTTACTCAATTAATCTCACTCATTGATGCTCACCCCCTTTATACTTCAGACTTTATTGTCGCCAAACAATTGATACTAGAATGTACAATCATCACAGTGATACTTGATTCTGCGCTTCACGCTCCCTGGGTTACAAATCGATAGTAAATATTAAAAATTTAAATTATAAATCATAAATAGGAAATAGAAAATGGAAAGTAAGGTAGTGCAAAAAAACCGAGAGGCAGGTCTGGATATTTGTAGGGTACGGCCCAGATCCAGGTCAGGATCCGTTCAGCAGTCTTATCACAGTTGGAAAGAAGTTGTTCCCAAATCTGGCCGTACGAGTCTTCGAGCTCCTGAGCCTTCTCTCAGAGAGAAGAGGGACGAAAAGTGTGTTGGCTGGGTAGGTCGTGTCCTTGATTATCCTGGCAGTACTGCTCCGACAGCATGCGGTGTAAATGAGTCCAAGGACGGAAGATTGGTTTGTGTGATGTGCTGCGCCGTGTTCACGATCTTCTGCAGCTTCTTTCGGTCTGGAGCAGGACAATTTCCATACCAGGTTGTGATGCACCCTAGAAGAACGCTTTCTACGGTGCATCTATAAAAATTAGTGAGGGTTTTCGGGGACAAGCCAAATTTCTTTAGTTTTCTCAGGAAGTAAAAGGCACTGGTGGGCCTTCTTGGCAGTGGACTCTGTTTGGTTGGTCCAAGTCAGGTCATTTGTGATATTGACCCCGAGGAACTTAAAGCTTTTGACCTGTTCCACTTGCGCACCACTGATGTAAATTGGGTCGTGCGGTCCGCTACTCCTTCTGAAGTCAACAACCAATTCCTCCGTCTTGCTGACGTTGAGGGATAGGTTATTGTCTTCGCACCATGCCACCAGGTTCTTAATTTCCTCTCTGTACTCAAACTCATCATTACCCAAGATACGGCCTACAATTTTTGTGTCATCAGCAAACATATATGAGTTTGATGGAAACTTGGCTACACAATCATGGAAGCGCAGAATCAAACCCTTTTCTAGCTGTTCTCCCCACCCAGCCACTTCCCTAAATGCTGATGAGAATCCAGGACTTTTACTTAACTGGAGACTATATACAGTATATTTTACAGTAGATATGTATGCAGATATAGATGTATTATGTATTGTGTACTGAGAGTGGGAAGGGAGCAGGGAGATGAGAATCATTGTTGGGAAAAGGGGAAGGAAGGGGGGAAGGATATGGGAAGCACCAAAGAGACATTCTGTAATGATCAATAAACCAATTGTTTGGAATCAAGTGTCCTTGCCTGTGCCACATGACAAGCTAAACAGGATGAACAATTAATGATCAATGAGAAAGATCAACAGACCAAGTATAACAGAGAAACGTGCACAATTGATTCAAATCCATTTGCAGGTAAACATCTGCTATCAAGCAATACAGTATTTGTGAATTGAACTTGCAATTTGATACCATCCATTGCAACATGGTTCCAGGACAAAGTGCTGCATAAATGTGAAATGGTTTGAATTTAACTCAGATCAATATATCCAAATTGGAATCACTTACTAATGTAACAGGAAAATCTTCTTTCCTGCTGCATTTGAATGGTCAAAGTAAACCAGCAAGGCAACTATTAGTCTAAAGATAACCACAGTATTGACATAATAATGTGGAATGTGATTGGATAAGGTGAGTTAATTATGAAATCATTGTAAAGCATCTGTCTGAAAAGGTATGGCAGCATTGACTTTGCTGCCTACTGTAAAAGCTGCCAACATCATGATGGCATAACAAAGTGTATATGACAGTGCAAGTAGATATTAAATATATTGATTCAGATCAGAGTAAAATCTAGGAGTTAACTTTGATCTTCAGTGGGAGCATAACACCTTCAATGACTTCAGAAGAAAGGAACAATGAAATGTGTAAACAATCTGGACATGTCCATTAGCTTTCTGTCTCCTCTAAAGCTGACAAATACTCAATAAGTAACAAAGTAAAAATACATGCCGTGCTTTGTGTTGCATTTTTCTGTTTCCCCTTAGATAGTTCAGTTCAATTTCATGTAGTACTAAGTTTTCAATTGTTAAGTTTTGCTCTTCTGGTAGGAAAAATTATCATAAGTAGTTGGACTGAAGAATAAAGCTATCATATTCTAATGATGAGTTCAAGATATTTCATACAAGAAAAAACAGACAAATTTATTTTGTGATTGGCCAAAACATCCAGTTATAATTCAGACCAGTAAACAATAATTCTGTTTACTCCTAACAATGAGGTTTCAGTAATATGATAAAGTATGACCACAAAACATCGGGAACATTATTACAGGAAAGTTACTGGCATGGTGAGAACATTGGCTTATTGATAGGAGGCAGTGAGTGGGAATAAGAGGATTCTTCTCTGTTTGGCTGCCAATGACTAGAGGTGTTCCGCAGGGGTCAGTACTGGGACTACTTTTTTATGCTGTATATCAGTGATTTAGATGATGGAGTAGATGGCTTTGTGGCCACATTTGCAGATGATACAAAGATTAGTGGAGGGGCAGGTAATGTTGAAGAAGTACGTAGGCTGCAGAAGGACTTAGACAGATTAGGGGGATGGACAAGAAAGTGGCAAATGAAAGACAATATTGGTTAATGCATGGTCATGCACTGCGGTAGTAGAAATAAATGTGCAGACTATTTTCTAAACAGGGAGAAAATCCAAAAATCTGAAATGCAAGGAGATCTGTGAGAGCTTGTGCAGAACACCCTGAAGGTTAACTTGCAGGTTGAGTCAGTGGTGAGGAAGGCAAATGCAATGTTAGCATTCATTTCAAGTGACCTAAAATACAAGAGCAGGGAAGCTGAGGCTTTATAATGTGCTGTTGAGGCCTCACCTTATGTATTGTGAACAGTTTTGAGCTCTTCATCTGAGAAAAGGTGTGCTGGCATTGGAAAGGGTTCAGAGGAGGTTCACAGGGATGATTCCAGGAATGAAAGGGTTATCACACGAGGAACATTAGATAGCTCTGGGTCTGTACTCTCTGGAATTTAGAAGGATGAGGGGGGATCTAATTGAAACCTTTTGAATGTTGAAAGGCCTAGACAGAGTAGATGTGGAAAGGATGTTTCCCATGGTGGGGGAGTCTAGGACAAGAGGGCACAGCCTCAGGATAGAGGGGTGTCCATTTAAAACAGAGATATGGAGAAATTTCTTTAGCCAGAGGGTGGTGAATGTGCGGAATTTGTTATCACAGGCAGCTGTGGAGGCCAGGTCGTTGGGTGTATTTAAGGCAGAGGTTGATAGGTTCTTGATTGGACATGGCATCAAAGGTCACAAGGAGAAGGCTGAGGAGTGGGGCTGAGGAAAGGGAAGAAAGAATCAGCTATGATTGAATGGCGGAGCAGACCTGATGGGCCAGATGGCCTAATTCTGCTTCTATGTCTTATGGTCTTATGGTCTTATCTCACCTTACACAATTCAACTACCTTCCACATTGAAGGCAAGGAACAGGCATCAAATGAAGCAATTTAAAAGAAAAAATACTTCACTGACATGCTTTTTAAGGTGGAAAGTTTTCACTTTCAGCATCAACATTTTCAAGATCAGATATGACATAGTTTACATGCTTAGCTTTCCAGACCAATTGCTTCTTCTTGGCATGCTATATAAAAGATGAAAGATCTAATTCTAAATGACAGAATCAACCTCATCGATTATAGATTATTAGAAGATGTTAGTTGTAAAAATTTCCCTACTTTGGTTCTTTGAAGTACAGAATCTACTGGTGACCGTTACCTTTATAAAGGCCTGTCCAGTCAGAAGACTTCAATAAACGTGCTGTTTTAGTGTCTCCTAACACTGCTGTGAATGAAACAGGGGATGAGAAAATAAACCTGAAAAGAAAAGCAGAGATAATTGAAGAATGATGCTTCGTCAGAGCATTTTGGGCAAGTAAGAATCTATTGATGGTTAGTGAAAACAATTAAATAACTTACAACAATAATGTTCTGGTCTTGATGATGGGGATCAGGCAGGATCCCTGAAGATCAGTTCTGGGGCATTACCTATGTCCTGTTAAAACTGAGTAAGAAAGCAAAGCAAGGGATGAAGGTGGAGGTCCTAAAAATCTGAGAAAGTTGCCGGTCTCTCATCAAAACTCCAGTAAGAGACTGGAGAAAACCTCAAGTAGATCATCAAACAAATTGTTCCAGGTTTCGTCTATTTACTTAGTAAGATACAGCAGTTTATCCCAGGATTGCAAAAGGATATTTAGAGAACACTATGGAATTTCAGGCCAATATAAAGAGTGTGGAATTTACTTTTATTACTGCAAACTACAGTGTCAGTTTTCCTAATGGTCAGCAGAAAATTTGTCCATTCTGACGGCAAGGAGTCATGGAGAGGAAAATGGTGACATCAACTGAGAGGCTGGGTAAAATGGGGAACAGAAGACTGACAGTAACTCCTAGGTGTAGGGTGTGTGGAAGTGAACGTGTGTTCAAATAGAAATAATGGCAGTCAGGGAATTAAAATTCAGGTTAATTTAAATTTGGGGAAGAACCGATATTGGTGCTAATAGATGTGACAAAAAACTGGTGGAAAATCATAGAAACATAAAAACATAGAAAATAGGTGCACGAGTGGCCCATTCGGCCCTTCGAGCCTGCACCGCCATTCAGTATGATCATGGCTGATCATCCAACTCAGAACCCTGTACCTGCCTTCTCTCCATACCCCTGATCCCTTTAGCCATAAGGGCCATATCTAACTCCCTCTTAAATATAGCCAATGAACTGGCCTCAACTGTTTTCTGTGGCAGAGAATTCCACAGATTCACCACTCTCTGTGTGAAGAAGTTTTTCCTCATCTCAGTCCTAAAAGGCTTCCCCTTTATCCTTAAACTATGGCCCCTCGTTCTGGACTTCCCCAACATCGGGAACAATCTTCCTGCATCTAGCCTATCCAATCCCTTTGGGATTTTATACGTTTCAATAAGATCCCCCCTCAATCTTCTAAATTCCAGAGAGTATAAGCATAGTCGATCCAGTCTTTCATCATATGAAAGTCCTGCCATCCTGGGAATCAATCTGGTGAACCTTCTTTGTACTCCCTCTATGGCAAGAATGTCTTTCCTCAGTTTAGGGGACCAAAACTGCACACAATACTCCAGGTGTGGTCTCACCAACGCCTTGTACAACTGCAGTAGTACCTCCCTGCTCCTGTACTCGAATCCTCTTGCTATGAATTCCAGCATACCATTTGCCTTTTTCACCGCCTGCTGTACCTGCATGCCCACTTTCAATGACTGGTGTATAATGACACCCAGGTCTCGTTGCACCTCCTCTTTTCCTAATCGGCCACCATCCAGATAATAATCTGTTTTCCTGTTTTTGCCACCAAAGTGGATAACCTCACATTTATCCATGTTAAATTGCATCTGCCATGAATTTGCCCACTCACCTAACCTATCCAAGTCACCCTGCATCCTCTTAGCATCCTCCTCACAGCTAACACTGCCGCCCTGCTTCGTGTCATCCGCAAATTTGGAGATGCTGCATTTAATTCCCTCATCTAAGTCATTAATATATATTGTAAACAACTGGGGTCCCAGCACTGAGCCTTGCGGTACCCCACTAGTCACTGCCTGCCATTCTGAAAAAGTCCCGTTTATTCCCACTCTTTGCTTCCTGTCTGCCAACCAATTCTCTATCCACATCAATACCATATCCCCAATACTGTGTGCTTTAAGTTTGCACACTAGTCTCCCATGTGGGACCTTGTCAAAAGCCTTTTGAAAATCCAAATACACCACATCCACTGGCCACTCTACTAGTAGTATACTCAAAAAATCCTATGAGATTCGTCAGACATGATTTTCTTTTCACAAATCCATGCTGACTTTGTCCGATGATTTCACTGCTTTCCAACTGTGCTGTTATCACATCTTTGATAACTGACTCTAGCAGTTTCCCCACCACCAATATTAAGCTAACCGGTCTATAATTCCCCAGTTTCTCTCTCTCTCCTTTTTTAGAAAGCGGGGTTAAAATAGCCACCCTCTAATCCTCAGGAACTAGTCCAGAATCTAAAGAGTTTTGAAAAATTATCACTAATGCATCCACTATTTCTTGGGCTACTTCCTTAAGTACTCTGGGATGCAGACCATCTGGCCCTGGGGATTTATCTGCCTTTAATCCCTTCAATTTACCTAACACCACTTTCCTACTAACATGTATTTCCCTTAGTTCCTCCATCTTACTAGACCCTCGGTCCCCTACTATTTCCGGATACAATCATGTATCATGGAAGAAATCTTATTGCTTTTTTTCCATTTGGGCTTTATTTCACTGCATTGCTGTACTGAAGTTGCTTTAGAAGCACTATCCACCATTGAAAAATAAATCCACTCAGTACTACCAAACCATTATTTGATGGTTCAGAAAACAGCCCATTAAAAGTTCTTGGAACAACTAAGGTGAGATAAGAAGACCACCTGTACCAACAATAAAGGGTATTGATGAGATAACTGAGAGGGCAGAAACTTAAGGGTAAATTATTAAGATGTAGCAGTCTCTAAATTAAAAACTGGTGCTGGTAAACACTTTAACTGATATCAGCATGTGTAGGAGCCAAGAGTAACAAAAGCTGAAGAGGGAAAGGATCCAGGGAGTTGAAGTTGGAGAGGTAATTTCACATCCTCAGATATAATGGTTATTTGAAATATACAATGATTTTAAATAATTTCTAGTTATTGCCTGCATCAAATAAGATCTCCATAATTGCACGTTAATTACTATTTGATCACTTATGGAAAACCTAACCAAATCAATTCAGCAAGTTTTAACAATGGAATTTAGTTCTTAGTGCAGTTCAATTGTTTAACCGATTTTTGTAAAGAGCACAAAATAAAAACATGTATAACATCAACAGAGGAAATTAAAGCCCTGCATTATTAAATAATGGAGAGGAAATTGGACTCCAAAGGCTGCCTTCATTTATCGTTTTGTACCGTAATGTTATTCATGCTCCCTTTATAGAATCGTTGAATGTTACAGCAGTGAAATAGTATGATCACCAGGGAAATAATTTATAGAGCTAGGAGTTTCTGCCATAGAGCAGAGTATGATGCAATAAATATTCAAGCCCACATTTTGGTTTAAGGTCATTACCAGGCATATTAGCCAAACTGTACTATTGCAAGAGTATACTTCAGCACACTGCTTTATTATTAACTTTCTTTTTAAATTGAAAATGCATTAATTAATTAATATAGCATTATCCTGAAGAGCAAAAATGTAAGATATAATCTGTTCTCAGCTCATTGTAAATTATGAGTTATGAAACTTGTATGAAAAAATGTCAAGCTACTTAAAACACAGAACACAGAGCAATACTGCACTGGGCAAACCGTTTGGCCCACAATTTTGTGCCAATGCTGATGGCAATTCATACTAAGTAACTTCCTCCTGTGTATTATCCATGTCCTTTCATTCCCTTCATATTCATCTGCCTTTCTAAAACCTCCTTAAAATCCACCAAACTGCTTGCTTCCACAACTACCTCTACCTATTACTCTCGGCTTAAAAACTTGCCTCTGACATTACTTTCAAACTCTTCCCCCATCCCCCTCACCACCAACCACTTTAAAAGCCTCCAGTGTTTACAATTTTTACACTGTGGAAAAAGACTTTGAACAGAGCCTGTTGGGGCGTCCATGAACTTGAGATTGCATGGTTTATTAAGCACTTGGCAAGAGCCAATTGTTCAATTTAATGTCAGAGAATGTATACAGCATACGACTTGAAATCCTTGCTCTTCACACACAACGCTTCAGTCGGCAACATCCGTGAGCAATCAGTTCTTCCCAAAGGCGTGCATCTTCCAAGCCACTCCAGGGACACCGAAATGCACACTGCTCAGTGAGTTCCAAAGAGCAAGAGCCCATTGCCCTTGAAGAACTTAGCTTGAGTGCAGCTGTAGATCATGGACTCTGACAGGGCCCCAGCTACCTTGAAAAGGAACAACAAGCCATGAGAACAGAAGAGTTTGAAGTGTTTTGTGGATGAACTTAAAGAAATCGCCCAGGTCTGCAAAAACCTCTGATGCCATCCTTAGCTCCTCCCAATAAAAAGATGTTAGATTTAAGTGGATCAGCCATTGTTGGTATGAATATTGTGTAGTAGGTCAGGGGTTAGAACGGGGAGCTGAGGCTTTGGCTCAAAAGACTTTGGTGGGAAGAGGCTAAGCTAAGTTTCTGATAAGTTTATTCTTTCTTTTTTATTGAATATCTGGAACAGTGGGAGTAACAATCCAGGCAGTGGAAAGCTTCTCCTGAATGATTTGGTGAGACAGAGAGAACTCCAGTGTCCGTGATTACTACACCTGTAAGAAGTACATACAGCTGCAGCTTCTTATGGACTGCTTTAGGGAACTGGATTGGATGAGAGGTTTATTGACAATAGATCACAAATACAAGAGGATACTGGAAATCCAGAGCAACTCACATAGAATGCTGGGGGAGCTCAACAGGTCAGGCAGCACCTATGGAAATGAATAAACAGTTGACATTTTGGACAAAACCTTTCATCGGGAAACGTCAACTATTCATTCATTTCCATAGATGCTACTTGACCTGCTGAGTTCCTCCAGCATTTTGTGTGTGTTATTGAAAGTAGAAACAGGGAGTTAGTTATACCAGAGGTGCAGGACACAGATAACTGGGTGATCATCATGAAAGAGAAAGGAGTAGGGTACCCCTGAGGTTATACCCCTCAATAACAAGCATATTGTTTTGGATTCCACTGGGGGGACAACCAAGCTGAGGAAAGCCACAGCAGTCAAGTCTCCAGCACCGTCTGCTCTGTGACTCAGAAGGGAAATGGAGAGAAGAGGTGAGCTGTAGTAATACAGGATTCATTGGTTAGGAGAACAGACTACTGATCCTATGAATGAGAATGAGATTCCCAGATGGTATGTTGCCTTCCAGGGACAGCTCAGATTGACTCCAACACATTCATATGGGAGAGGATGGGAGCCAGAAGTTGTGGTCCACCTTGGTAACAATGACAAGGCAGGAAAGATGAGGAGGCCCTGCAAAGTGAATTCGGGGAGTTACGAGTTAAGTTAAAGGACAGGGTAGTGATCTCGGGATTGCTACTTGTGCCATGTGTTAATGAGGGTAGAAATAGGAAGATAATACATTTTATGCATAGATAAGGAGATGGTAGTGGAGAGAGGGCTTCAGATTTTTTGATCTTTGGGCTCTCTTCCATGGAATGTGGGGCCTGTACAAATGGGGTGGTTTGCATCTGAACTGGAGGGGTCTAATATCTGTGCAGTACGGTTTGCTCCTGCTCTTCTGGAGAGGCGGGGGGCGGGGGTGGTGTTAGGACTAGCATTGAAGAAAGATGGAAACCAGAGTGCCAGGGCAGATAGAGGAGTCATTGGAGCAAAGTGGGTGTTAAACCTGCAAACAAAGACAGGAACCAAAAATTTGGGCATGGTGCAACTAATGTTCTGAGTAGTGTTTACTTCAACGCAAGGAGTATTGTGGGAAAGGGAGATGAGCTTAGAACATGTCTCAGCATGTAGAATTATGATATTGTAGCTAGTTGTTGCAGGAAGGGCAAAACTGGCAGCTCAATGTTTTGAGATTCCATTGTTTTAGCTATCATAGAGGGAAAGGTATTAAATTGGGAGAGCTGGCATTACTAGTCAGAGAAAATGTCACAATGGTGCTCAAACAGGACAGACTACAGAACTCATCTACTGGGGCTACATGGGTAGAACTGAGGAATAAGAAAGGGATGTCCATGTTAATGGGATATATTATAGACTACCCAACAGTCCACGGAATTTGGAGGATGAAACTTGAAGAGAGATAACAGAGTTGCAAGAAGAATAAGGTTGTGAGAGTATGTGATTTTAACTTTCCACATATTGTCTCGGACTCCCATAATGTAAAGGGATTGTGTGAGATAGAGCTTGTCAAATGGGTTTAGAAAAGATTTCTTAATTTTAATATTAACAATATATGGAGGTCCCAACTAGAAAGAATGCAATAGTGGATCTTCTATTAGGGAACAAGACAGGGGAGGACACAGAAACATTTGTAGGGAAACACTCTGGACCTAGAAATCATAATTCCGCTATTTTCAATATAATTATGGAGAAGGAGAAGATTGGTCTTCGGGCTGGGATTCCAAACTGAACAAAGACCAAGTTTGATAGCATCAGAAAGGATCTGCCAGGTGTGGATTGGAATGGGTTGTTTCTGACAAAGGCATGCTTAGTAAATGGGAGGCCATCAAAAGTGAAATATTGAGAGTACAGAGTTTATATATTCCCCTTCAAATAGAAGGGAAGTCTGACAAGTTTAGGGAGCCTTGTTTCTCAGGGGATATCAAGGCCCTGGTTAAGAAGAAGGACATGTATAGCAGGGATAAGCAGCAAGGAACAAATGAAGTGTTTGAGGAGTATAAGAAATGCAAGAGAACACTTATGAGGTAAATCAGGAGAGCTAAAAGAAGGTATGAGGTTACTCTGGCAGACAAAGTGAAGGAGAATCCCAAGGGTTTCTACAACTGTATTAAGAGCAAAAGGATAACAAGGGCTAAAATTGGTCCGCTTGAGAATCAGTGGGGTCATCTATGCATGGAGCCGAAAGAGGTGGCAGGATTTTAAACTGATTTTTTTTTGCATTTGTATTGACTCAGGAGATGGTCAAAGAGTCTATAGAACTGAGGCAAACTGTAGGGAGGTCATGGACTCTATCCAGATTACAGAAGAGGAGATGCTTGCTGTCTTGAGGAAAATTAGGGTGGATAAGTCCCCATGGCCTAACAAGGTGCCCCTCGGACATTGGGTACGGCTAATGCGGAGATTACAGGGGCCTTGGCAAAGTTACTTAAAATGTCCTTAAGCGGGGGTGAGATGCCAGAGGACTAGAGGATAACTAATGGATGTGGGTTTGATTGCAACACTTAGAAGATGTTTGGATATGTAAATGGGAAAGGTATGGAGGGCTATGGTCCAGGTGTGGATTGGTGGAATTAGGCAAAATGACAGTTCAGCATTGACTAGATGGGCCAAAGGGCATCTAAGGGCATTTCTGTAATGTAGTGCTTTATGACCCTTTGACACTATGACTTCCAGGGTCAGCTTGTGCTGCCCTTAATGTGCGTTCCTAATTCTTCCTCAGACAGGGCTGGTCTCCTGATTTGAGTAAAATGGCTACATGTGGGATATCTGGGCAGGAGGTTACAGGACTCACGGCTGCAGCATGATTCAAGGCCCATTACTGAGTTGGTAGATCTGGATGAAGCAGGTCTTTGTCTCCAGAGTGAGAGTGTGGTGGTCACACAAACTAAAGCTATTACGGAGATAGGTATCTGCAACAACTTAGAAGGAGCTCTAAATCAAGTAGGTTTCCCTCTCCTGTTGCTTTGTTCACGTAATCTTCCAATTACTATATATCCTTAAATGCTTCATTTACGTATTACTATTTAACCATTTCTGGTTCTATTACTATTTATTATTTATGGTGCAACTGTAACGAAAACCAATTTCCCCTGGGATCAATAAAATATGACTATGACTATTTCATTCACAAAGTGTTGAAGGATCTCAGCAGGTCAGGCTGCGTCAATGGAGGGAACTAAACAGTTGATATTATGGGCCAAAGTGTCTCATTTCATTCAGTGGTGATTGCTACTTATCCATAGTTGATGATAGAAATATTGAAGTTTCTCACTCATTTTCTATGTCCTAACTACTGTCAATCCAAGGGATTTACCATGTAGAATTACTGGTATGTTAGCAAAGGATGGATGGTAGAAACTAACTGGTCCATCAAGCTGTAAGACTTCATGAGACCCAGATGCAATATTGACCACCCTCGGGTCCAGTCTCTCCTTATTGCGTGTCACCATTTTATTTAGCCTGACTTACTGCAGGATGCGTTTAGGGTTCTACTGGAGTAATCATGGACATTAACTGTGAGGTTTGATTCTCTTAATACACTTTTATTTATCTGTTTATTTCATTTGCTTATGAGTCTGTTTTTGCAATTTAGGCATAAGTTTAAATTTCCAGTTTAAATATTTATGTCAGGGAATGACATATTATCTTTACAAGAAGCAAATGCTTATTTCTGTTGCAGGGAGGTAGTAGTTTGCTTGTCTGCATAGATATAAAAGCTTTAAAACTAATGTGTTATTTTTGAAGAATAATTACTGTTATCATCTAAACAAATATAGAGGCTCAATGCAAAATCTCAGATATTGCACAAGTGACAAGAAAATCACACAGCATTGTGGCCAAAGGAGGAATCTATGTCAGTATTCACTGTGAATCCTCAAGTAATTTTATTGTAGGCTTGCAAAATGACATTGGAGAAGTATCTGATGATCCAAGAATGGGTGGAGTGGCAGATGTGCCTGCCATTATTGTGCATATGGATACTAGTTGCCTTTTGTAGATGATCTTGGCAGGGGTGTGGAAGGAATAAGTTGAGAAGAAGCAGAGGCTTTCAAGAATGATCTTTGAAAGACTTCAGAATTTGTAATCTAGGCACAGGAAGAAAAGTACTCATTATATGGACTAAGAGATAGAACAGAATAGAGTCATGCTAGTTCAGTCCCAGAGACCAGAAGATCACGTGATCGGTAATATTGACTACTACAAATTGTCAATGAGAATGAGAAAGTTTAAAATGCTAATGTAAGAAACACATGAAACATGCATTGAGAATTTAGCCTATTTCTAATAAAATGGCTAATGAGTATTCATGACATTATTTCCACAAATAATCTAGTGTCCAAATCACCTAATGTAAAATTAAACAACATGGAATGAAATGACTTTGGTTTATTGTTGATTTCATGACCCATAGCATCTGGCACTGGGTTCAATCAATAGCCGAAGCATGAGGAAAGTCATGAAGAGCATTCTTTTGAGTGCATTATTGACGTGCATTTTTAAGGATTATTTTCTATTTTGATGTTACAGTAATGCTCAATAATCCAGCTATCATGGGACTTTGGTGGTACCAGACTGGCAGACTGGTATTAATAATTTCATCTATTAATACAAAACACATGTTTATTTCCCAATTTTCACCAGTCACACAGCAGTATAATAAATGTTCTCATGAAGGTAAAGGGAGCTGGAAATATAGAAGCACTGTGGACCCCAGCTGCTGCAGCAAAACTACCCACATTCCTTATGGCAGGTAATCCTAACCCTGGTTCTTGCAGCCCACAGTCTAGATCCCATCACCAGCCACATCCACACATCGGATTCCAGGCTAATGAATGAGACAGATTTTAGACAAAAGCATTTCTGAAAAATTGATACCAGATTATGGGAGTTTTATATAATATGCTTCTCTGATATTAATGCTTCCTGATCATAGAAACACCTAATCTGAAATCATAGATTTCATCTCCTTTCAGCAGCTGTTTGAAAGCGTTAGGTTATCAAACCAATTCCCTTCGACTTTACCTTCAGTCTCGCACTGCGTTGCTTTTCAGACAATTGTGTCATTTCTCCTTGACAGATACCATAGACTCTGATTCCACACTCCTCTTAAATTTTAAAACACTCATCTTCCCTGGTAATTTTGTTGATTAACTTATGCTGTAAGAAAACTCTTCATCACTTCTGAAATCTTTTGTTTGCTTGAAGGAAAATAATTCCAACTTTTCCTTGACTACCTAACTGAGTTCCTATTAATGCTATCATAGAGTCATAGAGCACTAAAGCTCAGAAATGGGCCCTTCAGCCCATCGGGTCCATGCCGACCTGTTTTTCTGCCTAGTCGCATTTACCTGCACCTGGACCATAGCACCCCATATCACTCTCATCCATGTACCTATCCAAACTTCTCTTAACTGCTTTAATTGAACCCGCATACCCCACTTCCACTCTCAGTTTGTCCCACACTTGCATCACCCTCATGACAGAAGAATTCAGAATTCAGCCCACCATTCTATCATGGTTGATTTATTATCCCTCTCAACTCCATTCTCTTGCTTTCTCCATGATTAATCAAGAACCTATCAACCTCCACTTTAAGTATATCCAGTCACTTAGTCTCCACAGTTGTCTGTGGTAATGAATTTCACAGATTCACTACCCTCTGTCTAAAGAAATTCCTCCTCATCTCTGTTCTAAATGGATGAGCTTCTATTCTGAGGCTGTGCCCTCTGGTCCTAGGCTCACCCATTATAGGAAACATACTCTCCATATCCACTCAGTTTAGACCTTTCAATATTCAAAAGGTTTCAATGAAATCCCTCTTCATTCTTCTAAATTCCAGTGAGTACAGGCCCAGAGCCATCAAATGCTCCTAATGGGTGAACACTTTTATTCCCAGAATAATTCACGTGAACATTCTTAGACCCTTTCCAATGCCAGCTCATCTTTTCTCAGATAAGGGGCCCAAAATGGTTTACAATACTCTAGCTGTGGTCTGACCAATGTTTTATAAAGCCTCAGCATTACATCCTTATTTTTATATTCAAGCCCTCTTAAAATGAATGCTAACATTGTATTTGCCTTCCTTACCACAGACTCAACCTGCAAGTTAACCTTTAGGGAATCCTGCACAAGGACTCCCAAGTCCCTTTGCACCTCCGATTTTTGAAATTTCTCTCTGGTCAGAAAATAGTCTACTCCTTTATTCTTTCTATCAAGGGCAATGACCATATGCTTCCCTACACTATATTCCATCTGGCAGTGCCATTGTCCCAGTCTGTCTAAGTCCTTCTGCAGACTTCCTGTTTCCTCAACACTACATGATCCTCCACCTATCTTCACACCATCCGCAAATATAGCCACAAAGCCATCAATTCCATTATCCAAATCATTGACATACAATGTAAAAAGTAACGATCGGAACACTGACCCCTGCGGAACACCAGCAGCCAATCAGAAAAGGCCTCCTTTGTTCCTTCTCTTTACCTCCTGGCAATCATCCTACGCTCTATCCATGATAGTATTTTTCCTGTAATACCATGGACTCTTATCTTGTTAAGCTGCCTCATGTGCAGCACCTTGTGAAAGGCTTTCATAAAATTCAAATATACAACATCCATTGACTCTCCTTTGCCTATCCTGCTTGTTACTTCATCAAAGATTACAACAGATTTGTCAGGTAAGATTTGCGCAGAAGGAAACCATGCTGACTTTGGCCTATTTTATCATGTGCCTCCAAGTATCCTGAAACCTCATTCTTAACAATGGACTACAATATACCCAGGACATCTTCAAGGAATGGTGTCTCAGAAAGGCAGTGTCCATGATTAAGGGCCCCCAGCACCCAGGGCATGCCCTTTTCTCATTGTTACCATCAAAAAGGAGGTACAGAAGCGTGAAGGTAAACACTCAGCAATTCAAGAACAGCTTCTTCCCATCTGCCATCTGATTCCTAAATGGACATTGAACCTGTGATCATTACCTCACTTTATAAGTATATACTATTTCTGTTTTTGCACAATTTTTAATCTATTCAATATACATATACTGTAATTTATTTAATTATTTTTCTTCTAGATTATGTACTGCATTGAACTGCTACTGCTAAGTTAACAAATTTCACGACTCATGCCGGTGTTAATAAACCTGATTTTGATACTGACCCTGACATCTTGCTAACCATTGAGGTCGGGGTTAAATGGCCTATAAGTTCCTTTCTTCTGCATCCCTCCCTTCTTAAAAAGTGGAGTGACATTTGCAATTTGCCAGTCCTCCAGAACCATTCCAGAATTTAGTGATTATTCAAGGATCCTTACTAATGCCTCAGCAATCACTTCAGGTACCCCTTTCAGAACCCTGGGGTGTAGTCCATCTGGTCCAGTTGACTTCAGAACTTCCAGTTTCCCAAGCACCTTTTTCTTAGTAATAGCAACTACAATCACTTCTGCCCTCAACACTCTCAGACCTTTAGCATACTGTTAGTGTCATCCACAGTGAAGACTGATGCAAACTACTTACTGCGTTCATCCGGCATTTCTTTGTCCTCTTTTGCTATCTCTCCAGCATCCTTTTCCAGTGGTTCAACTCTCACCTCCTTTTTACTCTTTATATAACTGAAAAGAAGAACTTTTAGTATCCTGCTTTATATTATTGACTAGTTTTCCCACTCAACAGTAATTTCATTTTCTACAAACACAGCCACTCCACCCCATCTGACTATCTGCCTGCCTTTTTAAAACAATGTGTATCCTTGCATGTTAAACTCCCAACTATGATCTTCTTTCACTCAGTGATGGCCACAACATCATACCTGCCAGTCACTAACTGCACTACAAGATCATCTGCCTTATTCTGTATACTACGTGCATGCAACCTCAGAGAAGGAGTAAGTTACAAATAAAAATGGGTTTCTAATCATCAGTTTTTGAGCTTTCCCACTCTGTTGTTAGCTTCTCTTTGATCTAGAAATTCTCTCTTCTGCCACCTTCCATTGGGTAAAAATGCAAAAGTCTGAAAGCACAAGCACCAGGCTCAAGGACAGCTTCTACCCTCTGTTCTAAGACTAATAAATGGCTCCCTAGTATGATAAGATGGACTCTTGACTTCGCCTTGTACCTTGATATGAACTTGCATGTTATTGTTTACCTACAATGCACTTTCTCTGCAGCTATTACACTTTATAGTGCAAACAACAGGAATTCTGCAGATGCTGGAAATTCAAGCAACACACATCAATGTTGCTGGTGAACGCAGCAGGCCAGGTAGCATCTCTAGGAAGAGGTACAGTCGACGTTTCAGGCCGAGACCCTTCGTCAGGACTCGTCAGGTCTCGACCTGAAACGTCGACTGTACCTCTTCCTAGAGATGCTGCCTGGCCTGCTGCGTTCACCAGCAACTTTGATGTGTGACACTTTATAGTGTATTGTTTTTGTTTTGTCTTGCTGTAGTGTTCTCATGCAGTGTGTTGAAACTCTGACTAAACACCAAGTTAAACCGGAGCCAATGAAGACAGAGTCGTAGTAAGGTTAACCATTTACTGTTCACTCTTCCACATTAACATCATATGGTGAAAACTCTTGATAAAAAAATACAAACATATACAGCGTCTGTTTCATTCTGGAGACCACGCGCGCTCTCTTCTTTTAGCGAGTGTCTCCAGCCGCCCCGAGTAGGGGGTGAGGGGGTCCCGTCAAACCACCATTGGGCTCGAGCCCACCCAGCATTTGAAATTGAAAAGACGGCACGTGCACCACCCGAACCGCCACTTCCTTAACAGAAACCGCGTTAATATTTTTACTTCAAATACTTCCATAGGAACTTATGGCGTTACTTCTATAATGTTTCTTTGTGGGTAGAAACGGAGCTCTTCAGGATCACGCCGCACGCATGGCACCCACCTTCACACCTTCCCAACCCAGAGGTTACACATAAGACGCGGTGAAACCAGAGGTGACGTCATCACATGCCGTGATATACCATAGACAATGAATTTACCTTTGTTATTCTGTAACTTAATTATCAACCTTTAACTTTAACTAGAAAATAGTTACAAACAAATCATTCAAGGCGTAGACCCAACAAAGTCAAATAAAAGCCTTAAGGGCAACACACTTGCTCTACCTCAATGTACTATGTAATGTTTTGATCCGTGTGTATAGCATGCAAAAGAAGCTTTTCATTGCATTTTGCGACGTATGTCAATAATAAACCAATCCAATTCCACACATTGCTTGGGACTCATCCCCATGTTCCTTTTGTTCCTGCTACTCTTCAACCTGCACCTAGCATCTTTGTCCCGCTCTTTCGCCAGCACTAGCTCCTGTCTCGTATTGCTAGGTTGCACAGTGTATGGCTTACAACCCTGAAGTCCTGACACTGGCTGGGCCGGCGTGTAAAGCTTGGTGTCCTAGATAGGTGAAGGAATAGGAACCATATTTTCAGAAGACCACTGGTGTTCCTCATGACGATTCTGATCCTGTCGTATCTCTCACGCCTATGGTCAGTATCTGAGGCAGGGTTGCAAACTGGTGTCAGGAACCAGGGAAGTAAAAGAGAGTTCTTGTCCACCAGGATCCATACCTCTGGGCAGTGCTAGTCCTGTAAAATGTCTTGCAGCTCAGACTCCTAGAGCATGAACTTTGCATGTACTCTTCCTAAGAACATGACCTGGATCATCAGACAACTGTTATGATATTCAGTAACCATCTGGACATAGAGGGACATTGATGATAAATTGTAGTTTATTAATAGGAGGTCCTCTGGACAGATGAAAACAGCTAATGGCTGCCTTTGCTCGTGGGAAGCCATCAATGCTGGCAAATCCCAGAGCTTGAATGGCATCTGATTGTCACTGAAATCAATGTGGATGAAATAACCTTTTTGTAAGTACACCTGAGAAGGGCAGGCCTCATTACGGATGAGTGTAATTTAACCTACAAATGATTGTGAATGCAATCTCACCTCAGTTAAGGTGCTTTGTGCATGATTTGTGTGTAAAATACTGACATTAATTAATCCAAAGCTCTGGGCAGATATATATTACCGAGCACCAATTTCCACTGAACCAAAATTTAACTCTTATGCTAAATTAACTTGGCTTTATCTTTTGAAAGTTTTGGATTTTAGAAATGATAAATTTTAATTTTTTTTCATGGTTATTCTTTATTTTTATCAGACACTTTTTTAAAAAAAAAACATAGGTAACGTTTCTGTGAATGTCAGAAAGGTTCTTGCATACAACATTCTTGTAAGTGACAGTCATGACTCCTGGCTAGTTGTTAAAGCTATGATTGTTTTATTTTCAATAGAACTTTACTTAGCCACAACCACCGCATATTCCCATTACTTTGTAGAGGCCCTGTTAAAGGGTGGGTACTGCCATGCGAAATCAATGTCGGTTCAAGCTGCGATTCCGCGCTGGGAGACAGGCACCAGGTTGGTTACTCCTTTCAGGATGGCCTGTAACGGGTGAATCTGCTTACCACTGACGCCAAATTTTGTTGATTGTCCTGTTCACTGAAATCCCTTCCAGCATCTGAGAAGTCAACAATGTTAGGAGCTGAAGAGTATAGAGACAATCTAATGAATGGCAGACAATTTGGTACAGCAAATCATGCCCCATTTTGAAAACCTTATATGAGGAATAGAGATATATTGGATAAACAAGTAGCAGGAAGTGACATTTGCTGGTAACTTTAATTAGAATGCAGTAGGCCACTATACTCATTTCATGAGAAAGCTTATGTCAAACTATGCCTAAATTGCTTGGATTCAGGAGAGTGAAGAGAGATTTTATTAATAGAAGCTACTCACTATATAACAGGCAAACAAGAACTCTGCAGATTTCTTAGTATTGTGAAGTGGAAGTCTTTGGTGATGGATGTCAGTTTATACAGTCAGTACAAAATAAAACAGCATCTATAGCAGTTATCACATGTGGCCATTCTTTTATTGTTTGCTGAATCCCAAATCACATTAAGAAAATTGTAAGGTCCAATTAAAATACATTTGAGGTACCCATTTTATTTTGAAAGCAAACACTTAAAAAATCGTCAGAAGTGTAAAGATCCCATATAGAAAAGCACAAGGATAAGCGACAAGAAGTTGTTGTCCTTCCATTGCCAAAGTCGAAGTGAACATCTTTGAGGCTGACAGACTGCACCATCCAATGACAATCAAAGTAAGCAGAACTCCAAGTACTCCCCTAGGGTTGAGAACAAGAGTACATTATACTGCAAAATATTTCTACCAATACAATGTCAAATATTTAATAAATCCTCCAAAATTACATGATTTCTTGGGAATTTATCTCCAATTCATCTGAAGGAGATGAGTATACGTTTGTCTAATTTAGACTGGAGGGATGATAAGGATGTTGAGTTCTGTTTTTAGTCTTTGGTCAATTGTACACAAATCAAAATAAGTTCACTCAAAATAGAAGACTGTTCTATCAATAAAACTTGATTAGCGGTTTCCATTTTAAAACTGGAAAGGTGTTATTGTGTGAATATCTAACACAATATATGGACATTACAACATCATTGTTTTAAATATCTTGCCACTTCCATCCAAATTGTGGGTACAATGGTCTGATATTAGCATTAAAGTAGCAAGGTGACCTTGTTGTTCAAATCACTGATACCTAATTCATCATACAATTTTAATAACAATTCAACGACTGTTTTTAAAACATAATCACTTTCCTGTTGTTATTAATTTCTAAAAAAAAAGCATGCTGCTCATTTTCATTCTGAATATTGCACTAAAGTGAAAAAAACATAAAGGATTATTGGTTTGTGAAGTCACCAGTAGTTGACTGCATCCATTTTGTGAAATGGAAGACAGAAGTGCCAAGGAGAGCCACCCTTGTGCTGATTTGTGCAAGTTGTAGTAGTATTCTGCTCTGGGCCCACATTTTTCAAAAACTACTTCCACTTATTTCATTTGGAATCTTTTGAGCCTATCAATGAGTGGGATGATTTTTCTTTTTCGGTGAAGAGCCTTGAGTTTAAAGGAAAGCATACTGATCTACTGTATTAATCTGCCATTCCTAAATGCAGCAGTTTCAAGATTACCTATGTCATATGCTATGTCGGTAAATCATATTGCTATCGTCCAATTTCTTCTTTTGCGGGTCACCGGCCTTGAGTAATGATTAACAATTACCTATTTTGTGGATAATGTAACAATGAATAAGAAAATATCTACAAATGAAAATTCATCAGCCAAAAAAGGTGGACGATTGAGCGATAGGTGAACTGGAAAAGGTCCAATGTAGCAGGAGGGTTTAATGTGGTCCATAACCAGCCGCTTAAAGCATTTCAATATTGTTGAGATCAGCATCATTAAGGCAGGTTACCATTTCCCTCTTGGGCACTGGGATGATGGTGACTGCCTTGACGCCTGAGCAAACAGTGGACCGTACCAGAGAGATGTTGAAGATATCTGTTAAAGCCTCTGTTAACAGTGCTCCACAGTCTCTCTGCAGCCAACCAGGTGTGCCATCAGGACCCGCAGCTTGACAGGGGCTGATTCCAGCAAGGGTCCCCCTCACATCAGCTGTGGCCAAATGGAGTGCCTGCTCCTCGAGGGGAGAAGAGGGCTTCCCTCGCCAGACGACATCTTTCAGATAGTCCACAAAACTGTTTCTTTCACTTCTTTTGCATCTTCTTTTTATTTGAGATATGTTTCTGGCACTGTTAGAGCCTGTGATTTACAGTTTGAAGATCAATTGAGCAAACTGGAGCTCTGATGTCTCCTAGAAGATTCCAGAGGGTAAGCGGTCATGAGGCCTGGAAGCTTAGAGATGAGGCACAGACATGATCAATTCCATTTCTCGCCATTTACACTATTTGTTTTTTTTTGCATATGTGCGGGGTGGGATGGGGGTTGATGTTTTTCTTTGAATGGCTCCCATGGGTTTCCTTGTTTCCAGAGAAGATGAATTGCAGAGTTGTGTACTGCATACATACCTTGATAATAAATATACCTCGAGCCTTCAATCTTGAAAGACGTTCTGCTTATCTGGAAGAGAGGCATCACTGTCATTGGTGCACAGGGTGGAGTTATGGTCTGTTACGCCTCGTGCCTCTAGTGTCATGGAAATTACTGTAAATTCTCTGTGAATAATCCCAATTTGTCTTCCTGACGGCCTGGAGAAGCACAGCTGTTGTTGATCCAAGAGCCATCTTAGTCCCTGATCTGAAGGCAGCATCCTGATCACTCAGCAGCCACAGCAAGCTCTCAGCGGACCTCTGCTGTCAACCATGGGGTCTGATTTTTTTCTCTCAGAGACGTGTTTAATAATGGTGACATCCTCAATGCAATTCTCTATACAGCCAGTTACAGGTCGATCATATTCATAGATGCTAATGTGATGGCCATATGTAGCCGTCTTCCTGAACAGTTCCAGTCCGCATTTTCAAAACAGTCCTGTAATGCTGAGGTTCTTCCTTTTGGCCAGGTCGTTATCATTATATCCCTTTGAACTGTTTTTTCTCATTTAATCAGTGGTCTGTGTTCAGGAATTAGGATAATAGATAAATGGTCAGATTATGCAAGGTGGGGATGGGCAGCAGCTTTGTAAACACCGCACATGTTGATATAAACCAGGTCGAATGTGTTCTCACCTCTGGTAGCAAAGTCAACACGTTGATAGAATTTAGGCAAGCCTGTTTTTAAGGCAGCATGGTTGAAATTGTCAGCAGCGATAAAGAAGTGATCAGGGTTTGTGGCTTGGGGATCACTGATGGTGCTGTAGAGATCAGGCAGCACTTCCCCAGCGACAGCACGGGGGATGTATACAGCCACAATCACAATGGCAGTGAGTTCCCTAAGTAAATAGAAGGGCCTGCACTTCACCATTGAAAGCTCTATCAGAGCTGAACAGTAAATCATCATTACTGAAACCTTCATTCACCAGTTCCTATTAATGTAGATATGGAGTCCTCCTCTATGGGTCTTACCGGAGATTGCAGAATTTCCATTGGCCTAAAAAGGGACAAAACCCTCTTGTTGAATGGTTGCTGGTGGTAGCCTGGACCCACATTTCCAGCAGGATGAGTGTGCAGCAGTCCTTCATCTCACGCCTATTCAGTCGTAGGCATCGTTAATCTAGTTTATTTTCTTGCGATCCAATGTTTGGAGGCAGACCGATGGGAGAGCCAGCATACAGGCTCAGACAGCTTTGAGAAGTAGTGCCTCCATGCAGTGCTCATGAACAACAGGTCATAATCCAACTACAATATACACTTGAGTTTGGAGATCTCCAGTACCAAAATAATGTGAGGACATTTTCTGTACTGCAAATACTTGATAATCTTCATGCTATCAACCAAGAACTTTCAGGTAAAGCCTAAATGAAGTTGTTCTTCTAAGATGTTACTCATCTTTGTTGGATTTATCCAATGTTAAGGAGATAATATTGTGAGTACTGAATACATTACACTCAATTGGAATGAGTGCAAGTATATAATTGCTTCAACTGTAAAAGTTATTTAGGAAGCTGGACAACAAAAAAGGGAGGAACTAACAAGACAGGTATTGCATCTCCTGCAGTTGCCTAGGACAGAGCCAGTGGAAGAGGAATGGGTATTGGCAGACATGAAAGAAGTAACTGAGCATCCAGGATGGAATGATCCCTTGGGAATGCTGAAAGGGTAGGAAGAAAGGAGGTGTAGCTGGTTATGGTATCATATTAGAGGTATCAGAAATTAATTAGAAATTGTCAGAAAATATGTTGGAAAGCACAAGAAAAGATCGTCCTTTTCTTCACCGTCACTGAAATTAGGGCTTTCACCTAAAAACAAATGTTTGCTTTGAACCAAAATAGTTGGTTTGACTTTTCAAAATCAGGTTTTTGTCATTGACAAAATTCATGATACTTGTTGTTTTGTAGCAGCAGTACAATGCAGGAATAACAAATTACTATAAGTTAAAATATTTAAAAAATTAATAAATAGTGCAAAAGAGGGATAGCAAGGTAGTGTTCGTGAACCGTTCAGATGTCTGATGACAGAGGGGAAGAAACTGTTCCTGAAATATTGAGTGTGTGTCTTCAGGCTCCTGTACCCCCTCCCTGATGTAATGAGAAGAAGGCATGTCCTCGATGGTGAGGGTCCTTTATGATGAACGCTAGTTTCTTGAGGTGTCCTTGATGGTGAGAAGGCTTGAGCTCATGATGCAGCTGACTGAGTCTACAACCCTCGGAGGCCTCTTGTGATCCTGATCATTGGTGTCTCCATAACAGATGGAGAAAAGAGGACTTTTGTCCTCTTCTTTGGCAGTCCTTTGAGATCAAGGCCAATTTTTTTCCACTCAGGAGAGGAAATTAAATGCACAATATTTCTTGAAATGTAGGAGAGCCTTTGCTAACAAATTTTGAAAGAGGTAGGTTTTATTGAAGTGATGGAGAAAGTTGATACACATCCTTGGGGTGTATCAACCTGCCCAATAATTCTTAGCAGTAGCTATTACACCAGACATTTGAAAGTGCAAGTGCAACTTCTTATTAGAAACTGTTATCTGAAGACTTTCAAACAAGAATACCAGCAATTTCACTGATACGTCCTGTTAATATTATTCCTACACTTTCTACTTTCTTTATAGAAATACAACAAATATTCAAGGCTCATCTCAAGCCTGGAAACTGAACTTAACTGACAGTCTTGTGCCACAAGTTGGCCAAATCAGGGAATAAGTTGGAAGGTTTTCTCAGATTCATTAGATTAATTATGCAGAGCCTACATTTCAGGTGACACCAGCATGTATTGACTGAGATTCATTAAAATTACCATGGAGAATTCTTGATATTTCAGCTAATGGAAAACATTTTTCAGGTATTGATGAGGATTAATTAGAATATATTTTGAGCTGAGTTATCGGAAGTGTGTAAATAGGATGCCATATGGCTCCTCAAGTGTACTTTGCCACTCAGTAAGATGATGGCTGATCTTAGGCTGCAGTTCCACTTTCCTAATCACTCCCAAGTCCTCCAGTTCCCTTGGATGCCTCAAAACTTACTATTTTCTATCCTGAAAACACTCAACGAGTAAGGATTCTCAGCCCTATCTGGGAGAGAATTCCAAAGGTTTCAACTCTGCAAATTAAAAAATCTCCTCATAGAATCATATGAGTTTATGAAGGAGAAGGGGGCTCTTCAGTTCATGTCTGGGCCAACAACGGATGGACTTCGTTAATTACATTTCCCTGTGTCCTGCAGGTTACGGCTCTTATAGGTTCCATCCAGCTAGTTTTACAATGTGGTAACAGTTTCTAGTTATATAATCCTTTCCTGCAGTGAGATCCAGAACTCCCATTACTTTTTAACCAACCATGTTACTGTTCTACCAATTAATTTAATTTTATACACGTTATCATGGGGGGTGGGGGGGGGCTGCAATTACTGGAACTTTGAGAAATCGATGTTCATGCCATCAGGTTGGAGGCTACCCAGACAGAATAGAAGGTTTCGTCCAAATCGAGAAACTTGAATACCGTATTGTACAACATCTTATATTCTGTCTGGGCAGCCTCCATCCTGATGGCACAAACATCGATTTCTTGAACTTCCGGTAATTGCCCCACCCCTTCTCCATTCCCCATTCCCATATTTCTATCTCACCTTATCTTCTTACCTGCCCATCACTTCTCTCTGGTGCTCCTCCACCTTCCCTTTCTTATATGGCCTTCTGTCCTCTCCAATCAGGTTCCTTCTTCAGTCCTTAGTCTCTTTCACCAATCAACTTCCCAGTTCCTTACTTCACCCCTTCACCTCTTCCGGTTTCACCTATCGTCTACTTCCTTGTACTCCTTCCTCCCCACCCCTGCCTTCCGATTCTCACTTCCCACCTTTTTTTTCCAGTCTTGATGAAATGTCTCGGCCCAAATCATCGACTGCTTTCCCTTTTCCATAGATGCTGCCTGGCCCGCTGAGTTCCTCCAGCATTTTGTGTGTATTCCTTACACAATATTCCTACTTCCTGAATCAGCTAATTCAAAAAATATATAAGGTGCATTGACACCAATTCAAGTATTGTCTCAGTATCTCTCTCTCCCTCTCTCCCTCTTCCTCTCTCCTAAGATACTGGAGGACAGCCAGAAATTTAACCTAACAAAGTGCTGTATTACATAAAAGAATTTACAGGAGATTTAGATCAATTATCTGCTAAATGCCTACCATACTCTGACAGACTGACTGATTTTTCTGGAAACTTCTCTCCAAATGGTATTAGCAAAGTTATACTCCAATACAATTTTTTTAACAAAAAAACACAAGCTATATCTTTATAGCTTGGAGTTTTTCACTAATTTGGAAAGATTTGGAATATATGAAGGTTGGGCTGCAACATTTCCAAAACACTCCCATTGGATAGAAGCTCTTTTTCTTCTGCAATTGCTGTTCTGATATTGAGCATATAAAGATACTGGGAAGTAGTTTAATTTTCTTAAAATAACCTTTGTAAGAGAGAAGCTGATAAATCCTGCCAGGCCTTGCAAGTCCATGGAACAATTGAACTTCCAGAAATCATCAAAATTGTTCGTTTTACTTCCCCCCAGTGAATAATGTAGATTCGCAAAGATGATGTTCAAGATGGAAGTTATAGATAGAAAGGGAGGATTAATTTGAGAAGACAAGGCTTAAAGGGGATTTATTACTACCTTATCAAATAAAAGATGTTCATTGTGAATCAGGATAAATAAAACCACCTGGCAGGGATACAGAAATGAAAAGTCATCAATTTTAAATTGGTACTGGAAGAATGTTAAGGAAGATTATGAGAATGTCTCTCGAGCTAAGTGGCTGCTAGAATATGGAAAACTTTACCACAGAAATGATGACGCAGAATAATTGCTAGCACGAGAGGGCACAGTTTTAAGGTGCTTGGAAATAGGTACAGAGGAGATGTCAGGGATAAGTTTTTTTTAACACAGAGAGTGGTGAGTGTGTGGAATGGGTTGCTAGCGACAGTGGTGGAAGTGGATATGATAGGGTCTTTTAAGAGACACCTGGATAGGTACATGGAGCTTAGAAAATAGAGGGCTATGGGTAACCCTAGGTAATTTCTAAAGTAAGTACATGTTCGGCACAGCTTTGTGGGCCGAAGGGCCTGTATTGTGCTGTAGGTTTTCTATGTTTCTGTGTTTCAGACACCATTTTATCTCCGAAGGGAAAACAGGACATATACATTAAACCGTGGAAAATACAAGTCTATGGGGAAAGAACAGGGCAGTAAACTTGGCTTTGCTTTGCTCGAGCAAATAGCCAGCATACACACTTTATGCCAAATGGTCCTTTCTATGCTGTACACTAATGAATCAAGCTGACGAAACACTAAATGTATGGATACTGATCAAAGATAGTTACTTTTCTGATTTTGTACATCACAGAATGCAGAAAGAAGTGACCATTTAAGTGTAAGTTCATCTTGAATTCATTAACAGCAAAAGACTGTTGCTTGTCTAAAGCAATGCACACAAAACGCTGGAGGAGCTCAACAGGCCAGCTAATGAATAGATAGGTGATGAAATGTATAGATAGGCGTTGTTTTGGGCTGAGGCCCTCCACCAGCACTGAGAAGGAAGGGGGAAGATTCCAGAATATAAAGGTGGGGGGGGGAGGGGGGGAGGGAGGGGAAGGAGATTAGCTGGAAGGTGATAGGTCAAGGGCTGGAGAAGAAGGAATCTGATGGGAAAGGAGAGTGGACTGTAGGAGAAAGGGAATGAGGAAGGGACCCATGCCGAAGTAATGGGCAGGAGAGAAGAAGTAAAAGCTCAGAGTTGGGAATAAAAGAAGCATGGGGGCGGGGGTGGAATTCGTTGACCGGCAGGAGAAATTGATATTCATGGAGATTGGAAGGTACCTAGATGGAATATAAACTGTTGCTCCTCCACCCTGAAGGTGGCCTCATCTTGGCACAAGAGGAGGACACGGAGCGACACGTCAGAACATGAATGGGAATTGGAATTAAAATTTTTCGCCACTGAGAAGTCCCACTTGTGGCAGATGACGTGGAGGTGCTCGACGAAGCAGGCCTTCAATTTATGATGGGTCTCACCAATGAGGAGGAGGCCGCATTGGGAGCAACAGATACAATAGACCAGCACAGCAGATATGCAGCTGAAGTGTTGCCTCACCTGAAAGAACTGTTTGGGGCCCTGAATGGATGTGATGGAGGAGGTGTATGGGCTTGTGTAGCCCTTAGGCCGCAAGCAAAGTGAAATGCAGACATCCCACCCTCCAAAAACTCATTTCAGGGAGGTAGCACCATCAATTTGCAGGAGACTTCCAGGAGAGGTGGGTTGTCTGCAATAGAGTAGCTCCTTAGCAGCTAGCCAGCTAGTTTAAATAACGTTAGCTATGCTAATGAACGAATGACACCTGTTAAACTCATCTCAACATGTCTTTTACAGTCTTAACCCACCATGGGCAATAGAAAAGTCACTGTTGCAAACAGTGCAGCAAGCAACACTGTCATTATTTTGACCCCTATCAGGCAGGGGTACACTTTAGGTTAGTCTGGGGTGACGTACATTTTATATATTTTTTGGAACACTCTGCCATGGCACGCTCTCACTCTCTCGTGGTCGCTTGTGCGCACTCAAGCGCTCTCGCTTGCTTTCTCCCTCGCTCACTGTCCCTCGCTCTCTTGCTTGCTCTCGCTGTCTCTCGTGGTCGCTCTCACGCTCTCTCTTGCTTTCTCTCGCTCGTTCTCAAAAAAATTGATTTCCGTGATATTGTATATCATTTGCGGGCATCAGGGAGCCACTATTAATATCCGGGAGACTCCCGGAACTTCTGGGAGAGGTGGGATGTCTGGAAATGCCTAGAGGGAAATTAGTGAGGAGGGACGAATGGATCCAGAAAATCATGGAGGGAGCGATCCCTGTGGAAAGTGGGGGGGTGGGTGTGAAGTTAAAGATATGTTTAGTGGTAGGATCCCTTTGGAGATGGTGGAAGTTGCAGAGGATAATGCATTGAATGTGGAGGCTGATGGGATGGTTGGTAAGGACAAGAGGAACTCTATCACGTCTAAGGCAGCAAGAAGATGGGGTGAGTGCGGGTGTACAGGAAATGGAGGAAATGCGAATGAGGGTAACATCAATAGTAGAGGGAGGGAAACCCCAGTCTTTACAGAAGGAGGACATCTCTCCTGGAATGGAAAGCCGTGTCCTGGGAACAGATGTGGCAGAGGCGAAGAAACTGAGAAAAGGAAACAGCATTTTTACAGGAAATAGGGTGGGAAGAGATATAATCCAGATAACCGAAGGAACTGTGCTTGTCAAAATTTTATTGCTGTTAACCTGAGTACAGGGGTCTACATACTCAACATGACAATGTACTAAAGACCACAAAATAGTTATAAAGTAGATTACTTCATCTTTAGCACCTACAGGAAACAATGCTGATTTCATTTTCAAATGTGCTGCAACAAATCTCATTAGTTTTTTCCTCATGTTTTTCTCTCAGCATTTTACATTGACTCAATGATTAATTGAGCGATCTTGAATTTTATTAGGACATACTTAGAGAAATAAATAATCACCTACTGACTTATTATTAATTCCCTACGATTTAATACAATGAAGTTCCATGCATGAGAACAGCTTAATTTGTTAATACGAAAGAAATCTGGCTAAGATTTTAGGAGAACACTGTTTCTCTCTCTGCTATCTTGATGATAAATATTTCAAATGTTATGTATAAAATACCACAGAATGGATTCAGCAGGAGCTCTCTTAATAACCAAGTATGTTGTGCGACACATTACACTGTTAGAAGCATTTTACGATTCGGTACCTAAAATACAGAACAGGCTAACTCTACAGCAGACCAGGCAAATGGACTACACAGACTATATATGTAATGTATGTGGGAAGATGGACCTTTTGCTTCCTTGATCGCTGTCCTAATGAAAACTGTTTTTATTCTAATGCATACCAGAAATTAAGTCAAAAATTTTGAATGGTTTTAAATCTGAAGCAGCATTTATTTTTAAGGGAAACTTGTGAGCTAATGAAAAATGGCCTCCAATGTTGCTACTTTCAGAAGATCGTTATGTTTATTTTGACATAAAAAAGAACAGAATTTTGTAATAACAATGGGAACAAATCATTCAAATCCCCATGCTATTACATTACTCAAGCAGATCATAACCAAATTATGCAAATTCCAAATGCCCACCTTGGATAATACTCATATCAAACAGAGAAAACATTTTCAATCAATGCCCTCCTCAACAGATGTCTCTTAGTTTTGACGAAAATGTAGAGTCCCTACACGATAAATGTGTTCTGATAGTTGTAGATTTTTCTTTTGATCTACAAAAGGGTAATATAAGAAAGTGAATACTGTTTTATGTTCCACATGCTGTGCCTGCATTTTGGGTGTTTTCCACCTTTCCTTCAGTTTACAAGATTGTGAATTGTGAATTATTTTAAAGCCATCCTGTCTAAGGTTTGTGGGAAAATGCTGACAAACCTGCTATGCCTTGCAAAGTCATGGAATAATTGAACTTCCACGAAGCTTTGAAAACTTTATTTTAATGGGGTTCTTTAGTTTTGTAGTTCAGTCACTAGGAACAGAAATTCAACTCAATTCCATAACTAGAATTGCATAAATTGCTCTTTTATTTCCCGCCACCCACTCCACCCCAATGAATGATGTATGTAGATTCACAGAGATCATGTCCAAGATGGAAAATAATATCTACGAAGAGAGACTTAATATATTGCGACAGTCTCCATTTGAAAAGATGGGGCTGAAAGGAGATTTATTGCTAACCTATAAAGTATATTTTTAGAATGGATCAGGATAAATGATATATTCTTGCAGTTTACAAGACTGACAAAGCAGATAAAAGCACCATCTAGTGAAACTGCAGGGAAATTTTAGCACCTTGCATTTTGATCTCAAGAACTAGTTTGACAGAGGTTTATAACAGCCTCATATAAATATCTACAGTTACTAATTGGCATACTTACTGGAGTGAAAAGAGAACGGCAATGCCAGCAAGAATGATCATTGGAAGGAGACAATATCCCAGGACACTAGCGACACAGCCATATGAAACTCCTGTGACACTCATCAAGTTCAGCAGTGTGTGAATTGCCAGACACCCAAAGACACTGATTCCATAAACATAGCCAAAATGTACTTTACCGGCCTGTAACAGAAATAATTAGAGATAAATTATTCGTCCAGCTAACCTGAGATTCACTGCGGTGAATCTGTTGACCTGGAGGATATTAAAATTGAATTGAATGGTGACTAACAGAAATATTTTTAAAATTGTACAAAGACATTGCACAGTTCAGAGAGTTAGATAATTACTCTTCTCTATCCAGACTGGATTGATGGCATGAAGCTCTCTTTTATTTGTTCAGCAAACTAAGCAAATGAAATGGACAATCCGAGATGAGCTTCAGTGAGAATTTAAACATGCTACACATGCAAAGACTAAATTGGGTACATCTTGTCTAGTCCCCAAATAATTGATGATTGAAGAGACTCCCTGGATTGATCACTACAATAATTTATACACTTGTCTCTAAGCAACAAAAGAGGATGCTGAGGATTTCATCTCTTTTGTACTGTTCCAAATTTTCTTTTCCTTTCATCTGCTTTTTGCCTTAGGAAGGAAGTTACAAGTACTCAATATGTTACAGAAGTATAGGGCAGAGAAGGATGTCTTTGAACTCAATGTGCCTGATGTGCAAGAACTATTCAATTAATCCCACTCCCCTGCTATTTCCTCATTACCCTGACATTGATTTTCTTTCAACTTTATGTGCAATTGCTTTTTTAAAAAGTACCTGACGCTTCTACTTCCAAGTGATGTATTTCTCATAATGACAAATTCATTTGAGAAACAGTGGACAGTAAATACTAACTGGCTTGAACAATGACAAATAAAATACAGAAAATTATGCTCACCTTGATGAAATCACATTTCTGGTACAAGTCTGGTACAAGCACTATCAGAGTCACCTTATGTACAGAAGCTCCTGTACTTAGCATCACTTTATGGACATACAATCAATTGATGTGCATAAGCCAGCCTATGTATTTATACTTATTATGTTTTTTATTATTGTTTTCTTTATCTAATTGTGTTTTTTTGTGCTCCATCAGATCTGTAGTAAGAATTGTTTTGTTCTCCTTTACCCATGTGCACTGGAAATGACATTTAACAATCTTGAATCTAGAATCTTAAATATCTTCTCTATGTACATAGAACTGTTGAGTAAACTTAAGGATATCTATCTAGTCTTTCCTTTCGTCACATCCCTCCTCTACATCAAATATACCGTATTTAATTTTTCCACCTGTAAATTTTGAAATTATACTTTGGAATTTTAAATTCAGACTGTTTATGTAAATGGTGACAACTGGGTCCTCCCAAAATGATCACACACACTGTTCTCATCTCCATATTTCATATTACTATGGGAGGCCATTTGGCCCATCAAGTTTATGCCAGCTGTGAGTTACCAGTTCCAATCCCATTGCTGCTTCCCATTTTATGGCTGGTGCCCTCTCCGTTCTGATACTTTGTCCTTTACTCCACACACTCATTTTATTGGGGAATCAATATAAAATATTTTACTAAAGGCCTTATGAAAATTTTGTCAAGAGTGAATCACCTACACTTGTAATGGAATAACAGTGTGGAAGAAGGCCTTTCAGCCCTCTGAGTCTTTACTATCATTTAACACCCATTCACACTAATCCTCCTCGAATCCTTCCCACATTTTCATCAACTTCCTTCACATTCGATGACTCACCTACACACTCTGAGAAACTTATAGTGGCCAATTAACCCACCAACCCACACATCTTTGGGAAATGGGAGGAACTGGGATACCCTAATAAAATACAAACTGTTTTTATGTAATGGTGCATTAGAAAACTAACTGGCATTTTATTGAATTTTCTTTGCCTTTGTCTTTCTCTCTTTGAAAAAGAATTGAAAGTGAATTAGTCCAAAACTTGACTTGAGCAATTTTAAAAAAAGTTTAGTCAGTCATCATGAATAACATGAGCTATCAAGTCAATAATCTTTTCTGTGATAAGTAACCTTGAGCATACAGTGACTTTCCTGTGTAAATAAAGGAAAATTATTCTGGTGATTTTCATGGTGTGGCCAATTAAATTCATAATATATATGATAAAACTCGAAAGAGGAAGCAAGTTCTAGAGCTAAATTAAATATTTTTTCTGATGTCCTTTATATTCTCATTTTCACGCACCAGCAATAAGGTGGCTCCAAATGCCAAACAGAAGACTACTGGTCCTGCCAGATCAGTCTCATTCATAATGCTGCCATCTGCTGGTTTCATCGGATTCAAAACTGTTAATGTTTTTTGCCAGATGTGATCAAAATTGATCCCAATCTCTGTGGGAAAAAGAGTGTGATTTAGGATTCACAAAAAATAGAGTAAATACATCAATTCTCTGCTTCTGTCATCTCCCTTTGGATTTTGTAGTCAGTAAGATCACTCCTCATTATTCTAAACACAAGGAAAATATGGATCTTTCTATTGTGTTCTTAATAGGACAACCCGCTCAACCTAGGAATAAGATGAATGAATCTCTTGTAGATTGCTTCCAATGTTAGTGAATCCTTTCCTAAATAATGGAATTTAAACTGCATATAGTATTCCCAGTATGGCCAACATATGTACACTTGTAACAACTCTTCACTTTCTAAACTCCAGCACCTTGCAATAAAGTTCAAAGTGCCATTTGTTTTCCAAACTGGTTGCTCTATTTGAATGCAAACATTTTCTGTTTCATGCACCCTTGAGAGTGTCCTGTCTGGCTGCATCATTGTGTGGGACAGAAGCTGCAAGGTAGCTGGCCACAAGACACTACAGAGGATGGTAAAGACCGCTGAGAGGTTCACTGGGAGTCACCTTTCCCCTTATTTGTGACATTTACAGGTAACATTGTGTACAAAGTATTGTTGAGGATCCCTACCACCCATCCCACAATCTCTTTGACCCACTATCATCAGGAAAGAAGTACTAGAGCTTGGACTGTCAAACTGGGCAACAACTTCTTCCCCCAGGCTGTGATATTAATGAATACCACCGATGTCTTGTCACTAGGACAGTGAGCTGTTGACCGTTTACTGCTTAGTTGTGCTGTGCACTTCACATATATTTTGAATTATATTTTATTAATTTATTTGTGGTAGTATTTTGTTTTATGTCCTGTGTGTGACATGTATTTTGGGTGCAGCGTGGTCCAGAGGAATGCTGTTTAATTTGGCATACAGTCAGGTGATAATAAATTTGAACTTGAACTTGAATAGTAGGGGGTGTCAAAAGTTACAGGAAGAAGGCGGGAGAATGTGGTTGAGAGGGAAAATAAATCAGCCATAATCAAAGCCAAATAAAATCAAAATAAATCAGCAGGTTTCAAAGGACTGAATGGACTAATTCTGCTTTTATGCCTTATGGTCTAATCGCTTCTGAGTTTAACTTCTCCAATATTTATGAAAAACTTAGAAAAGATATTTTCAAACTACTCAAGTCAAGTGTTGTCTGAAACTCCATATATTGGTCTAAAAATAACTGTCGACAAGGTTTCAGACCCTTTGAGGAAAAACTTCAGTGAATAACTTTTGCCTTCACATTTTAATCTTATTTTGAATTAAAATAGAGCTGACAGCCTAGATTCTTCTGTTTGTAACCATGCATGTTACAGTGGTGAGTGAAACTACAAGGCTCTCAATGTCAAAGTTTTTAAATATATATTCAGAGCACAATGCACCCTCTGTCAGAGTTTAATAAAGTAAATCATAATGGAGCTACCACCCAAATAGATGCTTTATTGGAACCCTGAGTTTAAATTTATAACACAATTCCTTTCCTTGTGCTCTTACTGGATATCAGAGTTGTAATATAAGGAAAATAGCAATGACAGAGCTGCCAGTTCCATGATTTGATTTAAAATATATGTGAATGCTTCTTGCAGGATAAAGAGATCATTCACGAAAAGTTGTTTAGACCAAATATACTATTCATGAAAAGTGGTTTGAGCTATAATGCTCTTCCCTATAGCACTAAATTGGAAGATATATCATGAATATGATTTATATTAATAAATGACAGAACCTGGACAATATAAAGGCAAAAATTACATCTGCAACTGCACGACTAGCAGAATGTAAATTATATGTCTGTGGGCCTTGTAAAGTAATTTGCTTGTGCCCTCCATTGGAAATTAATCTGATGAAGGATTAGGCACACTTAAATAGGTAATGATGGAAACCAGATTGTTTTTTCTATGTCTACTCCTTCATGGCCTGATTCCAATTCAAGCTCTTGTAGATATAAAATATTTAGATGTTGAATGTTTGACCAACATCCAATATGATTTACCCCATTTAATATCCCCATCAATGGGCAGTTTAGTCAATGAAGAAGCCCAGACATCAAACTTGTGAAATTCTTTAAAGGAAGCAGAAACAGTACTGTATCAGGAGTTTCTCACATCAACAGTTCTGATTGCACAAACAACCACTAATGGAAAGGTTCCCTGTGATAACCTTTATCTGACTATCATCCCCTCAGATAATGGTGGAGATGGAGACAATGCCAAGTATGAAATCAGTGACTGTGTCTGGGGAAATACACTAGGAACCCTTCATCACCTGTACAGATGTCATGATCCAATTCCAAATGCCATATTTTCAAATAATTACCCTCTAGAAGTGGTGGCTCATCATCAGTGCCTCCAAATATTGCAGAAGATTGGCCAAATTGATTGTAGGTTTCAGATGGCTGAAAGATCTGTCCAGCATACAGTTGTGAAGTCTGTGACATTGCTGAAGGAACAAATATTTTGGGCTGTGGATGACCATCCCCAAATTCACTGCAAGGTAAAGTAAGGGATAAGCATTTCAAATTAGGACAAAATTTCAAACACCTTTAATAATTTATTAAAATTTATTAAATTTATTAAATTTTAAGCATTTATTATAATTTATTAAAATAAATAGATTTAAAAGGATATACCAAAATAAATCTGGTTTATTGGTGAAGTATAGTTTAAGGACAATACCTTAGAAAAATGGACAGAAAATGTAAGGCTACATTATGAGAAAATAAATTTTTAGAGGAATGCATTTATAAGTTTTGAGAGAAATATTTTGATGTCATCTAAAACACTAAAACGGATTGATGGTTTGTAAACATCTCCTTAACCTGTTAAATAAAATCCAAAATAAAACCAGAAAATGCTGAAAGTCTTCGCAGTACTGTTGGGGGAGACAGCTTACCCGGGGGAAGCAACAGTGGCCGTGCCTCCGGCACAGAGTCTGGCCCCGTACCCCGTAGCTCAGAAGGGTAGGGAAAGGAAGAGGAGGGCAGTTGTGATAGGGGACTCGATAGTAAGGGGGTCAGATAGGCGATTCTGTGGACGCAGTCCAGAGACCCGGATGGTAGTTTGCCTCCCTGGTGCCAGGGTCCGGGATATTTCTGATCGTGTTCAAGATATCCTGAAGTGGGAGGGTGAGGAGCCAGAGGTCGTGGTACATATAGGTACCAATGACATAGGTAGGAAAAGGGAAGAGGTCCTGAAAAGAGAATATAGGGAGCTAGGAAGGGAGTTGAGAAAAAGGACTGCAAAGGTAGTAATCTCGGGATTACTGCCTGTGCCACGCGACAGTGAGAGTAGGAATGCAATGAGGTGGAGGATAAATGCGTGGCTGAGGGATTGGAGCAGGAGGCAGGGATTCAAGATTTTGGATCATTGGGACCTCTTTTGGCGCAGGCGTGACCTGTACAAAAAGGACGGGTTACACTTGAATCCTAGGGGGACCAATATCCTGGCAGGGAGATTAGCGAGGGCTACTGAGGTGACTTTAAACTAGAATGGTTGGGGGGTGGGAATCAAATTAAAGAGGCTAGGCGAGAGGAGGTTAGTTCACAACAGGGGGATGGGAACCAGTGCAGAGTGACAGAGGGGTGTAAAGTGAGGGTAGAAGCAAAAAGTAGTAAGGAGAAAAGTAAAAGTGGCAGGCCAACAAATCCAGGGCAAGCATCAAAAAGGGCCACTTTTCAATATAATTGTATAAGGGCTAAGAGAGTTATAAAAGAGCACCTGAAGGCTTTGTGTGTCAAAGCAAGGAGCATTTGTAACAAGGTGGATGAATTGAAGGTGCAGATTGTTACTAATGATTATGATATAGTTGGGATCACAGAGACATGGCTCCAGGGTGACCAAGGATGGGAGCTCAACGTTCAGGGATATTCAATATTCAGGAGGGATAGACATGAAAGAAAAGGAGGTGGGGTGGCGTTGCTGGTTAAAGATGAGATTAACGCAATAGAAAGGAAGGACATAAGCCGGAAAGATGTGGAATCGATATGGGTAGAGCTGCATAACACTAAGGGGCAGAAAACGCTGGTGGGAGTTGTGTACAGGCCACCTAACAGTAGTAGTGAGGTCGGAGATGGTATTAAACAGGAAATTAGAAATGTGTGCAATAAAGGAACAGCAGTTATAATGGGTGACTTCAATCTACATGTAGACTGGGTGAACCAAATTGGTAAAGGTGCTGAGGAAGAGGATTTCTTGGAATGTATGCGGGATGGTTTTTTGAACCAACATGTCGAGGAACCAGCTAGAGAGCAGGCTATTCTGGACTGGGTTTTGAGCAATGAGGAAGGGTTAATTAGCGATCTTGTTGTGAGAGGCCCCTTGGGTAAGAGTGACCATAATATGGTGGAATTCTTCATTAAGATGGAGAGTGACATAGTTAATTCAGAAACAAAGGTTCTGAACTTAAAGAGAGGTAACTTTGAAGGTGTGAGACATGAATTAGCTAAGATAGACTGGCAAATGACACTTAAAGGATTGACGGTGGATATGCAATTGCAAGCATTTAAAGATTGCATGGATGAACTACAACAATTGTTCATCCCAGTTTGGCAAAAGAATAAATCAAGGAAGGTAGTGCACCCGTGGCTGACAAGAGAAATTAGGGATAGTATCAATTCCAAAGAAGAAGCATACAAATTAGCCAGAAAAAGTGGCTCACCTGAGGACTGGGAGAAATTCAGAGTTCAGCAGAGGAGGACAAAGGGCTTAATTAGGAAGGGGAAAAAAGATTATGAGAGAAATCTGGCAGGGAACATAAAAACTGACTGTAAAAGCTTTTATAGATATGTGAAAAGGAAAAGACTGGTAAAGACAAATGTAGGTCCCCTACAGACAGAAACAGGTGAATTGATTATGGGGAGCAAGGACATGGCAGACCAATTGAATAATTACTTTGGTTCTGTCTTCACTAAGGAGGACATAAATAATCTTTCAGAAATAGTAGGGGACAGAGGGTCCAGTGAGATGGAGGAACTGAGTGAAATACATGTTAGTAGGGAAGTGGTGTTAGGTAAATTGAAGGGATTAAAGGCAGATAAATCCCCAGGGCCAGATGGTCTGCATCCCAGAGTGCTTAAGGAAGTAGCCCAAGAAATAGTGGATGCATTAGGGATAATTTTTCAAAACTCGTTAGATTCTGGACTGGTTCCTGAGGATTGGAGGGTGGCTAATGTAACCCCACTTTTTAAAAAAGGAGGGAGAGAGAAACCGGGGAATTATAGACCGGTTAGCCTAACGTCGGTGGTGGGGAAACTGCTGGAGTCAGTTATCAAAGATGTGATAACAGCACATTTGGAAAGCGGTGAAATCATCGGACAAAGTCAGCATGGATTTGTGAAAGGAAAATCATGTCTGACGAATCTCATAGAATTTTTTGAGGATGTAACTAGTAGAGTGGATAGGGGAGAACCAGTGGATGTGGTATATTTGGATTTTCAAAAGGCTTTTGACAAGGTCCCACACAGGAGATTAGTGTGCAAACTTAAAGCACATGGTATTGGGGGTAAGGTATCGATGTGGATAGAGAATTGGTTAGCAGACAGGAAGCAAAGAGTGGGAATAAACGGGACCTTTTCAGAATGGCAGGCAGTGACTAGTGGGGTACCGCAAGGCTCAGTGCTGGGACCCCAGTTGTTTACAATATATATTAATGACTTGGATGAGGGAATTAAATGCAGCATCTCCAAGTTTGCGGATGACACGAAGCAGGGCGGCAGTGTTAGCTGTGAGGAGGATGCTAAGAGGATGCAGGGTGACTTGGATAGGTTGGGTGAGTGGGCAAATTCATGGCAGATGCAATTTAATGTGGATAAATGTGAAGTTATCCACTTTGGTGGCAAAAATAGGAAAACAGATTATTATCTGAATGGTGGCCGATTAGGAAAAGGGGAGGTGCAACGAGACCTGGGTGTCATTATACACCAGTCATTGAAAGTGGGCATGCAGGTACAGCAGGCGGTGAAAAAGGCGAATGGTATGCTGGCATTTATAGCGAGAGGATTCGAGTACAGGAGCAGGGAGGTACTACTGCAGTTGTACAAGGCCTTGGTGAGACCACACCTGGAGTATTGTGTGCAGTTTTGGTCCCCTAATCTGAGGAAAGACATCCTTGCCATAGAGGGAGTACAAAGAAGGTTCACCAGATTGATTCCTGGGATGGCAGGACTTTCATATGAAGAAAGACTGGATGAACTAGGCTTGTACTCATTGGAATTTAGAAGATTGAGGGGGGATCTGATTGAAACGTATAAAATCCTGAAGGGATTGGACAGGCTAGATGCAGGAAGATTGTTCCCGATGTTGGGGAAGTCCAGAACGAGGGGTCACAGTTTGAGGATAAGGGGGAAGCCTTTTAGGACTGAGATTAGGAAAAACTTCTTCACACAGAGAGTGGTGAATCTGTGGAATTCTCTGCCACAGGAAACAGTTGAGGCCAGTTCATTGGCTATATTTAAGAGGGAGTTAGATATGGCCCTTGTGGCTATGGGGATCAGGGGGTATGGAGGGAAGGCTGGTGCAGGGTTCTGAGTTGGATGATCAGCCATGATCATAATAAATGGCGGTGCAGGCTCGAAGGGCCGAATGGCCTACTCCTGCACCTATTTTCTATGTTTCTATGTTTCTACCACACATGTTTAAAAGGGAGGAAAACAGCTGAACAGCTGTTAAATTACCACCCTTAAGTCACACTGCACTGTCTAATTTTTAAAAGGTGAGCTTTCTGGTGAGGACAGACATTGTTAGAAACATTGAAACATAGGAAACAGGTGCAAGAATAATCTATCCAGCCCTTTATCCTACTCCATCATTCAGTACAATCCTGTTGATCATCCAAATTGGTACCCTATTCATGCTTTCTCCAAATCTCCAATGATTTCTTTAGCGTTTGGATGAATATCTAAATTTTTTTTGAATAAATTTTAATGATTTGGCCTCAGCTGCTCTTCTAGTAAAGTACTCCAGAGATTCAAAACTTTTTGAGTAAAGACATTTCTTCTAATCTCAGGTGTAATGACCCTTTTATCTTTGTCTGTAACCCCATATTACGCCATCACTGAAATAATCCTTCCTGTAATGTCTGTTCTGTCCCATCTTGTTTTTATAAACACAGTGAGGTCTGCTCATATTCTCTTAAACTCCACTGGTTACTCGTCCAATGCTCCATTCTCTCTTCATAAATCAGTCCAATGATTCTTTGCTACACTTCCTCCAAAACAAAAAGATACGGAGACTAACACTGCACATGATGCTGAAGGTGTGGTCTCACTATCCCCTGTACTCAATTCCTTTCCATATGAAGGGCAAAATACCACTCGTCTTTTGCAGCTGCATGATTAACTTCACTGAGTGGTATACCAACCCTCCCAACTCTCATTGCACCACCCCTTTCCTAATCAATTGCCATTCAGATAATGACCTGCCATCCTGCTTTTGCCACCAAAGTCAGTGACCACACATTTCTCAGCATTGTTCTGCATCTGGCATGAATTTATTCACTCTGATAGTGGGAGAGTGTAGGACCAGAGGGCACAGCCTCAGAATAGAAGTATGTCACCTTAAAACTAGAGTTTCTTTCACCAGAGGATGGTGAATCAATGAAATACATTACCACTGATGGCTATGGGGGCTAAGTCATTGGTTATATCTAAAGTAGAGTTGATAATTTCTTGATTATTAAAGGCATGAAAGGTTAGGGAAAAAGGCAGGAGAATGGGTTTGACAGTCATGATGTAATGGCAGAGCAGACTCAATGAGCTGAACGGTCTAACTTTGCTCCTATGTTCTATGGTCTTATGATCCTTAACTAATTGGATTTTGAACCAACCTGCGGAGCCCCAATCAGTACCTCAATACAGCCACCACATGACAACCTGATTACTCTGCACTACAATGTACTTTGATTTTGACATGTCAGTCCATGACCTCCTCTACTGCCGCGACAAGGCCACACTCGGGTTGGAAGAGCCACACCTTATATTCCATCTGGGTAGCCTCCAACCTGATGGTGTGAACATTGATTTCTTGAACTTCTTATAATTGTCCCTCCCCCTTCACCATTCCCTCTTCCCTCTTTCTCCTTTTCTCCTTACCTGCCCATCACCTCTCTCTTTCCCTTTTTCCCAAGGCCTTCTGTCATTTCCTATCAGATTCCCCCTTCCTTTCACCGATCAACTTCCCAGCTCTTCACTTCACCCCTTCCCCCTCATGGTTTCACCTATAACCTATTACCTTGTACCTTTTCTTTTCCTCTCCTGACCTTCTTACTCTGATCTAATTTCTTTTCTCCAGTCCTGATGAAGGGTTTTGGCCCGAATCATCAACTGTTTACTCTTTTCCATAGATGCTGCCTGATCTGCTGAGTTCCTCCAGCGTTTTGTATCTATTACTTTGATTTCCACCATCTGCAGATTCTCTTGTTTTTGATTTTCTTTTGTCTTACTTGTGTTTTTTCTTGTAATGATTGTGTATAATACAGAGCTCTATGACGAGGTGTTTCTCGCAGGTCGGTGGTGGTTATTTAAAACGAGCGCTTCACAGGCATTTGTCCATTGTATAGGGCCTATCAACGGCATCAACAGAGCTCTACAAACTAAATAAAAGTACAGAAGGGATAAGCAGAGTGGCCATTGTTGGGAATAGGCCAGTGGTGAGAGTAGAAGAGACTGGCTTTGGCTCAAAAGAGGCTTTGGCTCAGAAGAGACGTCGGCTATGTGTAAAGTGTCTGTTAAGGCTTCCTTTTTTGTTTTTTTCCCTCTCTTACTGTACCATTTAAATGACTGTGGTGTGCTCTTCATGCTGTATGTTGGAGAACTGGGAGACACAGAGTCTCCCGGGGAACTACATCTGCATGAAGTGTATCCAGCTGCAGCTCCTTGAAGACCGTGTTAGGGATCTGGAGCAGCAACTGGATGACCTTCGACTTGTACAGGAGAGCGAGGATATAATTGATCAAAGTTACAGGGACGTAGTCACCCCAAAGTTGCAGGAGGTGAATAGCTGGGTGACTGTCAGGAGAAATGGAAATAGGCAGTTAGAGCAGAGCATCCCTGTGGCCATTCCACTCAAAAATAAGTATATCGCTTTGGATCCTTTTGTGGGGAATAACCTCCCAGGAGAATGCTATGGCGACCAGGTTACAGGCACTGACCATGGGTCCATGGTGCAGAAGGGAAAAAGAGAGAAGAAGGGCGCAGTAGTGATAGGGAACCCAATAGTGAGGGGAACAGACAGGAGATTCTGTGGACAAGAATGGGACACCCAGAAGGTATGTTGCCTCCCAGGTGCCAGGGTCAGGGATGTCTCATATCGCATCCACAACATTTTGGAGAGGGAGGGGGAGCAGCCAGATGCTTTGGTACATATTGGTATCAATGACATAGGAAGGAAAAACAATGAGGTCCTGAAAAGAGAATTTAGAGAGCTAGGGTAGAAAGCAGGGTAGCAGGACCTCCAGGGTAGTAACTTCTGGATTGCTGCCTGTGCCACACGCCATTGAGGGTAGAAGCAGGTAAGGTAGACTTGGCAGATAAATGCATGGGTGAGAAGCTGGTGCAGGGGACAGAGCTTCATGTTCTTGGATCATTGGGATCTCTTCTGGGGGAGGTATGACCTGTTCAAAAGTGACTGGTTGCACCTGAACCCAAGGAGGACCAATATTCTCACAGGTAGGTTTGTTAGAACTGTTGGGGAGGGTTTAAACTAATTTGGCGGGGGTGGGGGGTGGGAATCGGTGTGAAGGGACTCAGGATAGGACAGATGTAAAAAAGTAAAGATAGCGTGCAGTCAGACTGTCAGGAAGGGCAGGCAGGTGATGGGACAGTTTCTGCTGACAGGATGAGTATCAAATCATTAGGGATGCAGAATCAGAAAGGATAGCAAATATGGTACTCAAGGTGTTGTATCTAAACGCACGCAGTATAAGAAATGTGGTGGATGATCTTGTTGCAATATTGCAGATTGCCAGGTATGTATGATGTTGTGGCCATCACTGAATTGTGACTGAAGGATGGTTGTAGTTGGGAGCTGAATGTCCAATGTTACACATTATATCGGAGGGATAGGAAGGTAGACAGAGGAGCTGGTGTGGCACTACTGGTAAAGAAAGGCATATAATCAGTAGAAAAACGTGCATAGGATCAGAAGATGTTGAATCCTTGTGGGTTAGTTAAGAAACTGCAAGGGTAAAAGGACATTGATGGTCTCCCAGCAGGGGACTACTAGAAAATGAGGCAGAAGAAATAATAACAGGGGACAAGGAGATGGCTGGTGAAATAAACTGAGTATTTTGCATCAGTCTTCACTGTGGATGATACCAGCAGTATGACTGATGTTGTAGCGTGTGAAGGAAGAGAAACGGGTGCAGTTACTATTACAAGAGAGAAGGTGCTCAAAAAGCTGAAAGACCTAAAGGCATGTAAGCCACCCAGACCAGATGAACTGCACCCTAGGGTTCTGAAAGAGGTGGTGTTAGAGATTGTAGTGGCATTAGAAATAATCTTTCAAAAATCATTGGACTCTGGCATGGTGCCAGAGGACTGGAAAATTGCAAATGTCACTCCACTCTTTACGAAAGGAAGAAGACGGCAGAAAGGAAATTATAGACCAGTTAGCCTGAACTCAGTGGTTGGGAAGATGTTAGAGTCAATTGTTAAGGCTGAGTACTTGGTGACACAGGACCAGATAGTACAAAGTCAGCATTGTTTCCTTCAGGGAAAATCCTGCCTGATGAACCTGTTGGAATTCTTTGAGGAGATTACAAGTAGGATAGATAAAGGAGGTGCAGTGGAAGTTGTACATTTGGACTTTCAGAAGGCCTTTGACAAGGTGCCACACATGAGACTGTTTACCAAGCTAAGAGCCCATGGTATTACAGGAAAGTTACTAACATGGTTAGAACATTGGCTGATCGGTAGGAGGCAGTGAGTGAGAATAAAAGGATCCTTTTTTGGTTGGATGCCAGTGACTAGTGGTGTACTGCAAGGGTCGGTGTTGGGACCACTTCTTTTTATGGTGTATATAAATGATCTAGATGATACTTGTTGCCAAGTTTGAAGATGATATGAAGATTGGTGGAGAGGCAGGTAGTGTTGAGGAAACAGGTAGGATGCAGAAAGACTTAGACAGATTAGGAAAATGGGCAAGAAAGTGGCGAATGAAATACAATGTCGTAAAATGCATGGTCATGCACTTTAGTAGTAGAAATAAATGTGTGGACTATTTTCTAAACTGGGAGAAAATCCAGGAATCCAGATACAGAGGGATTTGGGAGTCCTTGTGTCGAACACCCTGAAAGTTAACTTGCAGGTAGAGTCAGTGGTGAGGAAGACAAATGCCATGTTAGCATTCATTTCAAGAGGTCTAGAATACAAGAGCAAGGATGTGATGCTGAGGCTTTCTAAGGCACTGGTGAGGCCTCACCTTTGAGTATTGTGAACAGTTTTGGGTCCCTCATCTTAGAAAAGATGTGCTGGCATTGGAGAGAGTACAGAGGAGGTTCACAAGGATGATTTCAGGAATGAAAGGGTTATCATACGAGGAACATTTGATGGCTCTGGGTCTGTACTTGCTGGAATTCAGAAGGATGGGGGGAGTGGGGTGGGGGATCTCACTGAAACCTTTCAAATGTTGAAAGGCCTAGACAGAGTAAATGTGGAAAGGATGTTTCCCATGGTGGCAGAGTCTAGGACAATAGGGCACAGCCTCAAGATAGATGGACGCCCTTTCAAACCAGAGACGCAGAGAAATTTCTTTAGCCAAGGGGTGGTGAATTTGTGGAATTTGTTGCCACATGCGATTGTGGAGGCCAGATCATTGGGTGTTTTTAAGGTAGAGATTAATAGGTTCTTGATTGGACATGGCATCAAAAGTTGTGGGGAGAATGCCAAGAACTGGGGTTGAGGAGGAGAAAAAAAAAAGAATCAGCCTTGATTGAATAGTGGAGCAGACTCCATGGGCCAGATGACCTAATTTTGCTCCTATGTCTTATGGACTTATGGTCTAATTTATGATTTCCTTGTGAATGTTGCATATCTGATGTTATGTGCCTGTAATATTGTCACAAGTAAGTTTATATAATACTTGCACATTCATTTACCTCTGCATGACAATAAACTTGACTTTGATATATGTGGTCTGTGGTCCAAGCACTAAACTCTGTTGTACCCCACTAATCTCTGCCTTCTACTTGGAAAAGTTCCTCTTTATTCGTACTGATCACTTCCTGGCTAAAATCAGTTTGATATTCATGTCACTAAATTGTCACCAGTCTAAGGTCTAATACGACACTTCATGAAAGGCTTCCTAAAAATCTAAATACACCACACCTAGTGTTTTTTCTCCAACAACCTATCTAATTATATACCTAATTAAATTTGTCAAGCAGGATTTCCTTTATATAAATTGATATTTTCTTTGATCTTGTCACTGTTTTCCATATTATATCTCTAATTATGAATTCTATCATTTTCCCCAATAATAATATCTTTTTTTCTTTTTCCCTCTTATTTCTAGAAAAAAAATCCTGCCGTTACATTAGCCACAGTTCAATCCACTGAAAGTTATCTAGGGTCTGTAGAATGTTGGAAATTGACCACCAATGTGTGTACTATTTTTGGAGCCATTTCCTTTAATACTTCAGGATGCAAACTCTCAGATCCGGGGGATTTACGAGGTTCCAATTACCAAATTGATACTAATTTCCTCCCTCTACTGGATCCTAGGTTCCCTATAATTTCAGGAAGTTTACTTGTGTCCTCTGTTATGAAGGTAGAAACAAAGTATTTCTTCTATTTGTTGTTTCTTTGTTACCCACTATGAATTCCCCTCTTTCTAACTCTTGGGGCCTACTTTGATCTTTATCTAAGATTTTTCTCTTCACATATGTATAGAAAATTTATTAGTCAGTTTTTATGTTCCTTGCAAGCTTACTCTCACATTCTATTTTCCCCCTTAATATTAATTCATTTGTCCTCCTTTGGAATCATAAAATCTTCTCAAGTTTGTTGATTTTCTGGCCAACATATATATCTCCTTGGATTTAATTCTACCACTATTTCCGGTGTCTGCCATTGTTCCTCTGCTCTCTTCCTGTTTTATTTTTGTGCTCTACATCAGCACAGATCCTAATTCAATTCCAACTATAATTACTGCCATTTTAAAACTAGATGGTATCACACCATACTAACGCATTCTTTTCTGCCACCTCTAAACCTGCTGCTCAGAGTTCTACCTATTCAGCCTAATTGCCAACTAAACCTGTGAAGTAAGCGCCCACTTTGCCTAACCTATGCAGAATCATAGTGTGAACATTATCTTTTTGTCTATTCAAATGCTACATTTTTTCTTTACTGTGTAGGTTGAAACAAAATCATAATAGTATTGCAAAGTATTAATAAACTTAACGGATCTGTGGGAGAAAAAAATCCTCTGTGATGATGTGACTGTTTTTTTTTAAACACAGGAGCAAATAAACAGGATTTAATATCCATGGACAAAACAAACTGAAAACTCAGCTTAGAATTTATTGATAGTGAATTATTCAAAGATTGATTTTTACATGTTTCAAAGCAGACATTGACACTAATTTTATTGCTTAATATCAAGGAACATATTAGATGTTTGCACAGAATCAGCAGTGTATTAATTTGTTATGTCACATACATTACTATACAGCAGTATCTCTGAAGTATATTTGGCACCCATCACTGAAATAACATTGGAGACCAGGATGGCAATTTACTGCTGCATTGCAGCTTTCTAATCAAGATGAGCAAAGTTCACTGGGCCATAAAGCAATCAAGCCACTGCAGGGATTAAACTTAAAATGGTGATCTTATCTTAAGCTTTTGTATAACTTGTATTAGGCCATGTGGAGTGCTTAAAATGATTGCAGACTTCATGAGGGAGTAGAAAATAGAGCCCTGAAGGTGATCTGATAGAGGTTCTTTTGGAAACATTATAAAAATTCCCTTAAGGTTCTAACAGAACTGATCGGCAAAATGTGGAAAGATGTTAGACACATGATATAGTGATGTACGTACATCAAAATCTGCACTAAAGTTTAATTCATTAACTTCACACACTATCACTTTTGTTATTCATCTATGGGATGAGTGCTTTGCAGGCAGAGCCAGCATTTAATTGCCCATTCCCAAGATGTCCTTCAGAAGGTGGTAGTGAACAGCCTTCTTGAACTGCTGCAGTCACTGAGGTGTGGTTTTACCCACAATGTTGTCAGGGAGAAGACTCCAAGATTTTGACCCAACAACAGTGAAGGAACAACAATCTATTTCCAAATCAGGATGGTCTGTGACTTGGAGGGCAACCTCCATGCAGTGGTGTTTTTATACTTTCGTTGCCCCTTGAACTTCTAACTGGTAGAAGTCATGGATTTGGAAGATACTGTACTGTACAAGGCGTCTTAGTGAATTGTAGCAGTGCTTCCTGCGGATGCTACTAACGGCTGTGACAGTACAGTACATTGATGGTGGAGTAAGTGAACGATTGTGGTTGGGATGCTTATCAAGTAGGCTGCTGTATCATGTCGAGGTTCTTGAGTCTTGTTGAAGCTGCACTCATCCAGGCAAGTGAGAGTTTTCTCTCATACTCCTGACCTGTTATTGTTTATGTGACTACTCCAGTTTCTGGTTAATGGTAGCCCCCAGGATATTGATAGCGGGAAATTCAGTGATGGTAGTGCCACTGACTGTCAGGAGCTGACAACTGGGCTTGATGCTCAGTCTTGCAAACAAAGACAAATTGTTACCATTTTATTTTCACTTACACTTGTGTGGTAAATGTATTAACATCAAGGGTCAAACACCATTAACATATGGTAGTCTGTATAAAATGGCTTACCCCCTTGATGCTTGACTATTGCTGCCTCCGTAGTCATTAGATGTGTTTTCTTGGCCATTAATATCATAATTTGATTGATAAAACTCTGGATTAAATTGATCAAAAGCAGACATCCTAGAAAAATGCTAGAAAACAATAATATAATTAATTTTCCACAGCAAATTCAAGAATCAACTGCAAGATCTCCGGATGAAGTAAAATATAGAATTCTTGGCAGATGCAGCATTCATGGTAATGGAGATGGGAACTGTTAATAAAATGCTATCACCAAACACATCTTTACCTTTCTCCTCCCTCTCTCCGTTTACTGCAGAGGTTGCTCCCTCCATGATTCTCTCGTCAATTCATCCATCCCCATTGATCTCCCTCCCGGCACTTATCCCTGCAAGTGGCCAAAGTGCTACACTTTCCCATTCACCTCCTCCCTCACCTGTATTCAGGGCCCCAAACAGTCCTAAGCGAGGCAACACTTCACCTGTGAATCTGCTGTAGTCGTCTATTGTATCCAGTGTTTCCAATGCAGCCTCCTCTATGTTGATGAAACCCACTGTAAATTGGGGGACTGCTTCGTCGAGCGCCTCTGCTCCATCTGCCAAAACCCGAACTTCCTGGTGATCCGACATTTTAATTCCAATTCCCATTCCCATTCTGACATGTCGGTCTATGGCCTCCTCTTTTGCCACATTGAAGCCACTTTCAGGGTGGAAGGGCAATACTTCATACTCTGTGTAGGTAGCCTCCAACCTGATGGCATGAACATTGATTTCTTCTTCTGGTAATTTTTCCCACCCCTTCTCCCTTCTATTCCCCACTCTGGCCTCTTACCTCTTCTCCTCACCTCCTATCACCCCGCCCCTCCTTGTGCTCCTCATTCTTCCCTTTGGTCCATGGTTCACTCTCCTCTCTTATCAGATACCTTCATCTCCAGTCTTTTACCTTTCCCACACACTTGGCTTCACCTCTCACCTTTGAGCTTTCCTTCTTCCCCTACCCTCACCTTTTTATTCTGGCATCTTCCCCTTCCTTTTCCAGTCCTGAAGAAATATCTCGGCCCGAGATGTTGACTGTGTTCATTTACATGGCTACTACCTGATCTGCTGAGTTCCTCCAGCACTTTGTGTGTGTGTTGCTTTGGATTTCCAGCCTCTGCAGAACTTTTTGTGTTACTAAAACTTGTTACTGCTTTGGATATTCTCCTAATATTTTTAAAAAGTCAGCTTCCATTGGCGTAACTTCACTGAGTTTGACTGGAACAAGCTTATGCTCTAAAAGTACTGGATGGTAAACTACAGGAATAACAATGTACTTAACCCTTCACTTCCCCTTACGCCAATAAACCACTCAGCATAAATATTCTGGGTTGACCACTATATGTCATACCTGAAAGGTGTTAAAGCAGGTTGTGCTACATAGGCTTGTCATCATTCCAATGGACAAACCATTAAGATGAGATATAATCCTACTTCTGGAGTCCCGAATATGGGAGTCCAGGGCTCAAGGGGAACCTGAATAAAAATGATCCTGAATCTCTGGAGGGGAAGGCCCGGAATCCTCGGCTTTGCTTATTGCTCGGCGGCCAGGATGGGGTCGAAGCGCTTGGCAGAGATGGTGCTCGGTGTTCGGTGTTGAAGGGCTGGTCGGAGGCTCTAAGTTTTCGGACGGACTCAGAGTCGGCTGGGGTCAGGTGCTTCCAATGCATGGACAGTTGTCGGTGCCTGGAGGTTTCTGGCCGAGAGAGTTTCTCTCTTCTGCCACCTGCTATCGGGGACTATCGGGAGTCGATCGGAACTTTGAGACTTTTTTTTACCATTCCCATGGTCTGTTCTTTATCAAACTATGATATTGCTTTACACTGCTGTAACTATATGTTATAATTATGTGGTCTTGTCAGTGTTAGTCTTTGGTTTGTCCTGTTTTTTTTTGTGACATCACTCTGGAGGAACATTGTATCATTTCTTAATGCATGCATGCATTTCTAAATGACAACAAATGAGGACTGAGTGTTCTCATAATCTAAAAAAAACTATGCCTGTCTTATTCAATTTCACTTATGTCACAAAATATAATAAAGGGTAAAAAACAAAGCAGGGCTATGTCTGTAGAGAGAGAAACAATTAACTTTTTAGGTGACCTGGACCACCTGCCTAGATTGCTGGCAGTGGGCGAGAGGGATGAGGCTTTTACTAAGTGGACAAAATAATAATAGCTGGTTCTCTTATTGTTTTTACCTTTATACTTTATTAAGTGGGTCTGACATGGCCATAGCACCTTTTGGTGGGGGAGGAATGAAAATTTATGGCCATTAAGTGTTCCTGTTTCCATAAATACTGTCTGACTGAGCAAGCATTCCCTGTATTTTCCGTTGTTACTTTAAATCAACAGCATCCACAGTATCGACAATTTTCACCAATTGTCTCAAGGTCAAATAACGGATTTACTTCGAAAGAAGAAAAATATCCAATATGACATTTCTTTAGCCCTCTCGTCACAGACTCTCCAAACTGTGAAAATAATATTGCACTATCTAACTGATCAATTTTCCTTAATATTTTGTAATTGCTATTGAAGTCACCTTTAAACTGTCCAAATTCCTCTGAAGATAGAGCTGTACAATATAAGAAATGATTATCCAATAAATCATAGTTAATTTGTAAGAAATTGGTTGAAACATACTAAAACAGCTGCAAAGAAGATGAGCCTTTTACTGATGTGCTCACATCCAGAGTGCAGGCTTCATATAGCAGATGGGTAAGCACCAGGAGAAGTAAGGGAAGTAAGCAGTTAGTGGCCATTCCCCTCAGCAACAAGTAGACTCTCTTGGATACTGCTGGGGAAGATGATGTATCAGGGCACAGCAACAGCAGCCAGGCTAACGACACAGTTACCAGCTCTGAGGCACAGCAGGGAACAGTAAAGTTAGGTAGAGTGACAGTGATAGGAGACTCAATAGTTAGGGGGATGGACAGGGGATTATGTAGCTGCAAAAGAGACGCTATTATGGTGAGTTGCCTCCCAGATGCTGGGGTCAAGGATTCCACAGAGCGGCTGCGGAATATTCTGAAGAGGGAGGGTGAGCAGCCAGAGGTTGTGAGCAACACACATAAAAGTTGCTGGTGAACGCAGCAGGTCAGGCAGTATCTCTAGGAAGAGGTACAGTCGACGTTTTGGGCCGAGACCCTTCGTCAGGACTAACTGAAAGAAGAGCTGCCTGACCTGCTGCATTCACCAGCAACTTTTATGTGTGTTGCTTGAAAATCCAGCATCTGCAAATTTCCTCATGCAGAGGTTGTGATACACATTGGTGCCAATTGCACAGGTAGAAAGGAGGAAGGGGTCCTGTACAGTGAGATTAGGGAGATAGAAAATAGACTGAAGAGCAGGACCTCCAATGTAGTAATCACCGAATTGCTCCCAGCGCCACATGCTAGTCAGGGCAGGATTACGATGATAGTACAGATGAATGAGTGGCTGAGGAGCTGGTGCAGAGGGGTAGTGTTTCAGGTTCCTGGATAATTGGAACCTTTTCTGGGGCAGAGGTGACCTGAACAAGAGGGACAGATCGCACTTAAACTGGAAGGGAATGAATATCCTGGCCAGAGGTTCACTAGTGCTATTTGGGAGGATTTAAATGAGTTTGGCAGGGGGATGGGAACCAGAGCACCAACTCAGAAAGTGGAGACATGGAGAAGAAGGCAGATGTCAGGGCCAGTAAAAACAGGTAGGAGCAAAGTAATAGATACAATGGGACAGATAGTTCGAAGTGTATGTATTTTAATGCTAGGAGTATTATGGGTTAAGTTGATTAACTTAGAGCATAGTTCAGCATATGGAACTGTGGTGCTGTGGCCATCACAGAGACCTGGTTGAGAGAGGAACAGGAATGGGTGCTTAATGTCCCAGTAAAGATAGAGAGGAAGGTAAGAGGTGGGAGAGTTACTTTACTAATCAGGAACAATATCACAACTGCACGCAGAGGGGACATAATGGAGGGCTTATTCATTGAATCTATGTTGGTAGAATTTAAGAGGTTTGGATGGGGTAGAATGTGTTTGGTGCATCCTGGAGGGTTTTGTAAATTAATATGTAGATAGTCTAACAAGAAGAGGGGCTGTACTGGACCTGGTGTTGGGTAATGAGCCTGTCCAGGTGACTGATCTTTCAGTAGGTGAACAGTTAGGAACCAGCGACAACAATTCTTTAAGTTTTAAGATTGCTATAGGTAAGGATAAGAATTGACCTGGCAGGAGAGAAGGGCAAATTATGAGAGATTAGGCAGGAACAAGGGAGAGTTGATTGGGAACAGCTGTTTTTGGCATGTTCATGTGTGGAAGATGTTTAAAGACCAACTGCACAGAGTACAGGACAGGTATGCTTCAGTCAGAAAGAAGGACTAGGATGGCAAGGTAAGAGAACTTTGGTTGGTTGAGTTGTTCTCCAATCTTGGCAATTTACTTGTCACCATACGATGAGACATCAACAATGTACTGTTAATTGTGGTGTGTCCTCTGAATGCATTCATCGATCACCCGAGCTACACATTTTCTGAATTATTTCTAAGAAAACCTTGGATGTCAAGGGAGGAGATGAATTTAGTCAAGAAGAAAAGAAAAAGTACAGTATGTCAAATTAAGGAAGCTAGAATCAAACAGACCCCTTGAGGATTATCAGGAGGGGAATATAAGATAACCAGGACAGGACATGAGAAGTTCTTGACAAGTAGGTTTAAAGAGAATCCCGAGGCATTCCATACATCCATCAAGAACAAGAAGATAACCAGGGAGAGGGTGGGGCCACTCAAGAATAAAGGGAGGAACATTTGCTAGGTTGCAGAGGATGTGAGTGAAGTCCATAATGAGTACTTTACATCAGTATTTATCAAGGAGAAGGACATGGAGGATAGGGAGATCAGTATTGATATGCTAGGACATCTTGAGGTAAAGGACGTCCTTTGTGTTGGGTTTCTTGTGCTGAGTCTCTTAAAGAGCATAAAGGTGGGTAAGTCCCCAGGGCCCAATGGGATCTATCCCAGGTTATTGAGAGAGCAAAGGGAAGAGATTGCTGGGCCCTTGACCAATATCTTTGTATCCACCCTAGTTGCAGGTGAGGTCCCAGAGGACTGGCAAGTAGCTAATGCTGTCCCACTGTTCAAAAAGGAAACAAGGGATAATTCTAGAAACTATAGACTGGTGAGTCTCACATCAGTGGCAGGAAAATTACTGGAGAGAATTCTTGGGGATAGGATTTATAAGCATTTGGAAAACCATGGCCTATTTAGGGAGACCTAGCATAGCTTTGTGTGGGGCAAGTCATTTCTTACTAACCTGATTGAGATTTTTGACAAGGAGATGGGGGTGATTGATGAAGGTAGAGCTGTGGATGTTGCCTATATGGATTTTAGTAAGGCATTTTACAAGGTCCCTCATGGGAGGCTCATCCAGAAGATTAAAATGCATGGGACCCATAGTGATTTGTCCATTTAGATGCAGAACTGGCTTGCCCATAGAAGTCAGAGGGTAGTGGTCAAAGGGACTTATTCTACCTAGGTATCTGTCATTACTGGTGTACTGGGACAGTTATCTGTATTGGGACTTTGCTGTTTGTGTTGCTTATACATAAATGACCTTGATGAAAGTGTAGACTGGTGGGTTTATAAGTTTGAAGATGATACAAAGATTGGTGTTGTTGTGGATAGCAAAAGAAAACTGGCAAAGAGCACAATGGGATATAGATCAGTTGCAGATATTGGCGGAGGAATGGCAGATGGAGTTTTACCTGGCTGAATGTGAAGTGTTGCACCTTGGTAGGTCAAATGCCAAGAGACAGTGCACTGTTAAGGGCAAGATCTTAACAACGTCTGTCTCGGTATTTTTTCCGCTCTCTTTTCGCACTACTTATTTAAGTTAATTTTTTAAATATATTTATTGTAATTTATAGCTTTTATTATTATTCAACAAAACAGCAAATTTCACAATACATGCCAGTGATATTAAACCTGAATCTGATTCTGAGCAGAGGGATTTTAGAGTCCATGTTCATACCTACACAGTTTGATAGGGTGGTTAAGAAGGCATATAGCATGCTTGTCTTTATAGTTGAGGCATTCAGTTCAAAAGTCAGGAAGTTATGTTGCAGCTTTATAAAACTCTAATTAGGCTACATGTGGAGTATTGCGTACATTTCTGGTCACCCCATTAGAGGAGGGATGTCAAAGCTTTTGAGAGGATGCGGAAGAGGTTTACTGGGATGACGCCTGGATTACAGGGCATGAGAGGTTGGACAAACTTGGGTTGTTTTCTCTGGAGCGGTGAAGGCTGAGGGGAGATCTGATAGAAGTTTATAAGATTATGAGAGACAGAGATAGAGTAGATGGACAGTATCTTTTCCCCCAGGGTTAAAATGTCTAAAACCAGAGGGCATGCATTTAAGGTGAGAGGAGGTCATTTCAAAGGAGATGGGAATGGCAAGTGTTTTACACAGAGTGGTGAATGCCTGAATGCACTGCCTGTGGTGGTGGTAGAGGCAGAGGCATTGGAGACTTTTAAGAGTCGTATTGATAGGCACATGAATGTGAGAAAAATAGAAGGATACGAACATTGTATAGGCAGAAGAGATTAGTTTAGTTACCCATTTGATCACTAATTTAATTGGTTTGGCACAACATTGTGGGCTGAAGGGCTGTTCCTTTGCTGTACTGTTCAATGTTCTATGTTCTAGGAGAGAAATACAGGCAATACACAAATAGAGCAGAGGGGCAGTAGAGAGCCTTTTGATTATGCCTTGTTATTCACTGAGATTATATCTAAATCACAGAATGGTTACAGCACACAAGAAGGTCACTCAGCCTGTCCATTCTTTATCTTTTCTCTGCAAGATCAATCCAGCTAGTACCTCTCTTTCCTGCCCTCTCCCCACCATTCTGAAAATTCTTTCCATTTATACACTGTATTTATCCAGGTCCCTTTTGAACACTGCAATTGAATTCATTTTCACAAGTACCCAGTAGGCTGCAGCCCAACCATTATTATATCATCTAAATCTTTTTCATTGTAACTTTCCTTGTTCTTGCCAAATAGAATCATGTTCATCTCTATACTCTGCCAAGACTACTCAGAATTTTAAATATCTCTGTCAGATTTCCTCCCAGCTTCTTATTTCCAGGAGGACAACCCAGGTTTTCCAAACTAATTATAATTATTGTCCCTCATCCCGGAATTTTTTTGGTGAAACGTTTCTGTATACATGAATTAATTGTCTGTCTCCTTTTGTCCTGTAGCTCAATCTCATTTAAAATTAATGATTTTAAAGACTTATAGCACCATTTCTGTGTAGGATTATACCTTTGTATTTTGAGAGAGGATTGAGTCCAACCTTTAGACTGTGCCCGCTAGTCCTAGACTCGCCAAACTGTGCAATTTGCTGTCCATTATCCACCTTATCATTTCTCATTAATGTTATATACCTTGATCATTTTACCTCTTAATTTCTAAATTCAGTCTTAGTGTGTGTAGTAGCTCCTTACAAACGAACTCTTTTATTCCAACTATCACCTTCTCCAAGGCTAACATACCCTTCCTAAGTTGTGGTGCCCAGAACTGCTTTCAATACTGCAGCTTACGGCTTGTATGGTTGCATAACTTGCATCCCTTTGTATTATAGCCCTTGCAGTCCTGCTCCCTCTTGTATTAGAGGGCTGCATTCCATTGGCTTTTTAAATTACTTTTTATATTTGACCACCATGTTAATGATCATGCATATGTACTCAAATGCTTCTTTGGTCTTGTACTATTTCTAGATTAACTCAACAAAACAAATCCCAGCAAAATCCCAACAACAGATGTTCTGCAACTAATGGGTTGAACTGAGCTGCTCACTAGTAATTAAACCATTGAATTGCACAGTGCAGCCATATATCCAGAGTGTACTGCGTGCCAGATGTGGGCACAATATGTCACTCCATTCAACCTTATGCTTACAGCAATGGTAGTGGCTATCCAGTTCTTTGTGTCCATGACAGCTTCTAGAAGGTCAGTCCTATTTGTCTCATCCCGTTCTCAATTCCTGGTGCGCTCCAATTTATTCTCTCTCCCAATTCCCCACAGTTCCTTTTTTCCCACCAACCTGTATTGAGGAGTATCCTACAGAAGCCAATTAACCTACTAGATAACATTTGGGATCTGTATCACAGATGGAAACAGAAGCCCTCAAAACCAGTGTGGTTATGGGGGGAATGTGCAATTCCATAGAGACAACACCTGAGATCAGGCTCAAATCCAGGTTCATGCATCTATTAGACAACAGCACTAATCACTGTGCCAGCATGCTTTGTTGTGGTTATCACAGGGCTGAAAAACAAAACTCAGTTGTGTTGGCTTTGCCCAGAAAATCATTGCATTAAGCTATGACTCTATTAATTTGAATGAAGATTTCTGGCCCTGTAGGTTAATTTTTTTTTAAACAGGTGGTTGGAGAAAGTTCATTTTATTTGTACTTATTTTATTTTGTTTCAAATATTTTAATTTCTAAGTGTTCAAACGGTTCATTCTTACATTTAATGGCCCAACAGTTACTACTCCTCAACCATCAGGCTCTTGAACAAAAGGGGATAACTACATTCATTTGCCCATCCATCAAAACATTCACACAACCAATGATCCCACCTTAAGGACTCTTTATCCTGTTAATTTATGTTCTTGTTATTTATTGTTATTTATTTATATTTGCATTTGCAGTTTGTTGTTTTCTGCACTCCACTTGGCCTTTCATTGATCCTGTTATAGTTACTATTCTATGGATTTGCTCAGTATGCCCACAGGAAAACGGATCTCCGGGTTGTATATGATGACGTATATGTACTGTGATAATAACATTCACTTTGAACTTAATTATTATAATCAATCTGAATAGCTCTTACATCGGGTGCAATTTGAAACTGTTCCTAAGCATTACAGACTTTGATACAAAGTGAAGCTCTGACCTCAGTTTCTCTTTCATCTGAAGGATGGCGATGTACTCCAGAGACACAGCTTCATCAGTGGGTTGTCCAGGGCATAAGTGGTGAAAAGGGCCATATTACACATGGCTGGATGTCTTTTGGGTGCAAGGGATGGGGTTAGTTCAGTCAGCCCTCTCCATTTTGAGTGGTAAATTTGGGTTTCAGGCTTAATGAAGTTCGGCTCAGCGTGATAATTTGCTGGTTCTCCTTCCTTACATTCATAGGTAGATAATCAATAAACAGAAATTTTCAGAATAAGTTAATGATTTGAAATAACAGCAGTGTGGTAAAATTAATGGCCCGGCAATATTCTTAGCTAACTCCTTTTAAATGCTGGAACGGAAACTGTCTAGTTCTTCTGCTTTGTGTCATTAGATTCTTCCTTACTGACACTTACCTCGAATTAACCTTGGTCAGATGAGATTTGAAATAATTCTTGTTTCAATAATAAGCCTATCTTTGTCAACATAAGGGACTATCTGTTTTGGAGAAACAAGTTACTCCTTAAACTGGAACATCTGATTTTACCAACAAGGCCAGCACAGGTCATAGGCCTAATTAATGTAACGGAGCCATACTCAAACAAATGCTTAAAGCCAAATATTAACTACTTAACAGATAATGAAAATCTTGATGCATAGAAGTCTATTAAAAGATGCTTTATATTCACTAACGTATTTTCCTTTCACTTTTTAAGTCTTCAGAAGTACAATTTGGTGGTAAACTAATTCAGAAGAAGGCATCTAACAGTTGTTTGCTATCTACTATAAGTAGAGATTGTTAGTGACGTTGATATTTTCCATTAACAGTAACCATGCCCACTTTAATTGTCAATGTTAGATCAAAAGCTAAATAAAAAAAGTGTCATTTCTGCTGTTAGTTGTGAAATTGTTAATAAGACAAACCTTAAATAAGGCAGAAGACTACACCTAGCACGAATGAATCCTTTTCTTGGCAGTATCAAGGAAGGACAGTGAACAAACAGTGCCTAAATATGACGAATGGCTGAGTGCAACACAAGACCTATATATATAAGTTCTAATTTTAGGCTGTAGACAAACTGGCATCCAAATCTAACATGGAATGTTATTTGCAGCTTTAGCACCATTAATATATTATTACACTTAAATCACTTAGATGATTGTTTCAAATTTCTATTATATCACTCACTTGCTTTTACTTGTATAAATTATACACGTAAATCAAGGCAAGTGGACTTGCTGTGTTGTTTAGAAGACATTTCACCACTCATCTGAGAGGCTTATTCCGTTATAATCCATGGTAGGTAGGTTTTTGGCTTATAAATTCTGAGTTGTTAAAAAGGTATATTAATGTTAAGAGTGGTAGAGGTAATGAGAGGGTCATTAGTTTTATCTTTGCATGAACGTAGGTGTGAACTGTTGTGGGAACGCCAGGGTAAAGATCTTAGGACTACGTTGTCAGTAGCTGATAGGTGGTGACATACCCCACTCCCTCTGTTCAGGGATGGGTTTTCTAGTTTGACAAAGATGGCTTCTTCAGCCCCTCTTTCAAACCACCTGCCCTCCCTGTCCAAAATATGCACATTGTTATCATCAAAGGAGTGTCTCTTGTCCTTTAGGTGTAGATATACAGACGAGTCTTAATCTAAGGTTAGCCCTCCTATGTTGGGCCATCCATTTGTGAAGTGGCTGTTTTGTCACACCGATATACAGATCTGTGCAGTTTTCATTACATTGGATAGTATATACGTTATTGTACTGTTTATGTTTGGGTGTAAGATCCTTGGAAGGAGAAGAATAGCGCTTAACTCGGCAGTGGAGTTATCGGGGCACCATCTTTTGATGGTGTTTCTGTAGCAAGCTGTTCTTGTTTTTACGAGGCCGAGTTGCTAGCTTGACACTCAACCCAACTTCGATTTGAACTCGGGAACCTTCGCTCCGGAGTCCAGCGCTGATATTATTGTGCCAAGCGGGACATAGTAGGATCCTTGGGATGGACGAGTTTCTGTCAGAGTGTGTTTGTAGGTTTGAAATATACAGGGATTTGGTGCTTGTTGAAAATCCTTCTGAGTTTCTCTGGAACTCCAGCTACATATGGCATGACTATGTTTTTTCTTTCTGCTCTGCTCCTTACCTCTGTCTGATGGACTGATGTTTTTGTTGCTGTCTTGATGAAGGCCCAGTCAGAGTAACCACAGCTTTCAAGGCTTTTCAACCCTACAAACACACTCAGACAGCTGTTTGTTCTGCTTTCAGCCTGTTTGGGTTATTGTTGAAGATAAAGTCTCTCCTTCAAGCGGCATTCTGCAGGCATCTTCCTTTGTGCCCCACTCCGCAGCTCCCGCCAAAATAACCCAAACGAGACTACTGTCCTTCAGAAATCAGATCCCACCCAGTTCTCTCAAATGTTTCACGGCATCCCACTGGGCAGAAAATTACAACACGTGCCAAGACAATCCACCTTGGTTGATACAACATTCCTAAGATGGTCAGCTTGGCTCCTTATCTTTAGCTGAAGCCAAAACACTCTTCCCAGCAACACATGCTGCTTTTGCAGAAAACTGCTAAAATAAAAACGGTAAACAGAACATTACAATAGGAAAGCTAATGGAATGTTATTATTTATTGCAAGTGGAATTGAAAGTCATACATCAGTTCAGCCACACATCAGAAGAACAATGGATAAGAATGAGGATTAATGTGGAAGCAGTTCAGAGAAAATCTAGTAGACTGTCATCTGGAATAGAGAGATTACCTTATGAGGAAGGGTTGGACAGCTATGGCTTGTTTCTGATGGAGTTGAGAAGAATGAATGTGAACAATTGAAATTAATTAAGATCCTGAAGGATCTTAATTAGGATAGGTGTGCAGAAGATTTTTTTACTCTTGTGGGAGAATAGGGGACACTGTTGAGTCACCCCTTTAAAAGAGAGTTCAGGATTTTGTTTTCTCTCAAGGGGCTTTGAGTCATTGGAACGCTATTCCTGATGGGATGAAGCAAGCAGTCTTTCAACACGTTAAGGTAGAGGTAAATAAGTGCTTCACAAACAAGAGGCGTGGGTATGGAAAGATTTCTGTAGGTAGATATGAATGTAAACATACAGTAAGGTTATAATCAGATCTTGCTAAATTTCATATTACTCTTGAGAGGGCAAGTTGCCTACTTCTGCTTAATTCATATGTAATTTGAAGAAATGGGACAGTACAAGGAAAATATGAGGCAAAGGTAGAAAATAAATTACATTTGAAAGAAAATAGATGGTGTCACATGCTTCCAACATGTGGTTCCACTGAAGTCAAATTGGTGGATTATGTTCATTGATCATTTAATCAAACGTGAAAGTAAACTATTTGCAATCCATATCAATGACACAGATGAGGAAACTGAGCATTATATATCCAAGTATGCAAACAATATTAACCTGAATGACAATGTAGATGTGGGAGTAAGATGTAGGGAGTAAAATGTGGGGACTATACGTGAACAGCTAGGGGCTTGCCAGATGGAACATAAAGTGCAAAAATAAGAGCCCATACACTTCGGCAAAAAAGAAAGGAGTTTTTTTTTACTTAATGGTGAGTCATTATTAAGTGTTGGCGTTCAGAGGAATGTGGGTGTCCCTGTACACAAATCATTGTAAAATAGTGTGCAGACACTCAAGCAATTAGAAAACAAATAACATGTTGGCCTTAATTACAAGATGATTTGAGTACATGATTAAGTATGTGGCATTGCAATTAATCAAGTCTTGGTGAGGCAACACCAGGAATATTGCACATAAGTTCAGTCTCCATATTTGAGTTGTGATAACGAGAGTACAACACAGGTGCATCAAATTGAATTCAGATAATTGTACATTTTCATCTTTTTCAGATTTCTGTTACTTTGTATTATCACAACTTTGCTCATTTAATTTCCCACAGTACCATCCTATCACAAAACATGCTGACTGTTTCTTTCTTGCTTCCACCTTTCTCTTTATCAGCAGTTGCAATGATGCAGTATCTCTGTTCAACTCTGCAGATCCTGCTCAACTCAGCAAGGAATCCAATATTATGTACTTTATTCATGCAGTCGAAGAGGGAAATTATTTGGTAAAATTCTAGATGATTGAAGCAAATCCTAGCAATCACTCTAGCCTAGATTTTGTGAAGTCCGTGCCTGATATCCACTCCAAACAGAAACTGATCCAATAGCCATGCCTTCACCACTCCTTCTGACCTTCCCCCACCGCACCCCCCAACGAGGTGGAAAATTTTGTTCTCATAAGGCCCTTATCTTTGTCCCTCTTCGCCTGCATCTCAGTGAGTTCCACACCCGCCATGACGCCGTGCTCTTCTTCCATCACCTCTGTCTCTGAGCCCACTGCTTTGGCAAGAATTCCCTACCCCACACCTTTACCCATCTCCAACCCTCCTCCTCTTCTCGGAAACCCCATTCTGGTTCTTTGCCTGCTCTGGATTTTTTCATTTCTAATTGCTGATGAGTCATCAACCAGGTCAACTTCAGCAATCCTCACTCCTCAAACCTTACCCCTTCTGAATGTACTGCCCTCTACTCGTTCTGTACCAATCCCAACCTTACCATCAACCCCACAAGCAACATTGGTGCTGTTGTAGTGTGGCAAACTGGCCTGTACCTTGTTGAGGCCAGGTGACAACTCTCAGACATCTCTTCCTACCTACCCCTTGAAAAGGACCCCACTCCGGACCATCAGAAAATTGTTTCTGACACCATCACTAACCTCATCAACTCTAGAGCACTCCCATGCACAGCCTTTGAGAGATCCACAAACCTGATTGACTGGGTTGCCCTGTTTTCTCTGCTTGCTACTATCCCACTGAACCTGTGTCCACATACCTCGACTCCATTCTTTCCCCCTTGGTTCAGTCCCATCCCACCACCATCCATGACACTTCACATGCTCTCGATCTCAACACCTTTCAGTTCCCTGGCCCTGACCACCTTATATTCACTATAGATGTCCAGTCCCTATACATTTCTATCCCCCATCAAGAAGCTCTCCACTAAAAGACTCAACCAGTTCGTCCCCCCGCCACTACTACCCTCCTCCATCTGACAGAACTGGTCCTCACCCTCAACAATTTCTCCTTTGGCTCCTCACACTTTCTCCAGACTCAAGAGGTAGCCATGGACACTGAATGGAGCCCAGAGATACCTGCCCTTTCATTGGCTATGTAGTGCTCCACAACTCATCCTGTGCTACATTGACAACTGTATTGGTGCTGCTTCATGCACCCATGCCATGCACAACAATTTCATCAACTTTGCCTCCAACTTCCACCCCGCCCTTAAATCCAATTGGTCTGTTTCTAACACCTCCCTCCCTTTCCTCAATCTCTCTGTCTCCATCTCTGAAGACAAACTCTCTTCTGACAGCTTTTATAACCTACTGATTCCCATGGTTATCTTGACTATATCTCTTCCCACCCCGTCTCCCATAAAGATGCCGTTCCCTTTTCTCAGTTGCGTTTCTACCACATCAGTTCCCAGAATGAGGCTTTCCTTTCAAGGACTTCAGAGATATCCTCATTCTTCTAAGAACAGGGTTTCCTTCCTCCACCATTGACGCTGTCCTCACTTGCATTCCTCCATTTTGCTGATATTTGCGCTCATCCCATCTTCGAACCACCTTAACAATGATACAGTTCCTCTTGTTCTCACCTTCCACTCCATGAGCCTCTACATTCTGAGGAAGGGGCTTCGCCCAAAATGCCAACTACTTATTCATTTCCATAGATGCTACCCAACCCGCTGAGGTTCTCCAGCATTGTGTGTGTGTGTTGCTCTGGATTTTCAGGGTCAGCGAAACCTCTTGTGTTTAGAAACTGGTCCAGCATGGTCTTGATAGAAATATTTTTGTTTCAAAATCTAACTCTTTCATAATTGTACAAGGGCTAAGAGAGTTGTAAAAGAGCGCCTGAAGGCTTTGTGTGTCAATGCAAGGAGCATTCGTAATAAGGTGGATGAATTGAAAGTGCAGATTGTTATTAGTGATTATGATATAGTTGGGATCACAGAGATATGGCTCCAGGGTGACCAGGGATGGGAGCTCAACGTTCAGGGATATTCAATATTCAGGAGGGATAGACATGAAGGAAGGGGAGGTGGGGTGGCGTTGCTGGTTAAAAAAGAGATTAACGCAATAGAAAGGAAGGACATAAGCCGGGAAGATGTGGAATCGATATGGGTAGAGCTGCGTAACACTAAGGGGCAGAAGACGCTGGTGGGAGTTGTGTACAGGCCACCTAACAGTAGTAGTGAGGTCGGAGATGGTATTAAACAGGAAATTAGAAATGTGTGCAATAAAGGAACAGCAGTTATAATGGGTGACTTCAATCTACATGTAGACTGGGTGAACCAAATTGGTAAAGGTGCTGAGGAAGAGAATTTCTTGGAATGTATGCGGGATGGTTTTTTGAACCAACATGTCGAGGAACTAACTAGAGAGCAGGCTATTCTGGACTGGGTTTTGAGCAATGAGGAAGGGTTAATTAGCGATCTTGTCGTGAGAGGCCCCTTGGGTAAGAGTGACCATAATATGGTGGAATTCTTCATTAACATGGAGAGTGACATAGTTAATTCAGAAACAAAGGTTCTGAACTTAAAGAGGGGTAACTTTGAAGGTATGAGACGTGAATTAGCTAAGATAGACTGGCAAATGACACTTAAAGGATTGATGGTGGATATGCAATGGCAAGCATTTAACGGTTGCATGGATGAACTACAATTGTTCATCCCAGTTTGGCAAAAGAATAAATCAAGGAAGGTAGTGCACCCGTGGCTGACAAGAGAAATTAGGGATAGTATCAATTCCAAAGAAGTAGCATACAAATTAGCCAGAGAAAGTGGCTCACCTGAGGACTGGGAGAAATTCAGAGTTCAGCAGAGGAGGACAAAGGGCTTAATTAGGAAGGGGAAAAAAGATTATGAGAGAAAACTGGCAGAGAACATAAAAATGGACTGTAAAAGCTTTTATAGATATGTAAAAAGGAAAAGACTGGTAAAGACAAATGTAGGTCCCCTGCAGACAGAAACAGGTGAATTGATTATGGGGAGCAAGGACATGGCAGACCAATTGAATAATTACTTTGGTTCTGTCTTCACTAAGGAGGACATAAATAATCTTCCAGAAATAGTAAGGGACAGAGGGTCCAGTGAGATGGAGGAACTGAGTGAAATAAATGTTAGTAGGGAAGTGGTGTTAGGTAAATTGAAGGGATTGAAGGCAGATAAATCCCCAGGGCCAGATGATCTGCATCCTAGAGTGCTTAAGGAAGTAGCCCAAGAAATAGTGGATGCATTAGTGATAATTTTTCAAAACTCGTTAGATTCTGGACTAGTTCCTGAGGATTGGAGGGTGGCTAATGTAACCCCACTTTTTAAAAAAGGAGGGAGAGAGAAACCGGGGAATTATAGGCCGGTTAGCCTAACGTTGGTGGTGGGGAAACTGCTGGAGTCAGTTATCAAGGATGTGATAACAGCACATTTGGAAAGCGGTGAAATGATCGGACAAAGTCAGCATGGATTTGTGAAAGGAAAATCATGTCTGACGAATCTCATAGAATTTTTTGAGGATGTAACTAGTAGAGTGGATAGGGGAGAACCAGTGGATGTGGTATATTTGGATTTTCAAAAGGCTTTTGACAAGGTCCCACACAGGAGATTAGTGTGCAAACTTAAAGCACATGGTATTGGGGGTAAGGTATCGATGTGGATAGAGAATTGGTTAGCAGACAGGAAGCAAAGAGTGGGAATAAACAGGACCTTTTCAGAATGGCAGGCGGTAACTAGTGGGGTACCGCAAGGCTCAGTGCTGGGACCCCAGTTGTTTACAATATATATTAATGACTTGGATGAGGGAATTAAATGCAGCATCTCCAAGTTTGCGGATGACACGAAGCTGGGTGGCAGTGTTAGCAGTGAGGAGGATGCTAAGAGGATGCAGGGTGACTTGGATAGGTTGGGTGAGTGGGCAAACTCATGGCAGATGCAATTTAATGTGGATAAATGTGAAGTTATCCACTTTGGTGGCAAAAATAGGAAAACAGATTATTATCTGAATGGTGGCTGATTAGGAAAAGGGGAGGTGCAACGAGACCTGGGTGTCATTATACACCAGTCATTGAAAGTGGGCATGCAGGTACAGCTAGCGGTGAAAAAGGCGAACGGTATGCTGGCATTTATAGCGAGAGGATTCGAGTACAGGAGCAGGGAGGTACTACTGCAGTTGTACAAGGCCTTGGTGAGACCACACCTGGAGTATTGTGTGCAGTTTTGGTCCCCTAATCTGAGGAAAGACATCTTTGCCATAGAGGGAGTACAAAGAAGGTTCACCAGATTGATTCCTGGGATGGCAGGACTTTCATATGAAGAAAGACTGGATGAACTGGGCTTGTACTCGTTGGAATTTAGAAGATTGAGGGGGGATCTGATTGAAACGTATAAGATCCTAAAGGGATTGGACAGGCTAGATGCGGGAAGATTGTTCCCGATGTTGGGGAGGTCCAGAACGAGGGGTCACAGTTTGAGGATAGAGGGGAAGCCTTTTAGGACCGAGATTAGGAAAAACTTCTTCACACAGAGAGTGGTGAATCTGTGGAATTCTCTGCCACAGCAATCTGTTGAGGCCAGTTCATCGGCTATGTTTAAGAGGGAGTTAGATATGGCCCTTGTGGCTACAGGGGTCAGGGGGTATGGAGGGAAGGCTGGGGCGGGGTTCTGAGTTGGATGATCAGCCATGATCATAATAAATGGCGGTGCAGGCTCGAAGGGCCGAATGGCCTACTCCTGCACCTATTTTCTATGTTTCTATGTTTCTATAACCCAGATCTTGCCTTATAAAATTTAAAAATCATCACGCTCTTGATCCTCACTACTGTTTAATGTGAACAAATTGTCATGTAGATCCTTTTCCTTCATCACCTTATCAACCTCAATTTGAACACTGCAAGTCTATGCTTAGAGGCTTCAGTGCACTTTTGCGGTTACAGACAATAGGCACAACACCATGGTGTTGATGACAATCTCAGGAAGTTTTCTTGCTGCTCGTTTAGAGCTCTGGTTGGGGATGGCTGATGGCCACTGGTTGTGTTTGGAGGGGAGAGTGGTATGAGATGGGGTGCAATACTACATATCAGGTGAGGAATTACCAAACTCTTGCACGGTGGTATAGTCACGTTTTCTTAAAAAAAAAACGTGACTCTACCAGTGTACAGAGGGTGGTGGTGGGAATATGGCAAACATAGAAAGTACAAAAGATTTTATTTCATGGAGGTGAGGCAAAAAAATATTAACAGCCTATATTTTACCAGTTCTACTATTAATTAAAAAGGAATGTAATCACCTGATGTGACAATAATTGGAACAACTTTGATGCTGCACTTGTGGTAATTAGAGTTCAGGCAAAGTATAAAGTCAGTGGTCCTCCTTTCAAGCGAGAAGCTTTATACATAATTATGGTAAACATATTACGAAATTCATAGAATGCATAGCACCCATACTGCCAAGTTTAGTAAATATATAGCAATTACATTTCAGCAATATGGTTTCAGCTTCTTCTTCACCACTTTCCTGGGAGTGCACATCACACACAACCTCTCATGGTCCCAGAACACATCCTGCACAATTAGAAAAGCTCACCAATGCCACTACTTTCTGAGGATGCTGAAGAGAGCTGGACTATGCACATCTATTCTCACATCATTCTACAGATATGCTGTAGAGAGCATCCTAAATTGCTGCATAGCTGCGTGGTATAGAAACTACACTGCGACAGACAGGAAAGCTCTGCGACAGGTAGTTAACACTGCCCAACACATCAACGGCCAATAAGGATATATATACACACACACACATATATAGAAAGATGCCGAAAAAGGGCCAGTAACATAATGAAGGGTCCCACCTACTCTGCTTATGGACTGTTTGTCCCACTTCCGTCAAGGAGGAAACTACATAGCATCCACCCCAGGACCACCAGACTCAAAAACCGTTACCTTCCCCAAGCAATAAGCTGATGAACACCTCCACCCATTAAATGAACCCCTGAATACCCCACGGCCATTCTTATCATTTCATCACTTCTGTCATGATGAAAGGTCTCAGCCTGAAACATTGACTGTTTACTCTTTTCCATAGATCGGTGATTCCCAACCTTTTTTAGCCCAACATCCAACTAAAGCACTTTCATTCTTGCCAACACCCTTCTTGGGCATAATATACTTCCGGCACCCCCATAGTGTAAAAACTTGTCCACCATAAGCTAACATGAGAAAAATTATTCTGCTTTGAATTTTTATTTGTCTTTAAACCTAGCTTACACAGTACCTGTGCCCTGTACAGCAACTTTGATATCAATGTGATCCTTGAGCTTGATGGTTTTTAGCAAGGTTTGAAATATCTGCTTCAACTTGTGACAGTAAAAGCCTTAAGTCCCCATGCATAACAATGGCCAAGTGGTTTCTGTTTTTTGTGAGTATGTGGCTCACTGCACTGAAGCTTCTCTCCACAAGGTAGGTAGGAGGATGGAAGTGCAATGAAGAACAGTTTGGCTCTTCTCCAAAGACCAGGAAACTTCATATGACAGTGCAGCCACATACCACAAAAGCCAATATTTTTGAAAAGCATTTTTCCTTTTTCATCATTCTGAACTTTGATAATTCCTCCTTGCAAGCTTTCTTCCTGTTCTTCCACCTTGCAAAGGAATGGCTTATTTACCCAGTCCAGAATTTCCACATTGTTCATATCCTTGAATCAATCCTTCTTCAATGTCTGCAGGTGTAAGCAGTACTCTTACAAATCACTGTCTGTGACTGAGAGTGCCATACTTTCCATGCAGGGAAACTGAGAACATTCTTCTCCTCTTGTTTTGCTTATAAATGTCCAGTTTTCCATTAAAAGTAGTCACTGCACTTTTTGCCTGGATAAAATGGAAATTCTCACCCTGCAGTTTCATATTTTGAATGTTCATTTTGTCATGTAGTTCGGCGAGGTATGCCACAACTCCACGTAGTTCAATTATGTTTCCCAAGCTCTTGTCGACTTTGAGCAAAAATTCAATCACAACATCGAAAAGGTCAAAGTATTGTTTTAAGCAGCAGCCTTTTGACAGCCAGTACACCTCAATGTGAAGAAACAAGCGTTCAAACTCTTCATTGTTATCTTGGCATAACTGGTGAAATATTCTGCTACTTAATGGATGAGCTTTAATTTTGTTGATAGCAGATATTACAAGAATCATGCTTGAGAAGTCGCTGGCTGAAGTTTTTGGCTATGAGATGTTGATGATGAATTACACAGTGGAATGCAAATAGACTTGGAATTTCTTTTTTCATAAATGCCACTAAACCAGCATGCTGACCTGTCATATATGGTTCTCCACCTGTTGCACAAGAAATCATGTTCGTAATCAAAATACTTTTATCCTCAATATACGTTTTAAGCTCATTGTAGATTGATTCTCTGTTGATATTTGCTTTTAACTTCTTACTAGAGAATCTCTTCATAAACTTTTCCATTTTTGATAAACTGTACATATGCCGTTAGCAATGCCTTGTTGTCTTGCACAGTTGACTCATCCAGTTGTATCCCAAATTCTGTTTAATGTAGCTCTGTGCATAGGTGATACTCAATGTCTTCACTGATTTTTGTCAATACGAGCTACAGAGTTATTACTCGGGGGAATTGATTTTAAAATACTGGTATCTATTTTAAGAACAGTGGTGAGCACTTCTGATATAGCAGGCATTATTAATCTTTCACCAATTGTATGAGATTTTCCACACTTTGCTATCATTTGGGAAATGTTATAAGAAGCAACAAGATCACTATCAATGTAACTTTTAGTTAACTTGGCCAATGACTTGAGTGTGCAATACTTTTCAAATGCTCCCTGCAATCTTGATGGTTTCATTAGACAGTACAGTATTACGAATAAGACACATGGGGCATTGCTGAGCTGATGGGAATGGAATAAAACCATACTCCAAGTACGTAACATTGTATTGATGCACTTTCTGTTTCTTTGTAGGATTAAAATTCAAGGCTTCACCACCCTCAGACTCATAGAGATCAAACCATACGTATTTATCCATCAATAATGAACACAAACTGAGAACGCCTATCAGATGTTGATGACAGCAGTGAGTTGACAAGGTTGGAACAATGGTAGTGGCATGCATAGGAAAGGCCAGGCAAAGATGAAGAAGATCACAACAGCGAAAATTATGTTGACAAGGGTTCAGATTGGCATTTGAATGTTAGTCAGGATACAGCTGGTGTTCGGCAAGCTACCTTTATACTATTCCAGTTAGCGTGATTGACCAATCATGTAAGGTCTCATAATCCCGAAAGGTGGTGTTGACCACCCATATGAAACCGAGGTCGCTTTGGAACACCTCAAGAGGAATCCTCGGGGTTGGCAGGTTCACTGATTGGTTCTATTTCACCGTTTGATTCCAGTTGGCACTATATTATTGTGCAACCTGTTTTCCATAGTTCTGTAGAGGAAGTTAAGAGGGTTTACTTGACCTTCCAACAGTTAAATTGCATGAACTTGATCCGTGCCATGAGTCAAAGGGAACCGTTGGGCACCCTGGTTGCTATATTTATGCATCCCCAATAATGTCTGTTTGGTTGGTGCGGTCAGATGAAATTGTCAAGTTTCCAATGCGTTATGATGACGAGTGCTCGCCACCAGCAGAGCTATGGTTGTTCCTGTCTTCAGTGCCTAATCCTGTTGTTTTGCAAATGCCTGCTCTACTAAGTCAGTCAGGTCTCATGCCTCAAGTTAGGGTGCCACTTACCAACACCCCGCCCCCCAAGATTCTTCAACACCCCCGATGACTTCTATTTCCCCTAACACCCCTTTAGGACACGTACCCACCCCCTTGAATAGCGGTACCACTCCCTTTGGGAATCACTACCATAGATGCTGCCTGACCTGCTGAGTTCCTCCAACATTTTGTGTGTGTTACATGGATTTCCAGCATCTGCAGAATTTCTCTTGATAAATTACTTCCGCTGTATACAGTCTATGTATAGTCCTAGTGCAACTTAAGATTCTCAACACAAAACTCCTCCTCCTCTTTGGGGTATTTCCAATGAGGTTTGAAGACACCCTTGAATCTTTTCTTCTGTCTGCCAGGTAATCTTAGTCAACGATAGAGCTTAGAATAGTGTCTATTTTGAAATTCTGGAGTTGGATATACAAATCCTGTACCTCTCCAACGGAGCAGACTGGGAGCAATTTGAGCATCATTGCTGAAGATGCCAGAGAGGCCACTAATATTGGGTCATTGACCTTTCCTGCAATTTTGATGATTTTTGCAAAGAAAGAACTGCTTGAACCTTTTAAATGCCTTGAGGTGCATGCACCAGGCAGTACACATCTCAGAAGCATAAAGGAGAGCAGGAGAGCACTGTTGCCTGGGAGACAACAGTCCAGGCACAAGTTCTTGATCTCCCAATGCACTTTTCCTCAATCAATACCACGCCATGCTGACATAGCAAATTTCATCATCAATATCTGCTTTCACTGAGAATATTGAAGAAAGTGTGTAAGCATGGACATAGAAAAGAGAGTTGGATTAAATGGGTTTATTTTAGGCTGAAGGTATGTAACTACTGGAGTACTCCAGGGATTGGTTCTTGGCCCTCAATACATTGCTCTTTAGATAGATCAGCCATGATCACATTGCGGTGACACAGTCGCATAGCTCTACAATACCAGCGATCGGTAAACTGGGTTCAATTCCCGCTGCTGTCTAAAATGAGTTTATGTGCTCTCCCTGTGACCGCGTGGATTTCCAAGAGGTACTCTGGATTCCTTCCACACTCCAAACACATGTGGTGCAGTTAGCAATTTGTGGGCATCTTTGTCTTTCTTCATAGAAGCTTCCTGTCATGCTGAGATCCTTCAGCATCTTGTGGGAGTTGCTCAAGATTTGAGCAACAGTACAAAAGCAATATTAGCATTCATTTCAAGAGGACAAGAATATAAGAGCAAGGATGTGATGCTGAGGCTATAAGGCATTGCTCAGACCACACATGGAGTATTGTGCGCAGTTTTAGGCTCCATACCTAACAAAGGGTGTACTGGCATTAGAAAAGGTCCAGAGGAGGTTCACGAGAATGCTTCCAGTAGTGAAAGGGTTAATGTCTGAGGAGTGTTTGGTTCTCTGGGCTTGTTCTCTCTGGAGTTTAAAAGAATGAGGGAAGATATTGAAATCTATGGAATATTGAAAGGCCTAGAAAGAGTGGATGTAGAGAGAATGTTTCCAATAGAAGGTAAGTCTCGGACCAGAGGGCACAGCCTTAGAATGCAAGGACGTCCCATCAGAGGTGAGTTGGAATTTCTTTAGCCAGAGGGTGGTGAATCTGTAATTTACTGGCAAGGATAGCTATGGAGACCAAGTCATTGAGTATATTTAAAGCAGATGGAAGAAGAATCCCAGGGATGTATACTGCAAACACGAGGAAATCTGCAGATGCTGGAAATTCAAGCAACACACATCAGAGTTGCTGGTGAACACAGCAGGCCAGGCAGCATCTCTAGGAAGAGGCACAGTCGACGTTTTGGGCCGAGACCCTTCGTCAGGACTAACTGAAGGAAGAGCTAGTAAGAGATTTGAAAGTGGGAGGGGGAGGGGGAGATTGAAAATGATAGGAGAAGACAGGAGGGGGAGGGATGGAGCCAAGAGCTGGACATGTGATTGGCAAAGGGGATATGAGAGGACCATGGGACAGGAGGCCCAGGGAGAAGGAAAAGGTGGATGGGGGGAAAAACCCAGAGGATGGGCAAGGGGTATAGTCAGAGGGACAGAGGGAGAAAAAGGAGAGTGAGAGAAAGAATGTGTGTATATAAATAAATAACGGATGGGGAACGAGGGGGAGGTGGGGCATTAGCGGAAGTTTGAGAAGTCAATGTTCGTGACATCAGGTTGGAGGCTACCCAGACGGAATATAAGGTGTTGTTCCACCAACCTGAGTGTGCCTTCATCTTTACAGTAGAGGAGGCCGTGGATAGACATTTCAGAATGGGAATGGGATGTGGAATTAAAATGTGTGGCCACTGGGAGATCCTGCTTTCTCTGGCGGACAGAGCGTAGGTGTTCAGCAAGGCGATCTCCCAGTCTGCGTTGGGTCTCGCCAATATATAGAAGGCCACATAGGGACCACCGGACGCAGTATATCACCCCGGCCGACTCACAGGTGAAGTGTTGCTTCACCTGGAAGGACTGTTTGGGGCCCTGAATGGTGGTAAGGGTGGAGGTGTAAGGGCATGTGTCCAAGATGAGGGAGATGTCCTCCTTTTTTAAAGAAAGGGGCTTCCCTTCCTCCACCATCAACTCTGCTCTCAAACGCACCTCCCCCATTTCACGCACATCTGCTCTCACTCCATCCTCCCGCCACCCCTCTAGGAATAGGGTTCCCCTGGTCCTCACCTACCACCCTCCAGGTCCAATATATTATTCTCCGTAACTTCCGCCACCTCCAAAGGGATCCAACCACTAAGCACATCTTTCCCTCCCCCCCCCGCTTTCCGCAGGGATCGCTCCCTACGCGACTCCCTTGTCCATTCATCCCACCATCCCTCCCCACTGATCTTCCTCCTGGCACTTATCCTTGTAAGCGGAACAAGTGCTACACATGCCCTTACACTTCCTCCCTTACTACCATTCAGGGCCCCAGACAGTCCTTCCAGGTGAGGCGACACTTCACCTGTGAGTCGGCTGGGGTGATATACTGCGTCCGGTGCTCCCGATGTGGCCTTCTATATATTGGCGAGACCCAACGCAGACTGGGAGATCGCCTTGCTGAACACCTACGCTCTGTCCGCCAGAGAAAGCAGGATCTCCCAGAGGCCACAAATTTTAATTCCATGTCCCATTCCCATTCTGACATGTCTAACCACGGCCTCTTCTACTGTAAAGATGAAGCCACACTCAGGTTGGAGGAACAACACCTTATATTCCGTCTGGGTAGCCTCCAACCTGATGGCATGAACATTGACTTCTCAAACTTCCGCTGATGCCCCACCTCCCCCTCGTACCCCATCTGTTACTTATTTTTATACACACATTCTTTCTCTCACTCTCCTTTTTCTCCCTCTGTCCCTCTGAATATACCCCTTGCCCATCCTCTGGGTTCCCCCCCCCCCGCCACGTCTTTCTTCCCGGACCTCCTGTCCCATGATCCTCTCGTATCCCCTTTTGCCTATCACCTGTCCAGCTCTTGGCTCCATCCCTCCCCCTCCTGTCTTCTCCTATCATTTTGGATCTCCCCCTCCCACTTTCAAATCTCTTACTAGCTCTTCCTTCAGTTAGTCCTGACGAAGGGTCTCGGCCCGAAACGTCGACTGTACCTCTTCGTAGAGATGCTGCCTGGCCTGCTGCGTTCACCAGCAACTGTGATGTTTGTTGGTTGTATACTGCATATATACTTCGATAATAAATGTTTGATAGGTTCTCGATTAGTCAGGGAAGAAAGCAGGAGAATGCGGTTGGGAGGGATGATAAATCAGCCATGAAGGAATGGTGGAGCCCTCTCAATGGGCCAAATACCCTAATTCTGATCCTGGTCCTCCGGTCTTATTTCCAGCATTTGCAGGATCTCTTGTGCCCATCGTCTCGTCTGTTCAATTACTTTGCATTCAGTGACAGTGCAGTCGCAGTTCTGAGAATTTTAACGCCACCTTCACGGAAGTTTGACAGAAGGGAGGAGCAACATTACAACAAGAACCACACCTCCCATGGAACGATCTTTACAACGAATCTGAACTAAATTCCCATTGGCTGCTTTATAACAATATTACGATTAAGTGCGATTTTGCCACTAACTCTCTACACAGCAGACAGTACTTTGCACCGTCTGCCCAAATTACCGCTGCTGCAGTTTTTTTTTTAAATTAATTCCCCTTTCAGAAATAGCGAGAACGCAAACTAAATTTCAAATGTTCCGCGTATTCCGGCCGGAGGTGACGTCAGCTGAGCCGCGTGGTTGTCATTTGTGGAAGTGTGATCATGTGATCGCGGAGTCTCGTGATCCAGGTGTACCGAGCGGACGGTGAGCTGTGTGACCGGGGGGAAAGGGTGGTGCCGCTGCGGTGGGAGGACAGCACTGGAATTGGGGGTGGCAGCGGTTGGTTGAGATGGCGCGGGTGAGGTTGATTGCAGCCCCGAAGGTGTGGGAAAGGCTGTTGGGATCGTGGCCCCCTTTCCCCCGAGATTGGTGGTGTGGGTGGTGGCGGGAGTGTCAGGTCGGAGGATTGTCATCGAGTTGTTCCTACCCAGCGAGCGGGTTTGCCACCTGAGACTAAAGGGGGTAATGTCTGGCTCCTGACCTCGCATCCTAGTGTGTCCTAGTTAGTGGTTGGTTTGTATTATCAGCAGGTCGCAGACCCGCTTGGGCAAGAAATGGGAATGTGGACAGGCTAGTAAATAGATAAGAATTGGGTTGTTATCATAATACTGAGAATAATTGCCTTGCGTACTGTTCATACAGATCAGTTCAATAGATAGTACATTCAAGTAATCCAAGGTAAAATATTAATAATACTGAGAAAGTGCGGTGCAGGTGAACAATAAGGTGCAAGATCATAACCATGTAAATTGTGAGGCTGAGACCAGTTTATCATGCTGGGTAGTATTTAATAGTCTTGTATCAGTAGGGTAGAAGCTGGCCTTGAAAAGGGTGGTACATATTTTCAGGCTTACCTGATATAGGAGGATGAACAGAGAATATCCAGGGTGGATGAGGTCCTTCATTATGAATGAACTATAATTCTCATTGAAGCCTACTGGGCCTAGATATAGTGGATGTGGAAAGAATATTTCACATAGTGTGAAAGTCTGTGATCAAAGGACAGAGCCTCAGAACAAAGCAACATACTTTAAGAACAGCAAATTTAGCCAGAGGGTGGTTAATCATTACCACAAACAGCCGTGGAGGCCAAGTTGTTGGGTGTATTTAAAACAGAGGATGACGAGCTGTTGACTAGTAAAGGTGTCAGAGGTTTCGGGGAGAAGGTAAGAGAATGGAGTTGAGAGGGAGAATAAGTCATAATCAAATGGTGGAGTAGACATGATGGGCCAAACAGCCTTGTTCTGTTTTTATGTCTTATGGTCTTATTGTGCTACTATTTTATTGGACGGAGGCCAGTAAAGCTTTCCTCTCAAGGATAGATTCTGTCTCGTCGTAACCCTCCAGATTCAAATGTTCATCATTCAGGAGAGTGATCCTGAGATAAAAGAACACAATTTTCCCCACAATGCATCTGCCAGGTCTTTGCCAATATTTATTGATGCAAAATGGTTTGGTATGGCAACTGATCTGCCCTTGTCCACAAGAAACGACAGAGTTGTAGGTATAGTGGAGCACATCATCAAAACCAGCCTCCCCTCTGACTGTCTATACTTAGTGCATGGGTATTGCTATCAGTGTATCAGTGCCACATGTACTGAGATGCAATGAAAAGCTTGCCTTGCATACTGTTCATTCAGATCAAATCATTACACTGTGCACTGAGGAAGAAGAGATAAAACAATCACAATGCAGATTAAAGTGTGAGAGCTGTAAAGAAAGTTGCAGTCCAGGTAAGCAGTAAACTGGAAGATCATGATGAGATAGATTGTTAGGTCAGCAGTCCACCTATTGTACAAGATAATAGAATATCACTTACTGAGTATATTCAATATGGAGATTTTTAGGGGAATCAAGATGTGGGGTTAGTGTCTGAAAATGGCACTGAAGTAAAATAATGGCCTAGTTCTTCAAATTCAAATGTTCGTAATTTAGGTGCGTGGTCCTGAGATAAAAGAACAAACATGATTTCAGTTAGTCTGCTATTTCTAGTGTTCTTGTTGAACTTTGCATCATCCTTGGTGTGTAATCAGAAGCTATGTAATCTGAAAGCCTTGTACCTTAAACCCCTGGAGTTCTTGGAACACTTCCTGTGTGACTGTCAATCGTGTGTGAAAGTGCATCATGTTCCATGCAAGTCCGGAAATCGAGGCCAGGTGAAACCCCTGATCGGTGTCCTGGTCTGAAGTCCGAATCTAGAGACCCATTGCCTGAGAAACTGGGGACAAAGACTGGAAGCCAGGAGGTGGCCTTTACTGGGCTTGGAGACCTGTCTGGGTGTGTGAGTGAGAGTGATGGGAAAGGGGCTGCTGGCCTCCATGGCTATTTGGGGTAAGGGGCTGTTACTGCTCCGGTTGTTCTATGGAGCATTGTGGGCTTGCCATGTTGGCGCTGGAAGCATGGTGACACTTGCAGGCTGCTCCTAGCACGTACTTTGGTGTACTGGTTGTTCACACTGGTTTTGCACAACAAGCAATGTGCAAAAGACAAACTGTGCAGTACAAAACAAAACATAATAAATATTGAGCCCATGAGATGAAGAGTCCTTGGAAGTGAGTCCATTCATTAGTTGTGGGAACAGTTCAGGGTTGGGGTGCATTTCATTGAATATTTTGATATACATGTGATAAATAAATCTGAAACTGTAGGTAGCTGTTCTCCCAAAATAATACGGGGATGCAACAAGAGAAAATCTGCAGATAGGGATGCAGCTGTCCTGAGCAAATCACAACTTTGTGTATTTGAAAAGTCTCATTTGACATCTAACTGTAATGAGTGGCATGGTAGTGTAGTGGTTAGCACAGCGCTTTACAGTACCAGCGACCAGGGTTAATTTCCAACCGCCGCCTGTGCTGTATGGAGTATGTTCTCCCTGTGACCGCATGGCATTCCTCCCGCAGTCCAAAGGCTTGCTCGTTGGTAGGTTAATTGGTCATTGTAAATTGTCCTGTGATTAGTCTAGGGTTCAGTCAGGAGTTGCTGGGCAGCATGGCTCGAATGGCTTATCTCAATAAATAGATATTATAGTTTTAGAGGAGGTGCCCAGTTTGACAGGATCCCATCCCCAGTTCCTGTATCTCAGATTGTGTAACTTGCAGCAAGAATAACTATACTGACTTGTTTGCAAACGAGAAAATCTGCTGATGCTGGAAATCCAAGTGACACACACAAAATGCAGGAGGAACTCAGCAGGTATAGTCGACGTTTTGGGCCGAGGCCCTTCAGCAGGATTGGAGCAATAAAGATGAGTCAGGGTTAGATGCGGGGGGAGGGGAGGGAGAAACACAAGGTAATAGATGAAACCAGGAGCAGTTGGGAAGTTGATTCATGAAAGAGATACTCAGCTGGAGAAGGGGGAATCTAATAGGAGAGGACAGAAGGCCATGGAAGAGTGAGAAAGTGGGAGGAGCACCAGAGGGAGGTGATGGATAGGCAAGGAGACAAGGTGAGAGGAAAAGGGGGATAGGAAATAGAGAGGGGGGGGCATTACTGGAAGTTTGAGAAATTGATGTTAATTCCATCAGGTTGGAGGCTACCTAGACAGAATATAAAGTGTTGCTCCTCCAACCTGGGTGTGGCCTCTAGACAATTGTAGAGGAGGCCATGGAACGATATGTCAGAATGGGAAGTGGAATTAAAATGGGAGATCCTGCTTTTTCTGGCGGACAGCGCCTAGCTACTCAGCGAAGTGGTCTCGCAATCTACGTCAAGTCTCACCGATATACAGGAGGCCACACCGGGAGCACCAGACACAGTTTATGACCCCAGCAGACTCACAGATGAAGTATTACTTCACCTGGAAGGACTTTTTGGGGTCCTGATTGGTAGTGAGGGAGGAGGTGTAGCACTTGTTCTGCTTGCAAGGATAATCGGTGGAGAGGGATGAATGTACAAGGGAGTTGCGTAGGGAACGATCCCTGCGGAAAGCAGAAAATGGTGGGGAAAGATGTGCTTGGTGGTGGGATCCCATTGGAGATGATGGAGAGTTAATTATGTGCTAGACGCGAAGGCATGTGGGGTGATAGCTGAGGACAAGAGGAACCCTATCCCTGGTGAGGTGGCGGGAGGGGAGTGAGGGCAGATGTGCGTGAAAAAGAAGAGATGCGGTTGAGGGCCGCGGTGATGGTGGAGGAAGGAAAGACCCTTCCTTTGAAAGAGGAGGACATCACCTTCATTCTGGAATGAAAGGCCTCATCCTGAGAGCAGATGTGGTGGAGACAGGAATTGAGAGAAGGGGATGGCATTTTTACAAGTAACAGGGTGGGAAGAAGTATGGCCCAGGTAGCTGTAAGAGTCAGTGGGTTTATAACAGATAAGCGATGTCAGGAGAAGCAGACAGAGAGATGGAGAAAGGGGAGGGAGGTGTCGGAAATGGACCTGGTAAATTTGAGGGCAGGGTGGAAGTTGGAGGCAAAGTTGATGAAGTCGACGAGCACTGTATGGGTGCAGAAAGCAGCACCAGTGCAGTCATTGGAGCATAGACTGTTCCCCGTAGCCGACAAAAGGGCAGGCACAGCTGGGACCCATGCAACTGGCCAAGCCTACACCTTTTGTTTGAAGGACGTGGGAGGAGCCAAAGCAGAAATTATTGAAAGTGAGGACTAGTTTGCTAGACAAAGGAGAGTGGTAGTGGAGGGGAACTGGTCGGTCCTGTTGTCCAGAGAGAAATTGAGAGCACTGAGGCCGCCTTGGTGGGGATGGAGGTGTATAGGGACTGGACATCCATGGTGAAAATAAGAGAACTTGAACTCATTGAAAAGATCAAGAGCATGCCACATGTCACTGATGTAGGTAGGAAGGGACTGAACTGGGGAGATAAAACTGAGCTGAGGTATGCAAATACGAGTTCAGTGGGGCAGGTACAAGCTGAAACAATAGGTCTACTTGTTAAGCTTGTTAATTTTTTTTGCTCCTTTGAAAATTTTCAAAAGTGATTAGATAAAGAGTTCAGAAAGATATCCTGGGTGAAGCAAAAGTTCAAAATACCAGAGATCCTTTTATGTGCATGTAATTAAAATTTAGTTTCATAATTATTGTCATTAATAGGTTCTAAAAAGTTTGTTTAATGAAGCAAGAGTAAAGTACATGTACAACCCTGAGATTTATTTTCTTGCGGGTATTCACAGTACAATGAAACACTACAGAATCAATGAAAACTGCATATAAGATAGACAACAACCAATGTGCAAAAAGCAACAAATTGTGCAGTACAAAACAAAATAAGAATAATAAATATTGAGACCATGAGATGAAGAGTCCTTGGGAATGAGTCCATTAGTTGAGGGAACAGTTCGATGTTGGAGTGAGTGAAGTTATCCCCTCTGCTTCAGAAGCCTGATGGTTGAGGGGTAATAACTTGTAGTGTGGATCCTGAGGCTCCTGTACCCCCGACCTGATGGCAGCAATGAGAAGAAAGCATAGCCCGGATGGTGGGGTGGGGGTCCTTGATGGATGCTGCTTTCCCGTGATGGATTGGGCTAAATTACTACTTATTTTCCACTCAAGGGCTTTGGTGTTTCCATATCAGCCCATGATGCAACTAGTCAGTATACTCTCCACTGCACATCTGTAGAAGTTTGTCAAGGTTTTAAATGGGTGTTGACCTGAAATGTCGACTGTACTCTTCCTAGATGCTGCTTGGCCTACTGAGTTCCTCCAGCATTTTGTGTGTGTGGCTTATACTTCTTTCAGTTTTCTTGATATTAATTGTGTATTTCATTGTACTGCAGCCATAAAGTTAACAAATTTCATGACCTATATCAATGATATTAAACCTTACTCAGATCTACTGTACTTCCTTGTGGCCATGGCAGTATCACATTGGAGGCAATTTTTTTTTCCAAATGCTCTCAACTGTACTGCAACCTGGCCTACCAGGGATTTCCATTGTTTCATTCTGACTTACATTTGAGTCAAATGACATTGCCAGTTCCCTTCGTTAAAGTGAGGTATGCTGATACTGGGCCAGAATATGAAAAACAGAAAGAAAAGTGAAAACACTAAGTGCAGTAGGTCAGACAGCATATATGGAGAGAGAAGTTCCTCTCTTGTATGCTACCTGATCTGTTGAATATCTCCAGCTCTATTTTATTTTATCTATGTTATCTAAGTTTTAATGCCTGCCAAGGTAATTTTTTCACATTTTCCCTATAATCTTATGGTATATTGTCTTTATCTTTGAGCATTCTTCTACTTGATAGAATTGTTCAAGTACAATTCAGTTGTAATTCTTGCTCTTCCACTTGGACTGATTTTTGAGGCCTCTGCGTTTTATACCTGACTCTGTCACCTAATGATTGTACCTAGTAGTTGACAATGAATATCTTAGATGTATCCTGTTTTTGCCAATGTGTATTTACTAATTTTTTCCACCCAAGCTTATGATGCTGATCATCGCCCACTGTCCTTTGAGACAGACAGATGCCAACCACCATCTACAAATTGTGGCAAATGTGTAATTTATGGTCATGTTGTCTGAATTTGGTGATCCTAAGGAAAATGATGTAAATCCTAAAAAAGATTTTGCATGTACATAATGTTGAAAGGTTTATTGAGGATTAAAAATTGGATCCGGAACACTAAAAAGCTAAGTTTTTTTAGCGTGATTTTTTTGTTCAGGCATTGAATAGAGAACTAAAGATAGAATTTAACCTGTAGCAAGAAAAACCTAATTCCATAACCAATTTGTTTTTACTTGTACTTGAAAATTTTCATTTTAAGTTATTAATGTATAATAGATGCTTGAAACATCTTAACTGCTGAAAGATTAGCTATCACATTGACCGTAGAATTGGTTTGTTTTCAGATCAAACTGAGACTGACAATCTTTCCTTGGAGAGGGAGAGAGAGATTATTCACTACAATGCGGTTGGTTATTCTGGATGACTATGACAAGGCCAGTGAATGGGCAGCCAGTTACATCTGCAATTCCATTGTTCAATTCAGGCCAGGCCCAGATCGTTACTTTACTTTGGGTTTGCCTACAGGTATGCATTTCTGCTCAGCTCAAATGAGATTATTTTATTCAAATTTGTAACCGTTTTGATATGTTTTAAATAGCATTTCTATAGTTTATTGTACAGGTTTCCCCCACTAGCTGAATGTAGAGCGTTCCTATGAAACCGTTTGTAAGCCGAAATTGTGTAAAGCGAAGCAATTACCATTAATTTAGATGGGAAAATTTTTTGAGCGTCCCCAGACCCAAAAAATAACCTACCAAATCATACCAAATAGCACATAAAACCTAAAATAACATTAACATATAGTGAAAGCAGCAATGATGTGATAAATACACAGCCTATATAAAGTAGAAATAATGTATGTACAGTGTTGTTTCACTTCACAGAATCGGGAAGTTTGAGCCAAAATCGATTTGTCAAAAAAAATCGGCACGTACACGCATGCACATGTACAGGCATTTGCACGTCACGCATGCAGACGTACACACATTCATACGTCACACATGCACACACACCTGCCCGCGCAAGGCTTCATGGTCATGGTAGTCTTTCTCGGGGTAAACACAAGTTTGAAGCGAGCATCTTTTTTCGTAAAAGCAAAAATCCTCTTTTGGTTAACAAAAATGGGTACTAATATAGGTCCTTTGTAAAAGCGAAATGTCATAAAGAGAACGTTCAGAAAGCGGGGACACCTGTATTCTAAAGGAAGACATTTTGTGGTGGATAAATATAAGTGTACCACTATTGGGAATCATGCAGTCAAAAGTGGTAATACTATCGAATGATGTTACAAGCATACATATCCATTTCCCCACTGAATCCTCGCCAACCTTTCTCTGTTCTTTGTTGTCCTGGGATGGTCATCTTATGACTGTTTAAAATTGACAAATAACTCGTGCCCTCATCCCTCCGAGATCTACTACTTATTCTGCTCTGTAATTACATTCAGTATAAATCGAGATAACTGTAGATGCTGGCTATTTGAAATAAGAACTTAAAATGCTGCAAATACCCAGCAAGTCTGAAAGCATCTGTGGTAAGAAAAACAGCTAAGAGAAAGGCTAGGGCCTGAACAGTATCTGTTCCTCTTTCCAGAGGTGTTGTGTGTTTGTGGTATTTTTTATAATTTCATTCGTCTTGCCCTTCCTTCCAACATTAAGGCTCCCTGTCTTGGAATCATATTTGGGTTCATTATTACTGATATGTCATGAAATTTGTTTTGTGGCAGCAGTATGGTGCAAGACAAGAATTATAAGTTACAAAAAATAAATAGTGCAAACATGGAATAATGAGATAGTGTTCATGGACCATTTATAAATCTGATGGCAGAGGGGTAAAACTGTTCCTAAAGCATTGTGTGGTCTTCAGGCTTCTGTACCTCCTCCTTGATGGTGGTAATGGGAAAAGGATTTATCCCAGGTGGTGAGGGTCCTTAATAATGGATGCCACTTTCTGGAGGCACCACATCTTGAAGATGTTTTCAATAATGCGGAATGTTGTGTCCATGATGGCACTGGCTAAATCTACAGCCTTTTGCAGTTACTTTCATTCTAGCACATTGGAACTTCCATATCAGATAGTTATGCAACCAGTCAGAATATTCTCTTTTGTGACATACCAAGTCTCCTCAAACACCTAATGAAGTATACTGTAGCTACTGGCATGCCTTCGTCATTGCACTAATGTGTTGGTTCTGGATGTTGTGTCCCAGAAACCTGCAGCTGCTTATCCATTCTACTGCTGATCGCTCAAGCAGGATTGTGTATGCTCCCCAGATTTCCCTTCCTTCAGTCCACAATCAGTTCCTGGTCTTGATGGCATTGAGTGCAATGTTTTGTTGCAACAGCTGATCTGTCTCACCTCCTGTACGCACCTCATTGCTGTCTGAGATTCTGCCAACAACTGTGGTGTCATGGACAAATATATAGATGGCATTTGAGCTGTACCTAGCCACACAGCCACGTATATAGAGAGAGAGAGAGCAGAGTAGTGGGTTTCATATCATAAACCTCTCTATTGACTTAAGTTCTCTCATAATATATCTGTGCTAACTTGTGGTTTCTCTTGATTGAATTGCAGGTAGTATAGAATTGAGAACATTTCCAGATGGGAATTTTAATTGAGTATATTGGATTTAGAACAGGGGTGCCTGAGGGAAGGTTTAGTTGAGTACAAAGCTGAGTTTTTCCAAAAAAAAACTCTGCCTTGGTGAGGAAGTCTAAAGGCAGAGGGCATACTGTAGATTCAAGGTATTTTGCAGAGAATTAGAGCATTGGAAAATTGCCACTTGGAGGACAAAAGGGCATGGAAATTAAGAGGCATAGCAGCACATATCTTAATTGGGTTTTGAAGTATTTGAATCCCAGTCTACAAGGCTTGAAAATCTTTCTCCCTTTATTATTGTTTTTTTTATATATATATAATTTTTATTGAGTTTTCAAAGTGAATACATGAGAAAATGATACCTACCCTCCACCTCCCCTGAACCTTCCCCCCGATATATAATCCTACCTAAAGAGAAAAGAAAAAAAGCAGAAAAAAAGAACTGCCTGAAGATTGAAAGGTTTGCACATGCTCCATGGGATTAAAAATAAATTTAATATAAATTTGTTACTTTCCCCAAGGAACCAAGATCTTTATCATCGGAGCTGTAAATAAGGGCTCCAAATAGTCAAAAATGTTTCATATTTATCTCTTAAAATCTAAAACATTACTTAGCTTCTCAACTCTCATAGTTCCCTGGGGAATCTTTTTGAACTTCACCATGTTGCTATGTGTTTCCCTCCCAATTATCCAGGCAAAAAGAAAACAAAAAGATAGATAAGATACAAAAAAAGAAAAAAACAAAATACCCCCCCCCACTAATGTTGTGAATGAAAAGATACACAACACTACCCCTCTCCATTGTGCGGGTCGTGGCTATTGCCATGCTTGCACACATGAATAACGTAGCGATTGGTCAGTATTTCTTCCAGCTCCCCCGTAACAAAAAATGGTATATATATATAAAAAAATTAATGTCATTATTCCCAGCTAGTATTCCTCAAATTTTAACCTTTCTTCCCCTCCCTCGTATAATTAATAATATATTTATATATTCATCCGCCTAAAAATTCAACAGGCCTAATCCTTGATCCAGTCTTCATCTTCAATCCATCTCGCTCCCCTGGGTTTATTCTTGTATTTGGTGAATATTCAAAGAATCTCGCACAAACTCCTCCGCTTTCCGGTAATCGTCAAAAAATCTTTTTTCTCCACCAGCCAAAAAAATCTTCAAGGTTGCAGGATAACGCAATATAAATTGATAACCGTGATCCCATAGGGCTTTTTTCACTGGATTAAACTTCTTCCTTCTTTTCAAAAGTTCATAACTTATGTCAGGATAGAAAAAAATTTTCTTCCCTTCTATCATCAGTGGCCCTTTTCTCTTCTTGGCAGCTTGGGCAGCCGCCTGTAAAATCCTTTCTTTGTCTTGAAATCTTAAGAATTTGATTAAAATTGATCGTGGATATTGGTCATCTTGTGGTTTTGGTCTTAGAGCTCTATGTACCCGCTCAATTTCAATTGATCGGTCTTCCTCTTTCATTTGCAAGGTTTTCGGGATCCATCTTTGAAAAAATTCCCTTTACTATTGTTGATAAAGATTAATGCATTGGGTCAAATAGCTATCACTCCCCTACCCCGTGTGTGAATTTTTGAATTGGGGATCCTTAATCAGATTAATAGAAATTAATAACAAGTGTTCTAATTTGATTGAATCGGAATGTTCTGTACTTTCATTTTGCTGTTACCTGCACTTTGTTGCCAAGCTCCTATTTACATTTATAATCGCTAGTTATAGATCAGGTAGCTGTCAGACAAATGACACTGCATGAACTGACCAGCTGTAAGTGTCTGATTTAGAACCTATGCTTTATTACACCCTATCCTCATTATATGCATCTTCAGACAATGCGGATTCACAGTTACACGAGGAACCTATTTCTACCAACGTCTCCTTATATGCGTCCAAAACTCACAGTTATGCGAGGAGCACTGCTTTCCCACCAATACAAGTCAGGTGCGCACTCCTCACAGTCTCACTCCTGCCAGTCTTGCATTGGTTTTGGCAAGGTGCGGATGCGCGATCTTGCGCTCTTAAACTTTTGTTGGTTTCACCTAAGGTGCAGTGATTTTGTGCTTGAAATATTTAACTATGCCTCCTAAGCGTCCGATGTCACGTCCTGGGCCATCAGCCGAGTGGCAGAGAACCACTTTAACACTTGAAAAAAAGTTGGAAATTATAAACAGCGCAGCATCAGCTGAAGGTAACACAGCTCTGGGACGCTACTGCCCAGAACAGAATCTTGCCTTTAAAGTTCTTTTGTTGCTTGACAATGCGCCAGCCCATCCTAAACATTTGGACAGCATTCATCCTAACATAACGGTGCGTTTCCTGCTGCCTAACACAACATCACTGATTCAACCACTTGATCAAGGTGTGATCCACATTTTTTTTTACGGTGAACTATCTCTCAGATACTGCAAGCAACAGACGATTTTGAAAATCCCAGGAGTTTACCAACGGTGTGGGGAATGGTGGAAGTCGGAACACTTGGCACAAATGGCGATGGATATGAACCCAAGTTTAGATCGGAGTCAGCATTTCAGTCATTCCCTGCTGTCAACCCTTCTTCCCTACAAGCAAATTTATGCTGAAAAACAAAATGCTGCCAAGCAAACAACCCTCACCACTTTCTTCAAATCGGTGTTATCTTCTGCTGCTGGCAGTTCTAAGAGTTCTGTGAGTCTTCCTTCTGTGTGTGCTTGATATGATCCTGACGACCACAACTATCCACCCTACCCATGTAAAGCTGTCTGACACCACACAACCACTTATCTCCCGGAGCGAACACACCTGCCTCTGTTGGTGAGTACTGTACACCCGAGGATGTTAACTTTCTATGATTTATTACATTGAATATTACCTTAAATTGATGAAATATAATACAAATGTTGTCTTGTGGTACTGCTTTTGTGTCATATTGGTATGAAAATGTGAATAAATTACAGATAAAACATATTTAGGAAGCCCTCCAGAACGCATCCCTATTTTCTCCATTTAAATAATTATTCACATTATGTGTCGACTTCGAGGACCGTATCCCCCGCATATAACGAGGATAGGGTGTGTTTCAGAAGGCGACATATTTTTGGGATTTGGATTCTGTGTGATAGTCCTGACCCCTAGAGGTACTTCAAAAGTCTGAAGTACGCCTCCTCCTAGATTTCACTTGAATTGTATGATTTCAGTTGAATGGTTCCTTCCCTTCTATTATACGATCAGAATTAAATGCAGCTGCACTGTATGTTAACTGTTGTCAGTTTTGTGAAAATTTGCTATAATAAGCCATGTGGCTATATAGATGTTGCATGACTTGCTGTTTACATATAAATTAGACTGTAATTTTTTTTTATTCAGGGAGCACGCCTTTTGGATGTTACAAAAAGCTGATTGAATATCATAAAAGTGGCCATCTCTCATTTAAATATGTGAAGACGTTCAACATGGACGAATATGTTGGTGAGTCGCTTAGAGTGAGATTCACAACGTGAAATGTTTGTCGGCATTTCAGCAGAATAAAAGGTTGAGATCAAAACTGCTGCAGATTGAATTTGTTTTAAGTTGTTCATCCCAAACTTTTTGAGTGTAGATCCTGCATCAGGATTGACTGAGGAGAGGGAAAATACAAAGAGAAGAGGAGGGATGAGACAGACCAGATGAACCATGTGACCTTCTAATACATTACCATCCAAAGCTTGTCCACTACTATTTAAAATAATAAAATACCTTCCGTCCTGTCCCCAACACTACCCAAACCCAATTCCTTTCAGAAATTCTGCAAAGGACTAGAGATTTAAAGGCAATTGTATCTCAAGCAGCTCATTTATATATACAGAATTGCATGCAAAACATTGATTTAAAAAAAAAACAGCTGCATTTAATTGTATTTGGAAATGCTGCTTGAAGTGTGATGCACTTGTTTCAGCGTGAATTTTCAATCCTGCCATGTTTCAGGATGTTGGCTGAAGCTGTTAAATGGATAAAAGTAGCTATTTATTAGCTGATGAAAAACTTGAGTAATGCAGCTGGCCCAGAGTAAGTTGGTTATCTTTGGGGGTACTCAGCTTGAATGTAAAGTGTGTAATTACCTTTTTCTCCCTTTTAAAACTCTGAATCAATGCATTCTCTTCCTTTTCTCCCAGTGTTTGCAAACTGTCTTTTCCAACAAAGTTTGTTGCAAGATGTGTTTTGGGGAGAAGGAATTGGTTAATATTTTTGTATATTTTAAACTGAGAGGAACAGTATTAGAGAAAAACAAGTTTTACGTAACTTCTGCATATTGAAGTTTCAATTTACTTTCAGGAACCTACTGTGTATCCATCTGTCAAAACAGACTGCAGGGTAAAGAAAATTATTTTTGGGATCATTTGAATTTAAGTTTAAGATATTAAATGTGACCTATAAAGTATTTGAAATATGCATTGCATTAGTACAAATATCATTTTCTTCCTGATAGCTGATGTTAAAATACATGCACTATGTATGTAGAGTATAATTCTGAAGTTTGGGGCTGATGCAGATAAAAGCTTGAGTGAATTGTATCAAAATCGGGTTTAATATCACTGGCATATGTTATGAAATTTGTTATCTTTACGATAGCAGTACAATAAAATATATGAAAATATAGAGGAAAAACTGAATTACAGCAAGTGTATGTATGTGTGTGTGTATAGTAAATAGTTAAAATAAGTAGTGCATAAAAACCTAAAAAAAGCAGTGAGGTGGTGTTCATGGGTTCAATGTTCATTTAGAAATTGGACGGCAGATGGGAAGAAGCTGTTCCTGAATCACCGAGTGTGTGCTTTCAGGCTTCTATACCTCCGTCTCAAAGGTAGCAATGAGAAGGGGGCAAGTCTTGGGTGGTGGGGATCCTTAATAATGAATGTCATCTTCCTAAGGCATCTCCTTGAAGATGCCTTAGATACTATTGAAGCTAATACCCATGATGAAGCTGACTAGTTTTATCAGTTTTTGCAACTTCATTCTTGTACAGTAACCCCCCCCCATACCAGACGGATATGCAGCCAATCAGAAAGCTCTCCATGGTACTTTTGTAGAAGTTTGCAAGTGTTTCAGATGACAAACCAAATCTCCTCAAACTTCTAATGAAATATAGCTGCTGTTATGCCGCCTTTATAGCTGCATCAATATATTGCATCCAGGTTAGGTCCTCAGAGATATTGAAACCCAAGAACTTGAAATTACTCTCTCGCTCCACTTCTGATCCCTCTGAAGATTGGTTTGTGTTCCCTTGTCTTACCCTTATTGAAGTCCACAGTGAGCTCTTTGGTCTTGCTGATGTTGAGTGCAAGATCGTTGCTGCGACGCCACTCAACTAACTGGTATAGCTCACTCCTCTACACCCTCTCATCTCCATCTGAAATTCTGCCAACAATGGTGACCTATTGTATTTATCTGCAACAATTTACTTGCAGTCATTTGAAAATCAATATTCTATTTGAATTTAAAATCTGTTTTTAATTTTGCTGTTCAGCACTTCCAAGGGATCATCCAGAAAGTTACCATTCCTATATGTGGAATTCCTTTTTTAAGCACATCGACATAGATCCGAAAAATGCTCATATTCTTGACGGTAATGCACCAGATCTGCAAGCAGAGTGTGATGTATTTGAACAGAAAATCGCTGATGCCGGAGGAATTCAGCTCTTTGTCGGAGGTATATTTCGTGTTCATTTAAGATAAAGCATTATACCTAGATACTATAAAGTAAAAAGATACTAAAACCATGCTGCTGAGAAACAGTGAGCAAAGCTTTTACAGGATACTCAAATTCAGTCAAACCTTTTGGAGGCAGGCATTTTATTCGGAAACAAAACTACATAATGTTTATTGCATTGTCTGTAATAATTTGAAGTATTACAGCATGATGTAAAAGGACACCAATTTTTCTAGAAATGTGCTGTTGACTAAGGTGGTATTTGTGCTTTTGTAGTTGAGCAGAAGTTTCACTGTAGTTTAGGAAATGATTCAGATGTGAATGATATGGGCTTGGTGAGCATGTGGAAAACACATTTTTCTCTGCACCATGCCTCAATTGGTAAACTTAGCAATTGGAAGTGATATTTCTAAAAACCAGCTTCTAATGTTATTTTAAGTAAAAAAGAGAGAAAGCAGTGTTTGGTTGTTTCCAATTAATTATCTATGTCTAAAGTATTAATGCTTTTTTGAAAATAAAGTATACAACAGTGAATTGATACTTAATGTTTGTAAACTTGGTGTTATTTAAATCATGAAAACTGACAATTTTTGCACTTTAGTTGCAAATTACCTTTAGTGATATTTTCATTACTAATGTTCATTCTAATTTTAGCTTCAGGTTAAAAATTATATGTCATCCCTGGATTTCAGATGCCCAACTAATTGACACCTATGAGCAAGTGTCCATAATATAAAATTCAAAAGTCTGACCAATAATAGTTCCTATCTCTAGCCACCAGCCAGATTTGTTTTTTTTATCAGTCTTGTGTGCTTTTGGCGCCATTCATTGGAGTGCTGTGGAGATATACCTACTGTGTCAAATTATTTTTGGTTTTACTTTTCTTCTGACTTGAAGACAGAAATCAACTTATGGCCTACTGTAAATTAGGAACCTGATTATTTTTTTTTTACTTGGGGACAGCCTGCATTAAGGTTTCCTTAGTGAGAGAGATTTTGTTTGAGCCAGTTTAGTCTTGAATTAAGCCTACAAACAAACCTAAATTACAGTTTTCTAAACCAGGTCAATATCTCAAGTATTTGTCGGAATACATTGACCCAAATAGCTTCTCTTAGCTATCATGTTCATAACTTTTTTCCCTCACCTGTTACTTTTCTATATGGTAATTAGGTGAATATTAATTAGTCTTGCATTTTCATAAAAGAGTAAAGATTATCATTATATACCTAAGAAGCTTATTGATGCACGATTTATAGCTTTAAAGTTCTGGTTAATTTTGTATATACTTTAATCATCAACTGGAAGTAAATATTGTTTTAGTTTTATAATTCAGTGTAAAATTTGTAACATTTGTTCACATTTTCCTTGTAGGTATTGGTCCTGATGGACATATCGCTTTCAATGAACCCGGGTCTAGCCTGGTGTCAAGAACAAGGGTGAAAACATTAGCCAAAGAGACCATTCTTGCTAATGCCAGATTTTTTGATGGTGATCTGTCCAAAGTACCTACCATGGCATTAACTGTTGGTGTCGGAACAGTGATGGATGCTAAAGAGGTAATATTTCTGAATCTGAAAGAATGCAGATTTGGAATTGCAGGATGCTTGTCATTTTTTTGAATGTGTACTAGATTTAGTCCAAACATTCAATTGTTAAGTTTCAGTGGAGGCATAGTAGTGGGTCACACTCAGAGGAGTGGCACATGACATTAAAAGACCAGAACATAAAATTCTGTGTTCAAAAAAAAATTCAAAAGTTTGGTTGTCCTTTGTTCTTCAGAGTATTTTAAAGGTTCACAGTCTTTTACATTGTCAGCTGAAAGGGTCATTACTGCACTTTACCATCACTGCGGGACTCGTATGTGTCCACGACAAAGAAGTGGGCGGGTAAAATTATTGTGGGCGCTAGCCACTTAGCAAACTGCCTTCTCCAAAAGTTCCCTTTTGGAAACACAATAGGACTTTTAAAACAAAAACTTAATGCCATCTGAAGAATTTCTTCCCCTCAGCAGTTAATCTGATCAACCATTCTAGTAAGCAAGTGACCTGAGCTCCCCCCCCCCCATCTATTTTCTCAGTCACTGCACTGTTAACACTTTAAATCACTTTTATAATGCTGTTTGCATTGTAAATGCATGCTTTTGGTACTATGTCACCTCCTTCTAAGGGTTTGATTTCATTTTTTATTAACAGAGGCACCATACCCCGCCTGCATACCCGCTTGTCCTTTCGATGCAATGTGTATCCTTGGATGTTAAGCTCCCAACTGTAATCTTTTTTCAGCCTAGACTCAGTGATACCCACAATGTCATAGCTGCCAATTTCTAAATGCACTACAAGTTCACCTGCCTTATTTTGTATACTGTGTGCATTCAGATATTACACCTTCAGTACTGTATTCATCACCCTTTTTGTTTTGTCCCCATTACACTGCAATTCAATCCACTGACTGCAATTTTGCCCTATCATCTGCCTGTCCTCCTTCACAACCTCAGTACACACTGCATCTAATTTGTATTCATTCCAACTGCCCCATTTTCCGCCCTACCACTTCGTTTCCCAGTCCCCTGCCAAATTAGTTTAAACCCTTCCCAATAGTTCTACCAAACTTGCTCACAAGGATATTGGTCCCCTCAGGCTCAGGTGTAATCCATCTCCTTTGTACAGGTCGTATCTCCCACAGGTCAGGCCTCTCACAATGATCCAGAGATCTGAAACCCTGCCTCCTGCACCATTTCCTCAGCTGCACATTCATCTGTCAAATCATCCCATTTTTACACTCACTGGCGCATAGTACAGGGACCTCGAAGGTCCTGCTTTTCAGTTTTCTACCTAGCTCCCTAAAGTTAGGGAGAATTTAGGTCCTAAATTCTCTCTCCAGGACCTCTTCCCTTTTCCTATCTGTCATTGGTGCCAATATATACCAATATTTCTGGTTGCCCATCCTCCCCCTTTAGAACACTGTGGACCTGACGCAAGAAGCCCCCTGACCCTGGCACCTGGGAGGCAACGTCCCATCTGTGTGTCTCTTCTTGCATCTACGGAATCCCGTGTCTATGGAATCCTCTCTCACTACTGCAGTTCTCTCTTCCCTCTTCCTTTCTGAGCCTTAGTGCCAGAGACCTGATCGCTGCTGCTTCTCTGCTGTAGGTCGTTCCCCCTGTGATAGTAATGTGTAATTGCTATGCATATATAGGCTTACTTGCAGCTGATAGAAGGGCTAAGCCTGTCTCCCTGGGTCTTTTGCACTAGATTTAGCAGCAGTGCAGGTTGCACTCATGCCATTCCCAGCTGATTCTCCTCTTTCAGAATAATTGCATGCATACCAGACTATGCTTTGTGGAACAGTTACTTGTGAGGTCAGCTACGTGCTGTATTACAGCAAACTGAGGATGGGTATCTGTTGGTAGGGACGGATAAAATGAGCGAAGAGTTGAAAACGTTGTGTTGAGTCTTTTTAAAACGAGGTGGCGGCGATTTGACCTATTGAGTCCATGCAAGCTCTTTGTAGAGCGATACAGTATTCTGTTGCTCTAACCTTGTGAAGGTGTTGGCTCTCTGTTAAGTTTCCTTTTCAAATTCTAATTCAATTTATTTTGGAATTAGAGATGAGGTTTTAAGATTTACACATTTTTTATTTGGAAAGAGGAAACTAGGTACTTCCGGTAGCGCTCATGGAGTGAAGTCGCATTCTTGACTCGCTCCATTACCTCTGAGTTTTTCTTCTTATGATCAGCTATATTTTAATTAACCATTAAGGCATCAACTTTTACAATACTTTGAAACAAATTGGGCTCTCCGATAATGGATGCGTTGAAGGTCTGCTATGTCTAAGAATGGAAAAAACGGGAAGGATGGCAAACCTCCGGTTAGACCGAAAGGTACTGATTTCCCTCCGACTGAACCACCGGTGACTTTGAAAGCTATATCGGAGCTAATTCAAAGGGAAATTTCAACCTCTGTTACGGAGCTGATTCGTGCGGAAATTTCAACTAGTTTCCAGAAAGTTGCCGATTCAATCGAGAAGATACAGATATCTATTACGGAACATCGGTCGGCTATATCTGATCTTCAAAAATCCACGCAACAAAGTGAGCTCAAGATGGAGAAAATCGAAGAAACAATTAATGTAATGAAGAAGAAACTCGACTTTCTGACCTTTAAAAACTCTGACTTAGAATCTAGAATGCGACGGCAGAATCTTCGAATGATTGGGGCGCGTGAAGCTGTTGAATCCGATAACCCTATGAAGTATTTTTCTCAACTTTTAAAAGATGCATTTCCTACTGTATTTCCTGACCAACCACCGTTATTGGATCGTGTTCACAGAGTTCCATCATACTCGCCTAGGTCAGATAAATCTAGACATGTCATTTTACGTTTTCATTACTTTCAAGACAAGGAGAAACTTTCGTTTCGTTCGATCTAAAGGTTACATTGATTTTCTGGATCTTAAGTTCCGATTTGTGGAGGATTTCAGTAAACCAATCGGGGATCAACGGGTTTGTTATAGATCTGTGATGTCGGAACTCTACAAGATGGATTTAAAACAAGCGCTGCTTTACCCTGCACGTTTAAGGATTCGTACGTTGGATGGAGGCCTCCATTTTTTTGAATCTCCATCGGATGCCCAGAGCTATCTGGATCAATTTTCACCTTCAACATCTTAATCGTAATATTTTAACTATCTCCGTTGATCGGAGGCTGTGAATTTGTCGGTCTTAATTTTTTTTTGCCCTATTTGGGCAGAAAAGTTTATTTTTGATTATTTAATATGGTTGCTAAACTTTCTTTTTAACTGTGTCATTTCTTTCTTTTTCCCAGGGGATTCTGGGTGGTTACTTCCTCATCGTCATTTTACGTATTTCCTTTGTGGCCTTAAATTTTGTAGTTTTTTTAAGATCTATTTTGTTTTGTAGGTTTTTATAACTAGTTTATGTTAATAGTCTCATTTTTTTTGTTTTGTTTACTCATGGATCTGGGGTTTGTTGCGGTTTTTTTAATATTTTCTGGCTTTTATTCTGTTATGTGTTTATATTAATTGAGTTATCTTTTTTTTATTCTTTTACTGTTTTATAGTCAGCTGATCTTTTTTATATTTACACTTTTTTTAGGGAGCATATACCGGAAGTCATGGGGGTAGTTTTAGTGCTTGCTTCTTTCGGGCTGGTCTGCGTTAGATTTAGCCTTGGGGTCATGGGGTGGGGGTTGGTGGGAGGGGCTTCACGTTTTAGTTTCTTTCTTCTTGGGCTATATACATTATTGAAGTATTGGTTGCGTTCTTCTTCCCGGTATCTCTTGTATGTTCTGTTCCCTTTCCGGGTTCGTGGGTCGAGCCTATCGTCAATCCTCCTTGTTGCGGGTTGACTTTAGGGTTTATGGAGTCTATTATTAATTTTGTCTCCTGGAATACTAATGGTCTTAATCATCCTATTAAAAGGAAAAAAGTTTTTAAAGTGTTCCGGAGACTTAAAGCACAAATTTTATTTTTACAAGAGACCCATGTGCGGAGGGGGGACAGACTACGTTTTTTTAAATTCTGGAAGGGACAACAGTTTCATTCGAACTCCAATGCTAAGATTCGAGGCGTCTCTATTTTTATAGACTCCTCAGTAACTTTTATACAACATGATATTATTTCTGATCTGAATGGTAGATTTCTATTGGTTAGTGGTTTACTATTTAATAAAAAAGTAGTTTTGGTTAATGTTTATGCTCCTAATATGGACTGTCCGGAATTTTATAAATCATTATTTAATCAGTTTCCGAATTTGAATGAGTTTTCATTGATCTGGGGCGGAGATCTTAATACCTGTTTGTCTCCAGCTTTGGACCGTTCGGCTCCTCTACGGACCTTACCTAATAAATCTGCAACTTTGATTAATTCATTCCTTTCTGATTCTGGGTCGACGGACATTTGGCGTTTTTTTGCATCCTCAGGAAAAAGATTTTTCTTTTTTTTCACATGTTCACCATTCCTATTCAAGAATTGATTATTTCTTTATTGATTCTCGTCTTATTTCCTCAGTAATTAAATGTGATTATGACTCTATAACCATTTCGGATCATGCTCCACTTAAGCTTTCTATTAAAATTCAGGCCAATATACAAAATAATAGACAATGACGTTTTAATTCGCTGTTGCTTCAGGACTCGGACTTTGTTAACTTTATGAATGAACAGATTGATCTTTTTTTTACAATTAACTATACAGAGGATATTTCTGTCAACATTCTTTGGGACACTTTTAAAGCTTATATTCGTGGTCAGATTATCTCGTATTCTGCTGCTTTGAGGAAGAAGCTGAAGCAGGAGGAGTTGGTAATTGTGGACAAGATTAAGGAAATTGATAAGAAATATGTTATAGCTCCTTCTGAGGAGTTATATAAACAAAGAACTGAACTTCAAATGGAACACAGTTTATTACTCTCGTCCTCGATTGTAAACCAATTAAAGAAAACAAGGAGTGAATTTTATGTACACAGTGACAAAATTGGCAAACTGTTGGCTAATCAACTGAAGTCTAATTATGCTAAATCTCAAATTAATCAGATTTATAACCAAAATGATCGACTGATACTTGATCATGTGGGGATTAATCAAACCTTCTGTGATTTTTACTCTTCCTTATATCAATCAGAGTCTCCTTGAGATTCTAAATATATGAATGATTTTTTAGATAATTTAGACTTCCCTGAGATTTCACAGGATATGTCTTCTATGTTAGATACTCCCATTACCACGATTAAGAATGTTCTCTATGAATTTGGGGAAAGCTCCTGGCCCTGATGGGTTTACCGTAGAATTTTATAAATGTTTTGCTCCTTCATTAATCCCTTGGTTCTGTAGGGTTTTTGAGGCTTCATTAAAACTTGGTAAACTTCCTGAATCTTTCAATAGAGCGTCAATTTCTCTAATATTAAAGAAGGATAAAGATCCTGCTCAATGTGCATCTTATAGACCAATATCTTTATTAAATGTTGATTCTAAAGTTTTTTCTAAGTTATTAGCAAATAGATTAGAAAAAGTACTTCCTTCTATTATTTCGGAAGACCAAACGGGTTTTATTAAAGGTCGTTACTCTTTTTATAATATTCGCACACTGTTAAATATTGTTTATACTCCCTCACAAAATGTTCCTGAGTGTGTTATCTCTTTAGATGCTGAGAAAGCTTTTGATAGAGTAGAATGGTATTTATTTAAGGTGCTTGAAATGTTTAATTTTAGCTCGAAATTTATATCCTGGATTAAACTGTTATATCATTCTCCTGTGGCCTCGGTCCGTACTAACTCTTTAAGTTCACCTTTTTTCCCTCTTTTTCGAGGTACTCAACAAGGTTGTCCTCTTAGTCCCTTATTATTTGATATTGCATTAGAACCTCTTGCAATTGCCATTCGAGAATCTCCAAATGTTACTGGGATAACTCGGGGCTTAAAGTCCCATAAAATATCACTCTATGCTGATGATTTACTTTTATATATTTCTAATCCCCAAAAATCCATCCCGGCTGTTTTAGAGCTATTAGCACAATTTGGTCTTTTTTCAGGTTATAAATTAAATCTTAGTAAGAGTGAACTCTTTCCGATTAATAAACAACTTCCCTTATATTATAAATTTCCATTTAAATTGATTAATAATTATTTTTCATATCTTGGGATTAAAATTACTTGTAAATACAAAGATTTATTTAAGACTAACTTTTTACCATTAATAGACCATATTATTCAACTTTCATCTAAGTGGTTTCCTTTATATTTAACTTTGATTGGTCGTATTAATGCAGTTAAGATGTTTTTTTTGCCAAAATTTTTATATATATTTCAGGCATTACCAATCTTTGTTCCAAAATCTTTTTTTGACAAAGTCGACTCTAAAATTTCTTCATTTATTTGGCAGAATAAAAACCCGAGACTGGGTAAAATACATTTACAGAAAGCTAAGAGAGATGGAGGCTTAGCATTACCTAACTTTAGATTTTATTATTGGGCAATTAATATTCGACATATGAAATTCTGGTTACTTGACCAGGATATACTATCCATTCCTAAATGGATAGCATTGGAATTACAATCTGTTTAGGGTTTTACACTTGGCTCTATTTTAGATTCCTCTCTTCCTTTTGATTTGAAACGCCTTAAACAGGTGTCTAACCCGATAGTTAAATATACCTTACGTATTTGGTTTCAATTCAGAATATTTTTTGATCTTAATCAATTTGGGTTAGCGATTCCTATTTTAGGTAACATTTTTTCCTCCCTCTTTTACGGATCGTGCTTTTCAAATTTGGAAGACTAAGGGTATTTCACGGTTTTTGGATTTATTTTTAGATGGTTCCCTTATGTCTTTTGGACAATTATCTAATAAATATAACTTATCAAGAATACCTTTTTTTAGATATCTACAAGTTAGAAATTTCCTAAGTACTATACTTTCTTCCTTTCCAATGCTTCCTCCTACATACCTTTTAGATACTATAATTAACCTTAATCCATGTCAGAAAGGTGCATCGGCTATGATTTATAATATTATTATGAAACTTAGGAAAGCTCCATTTGATAAGATTAGGGTAGATTGGGAACAGGGATTGGGGTTTATCATTTCCGTGGATGATTGGGGGCAGATTTTACAATTAGTCAATACTTCCTCTATCTGTGCTAAACATTCCCTAATTCAATTTAAAGTTGTTCATAGAGCACATATGTCCAAAGATAAATTAGCGCGCTTTTATTCTCATATTAATCCTTTCTGTGATAGATGTCCGGGGCAGATAGCCTCTTTAACTCATATGTTTTGGTCTTGCCCTACTCTGGAAACTTTTTGGAGAGACATTTTTAATATTATCTCCAAGGTATTGAATATAGATATCTCTCCTCACCCTATTACTGCTATCTTTGGACTACCTAAAATTTCCAGTAATCTTTCCCCTTCAGCCCGTAGAATGATTGCATTTCTTACTTTAATGGCGAAAAGATGTATCTTACAACATTGGAAAGAGCTTAATGCTCCAACTACCTTTTTTTGGTTTTCTCAGACGATATTATGCTTGAATTTGGAGAAAATTAAAAGCAGTCTTTATGACTCCTCATTTAAATTTGAACAGACTTGGAGATCTTTTATTCAATATTTTCATTTAATGCAATATATACCCTTCTTGTTTTTTTTACTGTTTTTAATGGAGGTCGGGATTGAGGACGTGATTTTAAGTTTTTTAACTCTGTTTGGTTTCAAGTTAGCCCATTGCTTTGCTTTGCTTTTAGTTAGTTGCACGGTGGGTTTTTTTGGGGGGGGGGTTTCCTTTTCTCTATTGATATATATATAAAAATTAGTATACTATTATGTTACCTTGGTATGTTATGTTTAAATTACATTGTAGTATTTTTTTTGTATTAATATCTTCTGTAATTTTATTATATTCTAACAGTGTATTAGTGTCTATATGGCTTACCTTTTTGTATACTTATTCAATAAAAAGATTTAAAAAGAAAGAGGAAACTAGTTTAAATTTAAATTTGAAAATTTTCAGTCCGCATTTATTGATCAGATATTGTTACTATCAGTTGCTTCAGGGTGAAAATGTATAAGATTAAACTCACTAAATTAGCTTTGACATTTATTTTTATAGGTAATGATTCTCATCACAGGAGCGCACAAAGCATTTGCATTGTACAAGGCAATAGAGGAGGGTGTCAATCATATGTGGACCGTTTCTGCCTTCCAGCAGCACCCACGAACAATCTTTGTTTGTGATGAGGATGCTACTTTGGAGCTTAAGGTTAAAACTGTGAAATATTTCCAAGGTAAGTTGTTTTTTTCTTTAAAGTCGTAAATTCAATTTGATTTGGGAAAAAATAACAGCTAGTAGTGATTGAAGCTGAGGGCAGTGAGGTGAAAGTCACATTCAGCTGTGGGCCCTTGGCATTGAGTTCTATATATCAAGAATGCACATTGGAAATTTAGAGTTTGCTCAAGTTGAAAATAAATTCCTTGATGTCATAACTGATCAAAGTCTTAAGTGCGAGTGTAGGGTTCTCGTGCAGCGTGTTGAAACTCTGACTAAACACCAAGTTAAACCGGAGCCAATGAAGACAGTCGTAGTGAGGTTAACCATTTACTGTTCACTGTTCCACATTAACATCGTATGGTGAAAACTGCTGATTAAAAAAAATACAAACATATACAGCATCTGTTTCATCCTGGAGACCACGCGCGCTCTCTTCTTTGAGCGAGAGTCGCCAGCTGCCCCGAGTAGCAGGCGAGGGGATCGCGTCAAACCACCATCGGGCTCGAGCTGACCCCGCATTTGAAATTGAAAAGACGGCACGTGCGCCGCCCCAACCGCCGCTTCCTTAACAGAAACCGTGTTAATATTTTTACTTCAAATACATTCTTATGAACTTACGGCGTTGCTTCTATAATGTTTCTTTGTGGGTAGAAACGGAGCTTTTCACGATCACGCTGCACGCATGGCACCCACCTTCAAACCTTCTCCGAACCAGAGGTTACACATAAGATGCGGCAAAACTGGAGGTGACGTAATCACATGCCGCAATATACCATTAACAATGAATTTACCTTCGTTAAACTGTACTTATCAACCTTTAACTTTAACTAGAAAATAGTTATCAACAATTATTTAAAGCGCAGACCCAAGAAAGTCAAATAAATGCCAAATGTCTTAAAGGCAACACAGTACCTATGCAGAGCTCCTCACAAATAACCCCTGAACGTTTGCCACATTTCTTCTGCACATTTGCCTGAGAACATCTGTTTCCAATTTATGCTTCCAACTTCCTGCCTGATAGCTTCATATTTCCCCTTACTCCAATTAAACGCGTTCCTAACTTGTCTGTTCCTATCCCTCTCTAATGCTATGGTAAAGGATTTATCTTACTCTTTACTTTCTCAAGGAATTCCAACAGATCTGTCAGGTTAGATCTCTACTTAAGGAAACTTTGCTCATCACATGTTTCCAAGTACCCTGAAACCTCATCCTTTATAATGGACTCTGAAATCTTACATACCACTGAAGTGAGACTAACTAGCTGATAATTTACTATTTTTTTTGTCTTCCCCCCTTCTTAAAGGGTAAAGAGACAGCTGTGATATTCTAGTTCTCTGGAACCATTCCTGACTCTAGTGATTCTTGAAAGATCACTACTGATTTCTCCGCAATCGCTTCAGCTATCTTTTCCTGCCTGGCACCCACCTTTACACCTTCTCCGAACCGGAGGTTATACATAAGATGCGGCAAAACCGGAGGTGACATCATTACATGCTGCGATATACCATAAACAATGAACTTATCTTTGTTAACAGTAACATAATTATCAACCTTTAACTTTAACTGGAAAATTGTTACAAACAAATCATTTAAAGCGTAGACCCAACAAAGTCAAATAAATGCCTTAAGGGCAACACACTCCCCGCCTGACCTTTGTAAGGTCACTATAAACATGGTATAGAACTTTAGTCTCTAGCTCAGTCTTTAGGTAGAAGTAGAACAACCTCAGGTTTCCTTTTCAGGGTTCGTTGTAAAGATGTGAACCGGTTGACTGCCTGCTCTTAGTTGTTTGGTAAGCGCTGGTGCGGTACAGGTTTCCCCCGCCATCTGAAGGTAGAGCGTTCCTATGAAATGGTTCGTAAGCTGTAATCTCATAAGAAGCAATTCCCATTTATTTATATGGGAAAATTTTGTGAGCGTTCGCAGACCCAAAAAAACCTACCAAATCATGCCAAATAACACATAAAACCTAAAATAACAGTAACATATAGTAAAAGCAGGAATGATATGATAAATACACAGCCTATATAAAGTAGAAATACTTTTCCACAATCATTGCCTGAACTGTTCTCCATAACAAAAATCTCACGCGAGCGCTGTAGGCAGAAACACGGTGCAAGAGCTCTCCAGTAACCTTTAAGCTATGAAGCTGCCAAATCATACCAAATAACACGTAAAAATACACAGCCTATATGAAGTAGAAATAATGTATGTACAGTGTAGTATCACGGGAATCGGGAAGACGTCGAGCACACTGATGATGATGTGTTAGACTGAGTCGGGTCGTCGGGGAGTTTGGGTGGTGCAGTGGCCCCCACCCTCTGGGCAGCAAACCGATACCGATCCGCGGAGCATGCAGGGGTCCAGTGGTAGCCAGGAGGCACACAGCACATCTTTAAGAAAAGAGCTGAAATAAACATGCTAATTAATTAAGTGCCGCCCGGCACGTACATGTCGGCCCAGATCAGAGGCGACACACTCGGCAATCGCCTCTGATCTGGGCCGACAATTACATGCCGGGCGGCACCTAATTAATTAGCTTGTTTATTTCAGCTTTTTTCTTAAAGTTGTGCTGTGTGCCTCCTGGCTACCGCTGCATACTCCGCGAATCGGTATCTGTCCGCGGCCAGTTCGCTACTGCATTCGGTTTCGATTGTTATCCTTTCCTCTTCCAATTGCATCAGCTGTTCATCTGTCAGTTCTTGGTCATGGGATGCCAAAACCTCTTCAACATCATGTTGTCAACTTCCACAAGCCAAACTCACTTTGTCCTTACTTTGTTCACCACGATCGAAACGCTTAATTATTTCTAGTTTTACGCTAAGTGTAACACTCTTACAAGCTCATTTAGGCTTTTCCGAAACCTCAGAACTCATCTTGCAAACGGCTGCTCACAGGCACGTGTTTAAGCAATGCTGGCGAGAATGCCGTTCCGAATCCGGGGAGAGCGGCTGCTTGGGGCGCGCACTGCCTTTTATCACGCGCTGATTTTTTTCATAACAGTGAAAACCCCTTCTGTTAGTGAAAATGGAACTAATGTAGGTTTTTCGTAACAGTGAGGTTTCATAAGGCGAATGTTCGAAAAGCGGGGGACACCTGTACTCTGAATGGTAGTGGGGCAACCCAGTTGTTTGCTTCATCTCTAAAAACCTTTGTCCATTATTTTTAAGAAGGTGGCGTCTTTCACCGATGGAGCAAGTTTATTATTGTGCTTAGTTTGAGCAAAGACTGACTGTCCCAGTGTCTTCTCAGTTACTTTACTATGCTCGTGCCTTTGTTGTGCTTCCTTGATACACGCCACACTTGTGGAGGGCTGAGAAATTGAATGGCGACCTCTTTCTAGCACGTTAGTCTTGAGTGTGTTAATATCGGTTTGTGTACATTCCCAGGGCACACCTCTCCTATCACCACCCAGCCCAGATCCAGATGTTGGGCGAAGGGGGCGTTGAGTGGTCCGTTGACTTGCTGCCTGACTTTGTGCACCCTAAGAACGTCTCTTCCGAGTAGCAGGAGTATTTCTGCTTCTGGATCCAGTTCTGGGATGTGCTTGGCAATGTGGTGGAGATGGTGCTGGTGTAGCACTGCGCTTGGCGTCGGAATCTCGGATCGGTTATTGAAGATCTCATTGCACTCTAAGAGTGGAGGGAGACTGATGATGACTTTGCCATCCAGCGACTCGAGCTGGAAACCTTCTGCCTTCCTGCCATAGGTTTCTGCGATGCCAGAGGAAGTTCTGAGGTAGTATGGGGATGGATTACCTTTTACGCTGAACAACTCGAAGAACACTAGTGAGCGGTTGCTCTGGTCGTCCAGAATTACATAAGCTTTGATGGCCTTGTCTTTGGCTCCCTTAGGGTATACCTTAGTGAGGCAGATCTTTGAGCATGAACGGCTCGACTGACCTGGACGGCAAACTTCTGTGCAGTTCGAGCTGACAATAGTTGTATCAGAGTGATGCTCTCCCTCCCCGCCATCCTCTTGTGGGAGTGGAGGAGCCTTGGCAGTTTGCGGTGACGGGCCGGGATGCATGGCTGCATCGTGATTAGTGCTGTTACATTCCGAGCACTTTACAGGGAACGTACACTCTTTAGCGAGGTGGGAGGTAAGGAACAGCATTTAAAACATATTCTTCTTTCCTTGAGAAGGGCCTTTCTTTCGTCAAAGAGTTTGTTTCGAAACGTTTTGCTTTTTTGAGGGGGTGGGGTTTGTGCAATGGACAATTCTTGCTAGGGTCATCATTGATTGCGGAGACTTCGGTTTTATGCACTGAGACGGGTTTATTGATGACAAAATTGTTTGAAATGGGTTTGACTGGGTTGGTGTGAGTTCTGGTGCTGCCTTGATTCATGAAGCTAGGGTCGTTTCGCCTCTTCGCCTTCTTGCACACAAACCTACTAAAATACTCAAAGGGAGGGAATCGACCACCGTTCTCTTCCTTGTACTCTGAGCCAATAAGCACCCATCTTTCCTGCAGCCACAATTCGTCCAACTCCACGTGAGGTATCCAGGTACGACAGGCCAGTTAAATAGCCGTCTTCTTTAGCACCTTGAATCTCCATGAGTAAATCTCCGAGTTCTCCTAATTTAGTGTGGTTCTTGGCTGACACCCTAGGAAAATTGTGCAGCCGTGAAATAGCGCCCTCTCAATAATTTCAGGAGCCGCATAGCAGTCCTGAAGTCTCTCCCATGCTTTGTGTAAGGCTAACTTGGGGTTGTTGACGTACACTGAGCATATGCGTTTCACCTGTTCACTTGATTCCTTTCCCAGCCATTTAGTCATAAGGGTTGCTGTGAGCTGGACTCCGCCAGTAGCATTGGTGAATGAGGAGTACCACGCACGGTAATTTTCAGGCTTATCGTCAGACTGGTACAGTCCTGAAATGATGAGGTCTCGTCACACTAAATACTGTGCCAAGGGTTCTGCTGCAGGTGGCGTGCTAGCTGAGGGAATATGTTGGGGAACATATGACTGAGCGTGTACGTTCATGATGTGATTTGATGTTCTGACTTCAGCCTTTGTCTCTGATCTCGCCGGATCTGGTAAGTTTGGTGTCAGGAAGTATTCGTAGTCAGCCCTTTCATACTTGAATTGTGAGTTGTCTTCCCCAGGTGGACGCGATGCAACGAAGATTCCCTGTGATTTCACATGAGATGTGACGCCAACAGGCAAGTACCGAGAGGGAGAATGAATCTGCAGGTCAATTTGAGATTGGACATATTCTCTGGTGTGTCCCAGTTCGGCCCTTTCTGACATAGATTTTCCTGCTTCATCTAGAATGTGCATTTCTTCAGCGTTTTCCAACACTTGTGCTTCCACCGCGGCCGCATCAGCTTCTCATTGTAGCGTCAGCACTTCTAACTCTGAATCTATCCTTGCCTTTTCCAACTGGTTTTCCGCTTCTCTGGCAGGTTTTTCCAATTTCAGTTTTGCTTCTTGGTTAGCGTATGTCGCTCGCACCTTGGCGGCTTCTGCTTTAGCTCTTGCGAGGGCAGCCACATTTGTCGACGTCCTACTGCTCTTGGCGCTGAGTGCAAGCGACTTGGTGCTTGATCGCGAAGCCATCGTACCACTTGTCGAAACATCTAATGATCTCGCCTTTGCACTGTAGTGTTCTCGTGCAGTGTGTTGAAACTCTGACTAAACACCAAGTTAAACCAGAACCAATAAAGACAGAGTCGTAGTAAGGTTAACCACTTACTGTTCACTCTTCCACACTAACATCGTTTGGTGAAAACTGTTGATAAAAAAATACAAACATATACAGCGTCTGTTTCATTCTGGAGACCACGTGCACTCTTTTTTTTAGCGAGGGTCTCCAGCCACCCCGAGTAGCGGGCGAGAGGGTCGCGTCAAATCGCCATCAGGCTCGAGCCGACCCCACGTTTGAAATTAAAAAGCTGCCTTAACTGCCGCTTCCTTATCAGAAACCGCGTTAATATTTTTACTTCAAATACATTCTTATGAACTTACGGCGTTGCTTCTATAATGTTTCTTTGTGGGTAGAAGCGGAGCTCTTCACGATCACGCTGCACGCGTGGCATCCACCTTCACACCTTCTCCGAACCGGAGGTTACACATAAGACGCGATGAAACCAGAGGTGACGTCATCACATGCCGTGATATACCATAGACAATGAATTTACCTTTGTTATACTGTAACATAATTATCAGCCTTTAACTTTAACTAGAAAATAGTTACAAACAAATCATTTGAAGCGTAGACCCAACAAAGTCAAATAAATGCCTTAAGGGCAACACAGCGAGTTCCAGTATTGGCATTTGAGGCTGATGAATTGATGTTACCAATAGCTAAACAAATCTGTGTTCTTCTCTGTGGGAGCTGGATGTCCATCTACTCCTGATTGGAGAGGTTTGCAGTTTTGATTGTTTCAAAAATAAAACTAAATTAGATTGCTAAATCAAAAAAAAGTGGAAATTGGAAATCTGAAATTACAATGCTGAAGCATTCACCAGGTCGGATAGCATCTAAAACTTTGGCAGACTTCTGTAGATGTGTGGTGGAGAGTATACTTTCTGATTGCATCTGGCCTGGTAAGGAAAAGCCTACAAAAAGTAGTGGATATAGCCCTGTCCATCACAGGTAATACCTTCACCACCATGGAGCACTGCCGCAGAAAAGCAGCATCCATCATCAAGGAGCCTCAGGACCCACACCAACAGGTTCAGGAACAGTTATTACCTCTCAACCATCAGGCTCTTCCGCGAAGATCCGATCCGTGAAGCATGCAGGGGTCCAGTGGTAGCCAGGAGGCACACAGCACATCTTTAAGAAAAGAGCCGAAATAAACATGCTAATTAATTAAGTGCTGCCCGGCACGTACATGTCGGCCCAGATCAGAGGCGACGCACTTGGCAATCCCCTCTGATCTGGGCCGACAATTACGTGTCGGGTGGCACCTAATTAATTAGCTTATTTATTTTGGCTTTTTTCTTAAAGATGTGCTGTGTGCCTCCCAGCTACCGCTGGACCTCTGTGTGCCTCGCGGCAATGTATCGCTCGGCGGCCTGGAGGGTGGGGGTCACTGCACCACCCCAACCTGCATCGACTCAGTCTAACACACCATCATCAGTGTGCTCGGCAAGCTATCTTCCCGATTCCGGTAAGTGATACTACACTGTACATACATTATTTCTACTTTATATTGGCTGTGTATTTTTACGTGTTATTTGGTATGATTTGGCAGCTTCATAGCTTAAAGGTTACTGGAGAGAGTGTTCTTGCCAACAGCGCTTGCGTGAGATTTTCTGCCGACGGCACTTGCGTGAGATTTTCGCTACAGAGAACAGTTCATTAATGATTGTGGAAAGGTATTTCTACTTTATATAGGCTGTGTATTTATCATATCATTCCTGCTTTTACTATATGTTACTGTTATTTTAGGTTTTATGTGTTATTTGGCATGAGTTGGTAGGTTACTTTTGGGTCTGCGAATGCTCACAAAATTTTCCCATATAAATAAATGGTAATTGCTTCTTCGCTTTACGACATTTTGGCTTACGAACTGTTTCATAGGAACGCTCTACCTTCGGATGGCAGGGGAAACCTGTACAGATAATGTTTCTGGTTGAAAACACTTTTGTCTCCTCTTTCCCAGTTCTGTTTCAAAGACATTGCCTGACCTGTTGGGGTTTCCAGAATTCTTTGTTTTTTTTTACATGTTGCATGTTTTTCCTTTTGTATGCTGCCTATGTTTAATACATTAGGTGTAATAGAGTGAATTTAATTATATTGGCAGTTGCCATTTTTTTCCAAATCAAGATGTATAAAATGCAGTTTCTCAGCCTTTTTAACTGTTATAAATGATTTTGCATGTTTTTATGTAGATGGCAGTCATTCTTTAATAGTGCGCTCTTATGCCTGTAATTTGAATATATATTTCAAGGAATTACTCTATTTTGTTACTGTGCTACATGTTATCTGGCTATTGACCATTTTTAAGGCTATTAACAGCCTTCATTCGTTTATGGTCAGTGTGTCACATGTCTATATTCACTGAGCCCTCTCCATCTCACAGTGCAGTCATTGCAAGAGGCAAGAACAAAGTCAAAATATCTTGGGACAATTGGAGGAAAACACAAAATGTTTTTTTCTTCAATCCTTGTATGTCATTTAAAACTAATCCAGACTAGTTCTTCAAAATACCATTGTTAATTTAAAAAAATGATGCCCACCTCAGCCAGATTCATCTGCAGTTTTCATTTGAAAGAATTTAGTGCTTGATGCATGCTCTCAAACCACATTACAAAAATCCTGTGTTCTATTTGGGTTGGATGTTAATGAAGTGCACCTCTTATTTAAGCTATTTCTGTTTTTAATAACTTGAGTACAACTCTGTATATTTCATGAAATAATTATTCCAGGTAAACACAATTGTTTTTATGAAGCTTGATCCTTTAACTCTTCAAGTGCAGAAATATGTTAAGTCTAGTTGAGTGACCATTGTGTTTTAAACTGGAAATCGTGCTGTTCTTGTGTAAACAGACATATTATAAAAGATATTATACACTATCTTTTAATTGAAGTGAGCAGTGTTATATTCATTATCATTTGTTTTATCTGCCCTAATGCAGACCAAGAACAGTAGTCATCATGGAATCCTACTTTGTTTATTATTGTTTGTGATTTTGCTGACTCTTGTAAGCATTGACCACATCATCATTAACATAATCCTCTCAATTTAAATAATCCACTCATTGAAATAATACTCCCTCAATTTGACTGTATCTTGTTTTCATTTATTTAAGAAGCTTATTTGGTGTTCTTCCAGACCATTTGTTCTGATTTGCTTTTTATTCTGTGAATGATAGTACTTTGTATTGCAGTGTGCTCTGATTTTAATTTTAACTTGTGCCTTAATAGAAGATATTACATATAGTTTATGGTTTAATGTAGTTTTGGAGTCCTGCGTACTAATGAGGTTGTTCTTTCTTGTTAGGTTTAATGCATGTTCATAATAAACTTGTGGAACCATTGCACAGTATGAAAAGTTACAATGATTGAAGAAAACGAGAGAAAACTTCCCATAATTCAGCTGACCGGAACCTGAAAAGGACATTGCTAAGTTGGATTCTATGCAACCTCTTTTTATATATTGAAGAATTAATGTAAACTACGCAAAGTGATTGTGACTTAATTTAGAAACTGCTCTTGGGTATTCAAAATTCTTTTGTTTTATGACAGTGTTCTTAGTACTTGGAAGGCCATTACCTATGAATGCTTAGCTGCTCAAGATTAACTGCTTAAAAAAAAAAGGAATGATGGGAATCATCCACAGGCAGTCCCAAGGTTATATTTCTGAGAACTTGTTTACTCTAGCTACCTGTATTATATAAGTCTGCACATATTTCCTCTAATTTCATTTCAATGGACACAGAATAATACAGTAGATACAGTAATGAAGTGAACAGGGAGCTGAGGAGGTGGAAGATGGTGGAAATGAGGAAGGTGCTGGTTGTTCAGTTTTCCTTAGGATGACTGGATGGAATATGGCCACCACTTCCATAATGTGCCAGTGTCTCGTTCATGCCTTTAAAGAATCATAAAAAAGGGGTCCGTTTTCTCAAATCAAGTCATTGCCAACACAATCTCACAGAATGCATTGTCATTTCCTTATTGTTGGAACATTGTGATTTTTTACATCTGTTTCGTCTTGTGGCTCAACTTTGCCACCTTTCGTGCTTCGCACTCCACCAGATCGTCTTTTGAAAGTTCAACTTTATGACACCCTGAACATCAATTTCCACTTCAGGCTGTTTGGCAAGCTTCAATCTATCATCATCTTGTAAGTTTCATCTTTCTGGAAGCCCCTTAAAGCTGTGTACAAACTGGAGGCACAGCTTATTCCATACCTTATTCAATAAAAATTCAGTAACCTCTTCCCAGGCCTCATCAGTGTTCTAGATGCCTTGATAAATGTTCTATGATTTGTAAATATCAAAGATTTTCCAGTCAGTCTTTCTCATAGCAAAGATCCTACCAAGAAGATAAAGATTTGGAAAATTTGCAGTGAACACCTCTCCCACCACCTCCTCCCCCACACCCAGATCATAGCTTGGACAAGTGAAGTTGTGTTTAATGGAGGAAATGTATCTTTTACATTCCTGTGATAATTTTGTGAATGTGCTGGTGTCCAGGAGCATTATTAACCACAGCAAAATCTTGAATGGAATGTCCTAGCCTCTACAGTGTTTGCTATTTCAAGAATAATCGATTTATGGACCAGCCTCCCAATTGCTAATGTGACTCAACCCTTTGTATTTGCATGGAAGTTCATTGGTAAGGTCACCTTGCTGATATGGTTAAATAATTGTGGGTATTCCAAATTATATGCAAGCTGTATTACCTCCAAGCAAAAGGATGAGCTGATCTTTTGCATCCTTAAAACTAGGCATTTTTCTCCCTCTTTGGAAAAGTGAAGTTCTATCCCAGATTAAAGATTTGCTGTGCCATGTAGCCTCCAATGTATTTTTTAGACATTTCAGGAAACAATTCTGCTTTTCTATCAGTATTGACAGTCTTGCTACACATTTTCATATTATGTGAATCAGCACAAGTATTGTCTAGTCAACAGATGGGATCAGCATCATCAATGTCTTAGGAAGAACTTCTGGCTTTATCTTGAATCAGCTTTGGGCAAAGTGGAATGCTCTCTTAAATATGATCTTCTAGCTATAAAGTAACTTCTTCATCTCACAGCACCTGATCGTTGCTTTGTTATCACAATTGACTTTAAAGATGCCAAAACTTTTACATGTTCCTTTTCTACATTCCTTATCTTTAAATAGCTTTAAGTATTGAGATGAGATGAAATGAAGTTTTGTCTCCTTCATACTTAAACTGCTTTAAATTGATCACTTTACTCTTGTGTGAAGGACCATTACTCTTGCTACTACTTTATCACTTTCATCTCATTATTACAGTGCAATTAAGGTTGATTATTCTCAGTATTATGAGTCAGTGTAGCTGATGCCTGCATTGTGCTACTAATGTGACTGCATATATAGACACTGCTTCCTACTTTTGTATTCATTTACATTGCACTAGTTTTCAATTTTATAACTGTCCTATGTTTATTTTTGTTAAAACTATACCTGGGAAAATTTGCTTGCAGTTGGTTTTCTGAAAGTCATGTTATCCATTACCTGGGTAACTCCTGTACTTGTAAAGTATAATTATGTTTACAGAATACTACATAAAAGATTCCAAATTTCAATTACCTCAATTTTTTTTGCTTCCATTCAGTACTTAGGAATTAAAATGTGCACACAAAGGACCAATATGCTGAAATATAAAAGTTTCTGTTATTGTAAGCTTCATTAGCATCTGTGGAAATATTAAATAAGTAATGTTTTCATCTTCATCTGCTGAGTTTTAGAAAGAATGTAATCAAACTTCAAAGCCATTTCAATTGTTCTGATTATTTCACAATCTAACCAACCCAAGAAATACAATTTTGCTTATGCCTCTCACCTATTAAACAGTGGCACATTGCTTGCACAATATTAAGCATTGAAATTAATAACAAAGTCACAAATTTCATGTGTAGCTAAGTGGATCATAGAATATATCTATTTTGCAAAGCAACTGGAGAACTATACTGCTGGGATTTTAAACTTAGCAGTTTCTGGTATGAATATCCTGTTGCGCTTTTAATGTTTATTGTTTCACTACTCCATTTGTCTCCGTGCCATGGTATTAATCAGTATTTTGCTTTCCTCTGTGTATTTGTAGTATTCTAAAGTGCAATTAATGAGATCACATTGCATTGTTTTAATCATGGGAATTGTAGGGAAAAAAAGTTATCCTGTTTCTATTTCTATTGTTTATACGAAAATGTCATCAGAAGTATTAGCTTAAGTGATCACTTGTGAAAGTATCATTGCAAAAATCCTAATTTAGAACATTTCACACATTTAACCATTTAATTAAATTTTATGACTATTTGATTCCTGAAAGGTGCATAAATTGTACAGAATACAAATGCTGCACTAATTGCTGCTTCATGACATTGTAGATCTGCATGTTAAACTTTCATTTGTATTAGCAGCTTTACCTGGATGTCAAAAGTTGTGTATTAAAACACATTAGCTTTATGCCTTAATCTAAATGACCTTAACTGATTTATGTATGATTTCAAAGACCTTTCAATAACATTTGTTCTGTACTCTTACATTAAATTCTTGCTGGAATGAATTTTGTATTGATCTTGCTCTTTGCACTCTGGCTGTAAAGAATTTGGGAAAATGTGACGAACGTTGGATACTTTAGAAACTCAACAGTCATAAGGTTTTGCCAAGATCTACCAGCGTAAATGGTATGTTGAGTTGAACACTAAGTGTTGTTTGTGACATTGGAGTAGACCATGTATGGGGGCCACACTTCATGTTAGGACATTTTCATTGCTGCTGCGCTTTCATTGCCTGAAAGGGAAGATGAGGCCTCTAGCTGAACCCTCTTTGAAATGAAACATTAATAGGGTGACTGCTTGGCAATTCTCAGTTGCTAGCGGAAGGCTTGCTTATTAGCAAACAGAATTATTAATGCCATTATTAATAGTAGCAATATTAATTTTATCAGAAATGTTTTTATTTGGTCACAGGTTTTGGCAGCCATTAGTAATTATGGTATCAAATAATCTGCTGGAAGGACTCGGGTTGAGCAGCATCTGGAGGTGGGGCAGGATGTCCGTAGGATTGGGATGAACTGAAGTTTTATAAATACTAGAGATTATGAGCAATTACGGCAATGCAAATAGTGATTTAAATAAATGAGAGACAAATTTAAGAATCTCACAAATTAATTACACAGTTGGTTAAAATATGGGACATGCTATTTGTGGTGTATAGAAAAGTGCAGAAATATGGAAAGATTATCTTTAAGCGATATGAGTATTTTGACCACTTTGTGGTAAGTTGTGTATGCAAAACTGCCAAATGTCATGATAACATGGTTGCCTGAGCAGCACAAATACAGTGGCTTTGAGTGTGGGCAAAAGTAATTAAAATGATTTTGCTGATTATCAATTCTGAACTTGTTTAGCTTCTCCTGAACATTGTTGTTGTATTTGGATTGCTGTTAGAAGAATAGTTTATCTGAAAGATCTATTGGCCGATATTTTGTGGCTGCCTCATGGTTTGTGTAGAATTATACTCTGCGACATTATGTTTTTTGTTTCTTGGGTTCCCCATAACTTACTCATTCCATTTGGATATTAGTAGCTGCTAAAGATTCATTTGCCAACTTGTTTTTGTATGGAAGATTATTTTTCTGACCTATTCATATGGATTTTGATTCTTTCTAATACTAAACAGGATGTGTAACAATATTATATTTATAATGTTAGACTCTGGTGATTTTAATGTGGGCAGGAAAAATATGAGATGACTTTTATCTGGCTGCAGGGAAATTACCTAACCAATATATTTCTAATCTCACAAAGAAGGTAGTTATGGATCTGGTTCTGGGAAATAAAGTACAGCAAATGGTTTTACAACAGAAGTTGTACCGAACAGTTACCTTGACAAGAACCAGACATCAAGTTGAATTATCTCCACTATGAAAAGTAGAATTGCCCTCCTGTAAATGGTATAACTTCACTGATGTAAAAGGGGATCCAGGACAGACATGGGAGAAAAAGTAATTGAAGAAAAATGTAGTAACAGAAAAAAGTTAGCCTTTCAGAATTGTTTAACTACAAAATGGACACATCAGTTTGAAAGGAAATATTGATATGATGGTGCAACTGTTAAGTGGCTGGACGAGTAATCCAAACATCTAGTCTGTGGATCAGAAGACTACTGGGTTGTTACCAAACACCTCTTTAGTTCACTAGCATTCTTCAGGGAGGAAATCTGCCATCTTTATAAGATCTGGCCTTTGACCCCATGTGTAGTAATGTGGTTGACTCATAATGGCCCAGTAAACCATTCAGTTGAGCAATTAGAAATGGGTAATAAACAGAATCAGCTTCCTCATTTCGACCAGTGGAATGAGTTACACTTGTCTTACATTAAGTACTACCTTGATATCAAAAACAATCATCTTGCTTTCCTTCTGGAATTCAGTTCTTTGAATGCTTGTATGCAGGTTCTGATAAGGTTTAGAACTAATAGGTTCTGAAAGGAAACCAGCTTGAGCATCATTGGCATTTTCTATCATTTCCCTGATGTTTATGATAGACTGAAAAAGTCCAATGATGTAAAGATGAAGTTGAGTGAATTGGACTTAATCTACTTTTTGAGGATGCAGCATTCGAATTTTCCATTTCTGGGGGTTGTCATACTTGCAGTTGTATTGAGGCAATGATTAGTTCAAGCACTAAGTTTCTGCAATCATTGTAACTTATTTTTTTAAATATGTATATTGCACTCAAATTACAATGTTATTTCAAATCTAAGGTGTATTCAGTGGCAATTAGACTAGTTCAAAATTGCAATTTTGATTCTAATTGTGCTCACATAGCTAAGTCCATTAGTAAATGCTCTTGTTGACGCTTTATACAGTGATATCAGTTATTCAATGCAAGTAACTGAATGATTTCATAGGCTAATGGCAGTCTTATATTTTGTCCATAAAGTACTTTGTACATTCATTCATGATTAATAATGAGCCTTCTCAAAACTTAAAAATCAAGTGACATTCTTCATTAATGAAGCAATCTGACAAATATTGCCTGCATTTCAAGGAAGTGGTTCATTGTACCGAGTACTAAAATTAATCACCAGAAAAAAAAAATCAGTCTAAGATTGCTGAGACCATGAGCTTTAAAGTCAATGGACACTTAATACAATGCACTGTTCTTTTGATATGGGAGGTTTTGGATAACTCCCATGCATTATTTTATAATGACAATTTAATGAGCTTCAGTGACAACATAATTATCACTATAAATAACTATAATATTCCACTTTATATATGTGAACTGTTCCTCTCTGAAATTACTTCTTTTTTCTGTTCCACGTTACTCTTCAAGTTTTTATTATTCACTAACCATTCTTTGTCTTTCTTCTTCTTAAGCCCTTCACACCACATTGGGGCATAGGCTGCCAATAGCTCTCCGGAGTCATCTGTCCTGGGCCGAAGGTTGATCAATCCTATGGCTTCCGCTTTCACCATATGACATCATAAGTTTTCTAGGCTAAGGTCCTTCTTCTCCCAGAGATGTCTTTGGAGCTTTTGTTGGCGTTTCTATAGCACTGGGTTTTTATGAGATGGAGCTGCTATCCCCATGCCCAACCCTCCTCCTTTTGCATCTGGGCTTAGGAGCGTCCATAGCAGAGTTTTCCTTGTCTTTGCCATTTTTATTTGGACAGTGTCAAGACCTGGTTATGAGTTTGAGTTAATAACAATGTTTGTTACGGATCCAAAGATCATGATTTAAAAATATAAACAAAACTACATACTGTACCACTTGATTAATTTGATTTTTCGAGCACTTTTCTCTTCCAACCAAAACATTAATAAAATTTTATCTGAAAAATCAAAACTATGCACACTAGTAAACTCTTTTAATGTTTTCCATTCAGCAAATGATAACAAGTCTGTTTTATTTTTGTCTTCATGTTAATTCCTGTCCTCCTGAGGAGACTGCAGGTACCGAATTTTACTTTAAAAGTGGAGTGGCTGCTGCACACCAGCCATCATGGGGCAAGATGATTGGAGACCAGAGTCTGCTGCACACACAAATACAGCATACGAAGCTGCACCCATAACTGCTCATACATTAAAAAAATACAGCTTGGCTCTCTTCCAAGTACATTTGGATATATTCTGACCACATTCTTGGCTACTTTCCCTCACACAAACCCCATCCCTTCCACAGTCAGCTTTCTCCACCCCTAATGCCTATTTTCACCCTTCACTATTACCTACCTTAACCTCTTTCCTTAATTCTATGTGTAGCCTGTCGGTAACTCCCTGAGAAAGGTAAGGGTGCAGTGATAGCATTTATAGTTAGTGTGACATTATTACAGCTTGGGGTGTTGGAGTTTGGAGTTAAATTCTGATGTCATCTGAGGAGTTTGTATATTATTCCCTGTGGGTTACCTCTGGGTTCTCCAGTTTCTTCCCCCATACCGGTTAATAGGTTAAGTGGTCATTGTAATTTGTCCTGTGATTAGGCTAGGATACATATTGTATCAAAAGGACAGACAGGTGGGCAGAGGGGGTAGCAACAAATCTTGAGAAAGAGGTGACGGCATCGGAAGATGTAGAATCTTGTGGATACAGTTAAGGAACTGCAAGGGTAAAAAGACCCTGATGGGAATTGTATATCGGCCTCTCTTTAGAGAGCTGGGCAGAAAGCTGAGAAGCAAGACCTCCAGGATAGTAATTTCTGGATTGCTACCTCTGTCGTGCTAGTGGAGGTAGAAATAGGATGATTCGGCAGATAAATGCATGGCTGAGAAGTTGGTGCAGAGAGCAGGGCTTCTGGTTCTTGGATAATTGGGATCTCTTCTGGGGGAGATAGGACCTGTACAAAAAGAACGGGTTGCACCTGAACTGAAGGGTAACTTATATTCTTGTGGGTAGGTTTGTTAGAGCTGTTGGGGAGGACTTAAACTAATTTGGCAGGGGGTTGGGAACCATAATGAACCGACTTAGGATAGGATGGATGGTAAAAAAAAAGCAAAGATAGTTTGCAGTCAGACTGTCAGGAAGGGCAGGCAAATGATAGGACAAAATTGCAGCCAGCAGGGTGAGTATCAGTGTATTAGGGATGCAGAATCAAAAAGGGTAGCAATTACAACACTCAAAGTGTTACATTGCCAGATTGCTGAGCCTCTGGCAATGAACTTTGAATCATCAGTGGGGACTGGAGTGGGTCCAGAGGATTGGAAGGTTGTGGATGTTGTTCCTTTGTTCAAGAAAGGGAGTGGAGATAGCCCAGGAAATTATAGACCAGTGAGTCTTACTTCAGAGGTTGGTAAGTTGATGGAGAAGATCCTGAGAGGCAGGAGTTATGAACGTTTGGAGAGGTATAATATGATTGGGAATAGTCAGCATGGTTTTCTCAAGGGCAGGTCGTGCCTTACGAGCTTGATTGAATTTTCTGAGGATGTGACTAAACGCATTGATGAAGGAAGAGCAGTAGATGTAGTGTATATGAATTTCAGCAAGGTATTTGATAAGGTACCCCATGCAAGGTTTATTGAGAAAGTAAGGAGGCGTGGGATCCAAGGGGACATTGCTTTGTGGATCCAGAACTGGCTTGGCCACGGGAGGTAAAGAGTGGTTGTAGATGGGTCATATTCTGCATGGAGGTTGGTGACCAGTGGTGTGCCTCAGGGATCTGTTCTGGGACCCTTACTCTTCATGATTTTTATAAATGACCTGGATGAGGAAGTGGAGGGATGGGTTAGTAAGTTTGCTGATGACACAAAGGTTGGAGGTGTTGTTGATAGTGTGGAGGGCTGTCAGAGGTTACAGCGGGACATTGATAGGATGCAAAACTGGGCTGAGAAGTGGCAGATGGAGTTCAACCCAGATAAATGTGAAATGTGGTATGGCAATTGTCCTGTATCGGACCGCAAACAACGTGTGGTGAAAACTGCCCAGCAGATTATCGGCACCCAATTGTTCACCATTGAGAACATCTACCATAAATGCTGCCTGGGCAGGGCAAAAAGCATTATCAAGGATGCATCTTACACTAACCATAGACTTTTTACTCTCCTCCCATCTGGTAGGTGCTACAGGAGCCTCCGCTCCCACACCAGCAGGCACAGGAAGAGCTTCTTTCCTGAGGCTGTGACCCTGCTGAACCTCACATCACAGCGCTAAGCAGTATTGCACTCATATTGAACTGTCTCAGTACTGTACTTTTATATTTGTGTGCTGTAGCACCTAATTTTTATTCACAGTTATTTTGTAAATAACACTATTCTTTGCATTTCTGATCAGATGCTAACTGCATTTCATCGGCTTTGTATCTGTACTTGGCACAATGACAATAAAGTTGAATCTAATCTAAAATTTTGGTAGGTCAAATATGATAGCAGATTACAGTATTAATGGTAAGACTCTTGGCTGCATGGAGGATCAGAGGGACTTTGGGGTCCGAGTCCATTGGACGCTCAAAGCAGGTGTGCATGTTGATGCTGTGGTTAAGAAGGCATACAGTGTATTGGCCTTCATTAATTGTGGAATTGAATTTATTAGCTGAGAGGTAATGTTGCAGCTATATAGGACCCTGGTCAGACCCCACTTGGAGTACTGTACTCAGTTCTGGTCACTTCACTACAGGAAGGATGTGGAAGGCATAGAAAGGGTGCAGAGGAGATTTACAAGGATGTTAACAACAGGAATTCTGCAGATGCTGGAAATTCAAGCAACATACATCAAAGTTGCTGGTGAACGCAGCAGGCCAGGCAGCATCTCTAGGAAGAGGTATAGTCGATGTTTCAGGCCGAGACCCTTCGTTCTCGGCCTGAAACGTCGACTATACCTCTTCCTAGAGATGCTGCCTGGCCTGCTGCGTTCACCAGCAACTTTGATGTATGTTTACAAGGATGTTGCCTGGATTGGGGAGCATACCCTATGGAAACAGGTTGAGTGAACTTGGCCTTTTCTCCTTGGAGCGATGGAGGATGAGAGGTGACCTGATAGAGGTGTATAAAATGGTGAGAGGTATTGATTGTGTGGATAGTCAGAGGCTTTTTCCCAGGGCTGAAATGGTTGCCACAAGACGACATAGGTTTAAGGTTCTGAGGAGTAGATACAGAAGAGATGTCAGGGGTAAGTTTTTTACTCAGAGAGTGGTGTGTACATGGAATGGGCTGCCGGCAATGGTGGTGGAGGCGGATATGATAGGGTCTGTTAAGAGACATTTAGATAGGTACATGGAGCTTAGAAAAATAGAGGGCTATGGGGAAGTCTAGTAAAGGGACATGTTCAGCACAACTTTGTGGGCCAAAGGGGCTGTATTGTGCTCTAGGTTTTCTATGTTTCTATCTCAGTGCATGGTGTATAAGAAATAAGATTGTACTATTACAGATGGCCAGGTATGATGTGGCCATCACTGAGTCATGGCTGAAGGATGATTGTAGTTGGGAGCTAAATGTCCAAGATTACACGTTGTATCGGAGGGATAGGAAGGTAGGCAGAGGGGGTGGCATGTCTCAGTTGGTAAAGAATGGCATCAAATCCATGGAAAGATGTGACAGGATTGGAAGGTGTTGAATCCTTGAGTTAAGGAACTGCAGGGGTAACAGGACTTTGATGGTAATTATATGCAGGCCTCCCAACAGTAGCTGATATGTGGACCACAGATTATAACCAGAAAGAGAAAAGGGCAATGTTATGGTAGTCATGGGAGATTTTAACATGCTGGTCGATTGGGAAAATTAGATTCAGCAAATTAGATTTCAAGAGATTGAGTTTGTTGAATGCCTAGGAGATAGATTTTTTGAGCAGTTTGTCAATGAGCCTACCAGGGGATCAGCTCTACTGGATTGGGTGTTAAGTAATGAACTGGAGACGCTTAGAGACCTTAAAGTAAAAGAGCTCTTAGGAGCCAGTGAGCACAATATGATTGAGATCAACTTGAAATTTGATAGGGAGAAAGTAAAGTCTGACATAGCAGTATTTCAGCAGAGTAAAGGAAATAATTACAGTGGTATGAGAGGAGTTGACTAAAGTAAATTGGAAGGAGCTGCTGGCAGGGATATCAGAAGAGCAGCAATGGTGCGAGTTTCTAGGAAAAGTGATGAAGTTGCAGGGCAGATGTATTCCAAAAATAAAGAAATACTCAAATAGCAAAATAGTACAACCATGGCTGACAAGGGAAGTCAAAACTAATGTAAAAACAAAAGAAAGGGAATACAACAAAGCAAAAATTAGTGGGTATACAGAGGATTGGGAAGCTTTTAAAAATGTACAGAGAGCAACCAAAAGAATCATTAGAAGGGAAAAGATGAAATATGAAAGCAAGCTAGCAAACAATATCAAAGGGGATAGTAAAAACTTTTTCAACTATATAAAAAGAATAAAAGAGATGACAGTAAGTATAGGACCGCTAGAAAATGAGGCTGAAGAAATAATAATGGGGACAAGGAGATAGCAGATGAACTAAGTGAGTATTTTGCATCAGTCTTCACTGTGAGAGACACCAGCAGTGTGCCAGATGTTGTAATGTGTGAAGGAAAAGAATTGAGTATAATTGCTATAACAAGGGAGAAAGTGCTTAAAAATCTGAAGACCTGAAGGTACATAAGTCACCCGGTCCACATGAACTGCGCCTTAGGATTTTGAAAGAGCTAGCGTTAGAGGTTGTGGAGGTAATTTTCAAAAATCATTGGACTCTGGTATGATGCTAGAGTATTGGAAAATTGTATCTTTAAGATAGGAGGAAGGCAACAGAAAGGAAATTGTAGACCAGTTAGCCTGACCTCAGTGGTTGGGAAGATATTGGAGTCAATTGTTAAGGATGAGGTTATGAAGTACATGATGATACAGGGCAAGATAGGACAAAGTCAACATGGTTTCCTTAAGGGAAAATCTTGCCAGACAAAACTGTTGGAATTCCTTGAGATTACAAGAAAGATCGATAAAAAGGATGCAGTGGATGTTATATATGTGGACTTCCAGCAGGCCTTTGACAAGTTAAGAGCCCATGGTATTTCAGGAAAGTTACTGGCATGGTTAGAGCATTCGCTAATTGGTAGGAGGCAGCAAGTGGAAATAAAAGGCTCCTTGTCTGATTGGCTGCCAGTGACTAGTGGTGTTCCGTAGGGGTTGGTGTTGGAACCATTTCATTTCATGCTGCATATAAATTATTTAGATGATGGAATAGATGGCTTTGTTGCCAAGTTTTCAGATGATATGGAGATTGGTGGAGGGGCAGGTAGAGTTGAAGAAATGGGTAAGCTGCAGAAGGTCTTAGATTAGGAGAATGGACAAGATTCACCTCGGGGGTGGGCGTTATTCCAGAGAATTTTCTTAGCTTCTGGTGGGGACCCTTTGCCTGTGCATTGGGCCTCTTGTTTTCCAGAGAGGTAAAGGCTCATGCCAACTCAGAACTCTCACTCTTCACTGGGGGATGGGGACTAATTAGACATTCCAAATCCGACCACTCCTTCCTCTCACTCCTCAGAAACGACAGAACCCTCTCTTTGAAGTCTCTGCCCCCAGCTATGGGAAACCCGACTTGTGACTCTGCTACACTCTCCACCTCCCTGACAGTATGGCCAGTCCAAGGTCCCGCCTCACCTGGGGCACCGATAGTACCGGCATCTCCACTGCCATTACATCAGCACTAGTCTGCAGTAAAACGAGGTCTGTGCCCGCCATTTTATCAACATCCAACCCGCAATTGTAACTTTGTCAACAACTTTAACAGTACTTAAGTTGAATTAACAATTCATCCAGAGTACGAATATCTACCCCACTCAACATGCATGCAATTAGTTACCAGTAACCCCATGGAGGCACACCACTGCTCCACCCCAGCAGAATCCATACCAGCATAGGTTTAACCACACAACCCACTGGTTCAATGCTCAGGGCAATCACACAGCATCCAACGAAATCAATCCCAGTTGAGCCCCCACAAGTGTAACCCTCAGGTTCAGCCTGCAGTGTTAGTCTAGTGGAAGACAGTCTCCACCCCGCCAAACTGGTGAAATCTCATTTGTGTGGATGCTGTGTGATGTGTTCCCCTCTTACAACTCAGTACCATGAAATATCAGATAGTACACCATATGCAATTAAAAGATTGAGCTTTATAATTCTTAATTTGACTATAGGGTTAATAAAGAAAACAAAAAGAAAAGGGGCCCAGTTTAATGAAACAGTCTATTGTGCATGTTGGACCTCACAGTTATCCGTCCATTAGTTCCCCATTGACCTCCTCCAAGCGTCGTCAACTCCCGGACCCTCACTCCAAGTCCACTCCACCCTGTAGTTTACCAGCTCGCTTCTCTTGTGTCTTCTCTCTTCATCTCTCGCCAGCAAAAGATCGCTAATACCTCCTCTCAGACACACAAGAAAGAAACAACTCCTCCTTCATTGGATGGCACACATTCCAAAGCCCTCGTTATCTTAACCCAAACACTGCTGCTGCAGAGAAAACATTACATTAGCAGTGAAATCTTACAGAGAAACCATTATATTAGCACTGAATCCTTACAGAGCATTAAACATGGTTATGCACTGTGGTAGTAGAAATGAATGTGCTAACAATTTTCTAAACGGGGAGAAAATCTAAAAATCTGAGGTGCAAAGGACTTGGCAGAACACCCTAAAGGTTAACTTTCAGATTGAATCAGCAGTGAGGAAGGCAAATACAGTGTTGGCATTCATTTCAAGAGGTCTTGAATTCAAGAGCAGGGATGTAATGCTGAGGCTTTATAAGGCACTGGTGAGACCTCTCCTTGAGTATTGTGAACAGTTATGGGCTCCTCATCTGAGAAAAGATGTGCTGGCATTGGAGAGCGTCCAGAGGTGATTCACAAGGACGGTTCCAGGAATGAAAGGGTTATCATACGTGGAATATTCGATTGCTCTGGATCTGTACTTGCTGGAATTTAGAAGGATGAAGGGGGATCTCATTGAAAGCTTTTGAATGTTGAAAGGCCTAGATGTGGAAAGGATGTTTCCCAAGGTGGGGGAGTCTAGGACAAGGGAGCACGGCCTCAGGATATAGGGTGTCCATTTAAAACAGAAATAAGGAGTACTTTCTTTAGCCAGAGGGTAGTGAATTTGTGGAATTTGTTACCACAGGCAGCTGTGGGGGCCAGGCCATTAGTCGTATTTAAGGCAGAGATTGATAGGTTCTTGATTAGATATGGTATCAAAGGTTATGGAGAGAAGGCTGAGGAATGGGGTTGAGGAGGGGAAAAAAAGGATCAGCTGTGATTGAGTGGTGGAGCAGATTCGATGGGTCAAATAGCCTAATTCTGCTCCTATGTCTTATGGTCTTGTGATCTAAACAGTAGCCAGGATGTGGGCTACAAATTACAATGGGAGATAGAAAAGACATATCAAAAGGGCAATGTTATGATAGTCATGGGGGATTTCAATATGCAGATAGATTGGCAAAATCAAGTTGGTGCTGTATCTCAAGAGAGGTAACTTGTAGAATACCTATGAGATGGCTTTTTAGAGTAGCTTGCAGTTGAGCCATCTAGGGGATCATACATTCCAGATTGGGTGTTGTTTAATGAACCACATTTGATTAGGAAGCTTAAGGTAAAGGAATCCTTAGGAGGCAGTGATTATAATATGACAGAATTCAAGCTGCAATTTGAGAGGGAGAATCCAAAGACAAATCTCCAATAAAGTATTACAGTGGAGCAAAGGGAATTACAGAGGTATGAGACAGGAATTGGCCAAAGTTGTTTGGAAGGGGACATTAGCAGGGATGATAGCAGAGCAGCAATGGCTGAGGTTTCTGGGAGAAATTTGGAAGGCACAGTGCAGGTGCATCCCAAGTAAGTATTCTAAAGGCAGGATTACACAACCGTAGCTGATTAAGGAAGTCAAAGCCAATATAAAAGCAGAAGAGAGGGCAAATGATAGAGCAAAAATTAGTGGGAAGTTGGAAATCAACAGATGGCAACTAAAAAAGCCATAAGGAGGGAAAAAATAAAATATGAAGGTAAACTAACCAATAATATCAAATGGTGCAACTGTAATGAAAACCAATTTCCCCCAGGATCAATAAAGTATGACTATGACTATACTACTAGGATACCAAAGGGTAAAAGACCAGTGACAGTAGATATCAAACTAGCTGATAATGGGGGACTTGGAAATGGTGGGCAAATGGATAAAGTATTTTGCATTAGTCTTCACTGTGGAAGACACTAGCTGTATGCTGGAAGTTTGAGAGTATCAGGGGGCAGAAAGTGAGTGTTGTTGCTATTACTAGCAAGAAGGTACTTGGGAATCTGAAAGGTCTAGAGATAGATAAGTCAACTAGACCAGATGGACTACACCCCAGAGTTCTTAAAGAGGTAGCTGAGGAGATTGTGGAGGCATTAGTAATGATCTTTCAATAATCAATAGGTTCTGGCATGGTTCTGAAGGACTGGAAAACTGTGAATGCCATTCCACTCTTGAAGAAGGGAGGGAAGCAGTAAGCAAATTATAGACCAGTTACCCTGACCTCAGTGGTTGGGAAGATGTTGGAATCCATTATAAAGGATGAGTTTGGAGGCACTTGATAAAATAGTCCAAAGGCAGGTTTCCTCAAGGGAAAATCTTGGCTGACAAATTTGCTGGAATTCTTTGAGGTAGTAACAGACAGAATAGACAAAGAAGAATTGGTGGATGTTGTGTACTTGGATTGTCAGGAGGCCTTTGACAAGGTGCTGCACATGAGGCTGCTTAGAAGGGTAAGAGCCTGTGGCATTACAAGAAAGATACTAGCATGGATAGAACATTGACTGATTGACAGGAGGCAAAGGGCGGGGTGGGGGGGGGGCGCGGAAAGGCAGCCTTTTCTGATTGACTGCCAGTGAGTAGTAGTGGTGTTCTGCAGGGTTTGGTTCTTTTTACGATGTATGTCAATGATTTAGATGATAGAATTGATGGCTTTCTGGCCAGGTTTGTAGACGATATGAAGATGGCCTTCAAAGGGGAAATTTTGAGAGTGCAGAGTTTGTATGTTCCTGTCAGGATTAAAGGCAAATTGAATAGGAATAAGGAACCTTGGTTCTCAAGGGATATTGCAACTCTGATAAAGAAGAGTGAGTTGTATGAAATGTATAGGAAAAGGGGTAAATCAGGTGCTTGAGGAGTATAAGAAGTGCAAGAAAATACTTAAGAAAGAAATCAGGAGGGCGAAAAGAAGACATGAGGCCTTGGCAGTCAAAGTGAAGGATAATCCAAAGAGCTTTTACAAGTATATTAAGAGCAAAAGGATTAAGGGATAAAATTGGTCCTCTTGAAGATCAGAGTGGTCGGCTTTGTGCGGAACCAAAGGAAATGGGGGAGATCTTAAATAGGTTTTTTGCGTCTGTATTTACTAAGGAAGCTGGCATGAAATCTATGGAATTGAGGGAATCAAGTAGTGAGACCATGGAAACTGTACAGATTGAAAAGGAGGAGGTGCTTACTGTCTTGAGGAAAATTAAAGTGGATAAATCCCTGGGACCTGACAGAGTGTTCCCTCGGACCTTGAAGGAGACTAGTGTTGAAATTGCGGGGGCCCTGGCAGAAATATTTAAAATGTCGCTGTCTACGGGTGAAGTGCCGGAGGATTGGAGAGTGGTTCATGTTGTTCTGTTGTTTAAAAAAGGATCGAAAAGTAATCCGGGAAATTATAGGCCAGTGAGTTTAACGTCAGTAGTAGGTAAGTTATTGGAGGGAGTACAAAGAGACAGAATCTACAAGCATTTGGATAGACAGGGGCTTATTAGGGAGAGTCAACATGGCTTTGTGCGTGGTAGGTCATGTTTGACCAATCTGTTGGAGTTTTTCGAGGAGGTTACCAGGAAAGTGGATGAAGGGAAGGCAGTAGATATTGTCTACATGGACTTCAGTAAGGCCTTTGACAAGGTCCCGCATGGGAGGTTAGTTAGGAAAATTCAGTCGCTAGGTATACATGGAGAGGTGGTAAATTGGATTAGACATTGGCTCGATGGAAGAAGCCAGAGAGTGGTGGTAGAGAATTGTTTCTCTGAGTGGAGGCCTGTGACTAGTGGTGTGCCACAGGGATCAGTGCTGGGTCCATTGTTATTTGTCATCTATATCAATGATCTGGATGATAATGTGGTAAATTGGATCAGCAAGTTTGCTGATGATACAAAGATTGGAGGTGTAGTAGACAGTGAGGAAGGTTTTCAGAGCCTGCAGAGGGACTTGGACCATCTGGAAAAATGGGCTGAAAAATGACAGATGGAGTTTAATGCAGACAAGTGTGAGGTATTGCACGTTGGAAGGACAAACCAACGTAGAATATACAGGGTTAATGGTAAGGCACTGAGGAGTGCAGTGGAACAGAGGGATCTGGGAATACAGATACAAAATTCCCTAAAAGTGTTGTCACAGGTAGATAGGGTCGTAAAGAGAGCTTTTGGTACATTCAGCTGGAATGTTATGATGAGGTTGTATAAGGCATTGCTGAGGCCGAATCTGGAGTATTGTGTTCAGTTTTGGTCACCAAATTACAGGAAGGATATAAATAAGGTTGAAAGAGTGCAGAGAAGGTTTACAAGGATGTTGCCGGGACTTGAGAAACTCAGTTACAGAGAAAGGTTGACTAGGTTAGGACTTTATTCCCTGGAGCGTAGAAGGATGAGGGGAGATTTGATAGAGGTATATAAAATTATGATGGGTATAGATAGAGTGAATGCAAGCAGGCTTTTTCCACTGAGGCAAGGGGAGAAGAAAACCAGAGGACATGGGTTAAGGGTGAGGGGGGAAAAGTTTAAAGGGAACATTAGCGGGGGCTTCTTCACACAGAGAGTGGTGGGAGTATGGAATGAGCTGCCATACGAGGTGGTAAATGCAGGTTCTTTTGTAACATTTAAGAATAAATTGGACAGATACATGGATGGGAGGTGTATGGAAGGATATGGTCCGTGTGCAGGTCAGTGGGACTAGGCAGAAAATGGTTCGGCACAGCCAAGAAGGGCCAAAGGGCCTGTTTCTGTGCTGTAATTTCTATGGTTCTATGGTTCTATAGGTGGAGGGGCAAGTAGTTTTGAGAAAGCAGGGAGGCTACAGAAGGACTTAGATTGGGCAAAGAAGTGGCAGATGGAATACAGTGACAGCAAGTGCACACTCATGCACTTTGATAGAAGGAATAAAAACAGACTAGTTTCTAAAAGGGGTAAAAAATCATAAATGTGAGGTAAAAATGACTTGGCAGTCCTCAAGCAGTTTCCCTAAAGGTTAACTTGCAGATTGAGTTAATGGTGAGGAAGGCAAATGCAATGTTAGCTTTCATTTCAAGAGACCTAGAATATTAAAAAAAAGAACAAGGATATAGGGATTTATAAGGCCTCACTTGGAGTATTGTGAGCAGTTTAGGGTCCCTTATTTAAGAAGGGTTGTACTAACATTGGGGAGGGTTCAAAGGATGTTCACATGAATGATTCCTGGAATGAAAGACTTATGATATAAGAAGCAATATACCCCTTTTCTGCAATAGAACATCTAAAACAGATAAAATAAGTTAAGACAGAAAAGTATTTGTTGTCCTGCGTGTGATTTTTACCCAGGATACAAAATCAAAATAAAGACATTATCACCATCACGCAATCTGATTTATTTAGGTTTTTCATTAGATTTGTCTCTTACCCCACAGTGATCCTATAAAATTCTATGTTTTTATTAAAGGTAATTAAATTTCTGTTTTCTGCAGGGATGTGAAAGGTCATCAGGAACTGTTTTATTAAACAAAGTCTAACTCATGATAGTGGGACAAAAATCACTTAGGGCTCTGAACAGAAAAGAACGAGTTGGACATGAGTTGCAATCCAAAATAAGGGTTAGGGACTCCTGTATGAATATCAATTCCAAGTTCAGTTGTCATTCGACCATACGTATGAATACAGCACAATGAAACAGAATTCCTCTGGGTCCAAGGTGCAAAACACAGTATTAATAGTCACACACAATGCACGGAACACATAATTGTGAGAGCTGGAAAAAAAATCACAAAAAAGTGGCCTAAGTCCCTAGTTTCATTGGCTGTAAATTGATGGAAGATGGCACGTCATGGAGCCATCCGTCTGCTCGGACAAGACAACAGCACATGTTAGTGCAGTGATTTGGCCAGATGACTACTTCATGTTGTGATATTAATTTAATTCTAAGTAACTAGTGGGCAATGCAGTGGAATTATGTATTATCAGAAGTCATTCTAGTTAAAATGAAGCTGCAATCTGCCAACTCCACATAATTATAGACACAGTAGCAATCCAAGACTGGTTTTTATTGGATAAAGATTTGTCAATTTCTTCTTAAAACACCTCTAATAAATTTACATTGGAAAGACACTGGGATAGGATATAATTGCTTGTGTCTATTCTACTGAAAAGGACTTAAAAGCCAACTGCTGTATTAATGTTCCAAACAGGTTAGTTTGGGGGCTCAGCAAATTTGGAGGAATTGGCTGATAGTTCTAGCTTTATCAGCAAGCCTAGACCCATATCTCCCAATGCCCTTATATAGTAAAAGTCTATTCCTCTCATATTTTTATTTTACACATGATCTATTGCTTTGTAGGAGAAAATACAATCAGAACATTATCCTTCGTGCTTCTGAACATTGTGAATGTTATGCCTTTGGTTTTACGTCTTCTCTTGCAGAAACTTTTCTATAACCACATTCTGGTAGTACCTGTAACAGAAACATTTCCAACAAACATATGGATGCCTTACAGTTAAAACTCTAAACCTTTTAAATTAATTTTCACAATTTGGGAATTACAGACACGCCTAACATTCATTGTCCTTTCCTAATTGATGAAGATGGCACAGGTACACCTTGAACCACTGCAGTTCTTTAAGTGAAGTCATTTCTCTGAACCTTACATATTCAAAAGACAGCAAAATTGATCTTGCTAAAAGGTACTGAATTCCTTCCAAGCTAATTATCCATCTGAAGAGGCAGTGGCCTAAGTTTTACATGCTGCAATTCTTCTGCCCAGTCATTTAACATGTCAATGTTTATAATATTATGCTTTTATCTACATTTTTTTAATACCAGCACTATTTTTCATATACTTGGCTTTATGCTTAAGTAGATCATTTTCAAATACAGTGCATTATTGAGAAACCTATTCAGGCACCACAATCTGAATATAACCCATTACCAGCTTATTATGTGTGTAGTGAATTGTATGAACTTGAAAAAACTTTAAACCACTACCATGAATCACCTTAGCTAACTTGGTTAATCAAAGGCTAAATAGAAAAATTGGTTTAATATTGTCACATGTACTTAGATGCAGTGAAGAACACATCCTGCATATTTTCTCTACAGATAATTTCATAACAACAGTGCTTTGAGGTAGTACAAAGTAAAACAATATCAAAATGCAGAATGAGGGGTTAATTGCAGAGTAAGAGCAATACAATGCCACAGTGAGGTAGAGTGTGAAGACGAGTCCATCTTATCATACTAGGGACTTACTCAATAGTCCTATAACAGTGGGATAGAGGCTGTCCTTGGGCCTGATGGTATGTGTTTTCAGACCTTTTTTATCTTCTGCACCTTGGGTTTGGAAAAATATCTGGCGTGAATGGGTTTTTTGATTATGCAGGCTGCTCTACTGAGGCACTAAGAAGTGTAGCGAGCTCACAGAGAGAAGGATGGTTTTCATCATGTGCTGTGTCTACAGCTCTCTGCAGCTTCTTGGAGTCATAGGTAGAACAATTGCCATACCAAGCCATTATATAATGGATAGAGTACTTTCTATGGTGCATCCATAAAAAAGGGAGAGGGTCAAAGCGTACATGGCAAATTTCTTCAGCCTCCTGAGGTAGTAGGGGCACTGGTGAACTTTCTTGGCTGTGGCAACTGCATAGTCAGAGCAGGAGAGGCTATTGGTAATGTTCACTCTCAGGATCTTGAAGCTCTAAACCCTCTCAACTCGGCATCATTGATGTAAATAGGAACATAGGTACCATCCTCCTTCCTGGAGTCAATGACCAGCTCTTCTGTTTTGCTGAAAATGAGGGAATTGTTTTCATGACACTTTGTCACTAGGCTATCACCTTCCTGTACTCTGACTTACTGTTATTTGAGATATGGCCCACTGTGGTGGAATCATCTGTAAACATGTGGATACAATTAGAACAGAATCTGGCCACATTGTTGTGAGTGTATACAAATAAGAGTGAGGAGCTGAAGATACAGCTGTGTGGGGCAGCAGTGTTAAGAATAATGTCAGACATGTTGCTGCCTATCCTTACTGATTTGTCTGTTAGTCAGCAAGTCTAGGATCCAGTTGCAAAGGGAGGTGTTGGATACCAGGTCTAAGAGTTTGGAGATGAATTTGCTTGGAATTCTAGTTCTGAAGGTGTGGCGCTGTAGTCAATGGCCTAATGTATCTGTCTTTATAGTCCAAATGCTCCAGAAATGATTGCAGGACCAAGGAAATGGCAGCCACCTATTACTGCATTAAGTGAATTGCAGTGGTTATATGGGAGGCTGAAGGAAATGTGTGTTATGACCAACCTCTCAAAGCACTTCATGACGGTGGATGTCAGAGCCACCAAGCAGTAGTCATTAAGGTATATTACCTTGTTTTAACTTGGTTGCATTTGCTATTTTTAAAAATATTCTTTGAAAAATTACAAAAATGGAACAAATCAAAATTCAAGTTCAAAGTGCATGTCACACCACATACAGCCTTGAGATTCGTTTCCTTGCGATCATACTCAGTAAACTGAATAACCATAATGGAATTAATGCAAGACCAACAGACAACCAATGTGTAAAAGACAACAAACTATGCAAAAAAAAAATGTAAATAAATAAATAAGCAATAAATATTGAGAACATGAGACGAAGAGTCCTTGAAAGTGAGTCCATAGAACAGTTTAGTGATGGGGTAAGAAAAGTTGAGTGACTTGAGTGGGGGGGGGGTGGTTAATAACTGTTCTTGAACCTGGTGTGATTCCTGAGGCTCCTTTACTACCTTCTTGACGGCAGCAGTAAGAAGAGGGATGATCTAGACATTGGGGAGGACTCATAAGAATTTATTTCAAGAAAGAATATTGAATCGTTAAAGAAGTGCGAAGCTTCTGTTCATAATCCCCTCAACTGCAAGGCTGTTCAGTTTCTTAACTATTTGTTTAAATATTCTCAGACAAAATTTTTTGTCGAGTGATCTCCTCCAGGACTGCTATTTATACCCAATGCATATAAAGAAATTAATCTTAGGTTAATAACCGACCATCACTGCACTTTACTGGCATACGTTAGCAGTCTCTCAATGGGATTGTAAATTTTCATGTGTATCTTTGTTTGTGGAAAGGAGTGTGCTTTCATTCCCAACTGCAAAGAATGGGACAATTACTGTATCTTGGGTTTTGAAGTATATGATTCAATTAATTTAACTACATAAGATGAATTATTTTTAAAATACCATCCTTCGAGTCTCAAAGTGAGTTGGGCATGGATACCATCATGGCTGATTTGCCAACACATCAGCTGTACCCTAACTTATCTGAAATTAAAACTTTTGAGTTACAAGCCAAAATTTCTTTGCAATTTTAAGTGTTGATTCTGGGATTTAATTAACAAAAGTTGCTTATTAAATATTCCATCAATGGAAGAAATGGTGTGCAGCAAGACCAGGATAGTTTTAGTCTGAAGAATTCAAACGAAAAGTTATTTGTTTGAACATTTTTTTGAAATTCAGTTATAGCAGTGGATGTAAATCTCCAAAAGATCAGCTATTTTTTGAATTTGTTTTCAACCTCCTCAGTTGAAAGCCTTATGTCTATTGCAAATTATTTTCAGAGTCATGCAAAATATGGCAAGTATGTTTGCATAACTGATACATTGCCATGCAACAGAATCATATGATTACATTTTTACTATTTCCCTTAAAAACAGCAATATATTAAGAGCTATTTCCCTGTCCTCTGCTTATATTGAGTTATATTTGTTCAAATGTTCATGATGGCTTTAAAAATATAACAAATACAAATTAAAAAGCCTAATTGGCCTAACTACTCCCTGTTCTCTCAATCTTTGAGCCCCTGTGTACCCTTTTTCATTCAGCAGGATATTTTACTAATTTCTAGAGTTTTCATAACTTTTCTTCTGCCACTCCTGTGCTAACACGATACTGAAGACAGACAGCAATCAATACTCAGTGGCAGGAACACTCAACCGTGACTCTCTCTCTGACATTAAGTTCATCCCATAGCAGCCTATCTGGACCATCAGAGGTGGAGTGTCTTTACAAGTCAAAATAGTCATTCCAACTGAAAGGAAACAAGACTGCAAATGCAGGTGGTATCCAGGGATAAGCTTCAAAACTTCATGATGATAAAATTGAGCCACAATCCACACCACCCCACTTCTGGGCTGAGGAAGAATGCAGCAGCAGAGCTCATAAAAAAGGCAAATCCAACTGCAGTGTTTATGGAGGAGTCTCCCTACTGTTCCTACAGACAAAATCATCACCAGAGCAGTCCTCATTGCCTTCCTCCAGTAACTGAAACAAAGTTTGGATTCTGTCTATTGGGATCAATTTGGACTTGATCACTGTGCAACATCTCTAAGAGAAATTGAGGGAATGGCACCAATCACCTTACATGGTCTTGGTGGTTTTAAATTTAACATTCATAGATCAGAAGTATTCTACCCCAGTATACACTTTCCTCCAAAGGGCTTCGACGGACTTAGAAAACCGTGGACCACTATTCATTTCTCAGAGAAGGCAGGTGTCATCAATGAAATTCACCATCATCTTCATCATGTAAGTAGCCTTGAAAAAGGCTGTTCAAAAATCATCATCAACCTTAGCATGGAAATCATGATCTACTTGGCACTGAATCCTGCTCTCCTACGTTTCTAAGACCTGGACTGCCTCCAGCAGAGCTCTCATAGGAGAGATAACACTGATCCATCTCCTGGAAAATCTTAAAATCCATTGGCAGGACAAATGGAGCAACATCTGCACGACTGAGGTCTTAAGTGGACTCAGTAAGCTCTTTTGAGCAGGCCACATCAATCATGTACTTCATATAGAACCGCAAGCTTGAAGGATGCTTTCAAAGCTTCCATTAAAAATACCAGGTCCCCACTGACTCTTGAAAATCCCTGGCCCATAACCATTCAATGTGGAGAAAACATTTTAGGATGGCATTGAGAACCTTATGTCCACGCGCTAGGAACACAAGTAGACCAGCCTTATCTGCAGAAGCAGCAGCCTACCTCCCAAATTACTGCCCATCTCATTCAGCACCTCCTATCCCAGTTGTAACAAAACACTTAGGTCCGACACTGGCTTCATCAGGCAGCTTAGAACTGGAGTGGAAGCAAGTCATCCCCAATCAAATCATTAAAACTCGATTTATGTAACAAAGCATATTTAATTCCATGTAACAAATGTATTTACAATAAATAAATATTTTTGAAAAATTCATCCTTATTACAGAATTGACATTGAGAGTTATACATCATAATATTTTTTCTGAATGGTGTTAATTATTGACAATGATTTCAAATACTTCAGTGAGTCCCAGAAGATATTAACAATAGGAAAATTCCAAATAAATAATGCTTTTACTGCTTTTAACTAAGTATATTTCAAATTACAACATCAGTGATTATGCATACCATTATACCTATGTATCAAAATTATGTTGATTTTGAAGCACAGAGACTGGTAAGAAATACGTAGAGAATCCACCTCACTTGACAAGCTTGGCTTTTTAACTTTTCGCTGCATGTGCCGAAAAACATCTTAACTACTTTATTTGTCCTTTTGTCTTTTTAGTACATTTATGAATGCATCCTTTGGTACTTCCACGTTGCCGATCTTTCTCATTCTTCTCTTACCTTCAGCTTGTCTCTTCAGAAGCTTCATTTTACGGGTAATGTCTCCACCATACTGAAAACAAGAAGGATTTTGAGCATACATGAAGCAAAGAAATATGGCTGACAATAGGAGACAAGTTTTAGGCTGCAAGACATCAATGGACTGATCAGGGGCAAATGAAAGTTGAGGGGAGGATGCTGAGAGGTGCAAAGGAGAGGTAGTACATTGAAATGCAAATCCACAGATCCTTAAAGGACATAGGACCAATCAACTAAATAATTCTAGGGACATGTAGCAGTTCTCCTTCAGTGGCCAAGAGAAAGTATAACTGCAGGTAGGTTATGTTAGAACTCTATACAACACTAGTGAGAGTAATGCATATAATTCTGGTCACCATTTTACGGCAAACATGTTACTGCACTGACAGGGTGCTGAGGAGACACTACATTTATCGGAATTGTTTTCCTTAGTTTTTTTTGTTTCAGTAGTCTGAGCTGAGTGTTAATTTTGATGCATAAAAAGCAATAATACATAATAATATGAAACTTCAGATAGAAAAAATAAGAAGCACCTATTCCACTGAAAAGAAGGGTGGAAGAAGCAGATTTAAATTAACTGGTAGAAGAATTAGCTTTCTGCCAGAAAGGAAGTTGGAGGCAAACACCTCCAGTGTACCCAATCAGCACATAGATGTGCTTTTGATGAGCCATGATTACTAGGGCTACAGATATAGCAATGAAATGTGTGATTAAGCTGGGGATCTCTTTTCAATTGGCACAGATAAGTTGTGCTCCTTGGGCTGTAAACTTCCCATAATAGGAAAATGTGCTTTCCTAAGTGTAATGGAATGAACAGTGCATTCTTTCCATTTATATCTGCAGAGATAAACCGAAGAACCTGTTTTTTGCTTGTATGCCAGTCAACAGTCTCCAAACACAAAAAAAAACAAGGCAAGATGGAGAAATAACAGCATTTGTACATGTAACTATGATGTCTATACACAAATTCAACATAATAATTTCCCTTTCAGCAAAAAAGAATGCGGAATGATCCTCGCAACACACATAAAAGTTGCTGGTGAACGCAGCAGGCCAGGCAGCATCTCTAGGAAGAGGTGCAGTCGACGTTTCAGGCCAAGACCCTTCGTCAGGACTCATTTGTTTGTTTGCGGAATGATCCTTATTGTTTCAGTATAGTTTGTAAGAAATGCTAAATGCAAATAAAAAAACCCAAAATATTTTAACACATTCAAAAGCAATACTTTGGACAGAATATTCATTGTTTTCATAACAATGAAAATTCAAGGAAAAAAAACACATGAAAGAATTTCTAGCTATGTTAACGTTTGGAAATTCCTTTAAAACTTCCAATATCTTTCAAATTCTCTGAATTGACATAAGCAGAATTTTAAAAAATAATTTTTAAAACATTACAACTTTAAAATAAAAATAATAACCTTGAGACGTACTTACATATATAAAAATCTTACTGCAAAATATAGGAAAAAAAGTTAATTTTTTTGGCAGACATAAAATCTCCAATGACCTGAATGAACTTGCTTATTCGAAATCAGTATAGAACTTGTGTACAGGTTTCCCAGGGGAAATTTTGGGGTGTTCCAGCAAGTTTCTTCTCCAAAGCTAAACTCTTTATGAATTTACTGGCAAAGCATGGCCAAGAAATTACTGGTGGAGATCAGCTAATAAACTCTAAACTCCTCATTCTCATGGGAACGTTATACTAACTGCAACTTACAAGGGTGAATGCTTACATTTCCATATAGAACTGCATGCATGCACTGATAACTGAGGTTGGTATTTCACTAGTATTTATTCACAGTCCCTCTGTGGAAGTGAGCCAGTTTGATTAAAAATTATTTAAATAGCACAGGTGTCTCCTTGTGGAATTTTTATGAATTGCAATCTTCAAAATACATTTGCAGGAGTTAAACCAAAGTATTTTTGAATGCATAACCCTATAAATTTACTGCTCTAATTCTATTTTTCAAATGATATATTTGAAACTTTCATCTAAACTTTTGCAGTATGTTAAACTAATTGTGCCATATTAAGCAATGGTTTCTGTGCCACAATGTAGAGATGCGGAGCAGAAACAGTATTAAAATCAGGTTTAATATCATTGCCATATGTCATAAACCTTTATTTTTGCAGCAGTATATTACAATACATAATTAAAAAACTATAAATTACAATAAATTATTTGGGACAACTCTTGAAGAACAAAAACCGAGAAAATACCTGGGATTCCCTTTGTTTATTTAGTACACAATACTGCTTAATTGGGACAGGAGACAGTTGGTCAACATGTGCACTTGTGTGGCTGTTAGACACTACCCCATGCATAGAGTGAACAGTTGTATCAGTCGTGTGTGCTTGTGCTATATTTTTTTCGGCTGACAGATGCCAATTCAAAAGGCAGTGATTTTTGATAGTTTTCTTTTTTTATTTTGGCTTAAATTTTTTTTGAGACCCTTGCCAAGATGTCATGGGAAGCTTTGATGCTAGCCACAAAAAATTATCCTAATGGACCAAATCAAAAGTCATCCACCTAACACCACACATTGTCAACTGGTAGAGATGACTGGAGTGCTGAAATCTACAATTGCATGCTTAATAGATCAGCAAGATTAACTGTGATAAGAGTGGGCATTATGTAAGGGTCAACAGGAAACATTCAATAAACAAAAGCGTTAAGGTAAGGATCCAGCTGTTGAAGAGGCCCTCAATCAATGGTTTTCCATTGTAACTGGATGAAATGTGCGTGCCAGTGGAAAATTGATTAAGACAAGTCAGAGGAGCTAACTGAGAAGTTGGGTCACAAAGAAAGCAACAGATGGTTGCTCAGTGGAAATGTGGGTAGCACATTAAATTCAAGAAAGCACATGGCATGAAAGGTAATGCTGATGCTGTAAGTGCAGAAACATGTAAATCAACACAGTTTGGACTTGCTACAAAATTTTGTGCAGATAACATCTACAAGGACAATGCCAATGAAACAGCGCTTTTTAAAAAAATCATGACATGTCAGATGATTTCCTTTGCGACAAACACTAAACACTATCGGGTTCAAAGACAGCAATGAATAGCGTAACTGTTATGTTGTCCAAGTACATCAGGAACTGATAAAAAGAAATTGTTGGTTATTAAGAAAAGCATTAAACCTCGATACATGAAGGGGCTAAGAATGGATAGTTTACCAATCGAGCAATATGCTAATAAGAATATGTGGACGACTTCTGAAATTTTTAAGAAATGGCTGATGAACTGGGATATGGAGCTACAGCAGAAATCAGACAAAACTCTTCAGCTTGCTGACATTTGTGCAGCACACCCTAATGTTGATGAGAAATATCCAGCTGGAATTCCTGTCTGCCAGTACAACATCCGTGGTGCAGCCAATGGATATGGAATCAGGGAATGTATTGTTGGATTACGATATTACTTCATGCAGTAAGGCAACGAAGGCAGTCCATTATCTGCTCAAGGTGTCTGCCCTGATTTTGTTCGTTTACAGTCAATGAAAAGAACATGCTAGCGTACACTCAACGAATTTCTTCATCGGTAACCATTATAAACTAATACATAGTTTTACAGCACTGTAGTGCTAATATTGGTAGTATTCTAATTTGTTCTGTATTTCATTTAATACATTATTTGTGACTCAGTTAAATGGTAGCTTGTCTCTTTTATACCTTTTAACTATTTCCAAAAAACTTCGGATAATTGGTCCAAAATGTGCCCTATGTGGTCCTGATGTGTCCCAATTAACCAAAATCCATTGTATATATAGATAAAAATTTAATTAAATATATAGTACAAAAATAGAGAAAAAAATAGTGAGATGGCGGAGGGGAAGAAGCTGTTCCTGACATGCTCAGTGTGTGCCTTCAGGCTCCTCTATTTCCTTTGTTATGGTAGCAATGAGAAGAGGGCACATCCTGGGTGATGAGGTCTTTAATGATGGATGCCGCCTTTTTGAGGTATCGCCTTTTGAAGGTCCTCAGTACTGGAGGAGACTAGTGCCCACGATGAAGCAGGCTGCGTTTACAAATTTCTGCAGCTTTTTCAGATACTCTGCACTGGCCCCTCCATACCAGTGTTGCAACCAGTTAGAAGGCTCTCCATGGTACATTTGTAGAAATTTGCAAGTGTCATTGTTGATGTACCAAGTCTCCTTAAACTCCTAATGAAATATAGCATCAATATGTTGGGATCAGGATACATCTTCAGAGGTGCTGACTTCCAGGAACCCGAAACTGCTCAGCCTTTCCACTACTGATCCCTTGATGAGGACTGGTGATTGTTCCCTCGACTTCCCCTTTCTGAAGTTCACTATCAATTCATTGGTCTTACTGATGTTGAGTGCAAGACTGTTCAAGATCAAACTCACTCCTGTACACCATCTCATCTGAAATTCGGCCAACAATAGTTATCATCAGTAAATTTATAGCTGATGTTTCTGCTGTGCCTAGCCACATAGCTGCGGGTGTAAAGAGAGTAGAGCAGTGGGCAAAGCATGAATCCTTGAAGTGCGCCAGTGAGGAGATGTTATTTCCGATCTGCACTGACTGTGGTTTCCCGGTGAGGAAGTCAAAGATCCTGTTGCAGAGGGAGGTAGAGAGACCCAGGTTTTGGAGCTTGTTGATTACAACAGAGCTGTAATCAACATACAGCAGCTTGACATAAGTATTGCTATTCTCCAGGCAATCCAAGGCTGAGTGAAGAGCCAGTGAGATGGCATCTGCTGTGGACCAGTTGTAACGTGGGCAAATTGCAGTGGGTCCAGATCCCTGCTTAGGTAGGAGTGGATTCTAGCCATGACCAACCTCTCAAAGTACTTCATCATAGTAGATATGAGTGCCATTGGGTGATAGTTATTGAAGCAACTCACCCTGCTCTTCTTGGGCAATGGTATGATTGTCATCCTTTTGAAGAGGGTGGGAACCTCCGAATGCAGCAGTGAGAAATTGAAGATGTCATTGAACATTCCCGCCAGTTGGTTGCCACAGGTTTTCAGAACCCTACCTGTACACCATCAGGGCCTGACACCTTGTGAGGATTCACCCTTCTGAAAGGTGTTCTGACATTGGCATCCAAGACAGACATCACAGGGTCACCAGATGCTACAGGGATTTGCACAGGTGTAGTTTTGTTCTTCCTTTCAAAGCATGCATAAAAGGCATTGAGCTCATCTGGGAGTGAAATATCACAACCATTCATGACGTTAGGTTTTGCTTTGTAGGAAGTAATGACCTGCAGACCCTGCTAGAGCTGACATGCACCCACTCCATCTCTAACCTCAATTGGAATTATTCTTTTTTGCTGTTAAAATAGTATCTTAATTTCTTGTATAACCAGTTCTGAATGCCACAGATGTAGTACTCAGCAGACTATGAATCTCGTGGTTCATCCAGGGTTCTGGTTTGGGGTTGTCCGGTATGTTCTCAAAGGTACACACTCATCCACACAGTCATGATAAAATTGATGCCAACTGTGACATTTTCATTCAGATTCAAAGATGAATCCCTACGTATTGTCCAATCCACTGACTCAAAGCACTTCTCGGCCTCCCTTGCCCATACCTTCTTGGTCCTCACTACTCGTGCTAAGGTCTTTTGTTTCTGCCTGTATGCTGGGACAGGTGACTGGACTTCTGGGCGTGGGATAGCACAGTAAGCATTCTTGATGGTGGTATAACAGTGGTCAAATGTGTTGGTTCCTCTGGTTCCATAGATATGTTGGTGGTAGTTGTTCAGAGACTTCTTCAAGCTGGCCTGGTTGAAATCCCCATCCTCCCCACCAATAATAGGGAAAGGCATCAGAGTGCGCTATTTTGTACCTGCTGATTACAGAGCTTAGCTACCAGGATGATGATGGAAAATTCCCTCGGCAGATAAAAAGGACGACATTTGACTGCCATGATGTCTTAGTCTTGCTCACCCGACCTAGAACATCTAGCAGTCAAATGTCATCCTTTTTAATCAATAGAGTTTTTAAAATGTCTTTAAACAATGTGGATTACTGATATACCCATGGCTGTGACTGTGAATTTCAGCTGTAGTAGATCTGAATGGGATTATTTGATCATTCCCATCATAGCCATTTTGATTCTGCTGAAGGAATTACCATGTGCCAAGAACGCAGCTTCTCTCACATCATCACCACAGTGTATTACACAATTCTGAAATGTACGTATCAACAAATATTTCAGAGAAATAGGATAGACAAGAAGAGTTCAATTGCATAAAAATGATTTTCTTAAATACGAAAATTGTAATTACTTACACACTTTGCCAATACATTTTTTCTCACTGCTTTAATTCTGTAAGAGGAAAAATGTTTTTGCATAAATATATGATGTAAAGTAACAGAAATACTTGAGAATCTGTGTTAATTCAGTCAACGTGAACGATAACAGAATACAAAAAATGGATTAAAAACTACAGATCAACTTCAAGTAGTTACATTATCAATTAACAAATGTCTGGCAAAGACATCCTAGATATACATTGGGAATCTGAGCCAATGATGTGTTTGAAAGTAGTAAGACTATGAATTTGCATCTGAAAAAAGAGCTTTTTATGAACAGTTATAATTGTTTCACTCACAGCAGCTTGCTGATTTATTGCTATCTAGAATTCATCACGTAAAACTTATGAAAATTACCTACTCCAGAATGCTTAATGACTAAAATTTACATTGCACAAAAGTAAAATATAAATGCAACTTATAAAAGATCTTTTGTTGCTTTAGTAAATGGAAATCAATAAACTACCGATGTTGAAAGTCTGAATCAAAAACAGAAAATGATATACAAACTCAGCAGGTTATGCAATGTTGGTGTAAAGAGAAACAAATTTGATGTTTCACATGAATGACCCTTTGTCATTTGAATGTTCTGACCCAAAACATTTCACTCCGTTTCTCTTTAAACAAATGCTGTCTGCCCTGGTGAGTGTTTTTTTCATTTTATATTTTTTTTATTTCTTTCTTTACTTTAGCTACAGGGATTCCAAGAAAAGCCAATTTAAAACAAATATCGGTTCTTTAAAATTATAATAAATCTAAAGAAACTCACTACTTTGGAAAGCCAATTCCAAAATAACTGGTTTTACTTTGTATTGGTATTAGTGAACAATATAAAGTGCTGAAGAATTACCGTAAAGCATATTGTGACTAGTTAACAGGTTAAAGGATTTTTTTTTAAAGAGTGAAACTTCTCATTCTTTACTTCATGAAAGAATAACATAATGAATGATCCTCTAATTTATCATCATTTGACAAAAAGGACCACCGCAGCAAATGATTTTGATACTCACGTTTCTCTTGCTATAACTTTACTACCTACAGCTGCCTGAATGGCGATTTCAAAAAGTTGCTGTGGTATTGTTTCTTTTAAACGTTCAGCTATTGCTTTTCCAGAAGAATAAGCTTTCTCCCTGAAATAAACAATTAAGTAATTCATAAAATGCAAAATTTAAATAATATTGAGAATAAAAATAGAAAATACTGGAAATACTCAGAAGGTCAGAAGGCATCTGGGTGGAGGGATAGGCAGAGAGGTCAGATTAATGAACTTTCAACGAAGACATAGGGTGCTTTTATTAAAGAAACAACTGTCAGAATGAGTCAAATTTGGATTCAAACTAAATTTTCTTTGGTCTAATCTGTAGGGTTCACATTGTTAATTGCACCACCAGTAGTCTTACAATTAATGTACAAAAGATATTAAATCAGGTGCATATTTCATGCATCCAATTCAAAGTTTTAAGCTTTGCAATGACTAATTAAAGAATAAAATGAGAAAACTAGGCCAGGATTTTTTTTAGAATGATTATATCTGAAGCAATGCCTTGTTTTGAGGCATTAGAGTTTTGAGTACATTCATACCATAAAATTTTTTACAGAAAAATTTGCTGGAAGTGGTACCTGATAACAATGCGATTGACAAAGCATCATATTGGTGAACTATGGGAATATCTATCACCTGAATCAGTAGTCTGAGAAATAAACAATGGACTGAGGAGGATGGATTAGAGCAGCGGTCCCCAACCACTGGGCTGTGGATTGGTACCGGGCCGCAAAGCATGTGCTACCGGGCCACGAAGAAACGATATGATTTGGCGATATGAAATGATATAAGTCAGCTGCACCTTTCCTCATTCCCTGCCACGCCCACTGTTCAACTTTAATGCACGCGAGGTCATCAGTGACCCAAGACGGGCAAAGGAATGGGTCTGTGACCCAGTTGTGAGTGTTTCCAGTGAATCTCCCATGTCAGTGTGGGAAGAAGATCAACTCCTCGAGCTTCCAAATGACGGCGGACTGAAAAGTATGTTTGACATAACATCTCTGCCGGCATTCTGCATCGAAGTCAAGGCTGAATATCCTGAGATAGCTACGAAAGCACTGAAAACGTTGCTTCCATTTCCAACATCATATTGCTGCGAAGCGGATTTTTCTGCAATGAATGCAATGAAAACTAAATTGCGGAATAGACAGGACATAAGAAACTCCCTCTGAGTATTGCTGTCTCCCATGACCCCTTGATGGGACTGTCTTGTTGCAGGGAAACAAGCCCAGGGCTCCCACTGATCCAGCGATATTGGTGTGTTGCAATGATTTTATATGTTCATACGAGGAAAATATGCGCTGTGTGTTTAATATCCAAACGTTACTTAAAATGTTATGATGCTATTGACTTATAAATTACTTATAATTCAGTGGTCCCCAACCTCCGGGCCGCGAAGAATGCAGCAGTACCCGGAACGCACCCAGCACATCTTTAAGAGAAAAGCCAAAATAAACAAGCTAATTGATTACGTGCCACCCGGCACGTAAATGTCGGCCCAGATCAGAGGTGATTGCCAATTGTGTCGCCTCTTATCTGGGCCCACATTTACGTGCCGGGCAGCACCTAATCAATTAGCTTGTTTATTTTGGCTTTTTTCTTAAATATGTGCTGGGTGCGTTCCAGCTACCGCTGTACCGCTGCATTCTTTGTGGCAACGTATCGGTCCGCAGCCCAGAGATTTAGGACCACTGTTATAATTGATTTATCACCATATTCACGCGAGGAAAATATGCACTGTGTGTTTAATATTAAATTCGTTACATAAACCCCTTTAGAAACGAAATTGAGTGTATTAGCCACTCAATAAGTGACTTATAGCTGACTTATCACCTATATTCTGGTTGTGTTTAACACCCCCCACCCCCCCCACCCCCTCGGACGGTCTGCAAGAATATTGTCAATATTAAACCGGTCCGTGATGCAAAAAAGGTTGGGGATCCTTGGATTAGAGCGAATGAATTGAATGTCAAACCAAGTGCAAAAATGAGGAAACAAAGGTAAAGTAAGAAAATGTGTAAATATTAATAACTCTGCATTTATAAAGGACACATTGTGATAATACTATTCCCAGATGTCAGTAAGATGATTGGACAATTCCTTTATCCATCAAACTAGTGAAATGATTTTATGTGCATAATCTATATGCAATGATATGACACTCATTACATTTTACTGGGGACATCTCTCTACTTTCAGTAGGAAAATTTGCTACCATATATTCTGTTTCCTAAGCTCTTTAAATAAACATTGTTTTCTGAGTAAGTTGGTTTAGGTTACTGTACAGTTGTGCAGTCAGTCACTTCCATCCTGGGTCCAATTCACTGGCTGAAACAATATCCTAAAAGAATACATAACTTGAAGGGCTGTATCGCTATAACTATAGTGGTATCCTTTCGAAGAGAAGCTAACCACCAGACAATTACAAATATTACTTAAGTACAGTTATGCTGACAATTAAACTTCTTTTGCTAGTATTATTTTAAAGGGCAGTAAAGTGGTAAATGCAGTAGCTTTGTGAACATCACAAGGTGCTGATTTTGCACAGTGAACTGCTAGAATTTGACCAGCAACCTGCAGTGAATTGCAATAAAATAGGTTGCTACTTCCTCAATGAAAGTGGCTGAGCAATTTGTACCAATAAGAATGGCAGGTGCCATTCACATGTTATGACTGCTCAGCAAAATTGGGTCCAATGTTTAACTATTAAAATAAAGCCTCAGGAATTTGGTTAAGGCCATAGAGGAACTTAGTCATTTCAGTCGGATGAAAAACCTTCTCTACTGTTATTTTCTTTCATTGTACCAGACTGAGACAAAACTGGACAATGTGTTTTGGAGATTTCAACATTTTCACTTGCGTTCGGCTATTTACTTTTCAGAGTTTAGAAAGGAGCATCTTGTAATGTTTCTAGAAATGATCTTCTTTTGCCTGTTATATTAAGTAAAGACCCACAGGGATACAAAGATGAATCCAGTCCAGTGCTAAAACAGCAAAAAGACAGTCTCTTTTTCTTATCCACTGACTGTGATTTTTTGTTGTGATTGGCTCCTCACTGCTTCTCATCAGCTTAGTTTTCTCTGTGCTGATCTCCTTGCTATATCTGGTAGATGTACTGTCCAGATGGTTCACAAGGCAGGCCAGTTCACCTCACTTCCTGCCAATGTCATCGGTGAACCTGAGGTTGGTTATGATCTGCCCTCCGACACTGACTGCGGCGATGTTGTCTTCCAGGGCATCTGTCATTATTTGCTCCAGGAAAATGTTGAACAGTGTGGGTGAAAGGAGGCAGCCTTGTCGGACTCCAACTGATGTGTGGAACCATCCTCCATCTGTGCCTTCAACAAGTACCACACTGCTAGATTTGGTGTAGAGCTGCTTGATGGCTTGTTTCAGCTGCTGGCCCAGGTTGCGACTCTTCATTGTGGCTCACGCCATTGAATGCCTTCTTGAAGTCTATGAACATGAAGATGTACTCTTGATGTTGGCTGTATTTCTCGCACAGTATTCAAGAGGTTGAATACCTGTTCTGTTGTACTTCTTCCATTTCTGAATCCAGCCTGCTCTTTGGCGATTATTTTTTCTGCCTGTGGTTTCATTCTGTTCCAGATGACTTTCAACATCACTTTGCTTGCATGGCTAATAAGACTTGCGGTTCTATAAGGTGACATGTATGTACTCCGGTAATCAACTTTACTTTGAACTTACATAGGAAAGCTACTTAATGTTTAACACATTACAGATCAACCAGTTCTTAAGATAGCACCAGTGTACATCAGTGCCTCACTGTGGGCTGCAGAAAATTGTACCAGTTTTCCTCTTAAATATATTTCCTTTGAATTACTTTCGCTACAACTTGTAGCACGTAAACTTCCACTTAAAAACAGATTACAAAATTACATCAGTGATTTTCAAATCTCATGATCGATTGAATGTGGTACAGAAGCCATGAGCTCCAGTAGAGTAGTTAAGCACGACTCCTTTAAGAGTCAATGCCACGGTCAAAAATGTGTCAGGAGAGGCGGTATTCAAATCAGGCTGAAGCAGAGAGGGACGAGGCCTCCTCTACCCAACATCTTGTTGGTAAATGTGCAGTTGCTGGAAAATAAGACTGATGATCTCAGGGCAAGGCTGCTGTAGCAGAGGCAGATCTCAATAGTTTGTTGCACTGAAACTTAGTTAAAAGTGAATATGCCATATGGAGTCATCCGACTGGAAGGTTTTATGATTTTCAGAATGGATTGAACTGCGAGCTCTGGTAAGGAAAAAGGCGGTCACATGCAATTTTTAGCGAATTCTCACTGGTATATGGAATTGGGGTTATGTCAACCATTTACATACTCCCCTGACCTAAAACACCTAACAATTAAATGTAGACCATTTTGTTTGCCTCGGGAGTTCTCATACATGATTCTGACCACAGTTTATGTACCACCAGCAGGCGATTATAAGCAAATACTTGTGAAACTGCACGATGTCATCTGCAGGCAAGAAACAGCCCATCCTGACGCATTTTAAATTATAGTCGGTGACTTTAACCAGGCTGGTTTGAAGCAAACCCTGCCCAATCTCACCACCCCATAACCTCTTGCACCAGAGGTCCTAACATACTAGATCACTGCTACACTATGATAAGGAATGCCTATCTTTCCTTTTCGAGACCACATGTTGGCAAATTGGACCATCTGGCTGTACTCCTACTATCTGCATACACAGCTTGAAAAGCAAGGCTGCAGAGATCAAGACAACTCTGTGGGAGGCAGAGGAACGGTTACAAGATTACCTAGAGTTAGTGAACTGGACCGAGTTGAAGGACCTGAATGACTACACCAGGGCCATAACAGACTTTATTAAAACACCCGTGGATGAGTGTGTCCCCACAAAATCATTCATGGTTTACTCCAATCAGAAGCCCTGCGTGAATCATGAAATCTGGAATTTGCTGAAAGCCCAATTTCAGGAATTCAAGTCTGGAGATCAAGAATGCTACAAGAACTGCAGGTATGATCTCCGGAAAGCCATCTCAAGGGTGAAGTAGACTAGAGTGGAATCAATGAAGGATGCTTGACAGCTGAGGCAGGGTTTGAATGCCATAATCTCCTATGAAGTTAAACCTTGTGACATAGGGGACAGCAGAGCTTCACTTCCAGATGAGCTCAGCGTCTTCTATGCTCACTTTGACCATCAGAACAGGGAGGAACCATCACGCACTCCCATGTTTCCCCATTATCCTTTGGTCTCAGTATCTGATGATGATTGCGAGCTGCCTTCAAGAGTCAATCCAAGGAAAGCATCCAGTCTGGATGGCGAACATGACCGAGTACTGAAGACCTGTGCCGACCAAATCGCTGGTGCATTCACTGATATCTTCACATAAATATTATTGCAAAGAAAGCACAACAGCGCATCTACTTCCTCAGGAGTCTGCAAAGATTTGGCATGTCATCAACAACCTTGACAAACTTCTATAGATGTGTGGTGGAAAGTGTGCCGACTGTCTGCATTATGGCCTGTTACGGGATCACCAATGTCTTTGAGCGAAAAATCCTACAAAAGGTAGTGGATTCAGTCCCATACATCATGGGTTAAAACCTCCAAACCATTGAGCACATCTACGTGAAATGCTGCTTTAAAAAAAGCAGTATCCATCACCAAAAGATCCTCACCCCCCAGGCCGTGCTCTTTTCTCACTGCTGCCATCAGGTAGAAGGTACAAGTGCCTCAGGACTCGTACTACCAGGTTTAAGAACAGTTACTACCCCTCAACCATCAGGCTTGTGAAAAAAGGGGAATAACTACACTCATTCTATTTCTGGTGTTCCCACAACCGATGGTTTCTCTTTAAGGACTCTTGTTATCTCAAGCTCTTTCATTTCATGTTATTTCATATTCATTATTTATTGATATTTATTTATATTTGCATTTACAAAGTTTGTTGTTCATTGATCCTGTTTAGTTACTGTTCTATAGATTTGCTAACTATGCCCACAGGAAAAGGAATCTCAGAGTAGTACGTGGTGACATGTATGTACACTGATAATGAATTTTACTTTTGAACTTTTTTTAGCTTTAGGAAATGCAGTTTATTAGTTTACTAATCTGTGATTCTGGATAATTTTCTATCTCATAGAAATATAGAAACATAGAAAATAGGTGCAGGAGTAGGCCATTCGGCCCTTCGAGCCTGCACCACCATTTATTATGATCATGGCTGATCATCCAACTCAGAACCCCGCCCCAGCCTTCCCTCCATACCCCCTGACCCCTGTAGCCACAAGGGCCATATCTAACTCCCTCTTAAATATAGCCAATGAACTGGCCTCAACAGTTTCCTGTGGCAGAGAATTCCACAGATTCACCACTCTCTGTGTGAAGAAGTTTTTCCTAATCTCGGTCCTAAAAGGCTTCCCCTCTATCCTCAAACTGTGGCCCCTCGTTCTGGACTTCCCCAACATCGGGAACAATCTTCCTGCATCTAGCCTGTCCAATCCCTTTAGGATCTTATACGTTTCAATCAGATCCCCCCTCAATCTTCTAAATTCCAACGAGTACAAGCCCAGTTCATCCAGTCTTTCTTCATATGAAAGTCCTGCCATCCCAGGAATCAATCTGGTGAACCTTCTTTGTACTCCCTCTATGGCAAAGATGTCTTTCCTCAGATTAGGGGACCAAAACTGCACACAATACTCCAGGTGTGGTCTCACCAAGGCCTTGTACAACTGCAGTCGTACCTCCCTGCTCCTGTACTCGAATCCTCTCGCTATAAATGCCAGCATACCATTCGCCTTTTTCACCGCCTGCTGTACCTGCATGCCCACTTTCAATGACTGGTGTATAATGACACCCAGGTCTCGTTGCACCTCCCCTTTTCCTAATCGGCCACCATTCAGATAATAATCTGTTTTCCTATTTTTGCCACCAAAGTGGATAACTTCACATTTATCTACATTAAATTGCATCTGCCATGAATTTGCCCACTCACCCAACCTATCCAAGTCACCCTGCATCCTCCTCACTGCTAACACTGCCACCCAGCTTCGTGTCATCCGCAAACTTGGAGATGCTGCATTTAATTCCCTCATCCAAGTCATTAATATATATTGTAAACAACTGGGGTCCCAGCACTGAGCCTTGCGGTACCCCACTAGTCACCGCCTGCCATTCTGAAAAGGTCCCGTTTATTCCCACTCTTTGCTTCCTGTCTGCTAACCAATTCTCCACCCACACCAATACCTTACCCCCAATACCGTGTGCTTTAAGTTTGCACACTAATCTCCTGTGTGGGACCTTGTCAAAAGCCTTTTGAAAATCCAAGTATACCACATCCACTGATTCTCCCCTATCCACACTACTAGTTACATCCCCAAAAAATTCTATGAGATTCGTCAGACATGATTTTCCTTTCACAAATCTCGAGAGGTGTTATGAAATCTTAATTGAATTGCTGCTTTGATTTGCATTGCAATTGTAAAATGTGATGGTTTATTGATATTTCCATGTATGAAGCCTCTTATTTTCTGCTGACTTTGTACCCTGATGCTTTGCAACTTAAAAATAATGGTCCATCCACCACACTTTAGGCCTATGATCTGAAAAAGTGAAAAGCTATTCAACTTATTTTCTGTTATTCCTATCTATAAATTTATAGATCTAGAAATCTCATTTTACAGAGAAAAATGCATGCATTACAACATCTACAAACAATGACAAACCTGTGCACAACTGTTGTGAGCTCCTCCACACATTTTCCATTTAAATAAATATCCAACTTAGTTAGGTCAGCAGCCTGGTATCCTGCATCTTCATAGTCAAAGCTACAGCATAAAACAAAATTTAAAGAGGTGGTTTAAATAAACCCGTCTTGCAAAACAGTACTTTTATTCACAGCTGAAAACCAAATATTTTATTCATGATATGAAATGTTCATTGAGAAGTCAGTTATCTCTGGTGAACTGAGTCCAGCCATAGCTTCACCCAGATCACAAAGATCAATTGAAGTGAAACATAGAAACATAGAAAACCTACAGCACAATACAGGCCCTTCGGCCCACAAAGCTGTGCTGAACATGTCCTTACCTAATTACCTAAGGTTACCAATAGCCCTCTATTTTTCTAAGCTCTGTGTACCTATCCAGGAGTCTCTTAAGACACCTTATCGTTATCTGCCTCCACCACCGTCGCCAGCAGCCCATTCCACGCACTCACCACTCTCTGCATAGAAAACTTACCCCTGACATCTCCTCTGTAACTACTTCCAAGCACCTTAAAACTATACTCTAATGGTGCTAAGCCATTCCAGCCCTGGGAAAAACCTCTGACTATCCACATGATCAATACATTTCGTCAGCTTATACACCTCTATCAGGTCACCTCTCATCCTCCGTTGCTCCAAGGAGAAAAGGCTAAGTTCACTCAACCTATTCTCATAAGGCATGCTCCCCAATCCAGGCAACATCCTTGTAAATCTCCTCTGCACCCTTTCTATGGTTTCCACATCCTTCCTGTAGTGAGGCGACCAGAACTGAGCACAGTACGTGGGGTCTGTCCGGGGTCTTATATAGCTGCAACATTACCTCTCGGTTCCTAAACTCAATCCTATGACTGATGAAGTCCAATGCACCGTATTGTGGCAGCTGGACTCAATGTCAAGGGAGGCATTAGATGATTAGATAGGAAGCTCAGCAGGAGTTAAAAGTGCAAATTCAGCAAAATTATACATGACTATGGGGGAGGGCTGAAGGCAGGCAGATACTACAGGAGTTCGCTGCAGAAGAAAGCACCAGCAACAGCCAGATCAGTGGCACGAACAGGGAGGGAAAAAGTCTTGATGGCCGGTAGCAATAGGAAACTCGGTAGCCAGGGAAACAGTTTCTGTGGGTATGAACGAGGCTCCAAGATGGTGTGGGTGCAGCCAGAGATCATTATCCTTAAGCAGGATGAAAGATGAGCTCCTGCAAAGTGAACATACAGTAGGTATTAAAGCAGATAGCTAAGTGTGGGCCCTTTGAGTTGTAATCTCAGGCCATATGTGTGGAATTTAGAAACAAAAAAAAAGGTGAATACTTATAAATGTCCCAACCATCAGCAGGAATGAGAGGAAATCATAGATAGGTGTAAGAATAGAAGGGTTGTAAGGAAAAAATAGTTTAACTTCCCCTAAACTGGTCTGTTTAAATGTGTAAAACAATGCCTACTTTGTGGAACTGGTATAACACAGTGAAAGAGCTATCAAATCCAGATCAATTAGCATACAAAAGGCTTGTATACTATGAAAGGGGAAACAACAGAGATTAATAATTTAGAGGAAAACATGATGATAAAACACAGCATGTGTATACAGGGATTTACACGCCCCAGCATGCATGCTGCATCTTATCACAAATGCATGTGTTTTACCTCAAGGGGTTATCCCCTGCTTCTCTTTCTCCTCCCTCCCTCCCATGGTTCACACTCCTCTCCTATAAGATTTCTTCACCAGTATTTTGCCTTCTCTACCTACCATCTCCCAGCTTCTTACTTCATCCCCCTCTCCCCCATCAACCTGGCTTCACCCATCACCTCCAGCTTGTTCTCCTTTCCCTCCCAACACATTTTATCCTGCCATCTTCACCCTTACTTTCCAGTCCTGATGAAGGCTCTAGGTCCAAAATGTCAACAACAGGAATTCTGCAGATGCTGGAAATTCAAGCAACACACATCAAAGTTGCCGGTGAACGCAGCAGGCCAGGCAGCATCTCTAGGAAGAGGTGCAGTCGACGTTTCAGGCTGAGACCCTTCGTCAGGACTAACTGAAGGAAGAGTGAGTAAGAGATTTGAAAGTTGGAGGGGGAGGGGGAGATCCAAAATGATAGGAGAAGACAGGAGGGGGAGGGATAGAGCCAAGAGCTGGACAGGTGATTGGCAAAAGGGATACGAGAGGATCATGGGACAGGAGGTCTGGGGAAAAAAGACAAGGGGGGGGAACCCAGAGGATGGGCAAGGGGTATATTCAGAGGGACAGAGGGAGAAAAAGGAGAGTGAGAGAAAGAATGTGTGCATAAAAATAAGTAACAGATGGGGTACGAGGGGGAGGTGGGGCATTAGCGGAAGTTAGAGAAGTCAATGTTCATGCCATCAGGTTGGAGGCTACCCAGACGGAATATAAGGTGTTGTTCCTCCAATCTGAGTGTGGCTTCATCTTTACAGTAGAGGAGGCCGTGGACAGACATGTCAGAATGGGAATGGGATGTGGAGTTAAAATGTGTGGCCACTGGGAGATCCTGCTTTCTCTGGCGGACGGAGCGTAGGTGTTCAGCAAAGCGGTCTCCCAGTCTGCGTCGGGTCTCGCCAATATATAAAAGGCCACATCGGGAGCACCGGACGCAGTATATCACCCCAGTCGACTCACAGGTCAAGTGTCGTCTCACCTGGAAGGACTGTTTGGGGCCGTGAATGGTGGTAAGGGAGGAAGTGTAAGGGCATGTGTAGCACTTGTTCCACTTACAAGGATAAGTGCCAGGAGGGAGATCAGTGGGGAGGGATGGGGGGGACGAATGGACAAGGGAGTCGCGTAGGGAGCGATCCCTGCGGAAAGCCGGGGATAAAACCGTGTCGAGGTATGCAGAAACGAGTTCAGTGGGGCAGGAGCAAGCTGAGACAATAGGTCGGCCAGGACAGGCAGGTTTGTGGATCTTGGGTAGGAGGTAGAAACAGGAAGTGCGAGGTGTAGGAACTATAAGGTTGGTAGCAGTGGATGGGAGATCCCCTGAGCGGATAAGGTCGGTGATGATGTGGGAGACAATGGCCTGGTGCTCCTTAGTGGGGTCACGATCAAGGGGTAAATAAGAGGAGGTATCCGTGAGTTGTCGCTGTGCCTTGGCAAGGTAGAGGTCAGTACGCCAGACTATAACAGCACCCCCCTTATCGGCGGGTTTAATAATAAGGTTAGGGTTAGTGCGGAGGGAGTGGAGAGCAGAGCGTTCAGAAGTAGTGAGGTTGGAATGGGGACAAGGTGCGGTGAAGTCGAGACGGTTGATGTCCCGTTGGCAGTTAGCAATAAAGAGATCCAGAGCAGGCAGAAGACCAGAGCGGGGTGTCCATGAAGAGGAGGGGGGTTGAAGACGGGAGAAGGGGTCATCGGTGGGGGTGGAAGAGTCCTTGCCGAAGAAGTAGGCTCGGAGACAGCAGAAGAAGAGTTCTGCATCATGGCGAATGCGGAACTCGCTGAGGTGTGGGCGAAGGGGGACAAAGGTGAGGCCCTTACTGAGGACAGAGCGTTCTGCCTCCGACAGTTGAAGGTCGGAGGGGATGGTAAAGACCCGGCACGGATAAGAGCTGGGATCAGAGGGGGGAGGGGGGAGGCTGGGGGTGTCAGTGGAGAGGGGATGTTTGGGGTGAGAGGAAGATGGAGCCTCTGAGTACCCAGGAGCTGACTATGGGATCTGAGGGAGACGGGATTGCAGAGTATTGGTGGGGGAAGGGGAGACGGGAGTCACAATAGCAGCACATAAAGACCCGGCCTGGAGTTCAAGGCTGGAGTTGCAGTTGGTGGTTGCGTAATCACTTTGAATGTGTCCATGGTCGTTGCTGGAGTCCGGGTTTTGAATATGCCCTGAGGTGTTGGAGCCGGCGAGATCAATGGCAGAGGCTGCAATCTGAAGTTCATGCCTGCTAGTTTCATGGCCAGCAGGCTCTGGAGTCCGTAGATGTAGGATCTTGCGATCTTTACCTAACATGACAAAGCCAAAAAAACGGCGATTGCAGGCGTGAATCCGACGGAGGATGAAATAACGGGTAGGACCATTACAGACGGCAAAGAAAGTGTCCCGAAGGTGTGGAAGGGTCTGGGATAGGGACACCAAGTACCTCCTCATGGCGGAGAGAGTCGCCTTCAGAGCTTGACGGGAGAAGCGGCGAGAGGCAGAGTCAATAAAACGTGAGTACCTGGGATCCTCAGAAGGTCCAAATTGAGAGGCTTGGAAACGAATCCTAAAGCCGACTGGAGTAAGTTGGCGACGGAGGCACGTTCCAAGAAAGGATATATGGCTGTGATAGCGAGTCTGAGTCAAAATGTGGTCGAAAAGTTGAAGAGCCGAAGAAATTCAGATGGGGAGCAGTGAGAGATGGTTTCACTAAACTCCCGTCGAAGAGAGGATCCAAACTTCTTCGGTGTAAGCATCACCGGAAGAGGCTTCGCAGTAGTGAATTTAAAAATGCAAACAACAGGAATTCTGCAGATGCTGGAAATTCAAGCAACACACATCAAAGTTGCTGGTTCTGCAGATGCTGGGAATTCAAGCAACACACATCAAGGTTGCTGGTCCAAAATGTCGACTGTTTATTCATTTCCGTAGACGTTGCCTGACCTGCTGATCTGCTGAGTCCCTCCAGCATTTTGTGTGTGTTGCTTTGGATTTCCAGCATCTGCAGAATCTCTTGTGTTTATAATTCCATTCAAATAATTCAACGCAATTTCTTCCCAGGATCTCCATGGGGAGATCCTCTAAGTATTTGTTTATTTATTACAGTACAAAAGCAAGTCATTCAGCCTAATGGGTCCAGGCCACCTCCTATCAGAGCAACTCCACCTGCCCCACTTCACAGAGTGAAATATTACTTCTATAGATACATTTTTAATTTGCTATTTTCAAGCAGTGTACTCTGGTTCTCATTTTTTCAAAAGTAGTTTCCAGTGGTTTACATTAACTAGGTACTTTCTAATTTTAAAACTGTGATCAAATGATATTCACGGAGAACAAACTTAATTTACGTATTGCTCCAAATAATCCAATCAGAAAGAGCTGGCATGGATTTCTAAAGGGCACGTTGAACAGACATTTATTTATTGAGATACAGTGCAGAATAGGCCCTTCCAGCTCTTCGAGCTGTGCCACCCAGCAATCCCATGATTTAATCTGAGCCTAACCATGGCAGAATTTACAATGACCTACTAACCAGTATGGCTTTGAACTGTGGGAGGAAACCAGAGCACCCAGAGGATACCCATGCGTTCGTGGGAAGAACGTATAATCTCCTTACAGGCAGCAGCGGGAACAATTGGATACTTGAGAAGCTGATAGATTTTATAAATAAAGGAATGCCAATCGATATTGTATCTATTTCCAAGAGGCATTCAACAAAGCTCGACATATTGCACTGTTCTTTAAGTACCAAATTTACCGCTGCAGTAAATGAAGTTGGGAACAGAAAGCAGCAAAAAATAAGTGAACAGGAAAATCTGGCAGTGGAATATAGGAAACTGTGAGACTGTGTATTGGTGAACTAATAAAAAAAACTTAAGATTATTTTCTGAACTGCAAGAGGTTATGGGATGTGGATGAGAACAACAATTTTGGACTTTAATCCAATACTCATTAAAATCTAGTGGGCATGTATATGAAGAGATGAATGGAATTTCATAATTAATTCACTTTTTAGCTCAGTTTAAACTTTTACTACATCTGTTTTACTCATGATTGCTCAGCAATGTCTTCAATTTGCTGAGAAATCAGTCATATCTGCATTCTATTCCTCATTCTCCCAGCATTGCCTTCAACTGATACGCACACGTCCTTTCCACTTAACTAATAATTCCTCCTTAGATTTTTGTTTCTACTTCGTAGAGAGAAAATGAGTATTATATAGTCTTACCTGGCATATCCTGAAGAAAGAGATTTTAGAGTGTCGTAAAAGTCTACCACAATTTCATTTAATGGAAATTGGTATTGCATCATAACTCTCTGATCATCAATGTAAGTCATATTCTTCTGAACACCTCTTCGACCCTAAAACAAATCAGTGATCAGTAAGCAAGCATTACATTTCAAAGCTCATGAATTGGATCTGAAATACCCTCAAAGAAAGTTTAGTTTAAAATGTCGGCATTCATTTTTACTAATTATAAAGAATAATTCACATTTTAAAAATAATATTTATGGAACCACATTATCACATAGAAGAATTGTTGCAGTGCAATAAATTTGAAAAATCTAGAATACATTGCTTGATGCTACCATCTGCCATATTGCAATACATTTAAATTGGAGTTTTAAAATACTCATGTACTAAATACAAAAGACGCCTGGAAAACCAAATTTCACTCAATGAATCCTAAAGGAACATTTCCTGTGTGAGTAACAATACTAAATCAGAAGTGCCTTTGTGATGGAGTGCGGGGTCACCATTATTTGGAAATCACAAACTTAATTTATATGCCACATAATTCAACTTTTGCCATGTATAGGTAAAATCCAATAAACATTTAATGTTTTTATGGTTTTATACAATGGCATGCAAAAGTTTGGGCACCCCTGGTCAAAATTTCTGTTACTGTGAATAGTTAAGCGAGTAAAAGATGAACTGATTTCCAAAAGGCATAAAGTTAAAGGTGACACATTTCTTTAATATTTTAAGCAAGAAAACTTCTTTATTTCCATCTTTTACAGTTTCAAAATAGCAAAAAAGGAAAAAGGCCCAAAGCAAAAGTTTGGGAACCCTGCATGGCAGTACTTAGTAACACCCCATTCGGCAAGTATTACAGCTTGTAAACGCTATTTGTAGCCAGCTAAGAGTCTTTCAATTCTTGTTTGGGGGATCTTCGCCCATTCTTCCTTGCAAAGGGCTTCTAACTCTGTGAGATTCTTGGGCTGCCTTGCATGCACTGCTCCTTTGAGGTCTATCCACAGCTTCTCCATGATGTTTAGGTCAGGGGACTGTTATATAGTCGTATACAGTTGTATACAGGCCTCCAAACAGCAGCCGGGATGTGGATTACAATTTACAGCAGGAGATAGAAAAGACGTCTCAGAAGGCAATGTCATGATGATCGTTGGGGATTTTAACATGAAAGTGGATTGGCAAAACCAGGCCAGTAATGGACCTCAAGAGAAAGAATTTGTTGAATGTCTAAGGGATGGCTTTTTAGAACAGCTTGTTGTTGAGCCCACTTGGGGATCGGCTGTGCTGGATTGGGTATTGTGAAATGATCCGGAGGTGATAAGAGAGCTTAAAGTTAAGGAACCCTTAGGAAACAGTGATCACAATATGATTGAGTTCACATTGAAATTTGAGAGGGAAAAAATTAAATCCAATGTTGTTACTTCAGTGGAATAAAGGAAATTACAATGGCATGAGAGGGGAACTGGCCAAGGTTGACTGGAAAGGGACACTAGCAGGAAGGACAGCAGAGCAGCAATGGCTGTAGTTTCTGTGAAAAATGAGGAAGGTGCAAGACAGATATATTCCAAATAAGAAGAAATTTTCGAATGGAAGAAGAACACTACCGTGGCTGACCAGTGAAGTCAGAGCTAAAGTAAAAGCAACAGAGAGGACACACAAGGAAGCCAAAGCTAGTGGGAAGATAGAGGATTGGGAAGCTTTCAAAAACTTGCAGAAGGAAACTAAGAAGGTCATTAGGAAGGGAAAGATGAATTATGAAAGGAAGCTAGCAACTAATATCAAAGATACTAAAAGCTTTTTTAAGTATATAAAGGGTAACAGAGAGTTGAGGGTAGATATAGGACCAATAGAAAATGATGCTGGAGATATTGTAATGAGAGATGCAGGGATGGTAGAGAAACTGAATGCGTATTTTGCATCAGTCTTCACAGTGGAAGACGTCTGCAGTGAAAATAACGACTGAGAAGGTGCTCAGGAAGCTTAATGGTCCGAGGGTGGATAAATCATCTGGACCTGAAGGAATACACCATCAGGTTCTGAAGGAAGTACCTGTAGCTGGAGAGATTGCGGAGGCATTAACAATGATCTTTCAAGAATTGATAGATTCCGGCATTGTATCGGATGACTGGAAAATTGCAAATGTTACTCCACTATTTAAGAAGGGTGGGAGGCAGCAGAGACGAAACTATAGACCTGTTAGCTTGACATCAGTGGTTGGAAAGTTGTTGGAATTGATTGTTAGGGATGTGATTATGGAGCACCTGGAGGCACATGACAAGATGGGCCAAAGCCAGCACGGTTTCCTGAAAGGAAGATCCTGCCTGACAAACCTACTGCAATTCTCCGAGAAAATTACAAGCAGGGTAGACAAAGGAGATGAAATAGATGTGGTGTACTTGGATTTTCATAAAGCCTTTGACAAGGTGCTGCACATGAGGCTGCTTGGCAAGATAAGAGCCCATGGAATTACAGGGGAGTTAATAGCCTTGGTGGAGCATTGGCTGATCAGCTGAAAACAAGAGAGTGGGAATAAAGGGATCCTATTCTGTCTGGCCATGGTTACCAGTGGAGTTCCACAGGGGCGGTGTTGGGACTGCTGCTTTTTACGATGTATGTCAATGATTTGGACTATGGAAGTAATGGATTTGTGGCTAAATTTGCCAATGATACAAAGATAGGGGGAGGAGCGGGTAGTGTTGAGGAAACAGAGAGCCTGCAGACTTAGATAGTTTAGAGGAGTGGGCAAAGAAGTGGCAAATGAAATACAATGTTGGAAAGTGTATGGTCATGCACTTCGGTAGAAGAAATAAACAGGCAGACTATTATTTAGATGGGGAGAGAATTCAAAATGCAGAGATGCAAAGGGACTTGAGAGTCCTTGTGCAGGATAACCTAAAGGTTAACCTCCAGGTTGAGATGGTGGTGAAGAAGGTGAATGCAATGTTGAGGCTCTATAAGGCACTCATGAGACCACACTTGGTGTATTGTGTGCAGTTTTGGGCTCCTTATTTTAGAAAGGATATACTTACATTGGAGAGGGTTCAGAGAAGATTCATGAGAATGATTCCAGGAATGAAAGGGTTACGGTATGAGGAACGTCTGGCAGCTCTTGGGCTGTATTCCCTGGAGTTCAGAAGAATGAGGGGGGATCTGATAGAAACATTCTGAATGTTAAAAGGCCTGAACAGATTAGATATGGCAAAGTTATTTCCCATGGTAGGGGAATTTAGGATAAGAGCGCATGATTTCAGGATTGAAGAATGTCCGTTTAGAACAGAGATGCAGAGAAATTACTTTAGTCAGAGGGTGTTGGATCTGTGAAATTTGTTGCCACGAACAGTTGTGGAGGCCAAGTCATTGGGTGCATTTAAGGCAGAGATAGATAGGTTCTTGATTAGCCAGGGCATCAAATGATATGGGGAGAAGACAGGGGAGCTGGGATGACTGGAAGAATTGGATCAGCCCATGATTGAATGGCAGAGCAGACTCGATGGGCCAAATGGCCTACTTCTGCTCCTATATCTTATGGTCTTATATTCACATGCAGAAGGAAGGGAACAATTGTAGTTGTTCCAGGATTTTTTGGAGGGATATTACTGTCTAACCTCTGGGCCCCTTGCTAATGAAGAGTAGTGAAACCAGTTGCTGATATCGAAAATGAACATGTATCTGGATGAGGCATTGTCTCTTAATCCTGTTTACCCAGTGATATGAAAAATTCTCAGGTCTGCCCTAGCAACAAACTTTTCATTTTTGTAGCAAACTGTAGCCTTCCATCCTTCTTCTGCAAATCATTCACATATCAGCGATTGTGTCTCACAAATTTCCTGTCCAACATTTTTACAATTAACTTATCATTTTTCTCCCTATTAGGATTCATAATTTTTCCCATAACATCCTTATTTTTCTACATTCCAAGCTTCTTTCTATGCCTATTGCTGCTATTTCACCAGATTCCTGTTGATTGATTTTCTAACTGCACTAAGTTTAACCTCTTTAATCTCATTCTACTTGTGCCTGCAGTGGACTCTGTAGACATCTTGAGACTTCATTTATACCAATAAACTGAGCTGATCTGAAGGCACAGATCCAAAGGAGGGCACAAAACAGTGCTTGAGATACTTCTGTGGAAGAAGTGGAAAAAAACTACAGATGACCTTAGATGTGGAAAATTACAAGAGCAAGCTGCTATCAGAGTACAAAAATTTCAGCTGTGAATTCCACTGGCATTCACCAGTTCACCACAGAATAATTAGAACAGTGAGATGGAGGAACTGAGCGAAATACATGTTAGTAGGGAAGTGGTGTTAGGTAAATTGAAGGGATTGAAGGCAGATAAATCCCCAGGGCCAGATGGTCTGCATCCCAGAGTGCTTAAGGAAGTGGCCCAAGAAATAGTGGATGCATTAGTGATAATTTTTCAAAACTCGTTAGATTCTGGACTAGTTCCTGAGGATTGGAGGGTGGCTAATGTAACCCCACTTTTTAAAAAAGGAGGGAGAGAGAAACCGGGGAATTATAGGCCGGTTAGCCTAACGTCGGTGGTGGGGAAACTGCTGGAGTCAGTTATCAAGGATGTGATAACAGCACATTTGGAAAGCGGTGAAATGATCGGACAAAGTCAGCATGGATTTGTGAAAGGAAAATCATGTCTGACGAATCTCATAGAATTTTTTGAGGATGTAACTAGTAGAGTGGATAGGGGAGAACCAGTGGATGTGGTATATTTGGATTTTCAAAAGGCTTTTGACAAGGTCCCACATAGGAGATTAGTGTGCAAACTTAAAGCACACGGTATTGGGGGTAAGGTATTGGTGTGGGTGGAGAATTGGTTAGCAGACAGGAAGCAAAGAGTGGGAATAAACGGGACCTTTTCAGAATGGCAGGCGGTGACTAGTGGGGTACCGCAAGGCTCAGTGCTGGGACCCCAGTTGTTTACAATATATATTAATGACTTGGATGAGGGAATTAAATGCAGCATCTCCAAGTTTGCGGATGACACAAAGCTGGGTGGCAGTGTTAGCAGTGAGGAGGATGCTAAGAGGATGCAGGGTGACTTGGATAGGTTGGGTGAGTGGGCAAACTCATGGCAGATGCAATTTAATGTGGATAAATGTGAAGTTATCCACTTTGGTGGCAAAAATAGGAAAACAGATTATTATCTGAATGGTGGCCGATTAGGAAAAGGGGAGGTGCAACGAGACCTGGGTGTCATTATACACCAGTCATTGAAAGTGGGCATGCAGGTACAGCAGGCGGTGAAAAAGGCGAATGGTATGCTGGCATTTATAGCGAGAGGATTCGAGTACAGGAGCAGGGAGGTACTACTGCAGTTGTACAAGGCCTTGGTGAGACCACACCTGGAGTATTGTGTGCAGTTTTGGTCCCCTAATCTGAGGAAAGACATCTTTGCCATAGAGGGAGTACAAAGAAGGTTCACCAGATTGATTCCTGGGATGGCAGGTCTTTCATATGAAGAAAGACTGGATGAACTGGGCTTGTACTCGTTGGAATTTAGAAGATTGAGGGGGGATCTGATTGAAACGTATAAGATCCTAAAGGGATTGGACAGGCTAGATGCAGGAAGATTATTCCCGATGTTGGGGAGGTCTAGAACGAGGGGTCACAGTTTGAGGATAGAGGGGAAGCCTTTTAGGACCGAGGTTAGGAAAAACTTCTTCACACAGAGAGTGGTGAATCTGTGGAATTCTCTGCCACAGCAAACTGTTGAGGCCAGTTCATTAGCTATGTTTAAAAGGAAGTTAGATATGGCCCTTGTGGCTACAGGGGTCAGGGGGTATGGAGGGAAGGCTGGGTTCTGAGTTGGATGATCAGCCATGATCATAATAAATGGCGGTGCAGGCTCGAAGGGCCGAATGGCCTACTCCTGCACCTATTTTCTATGTTTCTATGTAACTCAGTAGAAAGGACCTCACAATGAGCATACAAATTTAAGTTTATTCTACGTTTCAACATTACTACCATTTGCAATTTCTCAAAGCCAGTATTTTCTTTTTTGGGCCTATTATGATGACATAAACAACTGATAACAGTTCTGAACAATGTGTTGATTACAAATATATTATGTTATATTAAATAAAAAAAAGATTATTGTTTTCCAAAAGATTGATTGTACCTGACAAAGGGACATTATTTCCCCAATGTAATCATCAGGACTGAGGATAGTGCCGATGACTATTGGTTCCAAATATTCTTTAACTTGGTGCTTATCAGGAAATTGGCATGGATTTAAAATTGTAATTTCTTCTTTTCCATGTTGCTAAAATGGAAACAATATTGCATCAATTGCTTTTGCTTTTCAGAAATGTTATTAATAAAAGCAAACCAGTCATAGATAATTTCACAGTGGTCTCAAACTTCAAAGTATTCAATGTGAAAAATGATTTATAGACACACTACCTTAATTAATTTGCTGGATAATAGAATCGCCTTATATGGAACAGTAGGGGCAGTGAGAATGACTGATGCATTATATTCTTGTTCCAAACGTTGATTGAATACCTCCATGTGCAGAAGTCCCAGAAAACCTAACCTGGCAATTAGAACATTAATTTACCTTTAACTTTAGTGTAATATCTATTGATATAACCATATTTGCAAAATATAAATATTAGGATTTGTATGACCTTTAGCTAATTATCTAGAAAAAAAAGATAGCCATGAATCAAGGCACTTTACATTTAGTTTTTAACTAAATAAACCATTGAACTGGTAGGATCCTATGGGTATGAACTCTGTGCTTTAATCCATGGTTTTTTCCCAGCAATGTTTCCATGAAAAAACACTTAAGCAAATGAATGGTCACATATAACAATAGACAATAGACAATAGGTGCAGGAGTAGGCCATTCGGCCCTTAGAGCCAGCACCGCCATTCACTGTGATCATGGCTGATCATCCACAATCAGTATCCAGTTCCTGCCTTATCCTGCCACATATTACTAATATGTGGCTATCCAGCTTCATACATGCAGTGCTATTGATGCTAAATGAATTCCACAATAACTATAACTGGTTTAATGTTGACCTAAGTAACAACAAGATCAGATCAGTATGTTGTAGCTTACTTAGAAGTTATAAAGGGAAACAAAACATTTTTATTCTCCAAAATACAGGAAAATATATAATAATTCTCATTAAGTTTTTTGAGCAGTGTGGAAATATAAATTTGATGGTAGTTTTGCACCAGCAAGTTACTTCAATGGTCATAGACACTAGAAAAGAGGTAATCCTTCTGTTCCATGCTTGCCATAAGACATTTAACATTTCTGACATTTAATGACTGTGAAGAAATTGTACCTTTTCCATAATGAAGGAAAAAGCAATCTTGTTCTATCTCTGTATCTCATGATTCACCTAATATTTCAAAATCTATTGATCTCAGTTATGAATATAATCAGCAAATTTCCGTGTGCTAGAAAATTGCTAGGATTCACCACCGAAAGAATGTTCTCATTTCTGTCCTAAATACTAATTTTGAGACAAAGGCCCAAGTTCTATACTTCTCAGCCAGGGTAACATCATTCCAGTCCTATCTGTAACAAACACATTTCAATATGATCATCTCTCCCTATTCTAAACTCTAAAGAAGCTGAGCCTACTCTGTCTCTGCTCTATGTACCACCCCAAAAACCCCAGAACCAGTCTGTTGAATCTTTGCTATTCTTCTTTATAACAAGTATATAGTATTTTAGGTATGGAGACAAAACTGTAAAAAAACATACTAGGTAATTATAGTAACAAATCTTTACTTTTGTACTGAAATCAATTTGTAATAAAGGCCACCATTCTATATGCATGCTGTACCTATGTGTTGGTTTTTAGTGATTTATGTATGCAAGAACACTCAGATCCCTCTGAGCAACAATAATTTACAATGTCTCACTGCTTCGGTAATACAGGCCTTTCCCTGCTCTTTTTACAAACATCCTTAAGTTGACTTTGTACATGAGCCAGAAAACAAACAAAAATAGATCAATATGGCAACCATATCTCCACAGTATTATAATTAATGACAACTAAAAAAAAATAACTCATCAGAAAGAACAGGTACTAAATAGCGAGTGGAAACTAGTTTTGCTATTTGTAGAACTGAATTGAATTGACTTTATTACTTACATCCTTCATATACATGAGGAGTAGAAATTGTCACGTTATGTCTCCATTCAAATGTGCAATGTGCAATTATAGTAATTTATAAATATTATGTACAACAGGCTAGTCAATGTAACAGAAATACAGTTGTGTCAGCATGAATTAAGCAGTCTGATGGCTTGGTGGAAGAAGCTGTCCAGGAGCCTGCTGGTCCTGGCTTTTATGCTGCAGAACCGTTTCCCGGATGGTAGCAGCTGGGACGGTTTGTGGTTGGGGTGACTTGGGCCTCCAATGATCCTTCGGGCCTGTTTTACACACCTGTCTCTGGAAATGTCCTGAATAGTGGGAAGTTCACATCTATAGATGCGCTGGGCTGTCTGCACCACTCTCTGCAGAGTCCTGCGATTGGGAGAAGTACAGTTCCCATACCAGGCAGTGATGCAGCCAGTCAGGATGCTCTCAATTGTGCCCCTATAGAATGTTCTTAGAATTTGGGGGGCCACACCAAACTGCTTCAACCGTCTAAGGTGAAAGAGGCACTGTTGTGCCCTTTTCACCACATAGCCGGTATGCAGAGACCATATGAGATCCTCCGTGATGTTTATGCCAAGGAACTTAAAGCTGTTCACCCTCTCAATCCCAGATCCATTTATGTCTATAGGGTTTAACCTGTCTCCATTCCTCCTGTACTCCACAACCAGCTCCTTTGTTTTTGCGACGTTGAGGGAGAGGTTGTTTTCTTGACACCACAGTGTCAGGGTGATGACTCCCTCTCTGTAGGCTGCCTCATTATTATTAGAGATTGGGCCAATCAGTGTAGTGTCAACAGCAAATTAGTAGATGGAGCTGTGGGTGGCGACACAGTCATAGGTGTACAGAGAGTCAAGGAGGAGGTTAGGACACAGCCCTGATGGGCACCTGTTTTGAGGGTCAAAGGGGCAGAGGTGAGGGTGCCCACTCTTACCACCTGCCGGCGATCTGACAGGAAGTCCAGGATCCAGCTACACAAGGTAGGGTGATGGCTGAGGTCTCTGAGCTTCTTGTCGAGCCTGGACGGGATTATGGTGTTGAATGCTGAACTGTAGTCCAAGAACAGCATTCTCACATAAGCATCCCTCTTCTCCAGGTGTGTAAGGACGGTGTGTAGAGCTGTAGCTATTGTGTCTTCTGTCGTTCGGTTGTGTCGGTAGGGGAATTATAGGGGGTCCAGTGTGGATGGCAGCATGTTGCAGGTGTAGTCCTTAACCAGCCTCTCAAAGCATTTGCTTATTATTGAAGTGAGTGCAACAGGACGCCAGTTGTTCAGAGATTTTACCTTTTTCTTTTTAAGTACAGGGACAATAGTGGATGCTTTGAAGCAGGAGGGCACTCTATACTGGGTGGGGGAGAGATTAAAAATGTAAACACACCTGCCAGTTGTGCCGTGTGCATCCTGAGTACTTGCCCTGGGATGCCATCCGGTCCCGCAATTCAATTGAAATAAAATAATGATTTGGGCCTGGGAGAAACTGCTCATTCTATAAAATTTGAATAAGAACCACAATACTAAGTCATTTTTTCTTCAAATCATAATTACTGTTCTTAATGAATGAGAAAGAGACTGTCCAATCAATGGAATATTAAGAGGATGTTTTGAAAACAAAAATCCTAAAAATCCTAAATGCTTTAGTGCAAAATCTGTTCATTTTCAATTTACCCAAAATGAGTTCTTCATTTCTTAGTATTGATAAGCACTTTCTGCCTAAGTAAATACTGGAACTCATACACAAAAAAATGAAGAGAACACCACTGAACTGAAAATTATGAAAACTAATGATTGGCATATAGTCTTGTCACTTACCTCCAGCCAGCACCCAGGGCTGGACTGCTGTCCCGGTGAACTGTCACACTGGAATCATTCAGTGTCAATTTCTCTACAGCTTTCCTTAAGTTGGTATACTCAGATTGGTCAGTAGGGTACATGCCTTGGAAATTAAACCGTTACAGGGTAAAAATACTTAACTCAATTCTGCACTCAAATGACTTGAATTTATTTAAGAGGTACAGTAGGTACACATTTTTTGTAATAAATGTCACCTCAACAGTCAACACAGTAATTCGGAAAAAAAAGTGCTATTAAATCCCATAACTTCTCTCTACAGCAGCAAAAATCAGATACTAAAGCATAGACACTTGATAAAGATTTGCATCATTCTCTTGGAACAGAATACCACTTCCATCTACAGGTAAAGGAAAAAAGAACAAATGCATAAAGCTGAATCACATACTAATGTTTCTCAATATAATTACTGAAACATACAGCACAGTAACAGGCCCTGTAAGTCCAGCTTCACCCTGCCGACTGTGATGCCTATCTATGGTAATTCCATTTGCCCACAATAGACCTATATCTCTCCACAGTCTACGCTTTTCCTATCCAAGTGATTTTACAATTTTGTGATTGTATCAGTCCCCACTAGCTCTGACTGTCTCTTGTGAATGTTGCTTATATGATACAGTATGCCTGTGAGCTGCTGCAGGTATGTTTTTCATTGCACCTGTGCTTACACAGTAAAATGACAGAGCACTCCGGGTCCAAACAAAGGTGTATTTGCTCGTCCTGTTTGCCTTTATTATGTTGCAAGTCACTACTGGATACTAACAACATCAAGTACTGCAGGACTGTCCCATCAGTGAGCTGCTGATAGCGATGGAGCTGGACATACTGCAAAGCATTGTTGTGTTGTTGCCTGGACTTACCCTGTCACATTGGGTGGTAAGCAGTGTGAGTGATTGTCTTGGACATTTTTATTGTGATCACAAGACCTTGTTGGACATTGGTAACATAGAATACTGCAAGTCCAGTGTGCAGTGTGCTGTGTGCTACTGGTAATATGTTTGCACCTTGGTCCTGGAGAAACACTGTTTCATTTATGTATAAGTGAAAACATATATATATATAGTTGAATGAAAATTGAACTTGACCTTTATTGTGCATATAACAATAAAATGAACTTTGACTTAGGTGTAGTTCTCCTTTAAATTTTCACCTCTCTTTAAACTGGTATGTTCCAGTTCTAAATCCCCCTACACTGCAAACAAAAAAATGTGACTATTGATACATACAAAAGATTCTACAGATGCAGGAGGAACTCAGTAGGTTAGGCATCTACAGAGAGGAATAAAGAGACTATGTTTGAGGCTGAGACACTTCATCAGGAGTACTGATCCTATCCATGCCTCTCATAATTTTATAAATCTCTATAAGGTCATTCTTCGACCTCCTACATACCAGTGAGAATAATCCCAGCCTAATCAGTCTTTCCTTACAATGAGAGCTCTCTATTCCAGGTATTATTCCGGTGGATCCCTTTTGTATCCTCTCTGTTACTACCAGATCATTCCTGTAGTATGGCAACCAGAACTATACATAATACTCTAAATGTGGCCCAACCAATGTTTGGTACAAAAATGTAGGTTTTGTTGTGCTTTAGAGAATCAGTTGCTGACCAACATATAGCATTTGGTAACTTTTAATTAATACATTCAGAAGTCCAAACACAAGTGTCGTATACTATTTTGTTTCTTTAAAATGATCTTAGTGTCTGTTAATTGGGAGATCCAGCTGAACAAAGTACCTGAACATTATTTCTGACCATCATATATCAAAGCAAAATCCTGGGTGAAATATACTGCAGCAGAACTTCCATTAGTTTACAACAGTTGGTCAATTGCTGTGTTGTTGTTTCAGCATGGCTCTAGTACTTCAGTTACCCAGAACAACATGGCCAGTCTGATGCATTCTCAGAATTGTTTGAATGCTGGAGAAGTCCATTACCCAAGGTTCACTGGCTTTCAAGATATCAGTTATTGTGCTTAACATTTACACTCAGTGACTAGTTAAAGTAGTTTGAAAATATTAACCATAGAACCACAGAAACCACAGCACAGAAACAGGCCCTTTGGCCCTTCTTGGCTGTGCTGAACCATTTTCTGCCTAGTCCCACTGACCTGCACACGGACCATATCCCTCCATACACCTCCCATCCATGTATCTGTCCAATTTATTCTTAAATGTTAAAAAACCCGCATTTACCACCTCATCTGGCAGCTCATTCCATACTCCCACCACTCTCTGAGTGAAGAAGCCCCCCCTAATGTTCCCTTTAAACTTTTCCCCCCTCACCCTTAACCCATGTCCTCTGGTTTTTTTCTCCCCTTGCCTCAGTGGAAAAAGCCTGCTTGCATCCACTCTATCTATACCCATCATAATTTTATATACCTCTATCAAATCTCCCCTCATTCTTCTACGCTCCAGGGAATAAAGTCCTAACCTATTCAACCTTTCTCTGTAACTGAGTTTCTCAAGTCCCGGCAACATCCTTGTAAACCTTCTCTGCACTCTTTCAACCTTATTTATATCCTTCCTGTAATTTGGTGACCAAAACTGAACACAATACTCCAGATTCGGCCTCACCAATGCCTTATACAACCTCATCATAACATTCCAGCTCTTATACTCAATACTTCGATTAATAAAGGCCAATGTACCAAAAGCTCTCTTTACAACCCTATCTACCTGTGACAACACTTTTAGGGAATTTTGTATCTGTATTCCCAGATCCCTCTGTTCCACTGCACTCCTCAGTGCCTTACCATTAACCCTGTATGTTCTACGTTGGTTTGTCCTTCCAACGTGCAATACCTCACACTTGTCAGTATTAAACTCCATCTGCCATTTTTCAGCCCATTTTTCCAGCTGGTCCAAGTCCCTCTGCAGGCTCTGAAAACCTTCCTCACTGTCTACTACACCTCCAATCTTTGTATCATCAGCAAACTTGCTGATCCAATTTACCACATTATCATCCAGATCATTGATATAGATGACAAATAACAATGGACCCAGCACTGATCCCTGTGGCACACCACTAGTCACAGGCCTCCACTCAGAGAAGCAATTCGCTACCACCACTCTCCGGCTTCTTCCATCGAGCCAATGTCTAATCCAATTTACCACCTCTCCATGTATACCTAGCGAATGAATTTTCCTAATTAACCTCCCATGCAGGACCTTGTCAAAGGCCTTACTGAAGTCCATGTAGACAATATCTACTGCCTTCCCTTCATCCACTTTCCTGGTAACCTCCTCGAAAAACTCCAACAGATTGGTCAAACATGACCTACCACGCACAAAGCCATGTTGACTCTCCCTAATAAGCCCCTATCTATCCAAATGCTTGTAGATTCTGTCTCTTAGTACTCCCTCCAATAACTTACCTACTACTGACGTTAAACTCACTGGCCTATAATTTCCCGGATTACTTTTCGATCCTTTTTTAAACAACGGAACAACATGAGCCACTCTCCAATCCTCCGGCACTTCACCCGTAGACAGCGACATTTTAAATATTTCTGCCAGGGCCCCCGCAATTTCAACACTAGTCTCCTTCAAGGTCCGAGGGAACACTCTGTCAGGTCCCGGGGATTTATCCACTTTAATTTTCCTCAAGACAGCAAGCACCTCCTCCTTTTCAATCTGTACAGTTTCCATGGTCTCACTACTTGATTTCCTCAATTCCATAGATTTCATGCCAGCTTCCTTAGTAAACACAGACGCAAAAAACCTATTTAAGATCTCCCCCACTTCCTTTGGTTCCGCACAAAGCCGACCACTCTGATCTTCAAGAGGACCAATTTTATCCCTTACAATCCTTTTGCTCTTAATATACTTGTAAAAGCTCTTTGGATTATCCTTCACTTTGACTGCCAAGGCAACCTCATGTCTTCTTTTTGCCCTCCTGATTTCTTTCTTAAGTATTTTCTTGCACTTCTTATACTCCTCAAGCACCTGATTTACCCCGTTTCCTATACATCTCATACAACTCCCTCTTCTTCTTTATCAGAGTTGCAATATCCCTTGAGAACCAAGGTTCCTTATTCCTATTAAATTTGCCTTTAATCCTGACAGGAACATACAAACTCTGCACTCTCAAAATTTCCCCTTTGAAGGCTTCCCACCTACCAATCACATCTTTGCCAGAAAACAACCTGTCCCAATCCACGCTTTTTAGATCCTTTCTCATTTCTTCAAATTTGGCCTTCTTCCAGTTCAGAACCTCAACCCTAGGACCAGATCTATCCTTGTCCATGATCAAATTGAAACTAATGGCGTTATGATCACAGGAACCAAAGTGCTCCCCTGCACAGACTTCTGTCACTTGCCCTAATTCGTTTCCTAACAGGAGATCCAATATTGCATCCCCTCTAGTTGGTCGCTCTATATACTGATTTAGAAAACTATCCTGAACACATTTTACAAACTCTAACCCATCTAGACCCCTAACAGTATGGGAGTCCCAATCAATGTATGGAAAATTAAAATCCCCTACCACCACAACTTCATGTTTTTTGTTTTAATGTTTTAAAAAAATATAATTAAATGCATAGTACAACTGACTCTTTTAATGAGCAAGAAGAGCTATTGATTCTAATAAGAGATTCTACAATGGAAGTTTATGCATTTGTTGCATTTAAACTTTCTTGGCTATGATGCAGAAATATCACTTTTCATACCTGCAAAGACCATTGGTTTGGCAGGTTTGAACCCTGCTAGTGGCTCCACAGGTTGTTTCTGTAAGTGAAGGGTATCTCCGATCTCTGCCTCCTTTACCTCTTTCATTCCAGCTACCAAATAGCCCACTTGTCCAGCACACCTTCAAGTTACAATAAAGCATGATTACAGAACCGTGGATCTGTTGGTAGCATTCTGGCAACTGAGTTGCAAAGTTTATCAAAGTCACATTCCAGTATAGTTACTCAGGTGAACCTTTATTTCAGAAAGACTTTTAGATGTGACTTTAAAGATTTTTGCTCCTTCAGGCAAATCTGATCCAGTGGCAGCATTACAAAAAAGGGCAAGGGATACCCTCCATGCCCCAGCCAACATTAATACCGTAGTTAACTTCATTACAAGTCATCAGCTGACAATGATCACTTTACTACCATTGAAGGGACTTCAACCCCTACATTACAACACCTCAAGGTTGTAACAGGCACAACATAAAGCTAATCTTTTTATACGATCATAAGACATAGGAGAAGTGTACCTGCTCCTACGCAGTGTACAGTGATCCTACTCAACACTGAACACTGACCTTCTTGTCGTATCCTTTGATGCCCTGATCGATCAGAAAACGATCAACTTCTGCCTTAAATATACCCATGGACTTGGCCTCCACTGCAGTCTGTGGGAAAGCATTCCACAGATTCACTACTCACTGACTAAAAAAATTTCTCCTTACCTCTATCCTGAAAGGTCACCCTTCAACTGTGAGGCAATGTCCCCTAGTTCTTGATACCCCCACCATAGGAAACACCCTCTCCACATCCACCCCATCTAGTCCTAATTATAAAATTACCAATATTTATAAACATGAAACTGATACAGTAAATTACTTACAGCTTTTCTACTGGGTATTGATCAGGCCTCAGAATTCCAACTTCATTGACTTCATACACTTTCTTTGTGTAAGACGACATAATTTTGTCTCCCTTTTGCACCCATCCATCAAAGAGTGCAATGTTGGCTATGACTCCTCTGTAATGGTCATAGGTAGAGTCGAACACCAACGCCCTCATTGGATCTGAAACGTTTGCACGTGGCCTGAAATGCAAAAAAGAACAAACTTTTTAGTTATTTTATTCAGACAATTTTGATTCAAATGCTAAAATAAGAAACATATTTATAACAATCATAGATATACAAAACTAGGATAGCCACAGACTCAGAGCTGTTGAATGAGGTTTTCCTGTTGTTAAACCACACAATGCATCAGATCACTTGACAAAGAAAAATCTAAGTTTTATTATCAGCAGTATAGGAATGAGGCTTGCTGCAAACCTTGATCGAAGGTATACACAAAATATTGTTGGGTGCTGGGTGCATAGATCTTTTCCAATGTTTTCAAGTGCAGCTTTCTAGAAATAACCTGTGACATTCAGTAACAAGAAAGACATGCTAATCAGCCAATCAAATTAAAAAAATATTACTGAGGCAAAGCATACAGAGAAGGGAATACAGATCTTTTAAATCCTAAAGTTAAAAGCAAAAATATCAGAATAAGAATTTTTTTAGTTTTATTAAAGTTCTACCATTTAATTTTTTTTCCTATTGTGGGTATGAGACTTTAAGGCTGAAAGGTTCCCAATCTCTGTTATGCCATGGGCCCCTACCATTAGCCGAGGGATCCATGGACCCCAGGTTGGGAAACCCTGCTCTAAGTAGTTTTCCAATGAGATTGTCCAATGATAATTATGACAGTAACAGCTGAACCTTTTCTTAATTGAACTAAGCTATTTCATGCAAGAATAGTGTTGCGAGTACATGAAGTTTACAATACATCATTATAGCTTCTGGGAGGAGCACATTGCTGCTCTCACTGATAGTTTTGCTACATTTATGAAAATTGGTGTAGTCATACTGATTACAAGGAACACAGTCTGCTGAAATATCAAATCAGTATCAAATAGTACAATGCTATTAAAATATGGTCACAGCAGATTCAGATTCGAGATTTCAATGTGGAGACATTCTGAAAGCAATCCTGTTGCTGAGAATCCACATCGGGTTTATTATCATGATGAGAGTCCCATTTTCACTTCAGCAATAAGGACACGGAAAGTGAACTATTATAAATGAAATGGCTTAAGCCATACTTACGGCGGAATTTTTTCAACAACTGCTTTCAAAATCTGATCAACATTTGTTCCAAGTTTGGCTGAAATCTGTAAAAAAAAAGTTGCAATATTTACTAAAGATATTACAAACCACTTTCAGAGTTCCTGAACTCTGTGCTTCTCACAGTCGAATCAAACTCTTAGTTTTAAATGCAATCAACTGGAGTGTATAGCTACTTTTTGTGTAACGTAGATTACGGTACAGTTCATAGATCAAGACAAATTCTGATCTCTATTTTAGCTTATGTGAGCAATGGTGTTGACTTTCAATATCAACAATTATTATATTGTCACAGGGTTGTAGCATAAATTGAATTCTATTTTGGAACACTTAAATAAAATAACATTTTAAATGTGAAAATGTTTATTATGATCAATATCAGCATACCTTAGAAGTTTACTTCGGTAACATGAGGAACAAATAAATGTTACTTTACTATAAATTTTGAATGCATCTGTTTTTATATAAACATCCTTGGTCTGTAAAATATGAACAATTGATTAATGGAACAGCTACTAAACAGTTATAATATGTATTGAAACACTCAGACACCTTGGGGAGAAACATTAATAGACATGTTGTGATGAGATTAATGTAGGTAAACTGCAGTTTCTCACCAAGTAGGGTAATTGAACAACTACACAAAAGAATATAAGCAAGATTCGTACCCTGATACATTCTTCTTTGGGAATATCAAAGATCTTTTCAATCTGTTTTTCAACCCTGTCAGGTTCTGCATGCTTGAGATCAATCTATAGAGGTAATCAGACGAATATTTTGCAATGATTTTAATTGGCACTGTGTTGAGAACAAAAGCAAGCTGCATTTGAAATTATTAAGGGACAATACAACAAAACAAACACAAAGAGAAAAATAAACACTTTCCTTGTTTATCACTGGAATTATCATGAGCTGAGCTTCAAAGGCAAGGAAGAAGTTTGCCACAGTCTGCGCTTGAATGCCCTAAGGGGGATAAAAATACATTTAAAACAAATATACAAGAGGATGACAGAGTTCATATTGAGATATTTCCAGTAGCACTTGAATCTCGAACCAGGATTAATGGCCATAAGATTGTGGGGTAGTCACTGAACCGAGGTGCACACAAAGTTGTTCTCACACAGGCTGATGAATTTCAAGTCAAGTCAAGTCATTTTTTATTGTCATTTTGACCATAACTGCTGGTACAGTACACAGTAAAAACGAGATGTTTTTTAGGACCATGGTGCTACATGAAACAATACAAAAACTACACTGAACTACATAAAACAATACAAAACTACACTAGACTACAGACCTAGCCAGGACTGCATGAAGTACGCAAAACAGTGCAGGCATTACAATAAATATAAACAAGACAATATGCAAGTAGAGGGCAGTAGGTTGTTGTCAGTCCAGGCTCTGGGTATTGAGGAGTCTGATGGCTTGGGGGAAGAAATTGTTACATAGTCTGGTCGTGACAGCTCGAATGCTTCGGTGTCTTTTGCCAGATGGCAGGAGAGAGAAGAGTTTGTATGAGGGGTGCGTGGGGTCCTTCATAATGCTGTTTGCTTTACAGATGCAGCGTGTGGTGTAAATGTCTGTAATGGCAGGAAGAGAGACCCTGATGATCTTCTCAGCTGACCTCACTATCCGCTCTCAAGTTCCCTACCCTAGAAGGTTGTGGAGGCCAGGTCACTTCATTCCCATTGTACAATATTTGCATATTAGATTTTTTAAAATTATTCTGCACCAATAAGAGAGTAATAAATATCAAAGGTCCACCAGGTTAATTTACCTCATTGGCATCGACAATCAACAGCACACCCTGACAAGCAGACAATGAACGAGAAACTTCATAGCTGAAATCCACATGACCCTGTGAAAAATGCAGAGATGAAAAACTTCTTTTTGAGTAAAGACTCACTTTCAAAACATTTAAAAATTTTTTTAAAAATAGGTATCCGTTAGTCTCATGAGACCATGGATTTGCTCCTTGGAAGGTTTCCAGGGCGCAGGCCTGGGCAAGGTTGTATGGAAAACCAGCAGTTGCCCATGCTGCAAGTCTCCCCCCTCCACACCATCGATGTTGGCGAAGGGAAGGGCATTAGGACTTATACAGCTTGGCACCGGTGTCGCTGCAGAGCAATGTGTGGTTAAGTGCCTTGCTCAAGGACACACGCGCTGCCTCAGCCAAGGCTCGAACTAGCAGCCTTCAAATCACTAGACGAACGCCTTAACCACTTGGCCACGCGCCAACACCAGACTCACTTTAGAGTGTAAATATACAGTATAGTTTATATTTACGAACAAAGAGTAACATAAAGCACAATTTCAAGATATGGTAAACCCAAGTCAATGTACATTATTGCCAATATGTCCCACTTGAAAAATAAAAATCTACCAAAGCTCACAGTATCTTTCCCTGAACTGGGAATATAGCAAAAGACTTCAACTGATTTGAAGCATCTGAGATTCCAACAATAACAGAGCAATGGAAAATCAGGATTATGGGTAACTTTCTGAACACTTTTAAACAACAGGACAGTTTTCATCAAAAGTGCTCATATATTATCAGCTTAAGGTCAGTTAACTTCCAGGCCTCAAGAAGAAGGTAATAACAAAGGGAATTGTTCTGAACTTACTGGTGTGTCAATCAGGTTTAAGAGGTAGGTCCTTCCTGCATGACTATAAAACAGAGTTGCTGTCTGCGCTTTCACTGTAATACCTCGTTCACGCTCCACCTGCAGTTTATCTAGTACTTGTTTGTTGTGTCCAGATTTGATAATTGCCCCTGAAAACATATCAGTTAAAATATTAAGACATGTTCTTCCCCAATCAGACATATTTCAAATACCATACTATAGAAAATGAAGAGATAAAAATGCTACTGTTTTCAATTTGGCCTACTTTAGAGAGAAGGAAAAAATCTTTACGAACAAAAAGCATAGAGTACATTTCAAGACACAGTAAATGCAATTCAATATATAACTTTGCCAACATACCTTAAATGAGTCAAAATGTACTTATTCAACTAAAATGTGCTTATTATTGGATCAACAAATTTGCAGAATACACCAAGATTGGAGGTATAGTGGACAGCAAGGAAGACCATCAAAGCTTGAAGTGGGATCTAGACCAGCTGGGAAAAAATGGCAGATAGAATTTAACTCAGACAAGTGTGAGGTGTTGCACTTTGGGAGGACAAACTAGGGTAGGACTTGAGTGCTAAGCAGTAGGGTAATGAGGCGTACAGTGGAACAGAAGGATGCAGATCCAAAATTCCTTGGAAGTGGCATCACAGGTAGACAGGGTCATAAGGAGAGCTTTTGGCACATTGGCCTTCATAAAACAGAACATACGAGTACAGGACCAAATAACAGGAATTCTGCAGCTGCTGGAAATTCAAGCAACACACATCAAAGTTGCTAGTGAACGCAGCAGGCCAGACAGCATCTCTAGGAAGACGTACAGTTGACGTTTCAGGCCGAGACCCTTTGTCAGGACCTGACGAAGGGTCTCGGCCTGAAACGTCGACTGTACCTCTTCCTAGAGATGCTGCCTGGTCTGCTGCGTTCACCAGCAACTTTGATGTGTGTTGATAAGAGTACAGGAGTTGGGAAGTTATGTTGAAGTTGTATAGGATATTGGTGAGCCCTAATTTGGAGTATTGCGTGCAGTCTTAGTCACCCACCTACAGGAAAGATACCAATAAGATTGAAAGAGTGCAGAGAAAATTTACAAGGATGTTGCTGGGACTTGAGAACCTGAGTTAAAGGAAAAGGTTGAACAAATTAGGACTTCATTCCCTACAGCATAGAAGAATGAAGGGAGATTTGACAGAGGTATACAAAATTATGAGGGGTATAGGTAGAGTAAATGCAAACAGACATTTTCCACTAAGGTTGGGTGAGACAAGAGCTAGAGGTCATAAGTTAAGGGTGAAAGGTGAATTATTTAACAGGAACGAGGGATAACTTCTTAACTCAGAAGGTGGTGGGAACGTGGAACGAACTACAGTGGAAGTGGAGGATTCAGGTTCGACTTCCACATTAAAAAAAAGTGCATAGCTACATGGATGGGAGGGATACGGAGGGCTACGGTCCAGGTACAGGTCAATCTGACTAGGCACATTAATAGTTTGCATGGACTAGAAGGGTCACAGGGTCTGCTTCTGTGCTGAAGTGCTCTATGACTCAACTTCAGGTTAAAGCTTCAAACATTTCAATAAAGTGACCAGCCCTCATACTGAAGTTTATTTTTGTCAATTTTATTTTTAAAGATAAACACGAGAAAATTTGCAGGTGCTGGAAATAGAAGCAACACACGCAAAATGCTTACTTTTAAAGATGTTTGCTTTCTATGCATTTATTCCAGTATTAAACCTACTTTTATATTATTTTGTTCACTTACAGGAGTAGTGGACTCCTTTACACAGGACATATCCCCTCCTTGAAATCATTAGAGATCATACAGACAGCAAGGGCCACTTTTCAATAAATACAAGGTGCAAAAGCAACCTGTTGCCCACAATGCAGGGAACAATTGGTTAAAATAATTATAAAAGATCAGAGAACAACAAAGGAAAATGAAATGTACACCATGATTCCATGTGCTTTCAAAAAAGGTTATGAAGTGGATTTCACTGCTGTATGTATTACTAAAAAAGAAGTACCTGTTATTTCCAGGAGTCTATCTGCGAGTGTACTTTTTCCATGGTCTACATGAGCAATGATGCTGAAATTTCTAATATTTTCTACTGGAAATTTAGACAGGTCGTAGTTTTCCTGGAAAAGATTATGGCAATTATGACTATGTGTATGAGCTAAAAAGGGAACCATTCTTCCTAAAATACAAAATTAGTTGGTTCCTTGTTTTCTATTGTTAATAAAACAAGTACGTTTATTTACACGGGCTCAGATTATTTAAATTCAACTAAAATAATGCTGGAATGGAAAATTTTGTATTGAGCTGTTCAAATACACTACAGCCCAAACTCACTGTTACTCCTCTTACTGAACCAAGAGAGGAATCAGCAACCTGTTGCAAGAATAAATTTTGAAAACATATCCAATAAATACTATGTGAAGCAAAACGAATACATGCTGAAAAAGATAACAAATTTACTATGCAACCAAAAGGTAAAAAGTGAAGTCTTGTGATATAGACTGTAAGGCAAGAACACAATTAGACCATTTGGCCCATCGAGCCTGCTCCAGCATTCAATCAAGGCTGATTTATTATCCCTCTAAGTCCTATTCTGCTGCCTTCTCTCCACAACCTTTGACACTTTAACTAACCAAGAACCCAGCAACCTCTGCTTTACATATACCTGATAATTTGGCTTTCACAGCAGTCAGTGGCAATGAACTCCACAAATCAACCACACTTTGGCTTAAGAAATTCCTCCTCATATCTGTTCTAAAGGAATGTTCTGCTCTTCTGAGGCAGTGCTCTCTGGTCCCAGACTCTCCCACTATTGAAAACATCCTCCCCACATCCATTCTATCCAGGCTATTCAATGTTTGGGGGGTTTCAATGAGATTCCCCCTTCATTATGCTAAACTCAAGTTGAGCCATCAAACACTCCTCATACAGTAGCCCTTTCATTTCTGGGATCATTCTCATGAACCTCCTCTGGAATGCCAGCACATCCTTTCTTAGAGAAGCGTCCTAATACAACTTACAATACTCTAAATGTGACCTGACCAATACCTTTCAGTATTTCTTTTAGTTGTCTTTCTTTACGCTTGGGTAATAATTAATTCGGTCTAAAGAAAATCTTAAAGGAGGATCGGAAACTGAAGGAAATAATTTTATTACTCCAGCGCCTATATTGTAGCCCAGGCTGCCGAAGTGTAACTACTATGGATGTACATTGCCTTTCTATCAATACGGAAAAAGTAAATGCAAGCTGCACAATTTTAAGCAGACATTGAGTAATGTTGCATCCGGATAACTGTTGTACATTGATTTTTTTAAAAAGCATCATTTGATCTTTTATTATTAACAACTTCAGCTAATCTATACCTTAAACTGTATAAATAGGTTTGGAGATTCTGTTAACACAACGTTCAGCACCAGATCTTGAAGCTGCAGCTTTAAAGTTGTAAGGCCTAGGTGCAAAAATGTACTCCATTTCACAAAATATGCATAAACTTTCAAAATGCATCTTGTGTGATGGATTTTTACTTTCTCTGCATATTCATCCTTGAGCCCTTTGTAATGCATCATAGTTTCCCTCCTGTTATCTCACTCTTTTTGCATTCTGTAAATATAACTGCAATGGAGGAGAGCTGTCATTGTAATCAACAATTTGTGCACACAGAACAGTAGAGCAAAGTACAGGCTCTTTGGCTCACAATATTATGCCAATCTTTTAACTTACTTCAAGATTGATCTAACCCTTCCTTGCCCCATAGCCCTCCATTTTTCTTTCATCCATGTGCCTCCCTAATAGTCTCTTAGATGTTCCTAATATATCACATCTACAACCACCCCTGCAGTATATTCCATACAACTAGCACTTTATGACATCTCACACTCACCTTAAAATTATGCCCCCTCATATTAGCCATTTCCACCCTGGGAAAAAGTCTCTGTTGTCCACTCACTCTTCCTCCTTATCTTCTCTGAGATAATTTGTTCCCAGTTTACACTCCCAAATTTCTGCCTAATAGAATCATAAGTCGTCCTCCACCCAAAATACTTTTCCATACTATCTGCTCTTATAGTAACAATCCCCAGGAAATATGAATTTTCAAATACGGAGTGATGCACGGTCATGAATGGCATTTTACTCATGAAAACTGCAACCGGGAGAACAAACTTGCAGAGGAACCAACAAGCACGGGGCCCCGGGAATGACGACGTCACAATAAAGGATGACGTTACTGTGATGATGGTGGGGCTCCGGAGCGCGCGCTGTCTCTAGGGGTGCAGCAGGACAACGATCATCGTTCCGGGCTGCTTCTAAACCGCAGGCCGTCCCAAAGTCACCTTTTCCCGCTGTAGATTATTTCTTTCTGGAGTCTGACCTTCGACACCTCCACTGTCCCGTGAGGCCGCCCTCAGTCCGCACTGCCGCCGCTTCCAGCTAATGTGCAGAATACGGCGAGCAACAGCTGGAACCGGCAGCCGGCCGAACGGGCTCAGCATGGCGGCGCAAAAGGGGCGGGGCTAACCCGGCACCTGACTGGAGCCGAGCCGTGTGAGCATGCGTATTCCCTGGCTAGAACTGGCGCGAACGGGATTTGAGCGGTGCGTGGGTTTTTGCAGAAGGGAAAGGAAATATATTTTCCCCACTTTGAACAAAGCTTTGCTTTTTCTCCCCGCTGATATAACTACTTGAGAAGTAAGAATTAGAGACTTTTCAGGTTGCATACTTGTAATACGGGGCTTAGATAGGGTGAATGTGCATAGTACTGTCTTGGAAATTTTAACTAAAAACTGGACTTCATTAGTAAAAGGTATAAAAAGGACCTGAGGGAGAATTAAACTCAAAGCTTGGCCCTTGTATGGAATACGCTGCTAGGGAAAGTGGTCGAGGCAGGTATAATAACAAAATTGAAAAGATACTGGGGTAAGTACCGGATAGGAGGAGGTATATATGATTAGTTAGTGGGCACCTTGGTTGGTATGGATACGTTGGCCTGAAAGATCTATTTCCATGCTGTGTTACCGATTTGCACTCCGAATTGCAGCTTCTTATGTTGAAGAAGGTTATGGCTGAGCATTGACTTTCTGGACTGACTTCTCTTGGTGTCAGAGATTTTAATCTACTGTACGTAACAAGTGACTATATTCTTGCTCTTTTTGGGAATCTCTAACCCTGTGAATAAAATTTAAAGCTGAATCTGGATACTGGAACCTTTATTCTCTGACTATGCTCCTAGTTGTATATTATGTGGGTAAATAGTTGAACAAATTTGGTCCTGGGGCTATTTTGTGTTTGCTTGGGCAGTTGCAAGGGATTACCAGCATTAATTTTACTGCCACAGGGTAGGGACTATCCTGCCTTGCTATGACTCCAAGTGCTGCAACAGCTTACAATATCTTTAAAAAAAGCTCTGTTGACCAGCCTCTGTGAAAAGAGTACTTATTACTTACTGCCTGTTACACTGCTGGTGTTTAGGGCAACAATGAAGGTTCCCCCACCTCAGCTTGTATAGAAGGATTCTTCATTGCTGTTTCTGTAACAATTGTTTTTTTTTTGATCAGTTGGAATTAATCCTAAACTGAACCCCCAAACTTCGAGGACTGGTGAACCACACAGTCTGGCCTCTACCCTTTGACCTGTTTGGCATGGGTGACCCTACCAAGTGCTGAAAACTCATTTTTTACAATTAATTTGGTGGCTTGTTTTTGTCTCATTTATGGGTAGATATGTTATCTGTAGTTGGCTTATGGACATAATTTCTCCTTTAATTTTGCCAGTCCTTGTATGATAAGTCTTATGTGGGCTGGTATATGAAGAAATTCAACCTCCATACTGTCAGAGACTGTAGCATAGACTTGGGCTATAAAACTGAATCTGAAGTATACTGGTGTAGAACCATTCAATAAATTCCACAGGTTCACCACGTTCTGGCTAAAGAAATTCCTCCTTGACTCTATTCTGAAGGGATGTCCTTCTTTTCTAAGCGCTAGTTCCAGACTTTCCTACTGTAGGAAACACCTTCTTCACATCCACTCTATCAAGGCCTTTTGTGTTATACAATTTCACAATTGCAGTAATTATCAATCACATCCAGAGTAAAATAAGTAAAAAAAAGAGAAAAAATCAAAGGCAATGCAAAAAGGAAATATAAAGTACAACTTTGTCATTTTATTCAGGCCGTGATGAGAAAGAATCACAATGCTAATGGCTTAAGCAACAGAAGAAAATAGACACACTGCTGAGACAAGCTATTGTGTAAGAACTAATGGACTGATGTACAAATTAATACTGCTGAGACTTTCACAATGACTCAAGGTCCTTACTCGATGTTGAGCAATTCTAGGAATTGATTACCTAGCTGAAATTCTAGAGGCATGAAGACAAACTGAGTGCAAAGTGCAATGCAAAATGTGAATTCCATCAACAAGTCAGGCAGCATCAATGGAGGGAAATTTCTGGTGAATCACAGCGATGACTTGCAGCAAACAAAACTAACTTCTTTATTGATCACACTTTTTCTGGAAAATGATCACTGCAATCAATAGCCTATAACTTCCCTTTTCTTGTTCGCGCCTTGTGGTGCATCAGGCAGCATTTTTGTGGTTTCCTTAGCATTTGATTGTTTTTTACGAGGTCAAATTACTACCTCGAAGCACAACCCAGCACGGAAGGAAAACTTGCAAGGAGCCAGCCAGATCTGAACTTGGAACTATTTGCTTCAAGGTCCGCTGCTGACGCCCTACATTGACTTATAACTTCCCTTTTGCGGGTGAGCTTTTGAATTACCTATAGGACCTGATATTTTTGTGGTGTAGACTGAAGTCTTGAAGGGGCAGGACAGTTGTGGCATAGTACAGACCAAATCGAGCCAGTGAGGCCTGGGCCCAAGAGGAAGGAACAAACTAACATATGGCCAACGCTGAAGCGGACTTAGAGCCGATTTGAAGCGGTGGATCCAAGGCATAGGGAGGCAGATTTGATGCTACGGGGCCTGTGGCCGAGAGCGGGGAATGAACTGATGTTTGACCGATTTAAGCATTGGGACTAATTAGAAAGATGGGGTATGGGGCAAATTGAGGTGGTGGGGCCCAGGCTTGAGAGCACATTGAAGGAGCTGGGTCTGAGAGCGAGGAATAAGCTGAGGTATAGACGATTTAAATGCAGGGCCAGATTGAAAAGGTCAGGGTGTTGGGGCCAGAGGCGAGGGACGGGCTGGTATTCATCTCGCTGCTTGGCAAGGTTTACCCTTCTCTGCGCTGAACTGAGACTGTGGCCTGCCTGCAGCTAACAGGCTCCTGGATCAATCAGCTGTAGCTGGCTTTGTGGCTGTGAATTCACTTCTGTTCTGAATGTTATTTGTAAACATTTTATTGTTTTAACGATTTGTTCTTTTTTTGCACATTGAGTGTTTGACAGGTTTTTTAATGGGTTCTATTGGGTTTTGTGGCTACCTATAAGGAGATGAATCTCAAGGTTGTATATAGTATACATTTTTTTATAATAAAGTGACTTTAAACTTTGAATTTTTAACAGTCATAGATTTAGGCTGAGACCTTTCATCAGCACTCCGATCTGAATTATGCTTTTGGACTGGAAACAATGATATGCAAATACAGTATGCAGGTTAGAGGAGGAGAATGTGAATCTGACCTGGAAGGGCTGCTTGTGTTTCTGGATGGTAGTGAACAAAGAGCAAGTGCTGAACTTCTTACGGTTGCAGGGAAAGGTGCCAAGGAATAGATTAGATATGAAATGGAGGAAATGTGATTGAGGACTCTATCAACCACAGTAGAAAGGAAGCCACGTTCGGAGTAAAAGGACTGGAATGGAAGGCCTCATCTTGAGAGTAGATTCTGCGGAGATGGGGAAACTGAAAGGAATGAAATTCTTAGAGGAAAATAGGTGGGAGAAGGTGTAGTCAAGGTAACTGGGAGTCAGTGAGTTTACAGAAAACAGCAGTGGATAGTTTGTCTCCTGAGATGCAGACAGAGAAATTCAGAAATGGGAGAAAGCTGTTAGAAATGATCCAAGTGAACTTCAAAGTTCAAAAAAGTTCCAAGTAAAATTTATTATCAGAGTACATGTGTCACCACATACAACCCTTGAGATTCTTTTTCTTGAGGGTGGTATGGAAGTTCTTAGAAAATGTGATAAAATTAATGAGTTCCACACAAGTGCAGGGGTTAGCACCAATGCAGTCATTAATGTGGCAGGGAAAGAACTGGAGAGTGATGTCAGAGTAGATTTGGAACGAGGACTGTTGACTAAGTCAAGGAAAAGATGAACAGTGTGTGTGCCCATGGCAGCATCTTTAATTTGTAGAGAGTGACAGGAATGAAAAGGGAAGTTATTCAGGGTAAGAACAAGGTCTGCCAGGCAGACGAGAGTGTTAGTAGACAGGTGGTGTTTGCATCTCTTTCAGAAAGGAGCAGAGGGTCCGCAGACTTTTCTAACTGGGGTTAGAGGTATACTGAATGTCTGTGGTGAGGATAAGGCAGTGGGGGCCAGGGGATTGAAAGTTGTCATAATGATGGTGAGCATACGAGGTATCAGACAAAGGTGGGAAGGGACTGGATAAGCAGAGACAGGATGGAGATGACAATGAGATCAGTTCAGTGGGACAAGAACAGGCAGAAACAATGGGCCTACCAGGACAGTCCTTTTGTGCATCTTGGGTAAGAGATAGAAGGATGCAGTGTGAGGTTGGTGGAGTGTTATGTTGGAAGCTGTGGAGTGTTGATCTGATGTGATGAGAGCTACGAGGGTCTGGAAGGCAGTGGCCTGGTGTTCATTGATGGATGTTCCAGGGACAGGTATGAAAAAGTGTGAAAGAGTTGCCATTTGGCTTCTGCAAATGTAGAGGTCAGCCTACCAAATCACAACTTATATACAGATTGGATAATGAGGTTGCGATTGGTGTTAAGTAAGCACAGGTCTTTGTGTTCAGATGGGGTAAGGTTCGAGTGGGTGAGGGGAGTGGAAGAATCAGGATAGATGATGTCACATTGGCATCTGGAAATGAAAAGTTTGAGGAAGAGGAGTATTGAAGATGTGAGATGGGATCATCAGTGGGATATAAGAATTCCTTGCCAAAGGAGTAGGATGGGTTTCAATGGAAGGAGAAGAGCTTGATATGATATAGTTAGTGCTTTAGCCTATTTAGCAAGTTGAGCATACTCAAGTAGAAGGGAGGGGCCATTATGAAGATTTGTAGAACCAAGAAAAACTTGGTTGAGTTTTTTACTGGCTCTGAAATGTTCTCATAGATCTGCAAAAGCTGAGATGACTAGTGGAGAGCTGTACAATTATAAAGTTGTATCTGAGTTGTCTTTAGGAGGTGAAGAATGAAATCCAGTATATAAAAGCAAAGAAACAATACCTTTGGGTCAAATTCAGAAGCAACAGTTCAAAAGTTGATATGATACCTAAACCTTATGGATATCAGGAGGACTCCAAACCAAAACAGTTACAATCCTAAATTTATAGTTGGTCATGTTTTTATTAATTTAAGGTATGTCCCTATAATTTCTCTTCATAGTCTCAAGATTCGAAGGAGTAAATTTAGGATGGAAATGAGGAGGAATTGCTTTTTCCAAAGAGTGGTGAATCTGTGGAATTCTCTGTCTGATGAAGCAGTGGAGGCTACCTCAGTAAGTATATTTAAGACAAGGTTAGATAGACTTCAGGGAATTAAGGGTTATGGGAAAAGGCAGGTAGGTCCATGGTGGAGAACTGCATTCATAAATTGCTGCAGTCCTTGAGCTGTGGCTATTCCCACTATCCTGTTAGGTGGAGAGTTCCAGGATTTTGATGGTGAAGTACTGTCTGTGTGTGTGTGAGAGAGAGAGAGATACGGAATATAGAACAATACTGTACAGTACAGGCACATTGGCTCATGATGTTATGCCACCCTTTTAACCTATTCTAAGATCAATCTAATCTCCCCCCTCCCCTACATAGCCCTCCAGTTTTCTGTCATCCATCTACTTATCTAGGAGTTTCTTAAATGTCCCTTAATGTACCACTAAGCCGGCAGGGCATTCCCCACACCCACCACTTTCTGTGTAAAGAACATATCTCTGACATCCCCCCCAAACTCCCCTCGAATTACCTTAAAATTATGCCCCCAATACTGACTGTTTTCACCCTGGGAAATAGTCTCCCTCTATCGACTCAATCAACGTCTCTTATCATTGGGAGCGTGACACTGTTGATCAGAGATAGTGTCACAGCTGCAGAAAAGGTGGATGTCATGGAGGGGTTATCTACGGAGTCTCTTTGGGTGGAGGTTAGGAACAGGAAGAGGTCAAATATCTTTACCGGGTGTTTTTTATAGGCTGCCCAATAGTAACAGGGACATTGAGGAGCAGACAGGGAGACAGATTCTGGAAAGATGTAATAATAACAGGGTTGTCGTGGTGGGATGTTTTAATTTCCCAAATATCGATTGGCATCTCCCTAGAACGAAGGGTTTAGATGGGGTGGAGTTTGTTAGGTGTGTTCAGGAAGGTTTCTTGACACAATATGTAGATAAGCCTACAAGAGGAGAGGCTGTACTTGATCTGGTATTGGGAAATGAACCTGGTCAGGTGTCAGATCTCTCAGTGGGAGAGCATTTTGGAGATAATGATCATAATTCTGTCTTCTATACCATAGCATTGGAGAGGGGTAGGAACAGACAAGTTAGGAAAGTGTTTAATTGGAGTAAGGGGAAATATGAGGCTATCAGGCAGGAACTTGGAAGCATAAAAATTGGGTACAGATGTTCTCAGGGAAATGTACGGAAGAAATGTGGCAAATGTTCAGGGGATATCTGCATGGAGTTCTGCACAGGTGAGTTCCAATGAGACAGGGAAAGGATGGTCTGGTACAGGAACCATGGTGTACAAAAGCTGTTGTAAATCTGGTCAAGAAGAAAAGAAAAGCTTACAAAAGGTTCAAAAATAGGTAATGATAGAGATCCAGAAGATTATAAGGCTAGTAGGAAGGAGCTTAAGAATGAAATTAGGAGAGCCAGAAGGGGCCATGAGAAGGCCTTGGTGAGCAGGATAAAAGAAAGCCCCAAGACATTCTACTGATGAAGTTTTAAGGATATTGGGGCATGTAAGAAAGGATTCTTGGACTCTTGTAAATAACAGGTTAAAATTAAGTGCGAACTTAGGTGTGCTCTGTTCTGGATGGTGTCCTTCACTGCAGCACTGCTTGTAGCTTATTTAGATTAACGACTCACAGCTGTCCCTTGAGAACGACATGGGGGCTGAATTCACACAGGTTGCATATATCATGCCTTATGATTTCACATCACTGATCTAAGTTCCCTCGTTTGTTTAGGGAGAACTCACTGATAAGGCAAGAATCTGTCTGTAATTAAAGCCTTGATTTGGTGGACTCTCTTAATTAAGTTTTGCTGTAACTGACTTGGCAGGAATATCTGTTCAACTGAGTGTTCTTTGTTTCTCCAGTTCTATAAATTGTCATGTTTTTGAGTGTTACACAGAAGCTCGTCACGAGCCGCCAGAGAGAGAGAATTTCTGTCTCTTTGATGTTCAGTTCCAAGCTTCTCACCGGCTGAGCTCAAATGAATATTGGTGAAAGGATAAATTAAAGAACTGTGTGATATGATTATTGGTCCGGCAAATTTAAGTTTATATTTGGTGCCGTGACTTGGATCCCAACATAGGGAATGTTTCTCTGGGCTGAGTAAGCGACCGAGGGTTTGAATCAGACACAACTGAGTGGTAGGGCGCCCCGAGGTTTTTTACCTCTGGTCACTCCTTGTGTCCGGTCACGCCCCAAGGAACCTGTACCTTGATGGGATCCAACGAACCACCTGGACCAGGAGAATAAGGTAAGCAGTTGTTTTTGTGAGTATTTACGCAGGATAAGGCTAGCAGTTGTTTTTGTGAGGTTGCTGCGGGTGACATTGACTATTCTGTATTACGCTCGGAAAGGGATTAGGAGCCCCAGTCGGGAGAAGTGGTCGCCGCTGCTGAACAGATCAGGTAAAGGGTTGCGCATGCCTCAGGATATGGCCGGGTGAAATTTGATGATAAGGATATGAGACTGGCAGCCCGGTAAATTTCTCACCTCGGCAACAAAATGGGGCAAGCTCAGGATAAGGGGGTAACTGACCTGGTCTATTCTAATTGACCCGGTGGGCCAGTGGCAGTGGGCTGGTAAATTGAAGTAACTAATTGGGTGTCACGCGGTTGACCCGGTAAATTGACCAGCACAGGATGGGACAGGCGTTTGGCCAAACAGGGTAAAGGAACTCCCCTGCAGTTTCTCTGGATGGTAAGTGCAGCGCTAACAAAGAAACTGGGAAATGGTATGTGGCCACCAGGGGGAACTTGTGATATAACCTCTTGTGAACAAGCAATAAATTTAATTTGGAAAAAGAATTGTGGTAAAAAAGTGGAAATTATTGAATAAAGAATGGAAAGATAAAGCTGATATCAGATGGAATTGTACTTTACTGGCCAGTTGGAGGAAGGGGTGTAGAGGTATGTACGTCAGAAGGAAATCCCAAGAGTTGGGAAACATTAAAGGCAGAATGTGAATGGGTAGATGGGAGAAGGAAAAAGAGAATGAGAAAAGCAAAAAAAACAGGCAAGGGCAGATATGGACAGACAGGACGTTTTAAATTGGTAGTGCCGCGCGTGAGATCCAGAGCCAATATGGGATTGTGAACCTAGATCTGGCATACCGACCCTGTTTGAGGACAGTGACCGCGATGAGGATTGAGCATCCACTGTATCCCCCACCTTATCAGGGGCCGAGTGCACCCAGTGCGCCCGAACCCCAATCCTCCCAGTGCTCAGATACAGTGGCCGCTCAGGTAAAACAGCGGCGGCAGGGAAGGGGAGGCTCTGTATACCCTGAGATCCAGGAAGGGAATACTGAGGATTATTCCGAGACGGGGGCTGGGGCGTGGGGGGAAGAATCCAATAAAACCATGCACCCTGGAAGCCTCAAGAAATGATAATGATCATGAATCAGGCCCCAGATAGAAAAGAAAAACCAGCACAGTTTAATGCGACCCCACAAGATTTATTCAGTCTCTGCTGCATGATTCTCTCAGCTGATGAGGGGCAGAAATGGAAGGCAGAATTAAGATACCAAACCTATCAGGAGTTACAGGTGGGAATCCATAATGAGAATGAACAGACAGACAGGACTGGTGGTTCCCCATATTACCGTTAGAGTTGGCCCTGGGTTCAAGCCAAAGAGCCTAGGGTTCCTTGCCTACAGCCTGACGAAACAAGCCTCCAGCACCGAGGGAGACTGGCAAGACTTGTCCGCGGGCCAACTCCGATACTGGAAGGAGTCGGAGGTGAAGATGAGACACCTGGTAAGACACTCTTAATAATTGACGGAACCCAAGACATTGTACCGCATCCCTGAGCAATTTCAGGCCATGATGACGGCCGCACCAACTGCCCCACCCCTGTCCGGATCACCGTGAAAGAAGGAGAGACTCTACCATCCCTTCCGCAATACCCCCTCAGGCCCGAGGCAACGTTTTATGAAGATGGAAGCTCTTTTGTGGATCCAACAGGGAAATGATATTCTGGCTATACGATAATGACGGACAGTGAAGTAATTGAGGAAGCCTCTTTTCAAATAGCTGTCTCTGCCCAGAAGACTGAGCTGCTTGCTCTGACTCATGCCTGTATCCTAGCAACAGACTAAAGTGCGAACTTTTACACAGACTCCCGTTATGCACTGACTACGGAACTTTGGGGATTCCTGACTTCCTCTGGCCACCCCATTAGTAATGCTACCTTTGTAAACAACTTACTCACCGCTCTACAGCTACCTCGAGTTTTGGCTATTATTAGATGTGCAGCCCATACTCTACGGGGGAATCTGATGAGATATTTAAGGGTAATGCTTGGGCTGGTGCAGCAGCAAAACAGACAGCCTTGGACCCCACGCGTTTAGTCCCCTTGGGAACCCAGCAAGCTCCTATTAGACGAAATCTAAGGATGGGTATGCCAGATATGGGGGAAATACGTAACTTCCAGGGGGACGCCCCTGAAGGAGAGCGCAAGCTATAGTCCCAAATGGGTTGCCACCTTGAACTTCAGACCAATTTATGGGTGACCCCTGTGGGACAGGTCTGTGTTCCCTCTGTGTTCTTACCTATCTTGATATGTTTGTAGATTATGTACGTAATTGTACACACTTGGGCAAGGAGGGAATGGTTAATACTTTATTACAAACTTGGTGGCTCTCTGATTTCCAGAAAGCAGCTGAAAAATGAGCTAAAGCATGCTTAATTTGTAAAAAGACAAATGCTGGAAAAGAGATGCCCTGTGATTCTGGAACCACTCCCTTGCCCGGTGGGCCTTTTGCTTGTCTGCAACTTGATTTTATAGAATTACCTAGAGTACATTGTTGTAAGCATTGTTTAGTAATAGTAAATGTATTTTTTAGATGGATTGAAGCTATCTCCATGACTGACAATACTGCTACGACGTGGTAAAGATATTACTAAAAGAAATTTCCTCGCTATGGACTTCCAGAAATGCTAAATTCGGACAATGGGCCATGTTTTGTGACCAAAATAAATGAGAAAGTCTGTAAAGAACTTGCTATAAAACAGTAGTTCCACTGCACCCATCATCCGAGAGCAGCTGGCATAGTGGAACGAACCAATGGTACCTTGAAAGATAAGCTGGCCAAACTTACACAAGAAACTGGATTGACCTGGTTGAAGATTTTACCCTTAGCCCTATTCCACATGAGAATCGTGCCATCAAGTAAGACGGGGTTATCACCTGCAGAAATTATCTACGGGAATCCTTTGAGAACCCCATGGGGAACCCGACCTTGTTTGCTGCTCCTCCCTGAGAGCTTACCTGCATAATTAGATATGCATACCTTGGGGAAGGAGATGGGAAAATACTTATACAAATTAACTAAAACTCTCCAAAGCTTGCATTCATAGATACGACAGGCCTATCGAGAGGACAAAACCCAGCCTAAAGGTGACTACCCCACGATTGAACCTAGAGATTTTGCCTGATCAAGAACTGGGATTGAGGGAAACTCTGATCTCGATGGAGAGGAATACACTCACCATGACTGATTCTAAATATTTCAGAACAACCAAGAAAGGAGAAATCTTTGAACTCAAAGCAGAACTCAACAGTGACAAGAAGGAGATAAAGAAAGAAGCAGTGAAGAAAGTGATTGCGTCAATGACCATTGGCAAAGATGTCAGTGCCCTCTTTGCTGATGTCGTAAACTATGCAGACAGACAATTTGGAGTTGAAGAAGCTGGTGTACCTCTACCTAATGAATTATGCAAAGAGCCAACCAGATATGGCAATTATGGCTGTCAACACTTTTGTTAAGGACTGTGAAGATCCCAATCCACTCATCAGAGTGCTGGCCATGAGCACAATAGGCTGCATCCGTGTAGATAAAATTACTGAGTATTTGAGTGAGCCCCTGTGAAAATGTCTAAAGGATGAAGACCTTTGTGTATGAAAAACTGCTGCTGTCTGTGTAGCCAAGCTACATGATATCAATACACAGCTGGTAGAAGAGCAGGGATCTCTGGACACTCTAAAGGATCTGGTATCTGAACCTAATCCAATGGTCGTTACAAAATCTCATCCAAACAGCAACTTGTTAGACCTCAATTTTCAGACAATCAACAAGCTTTTAACAGCCTTAAATGAATGTACTTTATGGGGCCAGATATTTATTCTTGATTGTTTGGCCAATTATAGCCCAAAGGATGACCGAGAAGCTCAAAGCATCTGTGAGTGTGTGACGCCACGTTTATCTCACACCAACTCAGCTGTTGTCCTGTCGGCTGTAAAGGTTCTGATGAAATTCATGGAAATGTTTTCAAAGGGCTTGGATTACTATGGCACTTTATTGAAGAAACTGGCTCCCCCACTGGTAACGCTGTTGTCTGCAGAACCAGAATTCCAATATGTTGCCATCCAAAATATCAACCTCATTATACAGAAAAGATCTGAGATTCTTAAGCATGAAACAAAGGTTTTCTTTGTAAAATACAGTGATCCAATATAAGTGAAACTGAAAAAATATTATGATTCGATTGGCTTCTCAAGCCAACATTGCACAGGTTTTGGCAGAATTGAAGGAGTATGCCACTGAAGTAGACGTTGACTTTGTGCAAAAAGCTGTGCGTGCAATTGGACGATGTGCAATTAAAGTTGAGCAATCAGCAGAACGCTGCGTGAGTACGCTACTTGACATCATTCAGACAAAAGTAAATTCATGTCGTCCAAGAAGCTATTGTAGTAATAAAGGACATTTTCCGTAAATACCCAAACAAGTATGAAAGGGTTATTGCAACACTTTGTGAAAATCTGGACTCATTGGATGAACCAGAAGCAAGAGCAGCAATGATATGGATAGTTGGAGAGTATGCAGAAAGAATTGACAATGCTGGTGAGCTATTAGAGAGCTTCCTGGAAGAATTCCATGATGAGAGCACATGGGTTCAACTACAACTTTTGACTGCTATTGTGAAACTATTCTTTAAAAAAAACGACTGAGACAGGAGCTGGTGCAGTAAGTTCTAAGCTTGGCGACACAGGATTCCGACAACCCTAACTTGAAGGACCGTGGCTATATATGCTGGTGTCTACTTTCTACAGATTCAGTGGCAGTGAAGGAAGTTGTATTTGTAAAAAAACCTCTGATTTCAGAAGAAACTGATCTTATTGAGCAGTGCTCCTTGACGAATTAATCTGCCATATTGGAACTCCAGCCCCTGTGTACCATAAGCCACGCAGTGCATTTGTGGAGGGGCAATCGAACAGACTGCAAACGTGTTATTGAAGGAACTGAGTAGGAGGACTCTCTTGGTCTGAAGGAAAATGTATTGGTTGATAGTGATGATTTGCATTTCGGAAGTCTGATTATATTAATTTTGATTCTTGTCTGCATTTTAAGATGCCTTTGGCCATGTTTTGTATCTTGTTGTAGAAGTGACCACCTATTGTGTAAGTTTATCATGTAATGATAAAAAGGAGGGAATGATGAAGTTTTAAGGATATTGGGGGATTTAAGAAAGGATTCTTGCACTCATGTAAATAATGGGTTAAACTTGTGCAAACTTAAGTGTGCTCTGTTCTGGATAGTGTCCTTCACTGCAGTACTGCTTGTAGCTTGTTTAGATTAACGACTCACAGCTTGACGACTTCCCTTGAGAATGACATGGGGGCTGAGTTCACACAGGTTGCATACATCATGCCTTACAATTTCACGTCTCTAATCTAAGTTCCCTGGTTTGTTGAGGGAGAACTCACTGATAAGGCAAGAATCTGTCTAATTAAAACCTTGATTTAGTGGATTCTCTTATCTAAGTAATTAAGTTTTGCTGTAACTAACTTGGCAGGAATATCTGTTCAACTGAGTGTTCTTTGTTTCTCCAGTTCTATAAATTGTCATGTTTTTGAGTGTTACACAGAAGCTCGTCACGAGCCGCCAGAGAGAGAGAATTTCTGTCTCTTTGATGTTCAGTTCCGAGCTTCTCGCCGGCTGAGCTCAAACGAATATTGGTGAAAGGATAAAGTAAAGAACTGTGTGATGTGGTTATTGGTCCGGCGAATTTAAGTTTACACTACAAGTATGTGAAGAGAAAGAGCATAAGACGTGAGAAAATAGGACCAATCAAGTGTGACAGTGGAACAGTGTGTATGGAACCGGAGGAGATAGCAGAGGTACTTAATGAATACTTTGCTTCAGTATTCACTGTGGAAAAGGATTTTGGTGATTGTAGGGATGAATTACAGTGGACTGAAAAGCTTGAGCATGTAGATATTAAGGAGGAGGATGTGCTGGAGCTTTTGGAAAACATCAAGTTGGATAAGTTACCGAGACTGGATGAGATGTACCCCAGGCTACTGTGGGAGACGAGGGAGGAGATTGCTGAGCTTCTGGTGATGATCTTTGCATCATCAGTGGGGATGGGAGAGGTTGTGGAGGATTGGAGGGTTGTGGATGTTGCTCCTTTATTCAAGAAAGGGAGCAGAAATAGCCCAGGAAATTATATACCACTGAGTTATACTTCAGTGGTTGGTAAATTGATAGAGAAGATCCTGAGAGGTAGGATTTATGAACATTTGGAGAGGCATAATATGATTAGGAATAGTCAGCATGGCTTTGTCAAAGGTAGGTCGTGCCTTACGAGCCTGATTGAATTTTTTGAGGATGTGATTAAATACATCGATGAAAATAGAGTAGTAGATGTAGTGTATATGGATTTCAGCAGGGCATTTGACAAGGTAATGCATGCACGGCTTATTGAGAATGTAATGAGGCATGGGATCCAAAGGGACATTGCTTGGTGGATTCAGAACTGGCTTGCCCACAGAAGGCAAAGAGTGGCTGTAGACAGGTCATATTCTGCATGGAGGTCGGTCACCAGTGGAGTGCCTCAGGGATTTGTTTTGGGACCCTTACTCTTCATGAGTTGTTATAAATGACCTGGATGAGGAAGTGGAAGGGTAGGTTAGTAAATTTGCTGATGACAGAAAGGTTCGGGGTGTTGTGGATGGTATTGAGGGCTGTCAGAAGTTACAGTGGGACATTGATAGGATGCAAAACTGGGCTGAGAAGTGGCAGATGGATTTCAACCCAGATAAGTGTGAAGTGGTTCATTTTGGTAGGTCAAATATGGCGGCAGAATATAGTATTAATGGTAAGACTCTTGGCAGTGTGGAGGATCAGTGGGATCTTGGGGTCCGAATCCATAGGACACTCAAAGCTGCTATGCAAGTTGACTCTGTGGTTAAGAAGGCATATGGTGCATTGGCCTTCATCAATCAAGGGATTGAATTTAAGAGCCGAGAGGTAATGTTGCAGCTATATAGGACACTGGTCAGACCCCACTTGGAGTACTGTGCTCATTTCTGGTCACCTCACTACAGGAGGGATGTGGAAACTATAGAAAGGGTGCAGAGGAGATTTACAAGGATGTTGCCTGGATTGTGGAGCATGTGTTAAGAGAATAGGTTGAATGAACTCGGCCTTTTCTCCTTGGAGCAATAGAGGATGAGAGGTGACCTGATAGAGGTGTACAAGATAATGAGAGGCATTATCGTGTGGATAGTCAGAGGTTTATTCACAGGGCTGAAATGGCAAACACGAGAAGACAGTTTTAAGGTGCTTGGAAGTAGATACAGAGGAGATGTCAGGGGTAAGTTTTTTATGCAGAGAGTGGTGATGGGCTTCCTATGATGGTGGTGGAGTGTGGATATTATAGGGTCTTTTAAGAGACTCCTGGATAGGTACATGGAGCTTAGAAAAATAGAGGGCTATGGTAACCCCACGTAATTTCTAAGGTTAGGACATGTTCGGCACAGCTTTGTGGGCCGAAGAGCCTGTATTCTGCTGTAGGTTTTCTCTGTTTCTGTGTTTCTATCAGTTTGTACACCTCTTTCAAGCCAACTCTCATCCTCCTTTATTCCAAAGAGAAAGGCCCTAGTACGCTCAACCTACCTTCATAAAGCATGCCCCCGAGTCCAGGCTGCCTCCTAGTAAATCTCCCGCTATAAAAATGTACATATTAATGTGTTTCATTGCTGCTATATAAAGCGGACCAAAGTGTGATGCACCTTTCAGCTGTTTTCTCCGTATCTATTGCCATTATATTGTGTAACTGATTCATGTGATGTATCTTCTTAAACTATACAACTCTTTCAGAGAATCTGAATTATTCCATTTACATCAACAACTTATCACTCAACATATAAATAATAAATGTGCTGACTTTAAAATAAACCTCTGCCTCTTTAGATATATGTTTGCTGTGTCTTCATGCATTGTTTAGAAATCACAGGTCAGCCGAGTAGAAATGTGGGAAATCCAACGGTAAATCTTAGCCATTCTGAGAATTAGACCATTGTCTTTGAACTGTTAGTTAGTATTCAGTGAATACACAGATGAAATCTTTTTTTCCATAGTGGGCCTTACATGACTAATTTGTGACATTAACACATCACGGAATTCTAATTTAGGCTTCATCTGTGAATATGCAACATTACTAAAAATAGCTCTTTTCAGATCTCCAAGGCGACTGTACACAAACAGGAGAAATCAGCAAATCAAAAATAAAGATAAAAATAGAACCGAGTTGCTTGGATTTTGAAGATGGATTTGCCTTGTAAGAAGCCTTCTTCTTCATCAATATACTGGCTTTTGACAAATCACATGAGATAGCCAATAATATTAAAGAGGGTACCAAATGTTTCTTCAAGCGCAGAAGAGAGGCGAGAGTGGATATTGGACTACTGGAGAATGATACTGGAGAGGTAGTAATGGGGAACAATGAAGTTGTATTTCACATAAGTCTTCACTGTGGAAGGCACTAATAGTACAGTGAAAGTTCCAGGTGTCAGCGGACATGAAATGTGTGGAGTTGCCATTACTAGAGAGAAAATTCTTGGTAAACTAAAAGGTCTGAAGGTAGGTAAGTCACCTGGACCAGATGGTGTATACCCAGAGTTAAGAAAGAAGTGGCTGAAGACATCATGGAGGTATTAGTAATGATCTTTCAAGAATCACTAGATTCTGGAATGGTTCTGGAAGACTGGAAATTTGCAAATGTCTCTCCACTCTTTGAGAAGGGTGTGGGCAGAAGAAAGGAAACCATAGGCCAGTTAATCTGACCTTAATGGTTGGGAAGATGTTAGAATTGATTGTTAGGGATGAGGTCTCAGCGTACTTGGAGGCACATGATAAAATAGGCTACAGTCAGTGTGGTTTCCTCAAGGAAAAATCATGCCTGACAGATTGGTTGGAATTCTTTGAAGAAATAACAGCAGGATAGACAAAGGAGAATTGGTTGATTGAATTGAATTGACTTTATTTCTCACATCCTTCACCTACGTGAGGAGTAAAAGTATTTACGAGTTATATCTCCATCTAAATATGCGTTCAGTCATTTATAATAATTTATAATAAATAGAGCAGTCAGTGTAATATAGAATACACTCAAATCAGCAGGAGATCATCAGTCTGATGGCCTGGTGGAAGAAGCTGTCCCGGAGCCTATTGGTCCTGGCTTTTATGCTGTGGTACCGCTTCCCAGATAGTAGCAGCTGCAACAGATTGTGGTTGGGGTGACCGTGGTCCCCAACAATCCTATGGGCCCTTTTTACACACCTGTCTTTGTAAATGTCCTGAATCATGGGAAGTTCACAACTACAGATGCACTGGGCTGTCTGCACCATTCTCTGCAGGGTCCTGCGATTTAGGGAGGTACAGTTCCCATAGATGGTGATGCAGCCAGTCAGGATGCTCTCAATTGTGCCCCTGTAGAAAGTTCTTAGGATTTGGGGGCCCACAGCAAACTTCCTCAACCGTCTGAGGTGAAAGAGGTGGTATTGTGCCTTTTACATTTACTTGGATTTTCAGAAGGCCTTTGACAAGGAGCCAGACATGAGCCACACAACAAGTAATGAACCCATGGTTTAAAGGAAAGATTCTCTCTTAGTCAAAGCAGTGGCTGATGGCAGGAGCCAAAGAGTGGGAATACAGGGAGCCTTTTCTGGCTTGCCGCTGATGACTAGTGGTGTCCCACAGGGGTCTGTTTTGGGACCAATTCTTTTACCCTGTATATCAATGATTTGGATGATGGAATTGATGGCTTTGTTGCAAAGTTTGCAGACAATACGGAAATAGGTGGAGGGGCAGGTAGTTTTGAGGAAGTAGGCTACAGATGGACTTAGATTAGGAGAATGGGCAAAGAAATATCAAATGGAATAGAGTGTTGGGAAGTGTCATACACTTTGGGAGAAGAAATTAAAGAGTTGACTAAGTGGAGAGAAAATACAAAAAAAATGGACTTGGGAGTGCTTCTGCAGGATTCTCGAAAGGTTAATTTACAGGTTGAGTCTGTGGTAAGGAAGGCAAATGCAATGTTAGAATATAAAATAGAATATAAAAGCAAGGATGTAATGTTGAAATTTTATAAAGCGCTGATGAGGCCTCACATGGAGTATTGTGAGCAGGTTTGAGCCCCTTATCTGAGAATGGATGTGCTGAAACTGGAGAGGGTGCAAAGAAGATTCATGAAAATGTTTCTAAGATCGAATGGATTGTCATATGAAGAATGTTTGATGGCTCTGGGCCTGTACCCACTAGAATTCAGAAGAATGAGTGGTGACCTCATTGAAACCTATCGAATGGTGAAAGGCCTTTATAGAGTGGATGTGGAGAGGATGCTTCCTCTGGTGGGAAAGCCAGACCAGAGGACACAGCCTCAGAATAGGGAGGCATCCTTTTGGAACGAAGCTGAGGAGGAATTCCTTTAGCCAGAGAGTGGTGAATCTATGGAATTCGTTGCCACAGGCAGCTGCGGAGGCCAAGTCTTCATGTATACTTGAGGCAGAGGTTGATAGATTCTTGTCTGTTCAGGGCTTGAAGGATATGGGGAGAAGGCAGGAGATTGGGGTTGAGGGGAAAATTGGATCAGCCATGATGAAATGGCAGAGCAGACTCGATGGGACAAATAGTCTAATTCTGCTCCTATATCTTATGGTCTTATGGCCTTATATTGTTAGATTGACTGTTTATCCGTAAAGTGACGCTGTGATGTACAGGAAGTAATAAAATAGTAGTGGAGTTAGTGGGTAGAGGTGTTGATCAGCCTTACGGCTTAGGATAAGTGTTTTTCAGTGTGCTGGTTGGCATGGATGCTACATAGCCTCCTCCCTGATGGGAGTGGGGCACACAGTCCATGAACTGGGTGAATGGGATCCTTCATGATGTTACTGGCCCTTTTCCGACACCTTTCTGTACATTTGTCCTTGTTGGCAGGTAGGCTGGTGCGGGTGATGTGTTGGGCAGTTTTGACTACCCATTTTAAAGCCTTCCGAGCCAGTTTCCGTAGCAAGCAGAGATGCAGATCGTCAGGATGCCCTCTACTTCATATCTGTAGAATGACAAATGGATATGCAAAGTCTAGCTACGTTCAGACTCCTCAGAAAGCAGAGGTGTTGGTGAGTTTTCTTAACTGCGTAGAATGTGTTGTGGGACCAGAAGTGGTTGTGTATGATGTGTACTCCCAGGAGATTGAAACTGTGTGCAGTTTGAACTGCTGTGCTGCCAATCTGAGTGGTGCGAGTTCCTCTGAAGTTGACAAGTATTTCTTTTGTCTTGTTGACATGAAGGAAGAGACTATTTTCCTGACACCAGACCTTGAGCTCATTTACCTACTCTCTGTAGGTTGTCTTATTGCTGTTGGAGATGAGCCTTACCACTGTCATGTCGTTGGCGAACTTGACAATGTGATCAAGGAGGACTGTTATTGCAGGCCAGTCATCCCAGTCCTAGGATATAACTTGAAGTTCCTCAAGGAGACTAATTAACTTCAGCTTCTTCTTTTGGCTTTGTTCCATCATAAGGTCAGAATAGAAGATGTTTGCTGATGATTACATTTGTTCAATTCCATTCACAATTCCTCATAAACATTCAGAAATGGACTAAACATTTACCTTACGAAAGCTGCCAAGAAGTTATCATATCTGATAAAAAGAGAGTTCTGTAATTTAATGGCACTACCATTATTAAAATATGTACTGTCCATTTTCTGGAACTTACTGTTGAACAGTAATGTAAATATATATTAATATACTGTAAATATAGTAAAACTCCAAAAGTTGCTATCCAATTTTTTACAAATACCAGTGATTTTGCATCTATCTCAGCAAGTTGCACACCATTCTGATGAGATCTGCTATTGGTTTGAGAACACTTGAATAGGGTAGACTACTCTTTCATCCTCACTTGCTGTGAATCCTGGAATTCCTCACTGAACAGCATAAAGGGGTGGCCTCACCAGAAAGACTGCAGAGGCTTCACCACACCTTCTCTGGTCTTGTTGGCCATTTCTGCAGCTTCCAAAATGAATGCGTAGCCCCCTGGTAAGCCTCAGGCTCGTTCAGCTGGCTTTCGTCTAGGGGGAGCAGCCTTCAACCCCACCAAACTGGGTAATCGAGTTTGTGTGGAGGCTGTGTGATGTACCCCACCACGCCAAATAACAGAGCGTACCTCATATATGATTAAATGATTACACTTTATAAGTATTTTACTGGAACTATGTAATTAATAGAGATACAATTAAAAAGGAAATTAAAAGGTGCCAGACTTATCAAAGTTCAACCACTTCGTGCACAACTATTGGAGTTCAATTAACGGAGTCTTATTTCCATCATTCGATCCCCGCCGACCTCCTCGACCCGCTGCCTGGGGCCAACCACGGTGGTCGACCAGAGCGCGTCCAGCACGTCCTTCCTTTTCGGTTCTCCTCCCAAAAAGCCCTGGGCTCGGACTCCCTCATGGGTCTGATCCTAGCCCAGCTTACAGCATCGCGTCTCCTTTCTCTGTCCCCATCGCACCTTCTCTCCAAAGCCCACAAAAACAATAGCTTACAGACACACAAGAAAGAAAAACATCGACCCCAATTGGTCAGCAAATGAATACAGTTCTCATTATCAGTAATTATAACCCACACAAGCTGCTATAGAGAACCACTGTCTCAGCAGTTAACAGCACAGAGAAGCCATTTTATTAGCCTTAGCAGTAACATAAAAGAAGAAACCCGTTACAAGTGAGTAAGAAAATAAATTTCTACCAAATGTTTTGTGATGATTTCTGTGCTGAAGGCACTATGTAATTACAAGTTTCTGCTGTACCACTAGATGGCGATAGTTCCCTTTGAAAATACGCGTTCTGCATCTGATGCTCTGATGTAGTTAGAAACAAGTTTCATATGAACTTTATACAGTATGCTTATTATTTTAGTACAATTCCAGGGGAATTTGTGAAGAATAAATCTCTTTAGTCAATAAAAATTAAAGCAATATTTCTGGGGATTAAAATGGGGGTCCATATGGGACCTATATTCTACAATCCAAGGACACAGCAAAAATCTGGGTCACACAATTCGTAAGAAATAACCACGACAGGTGAGTAAAACTTTTTGCATATTCCAATGAGGAGTCTGTTTTAGGTACCTTTCTGGAAATTCAGTCTCCCTGAGATGCTGCTCAGCTCTCACTACCCATCGAAAAGGCATTTTATCCTTAAATTCGTCTGGATTCAGAGTCCAAACAATTGGTTCTCAAAGTTCTCCAGACCTCAAATTGACCATGCCTGACTCCCTTCCTCCTTTTCCATTTTACCCTCCCACCTGCACTTCAATTAGTGTCACTCCTGGCAAGGCATGTTGACCAGAACCCAATTCTTCAGTCAGGTGAGCTTCCTGCATAGTGAGAACAAGGGCCAGCGTCTCAGGATTAGTACATAGAAGACCTGAAGGCCATTTACTTGTTAACTATAGTACTTGCAGATTGACTTAAATAAATCTCTAGGTCTTGATCTTTCCTTGGACTATAATGCATAGCATCATTACAAATGGAATTTCATGTTGAAGATATTAGGTATTCAAAATATGTTCTCAAAGAATTGTGGTTGGATTGTACCTGCACAACTCAGTTTATAGCTACTGTTTATTGTAGCCAGTAGTGAGACTTGGCTGCATGAGGGATAGGACTGCTTATTATTCCGGGGTTTCATTGTTTTAGAAGTGACAGAGCAGGAGGTGTTAAAGAGGAAGGGGTGGCATTAATAATGAGGAAAAGTGTTATAGCAGTGCTCAGACAAGACAGACTGGGAGGCTGGTCCACTGAAGCTACATATACGGGTGGGACTGAGGAATAAGAAAGGGATGACCACATTAATGGGGTTATATTATGAGTCACACAATAATCAGCAGGATTTTGAGGTGCAAATTTGTAGAAATATAGCAGACAGCTGCAAGAAAGTTTGTGATAGTAGGTGATTTTAACTTTCCATATATTGACTGGGACTCCCATACTGTAAAAGGACCAGATGCAATAGAGTTTGTCAAATGTGGTTAGGTAAGTTTTGTTAATCAATATATAGACATTCTTAACTAGAGAGAGTGTGATACTGGATCTTCTGTTACGGAATGAGGCACGGCAGGTGACATATGTTTGTAGGGGAACGTTTTGGATCTAGTGTTCATAATTTTATTACTTTCAAGATAATTATGGAGAAAGATAATTCTGGTCCTTGCGTTGACATTCTTAATTGAGAAAGGCTCAATACGGCATCAGAAAGGATTTGGATAGTGGATAGGTCGTATTTTGGCAAAGGGATGCTTGGCAAGTGAAATATTGTGAGCACAGAGTCTGATGTTCCTGTTATAGTAAAAGGAAAAGGGTAACTGGTTTAGGGAACCTTGGCTTTTAGGGAATATTGAGGACCTGGTTAGGGAGAAAAAGGAGGTGCAAATAACAAGGAACAAATAAGGTACTTGAATATAAGAAATTTAAGAGAGCACTTAAGAGGGAAATCAGGAAGGGCTAAAAGAAGACATGAGGTTGCACTGGCAGACAAGGTAAAGGAGAATCCCAAAGGCTTGTACAGATATAATAAGGGCAAAAGAATAGCAAAGGACAACATTTGTCCACTTGAAGATCAATATGGTCACCTACGTAAGCATGGATCTGAGATGAGAGAGATCTCAAATGGATTTTTGCATCTGTATTTACTCAGGAGATGGACACAGCATCTATAGAACTGAGGCAAACAGGCCATGGACTGTATTCGGATTACAAAAGAGGAGGCGCTTGCTGTCTTGAGGGCAAATTAGGGTGGATGGGTCCAAAGGGCTTGATAATTTGACTACATGAATTTTACAAGGTTTTGGACAAAGCCCTGTGGAGCAGGAGATTAAGAAGGTTCAGTTGTTTGGCACACAGGATGCAGTGATAAATCTGATCCATAATGGGAGGAGCCATAGATTGCTAGTAGATGGGTGGCTCTCTGACTGGAGCCCTGTGACTCGTAGTTTGCTACAAGGATCAGTGATGAGTCCAATATTATTTGTCATCTACATTGATAATTTAGATGATTAATGTTGTAAACTGGATTCACAAATTTGTGGTTGACACCAGGACTGGAGAAGTAATGGACAGTGAGAAAGGCAATCAAAGCTTTCAGCGGAATGTGGAACTGCTGGAAAAATTGGGTGAAAACTATCAGATGAAATTTAATGCAGACGAGTGTGAAGTGTTGCACTTTGGGAGAACAAACCTGGGTAGGACATACAGAGTGAACAGTAGGGCACTGAGGAGTGTGGTAGGACAGAGTGATCTGGGAATACAGATCCATAATTGCTAGGAAGTGTCATCCCAGGTAAATGGGGGTCATAAAGTGAGCTGTTGCACATTGGCCTTCATAAATCAAAGTACTGAATAGAAGAGTTGAGATGTTATGCTGAAATTGTATAAGCCTTTGGTGAAGCTACAGTATATTTGGAGTATTGTACGCAGTTCTGGTCACCTACCTAGAGGAAAGATAGCAAACATATTAAAAGAGTACAGATAAACGTTACAAAGATGCTGCTGGGACTTGAGAACCCGAGTTATAGGGAAAGGTTGAATAGGTTAGGAGTTTATTCCCTGGAGTGTAGGAGGCAGAGGGGAAATTTGATAGAGATATACAAAATTATGAGGGGTATAATCAGAATCAGGTTTATTATCACCGGCGTGTGACGTGAAATTTGTTAACTTCGCAGCAGCAGTTCAATGCAATACATGATCTAGCAGAGAGAGAGAGAGAAAAGTAATAATAAAAAATAAAACATAATAAATAAACAAGTAAATCAATTACATATATTGAATAGATTTTAAAAAATGTGCAAGAATAGAAATACTGTATATTGAAAAAAGTGAGGTAGTGTCCAAAGCTTCAATGTCCATTTAGGAATCGGATGACAGTATTTAGGAACAAGTTGTTCCTGAATCGCTGAGTGTGTGCCTTCAGGCTTCTGTACCTCCTACGTGATGAAAAAAGTGAGAAAAGGGCATGTCCTGGGTGCTGGAGGTCCTTAATAATGGATGCTGCCTTTCTGAGACACCGCTCCCTGAAGATGTTCTGGGTACTTTGTAGGCTAGTACCCAATATGGACCCGACTAGATTTACAGCCATCTGCAGCTTCTTTCAGTCCTGTGCAGTAGCCCCTCCATACCAGACAGTGATGCAGCCTGTCAGAATGCTCTCCTCAGTACAACTATAGAAGTTTTTGAGTGTATTTGTTGACATGCCAAATCTCTTCAAACAACTAATGAAGTATAGCCGCTGTCTTGCCTTCTTTATGACTACATCGATATGTTAGATAGGGTAAGTGCAAGCAGACTTTTTCTGCTGAGATTGGTTGAGCCCAGAACTAGAGGTCTCAAGTTAAGGGTGAAAGGTGAAATATTTAAAGGGAACTGGAGGAGGATCTTCTTGACTCGGAGGGCGGTGGAATGTGGAAGTTGTGGATGTGCCTCTGATTGGAATTTTTAAGAGTAGTTTGTCTGGAAGCGGTATGGAGGTCTAGGAACAAGTTGATGGGGCTTGACAGAATAGTAGTTCAGCATGGACTAGCAGGGCCTGCAGTGCTCTGGGACTTCGGTCACTTTCAGTACTCAACAAATAAATTGGAAGCTTTTGTTAACTGACATCACAAATTGAGGACTTCACATTAAACCTATGATCCCCTCAAAACTAATCAATAAGTTCCAATATGCAGATCTTAGTAACTCATGACTCGATCCTTCATTTCCTCACTTACAGACCCCAGTCAGTTTGGATTGGCAACAACATCTCCTCCACAACCACTATCAGCACAGTTACACCAAAAGGCTGTGTGCTTAGCCCCCTGCCATACTGCTTTACACCTGTGACCGTCAGACGAAGTACAGCTCCAACATCATATTTGAGTTCATTCACATTACCAGTTTTGTGGCAGAATCAAGATGGTGACGAATCGCCATACATTAAGGAGGATGGTGCCACAACAACAGTCTCTCACTCAACGTCAGCAAAACCAAAGAGTTGATTATTGACTACAAGAGTAGGAAACTGGAGGTCCATGAGCCGGTCCTCATTAGGGGATTAATGGTGGAGGGGGTCAGTAACTTTAAATTCCTTGGTGTTATCATTTCAGAGGATCTGTTCAGGGATCAGCATGTAAGTGCCATCTCAAGAAAGCACAACAGTACCTCTACTTCCATTGGCGAAAGCACAGGTTTGGCATGGCATCTCAAATTTTGACAAAGCTCTTAAGGTGGGTGGTGGAAAGTACATTGACTGGTTGCACCACAGCCTGGTATGGAAACACCAATACCCACAAACAGAAAAGCCAACAAAATTTAGTGGATACAGCGCAGTCCATTACAGGAAAAGCCCTTCCCACTGTTGAGCACATTTATAAGGAACTCATCATCATCCATCACCAAGGACCCTGACCATCTGAGCTATGCTCTCTTCTCACTGCTGCCATCAGGAAGGAGGTACAGGAGCCTTAGGTCCCATACCATCAGGATCTGAAATAGTTATTACCCCTCAACCATCAAGCTCCTGAACCAGCATGGATAACTTCACTCATCTCAACACTGAACTGATCACTGAACACAACCTATGCACTCACTTTCTAAGACTCTACAACTCTAGTTCTCAGTATTATTTCTTTATTTATTACTGTTATTTCTTTCTTTTTCATTTACACAGCTTGTCTTGTTTTGCACATTGGTTGCCTGTCAGACTGTGTTTTTGTGCAGTTTTTAAATGATTCTGTTTTACTTCTTTGTTCTACTGAGAAAGCCTGCAAGAAAACGAATCTCAGGATAGTATATGGCGACACTTGTGTGTTTGATAATAAATTTATTTTGAACTTTGAACAGGAATATAAATAATACAGACCTGCAAAATTGAAAAATGCAAAGTAGGTTATAAGGCATGCCAGCAGGTGGCACTATTAGCAAAGGTAATATAAGAGTGTATTGGACACCAGCTTCTATTTGTGGCTAGTTGATACAGTGCTCCTGTTGATTTGCTGATCTCTGATTCTCTGAAACATTTTGATAAATTATCATACTTTTCTGCCTTTGATTATTTTAATGGTATATGCATTTGTCTTAAGAAAGTGATTAAATTTAGCAACTTACAAAATCTTATTAAATTTCCATAATATGTTTCCCACACATTAAGAACGGCAGGAGTGTCACTGACATTGGTTCTGTCCCCTCTTCTACAATTTTGTACTATATGATGTCCTGCCCTGGACATTAGATAAAAACATAGTTAACCTCAGATGTGGTGCATTTGTGACAAAGAAGGGAACTTGTATTTACCAACAGTTTTTCACAAGCTCAGCTCATTCCCTAAGAACATAACAGCCAAAGCAGTAGTTTTGTTTCACAGTATCTGTTACCATGTAGCAACTGGTGATGCCAATTTACCTTCAGCAAGTATCTAAAAGCAAAAAACAAAGCTTGTTGAAGGGACAAGTAATTAACAGGACAATGAGGAGAACGTCTTTGGCCTTCTTTCAATAGTACATATATGATAAAGGTTATATCCATCTGGTGGGATTGAAGAGGCTTCTGAAGATTTCACCAAAAAGAAACAACTGCACCAGGCCTGCTGAGTTCTTCCAGCATTTTGTGTGTGTAACTTCAGCAGGTGCAGCATTCACTGAGCTAATCTTAGTGATGGTGCAGAAATGGTAGACTTGTTGCTGTTTGTGTTGTTCTGCTGAACATTGTGGGCATGCAATGTTGGCATCAGTTGTGGGCTGCTCCCGATCACATTCTTGGATGTGTTGGTTGTTAAGTGATGCGTTTTCATTTTCTATTTTGCTGTACATGTGATAAATCTCAATTGGAATCCTTGGCTTGAATCAAATTTGGTGCCAATATTGTGAACATTCTAGTTCAGTCACATTTCCAGGATGTAGCCCAAAGACAGCATTAAAAACAGATTTAGCTCAAAAATCTAGTGTTTGCCAAACAGTCTGAGAATTTAGCAAGAAGTGAAGTGAAATGTTTGATGAGGTTGAACTAGAATAATCGGTTCATATGGAAATTGGGGCAGTGGTTTGAAGTATTACTAAGCAGTAGTATATAGATGATAAAGATGAACTGACCAAGGATAGATCCTTGTGTAACATCATAATGAATGATTTGTTAACAGGAGAAGAAGTAATGGCTACAACTGGTTTAATTAGATAGGGATGGAATCATCTTCTGTCCTGTAGGGACAGTTAATAGAGAGTTGTCCATTACAATCCAGATTTTCCTCTTGAAGGAAAATAAGAAATAGATAATGGAGAGGACAATTTGATCCTTGAGCTTTCAGGCCATAAGCTCAGTGTCTCTTCCATTTTCTTACCCAGTCTCCAAATTCCCTAGTGTCTAAAAGCTATCATTCTCAACCTTGAATAATGATTAGTTTTACTGTATTTGTCACATGCATATCAAAACATCGAAACGTTCAGTGAAATGACCAACAGACTCCAAGAATTGTGCTGGGCAGATCGCAAGTGTTGCCACGCTTCTGGTACCAATATAACCTGCCCACAATCACTAACCCTCACCGTTATGACTTTGGAATGCACGAAGAAACCAAGGCACCAGGAGGAAGCCCATGAGGTCACAGGGAGAACATACAAACTCCTCATAGACAACGACGGGTATCAACCCCTGAATCATGATCACTGACGCTGTAAAGCAGTGGCGCTAATCGCCACACTACTCTACCACCAGTATATACTTAATGATTGATTATCCACAGTCCAGAAAAATAGGGCAATGAATCCCAATGATTTATGGCTTTCTGCGTAAGTAAGTTGTATTCCATCTTAGTCCCGAACAGCTGGCCTCATACCCTGAGCCAGTCTTCCTCAGGATGCGGGAGAAAACTAGTGCACTCTGACGAAAGCCATGTGGTCACAGGGAAAACATGCAGACAACACCCAGATCAGGATTTAACCTGGGTCTCTGGCCCTGCCACTACGATAGAAGGAAAATCAGTGAGGGAGGACCAAAACATAACGGGGCATTGCCTTGAGGAAATTTTACAATAATGGCTTGGAGGTGATTGACCTACAATACCTTCAACCATTTTTCTTTGTGTTAGTTATGACTCTGCTCAAATTATAATCTTTTCTCTAATTCCCAATGACCTCAGTTTATTGCAGCATTGATAACAGAGTATGGGAGAATATGCTGGAATGTCACTCTTAGCTTTCTTTAGACCAAGGGTCCAATGACATAGCTCCATTAATAATGCATTGTACATGACATCCAAACAAGAGGCAAAGGATAGAGAAGGAAGGATGCTTTTGCATCTGTGCCTAGTGGTGTACTAAAGGAATCAGCATGGGGATCCTTGTGGTTTGCGAAATATATTAACAACTCAAATATGAATGGAGGAGGTATGCTTGGTAGGTTTGTGAATGGCATGAAAAATGGTGGTGTTGTGGGACAGTAAGGAAGGTTACCTAGGTCTACAGCAGGATATACTGTACAGTAGACCTGATGGAAAGAACGGAAGAGCATTGGCAGATGGAATTTAATCCTGACAAGTGCAGGGTAATGTATTTGTGATGTCAAAAAAGAGTAAGACATATACAGGTAATGTTAGAGCATTAAGAAATGTTGAAAAATAGGGTGACTTTAGGGTTCCAGTCCTTAGTTCCTTGAATTTGCAAACGTGGATTGATAAAGAAATGAAGAAGGCATAAGGCAGACTTGCTTTCATAGACTGGACATACAATATGAATATTTGGAAGTATGTTGAAACTTTACAAAGCACTGGTTAAATGTAACTTGGAATATTGTATGCATTCTGGTCATTGTGCCCTATAAAGGATGTGGTTGCGCTGGTGAGGGAGCAGAGGAGATTCGACAGTATGTCACTTGGATTGGAGGACTTTAGTTAATGGAAGAAACTAGAGCAGCTGGGCTCTATTCCCTGGATTGAAGGAGGCTGGGGGATAAGTAAAACTACAGGGCCTAGATAGAATAAAGAGTTAGAATCTCTTCCCCATGATAAAGGCATGAAAAAAAGGCATAAGTTTAAGGCGAGAGCAAGGACCTATAAAGGGTATATGAGGAGAAAGTATTTTAATCAGACCATGGTGAATACCTGGAACTCGATGCCAGAGGAGGTGGGGAATCAGATATCATCATTATATCCAAGGTCTATTTAGACAGACACTTAATAGACAAGGGATAAACAGATAGGGTCATAATGAAGATATGTAGGATTTGGGTAGTAGGGCAAAATGATTGGCATGGACATGGTAGACTGAAGAGCCCATTACTAAGCCTCTACAGGTGTGTGATTCTTGGACTGTGACTACGACATCCAAGCAAATTAAGAAGACTGAAAGACAAAGGGAAGAATACTGTTTACACATCATGCATTGTAGGAACAAATTCTAATTCAATGTGCCCTGACAGATTCATTTTAGAATTTAACTGTATTGTGCAAAATTACTGTAACATATAACTGATTACACTTTTTACATTAGCATTACTATAGTTTGCTTGAATTGTGGTAAAGCAATGTGAGTCAATGGTTGAAAGAGCTTGGAAGGCCAGAGTGATCAAATATTCTAAGCTTTCCATGGGTCTGATGAAAGACATGAGGCTAAAGAAGAATTCTTAATTTCAGTTACTTTAATATTTTGAAAATTTGAGTTTGGAAAAAAAAAGAACAAGAGAGAAAGAGACAAAAAGAACATTGCCAAGTGTTAGGATGGGAACATTCATCTAGGGAACACCAGTTCAAATACAGCTCAGATTGATAGATGAAAACTCACCGTCTCTGACAGTTATAAAGTCCTACATTGTAATTGTGAGTGTCATTCCAATCTTTCTGGGATACCCTGAAGATATGGCAAGTTCCATTTAAAATCTTTCTTTGCTTGAGTTTTATTTCATCACAATCCATCTAATAATGCCATAGTTCCAAAAACCATGCATAATTCATCTTAATTATATTTACCAAATATTGACCATTATTTGGCTTGGCATCAGTAAGCTTAGATGTTTTTATATGACAACTTGCTGGAACTGTGAGATGATCAGGCAGATCAAGAATATCAGAGCAAGTTATAGAATCCAATCAGATAAATAAAAACATAGAAAATTAGAAGCACAAGGACTGAGGAGAAAATACAAATTCAAGAGAGCAAATTCAATGTCAAATCATCTATACAAAGAGCAGTGGAGGGAAATGTAACATTCATTTATGAGAGAGAAAAAGCAGAAAGAAAACAAAATGTAAGTTACAAAGATTGCAATTTTATCAATTTATGTGACCCTGATAAATAATTAAAATTCTTCAAAGAATGAGTCTCCGTCTCATGTACTACATAATTCTCAGTATCAGAGACATTGAGTAGTAATAATTATAATTTATCACATAAGTGTTAGACTGATGTAAACAAAACATGACTTGCTGTGGTAAGATTTGTTTGTGTTTAGTGTGAAAATCAGTTTCATAGCATTTATTGCATTACAACAGTAAGAAAGATATTTGGATTGTAATTATGTGGAGCGAATGGTAGAACAATGGAACCCAGTTATCAGTATTCAGATATTTGATTTTAACCATGCATTTGTTCCTCACTTAAAGTTGCTGTAGATTCTGCACATAAATGAGTGGCATCAGCTTCCTCGTTATTTTGACAGTTCATTATCATTCACTAACTTACACTATACTTCCCAGAAGTATGCTATAAAAATGGTTCTTCTCTATGAAGTGAACTGTTATCGTCTCCATTTCAATATATATCTGAGCTTAATGGTTGCTGTTGACTACAGAGGAGGAGGAATTTTGAAAATGAACAATGAAATAAATACCAGGCTGTGAGAGAAATATCCCCCACCATTTAGACTAGAATTTTCTCTGCAGCTTGGAGAAAATTAGTAGTAGGGGCTGGATTCCTCAGAGAATTCCCTTCTTTCTCTCTTTTTTTCTCCCTTAAGGCTAGGTCTACCGAATAATAAATTGCACTAAACTGTGGAAATGGATGATAATAAAGGGAAACCATCCTAAAGTAGGTAACTGGCCTGTTGGAAGAATTTATCTCCTCAGTTAGCTCCAAAAGGTCCTGATGTCCTTGAATAAATCTGAAATCAAAATATTTCTCCCTTCAAGATCTACTATTTATTCTGTTGGTACCAACTGTAGTACTGCTGAAGATTGCACTGGAGGGATTCCACTCAAACTTACAGCATAGACAGAATGAGTTTCCATTAAGAAAAATAACCAATGTAATGTAGCATTAGGTGAACATCTTTCAACCACAGTTGAGGAGAGTCTCAATTATACCCAAACAAGAGAAGTTTTATTCTTTTCTACTAACAAAACTTGATCAGTAAAATGGATAAAAGGCAATTTTTTCTCTACCAAGATCAGATTCAGAACCAGGTTTGTTTTTTTCTGACACATGTCATGAGGTGCTTTATTTTACAGCAGCAGTACAGTACATAACATTAAAATCACTATAAATTACTCTATGAATATATATTAAAACAGTAAATAGTGCAAAAAGAGAGAAAAAAGTGAGGTAATGTTCATGAACCATTCAGAAATTTGATAGCAGAGAGGAAGAAGTTGTTCTTAAAACGTTGAGTGTATGGCTTCAAGCTCCTGTATCTCCCTTCTGATAGTAGTATTGAGAAGAGGGCATGTCATGAATGGAGTGAGTACTTAATGATGACAGATACCACTTTCCTTTTTGAAAATGCCTTCAGTGGTGTGGAGGAAAGTGTTGGGGAGACTTGTGATGAAGCTGACTGAGTTTACAAACTTCTGCAGCTTTTCCTGATCCTGTGCTTTGGTATCTCCATACCAGATGATGATGATGCAACTCGTACATCTGTAGAGATTTGCCAGAGTCCTTGATGACATACCAAATTTCCTCAAGCTCCTAACGAACTATAGCCACTGGTGTGCCTTCTTTATGATTGCATCAATATGATTTTGACACTCAGGAACTTGGAAACTGCTCACCTATTCCTCTGCTGACCCCTCGATGGGGACTGCTGTGTGGTCTCTGAATTTCTTCTTACTGAAGTCTGCAATCAGTTCCTTGGTCTTAATGATGCTGACCAAGGTGGTTGGTGTGACAGCTGGGGTGAGCTATGCTTCTGTGAATCAAAGTACACAGCAACCTCTGCTACTGTAATCTTACTCTGAGCCTTCAGTTTTATCTTTCCAGAGGCTGTAGTTTAACTAGTGGTGGGGGCCTCAGGGTCCTGCAATGTAGTTTTCCCTGCAGCCCAGCCTTGTGGTTCACTTTCTTAAAGGGATACTGCACTCGCTATCCGGGTGGTCTGATGGCCGGAGTCTGCCAATTTCGAAGATTGCTAGATTTTTTGAATGTCTTGAAGCTATGTTGTTTACTGAAGTGCCTATGGCTGTGACTGTAGATTTTAGCTGTTGTAGTGATTCAATGAATCATACTCAAAACCTATGAACTCAAAGGCACTTGTAAAGCTTTCATAACATGCACCATGCCCTGTCACCATTGTGCTCATTGAAGCACTATGTGAGATCCCACAGAAAGCAATTTGCATGTTGCATTTTCCTACCTAACAAAGGGATAGATTTATAAAATACAATGAATGCCAGCAACATGAAATAAAAAACAGAAACTGTTGAAAAATTTCAGTTGCATATGTGTGAAGCTAAATAGAGTTAGCCTTTCAACTGAAAAAAAACTTTCAATTGATGAACTTTTTTCTCTCTCTCTGCAGATGACATCTCATTAAATTGAACATTCCAAGCAGTTACTGTTTTTATAATGGAATTGACAATTAAAGGTACTTCGTTAGATGCAACATTTCTTTGCTTACTCAAATTTGCTGTTGCCTGGACAATCATTTATGATTGATTACAGTAGATAATTATATTTTTATGGCAGCACATTTTATTCTCTAAGGTAGTTAATTAATTTCAATGGGATGACTTTCAGGGATGAATTTAAAGGTATATATAAATGCAAATTTTCCCTACTTTTACATTAATCATATTTCCAAAGAATACTGTCAAGGCCATGCATTGATTGGGCAGCTTATTGTGTTGTAGTATTTTGTTCATGGGATATGAAAATTTTTGCAAGTAAAGTTTAAACCCTTTGATGAACTATTTGTCACATCCTGCACAAAATCCATAACATGGGGTCACAGGAGATTTTGCCTTCCATAAAAGTTTTGAAGACAACTTGATCCAATTTGCTGGATATTACATAAAGGAGCTTAAAAATAACAATTGTAGTTATAATATAACTACAATGAAATTGTAAGCTATTAGTCACGATGTCTCAAAGAAGTGGAGTGACGAACAGCATGGCAGCAGTTTTCATCAGCAGCAAATTGCATATATCCAGTTTAGTTCTTAGCTTCTTATAAAGAGGAGAAAGAGGCACAGACATTCAATAAGGTCCATTGAACTTTCAATTTTCATTTGAATTACCTCAACAATAGATTGGTTCCTGGTTAGATATTGTGTGATGATCGGCATCCCCAAATGGGATAGCTCCACCAATAGGAGCACTGATAGCACCAGGAACACCATTACCAATAGAGGCCCTTCATTAACTGAGACCCTTTCATTAACAGAGATACCTTCACCAACAGAGACATCGTCACCAATAGCATCACTTTCACTAACCGACGTCAGCAACACAGATTTTAGTGTCTTTTCTAGCTTTGATCTCCCTTCACAACTGAAAACATTTTCACCATATTAAACCTTAAAGATGTGTATGAAATCACTGGAAATGGTCAATGGAATCAAATTTCAGAAATGTTATTTAGTGCCTACAACCAAACTCAAAACCCATTCCCTGTGGGTGGAAAAGCATTTTGCACCTTCTACTAATCTGCTTGTTTAATTATAACTTGTTCTATGCTTTTGTGTTTGTCCAGTGTTGGGATCACGTAGAACTGCATGATCTGAGTTGATCTTGAGGTAAAAAAAAAAGCAAGGAGTGTTTGTAACTTTGACCATGACCAGAAATTCATAGCTTCCAGATCTGATGGGCACTAGGTTTTCTAGGAGGCTGAAAATAGATTAATTCTACTTCTTCCAATATCATCACTTCAGCTTTCATTTTGCACAACCCCAGTTTGCACTACTATAACTTACACCATTCTGTGGTTTTGAGCTCTTTGCCCTATTTGTTAATGTATTTATTATTACCATCTATACCATCTACTCTGTGAGCTTCACTTGATCAAGGAGCTTCGCTTCACCCTGGTGTTTATGATAATAGATTAACCTATATCTATATCTGTATCTACATGTCAGCATATTATTAGGCATAATAGCCTTTGCCATGCAGAAGCTATGCATGAATGTATGAGTTGCCATCATTGATCAGCCTAGTCTTCATCTGCAACCCAAGCTGTGCCAACACAGTTAACTATCCTGATGGAGCAAACTTGCAGTGCAGAAGGCATCTCTAATTTGGATACTGTAACCTCCCACCAAAAGTGTGGAGAATAAACTCTTGAGTATGGGTGAGAAAGCAGCAATGTGCATTTGTTGACTATTGGTACCTCTATCTAAGAATTTTTGGCCCCTTGGGTATCCACCACATACTTCTCTTAGTCTCACTGTTGACTTCCAGAAAGCCCATGTAACCAGTGTAGCTGACATTAAAATGAAATGTTGCTGAAATCCACCTAACTGAATGATTAACCAATGGAAATAAACATTCTGCTTCTCCCAGAGCTACTCCGTGTATGCAGTCTGAAGAACTGAAATAAAGAAGCCAGTTCTTGACACTGGCTTCCTAACTTGCTGGCAATACCTTTGCTTTTAATCTTCTCGCCTTCTCCCACACACTATGCCATATTAAAATTCTATTCTACATCTCAAAGCAGTATCAGTTACTGCTGGATTTGCAGTATTATCTACATCACATGGATCCAAGAATATCATTTTCTATATGAATAAAGGCATATTTTATATTTCTAAACCCTTTGCTTGTGGTTACATCCACTGTACATAAGCTCCTGAAACCTAATTTGGTTTCCTGTTAACTAAACGCCACAACGTGAGGGGATCCATTCCAGTTTCTGCACTGATACAGTCACAGCAGGTGCAGATAAGCAGGCAAGACATTTTTTACTTGTCATTTAATTTGCATGGATAATTGGAATCAGGCTATGTGAGGTATGTTATGTAAATTGATGTAGCAGAATTGAGTGCGGCAATGTGATCAACAGCTCAGACCGAATCCACAAGCATCGCCTGACAACCTGTTCTCGTAGCTGTTTTTCTTTAGGGTTTCAGTGCTGAAGTACAATTTACACAGATTCTTGCCCTTGCAGCAATGAGAACTGGAATGAATTCAACTCAGGATTGCTGGTCTGGATCCTATAAGGGCTGGCTTCCAGTCCTTAGCTCATGAGGAATTTATATGCATTCAGGAAATGATCCAACATCGCTTCATCCAGTAAGATGACCACCTGTTATGATCCATTAAAATCTTTAATAGTTTGATTCGTCATTTGCAGCAGAATATGAATAAATGCTGTGCTGGTGAGATTAATAGGATTCACTTTGCAAATCCAAGCCATACTGAGTTACAGCAAACATAAGAAACATTCTGTCCCCTAGTGATATGCTGAGAAATTTTTAAACCTGAACCAGACTCGACTCAGTGACATTTTCATGTTAGCAAATTTTAATCAGTAGCTCTCAACGGGGATGCAGATGTGTCTAATATTTTTTCCTAGCCAAGCCACAACAGTGATATATTGTAAGAAACAGAATGAGCAAGCACTTGGAAAGCAAGATCCTAACAATATGTACCCCACAAAACGCATATGAGAAGTAACCATTAGACCGGGATCCATGGGTGTGTGACAATGCTGTTTAGAATAAAAGATAACTCTATGACATGCCTCTGGCTAGACCTGGGCTAGATGAGTGATAACAGCTGAATATTACCTTCTATCTGCCTATATTCTTCCTCAACAATGTAATGCAATGATATTACAGCCCACAGGTATTTTGCACACTTTAGCTCATCAAATGCATTATAATGGAGAAGAAATTGTCCTGCATTGGGAAACAACTGCTAGGTTTGCAATGCATTAGTTAATTGAAGATAAGTGTGAGATGATAACTAACTCTCAATCTCATAGCCTACCTACTCTTCCTCCCACAATCCCCTCAGATTTACAAGAGCCAAAGGCAAATTATGCACTGCTCCTTTGATTCTTTCCTTTGCCATCACTTCAGCAATGTCTTTTTCTTTCAGGCAGCCAAGCGTATTCCTGTTTACTCTTCAGGTGCTGAGCAACAAGATAGCAAAAAGAAAAAGAGCCCCTTTGTCTGGCAGAAGCGGTCACTGGCACAGATATCAGCACTCTTTGTACAGTAGACGGTGATTCATATGGAGGTGAGTCAAAGCCTGATGATTGTTATTAACCAACCTGTACAGCTGCCATTCATAATAGGACAACAAAGTGCAAAATTGGACTATCCCAGCGCAACATCACTTAGGAAGACCATTTAGGGCCTTCTGTACCCTTCTCCTCATATCAGCAGACTTGATTGCAACTACTAAGAACTATTTTACCAAAGTAATGGGACAGAGAGGATTCTGCAGATGGTGGAAACCCACAGTAACATGTACAAATTGCTGGAGAGACTCAGCAGTCAGGCAGCATCAGTGGATAGGAATAAACAGTTGCCGTTTTGGACATCAACTTTGTTTATTCCTTTCTGTCGATGCTGCCTAGCCTGCTGAGATCCTCCAGCACTTTATGAATGTTACAACAGGACAGACATAGAAAGAATATTCATTCACACTATGCACAAAATTCCTTCGAAATCCGCATACAATATACAGGTAGCTAAGTAGTAGGTGTAACAGAAATCAATATTATAGTGATTAAGTCTGCCTTCTCATTGTCTTTATGTTTGATGACAGTTAATATTTATTTTAATCAACATGTGAGAGTGTATTACTCTCTGTGAGAGTGTATCACCTCTCAAAATGATCAAAGGACATAGTTTCAAAGAGTTGAAATGATGCACAGCCAGATTCAGAAGCTTAATGTTTTGCTTTTTGCTTTTATTGAACAGTACAAAAACAACCCAAGTACAAGCTTCTGCCAGTAATTTATGGATACACTGAAAAACACAATTCTTCTTGTCATTCAGTATAGAAAAAATACCACCGTAGGCCTTGGGGTTTTGGTGCAAGCGTGACAAACACTGAAAGCAAAGATAAGTCAAACTCCTGAAAAGTTATTTTCTTCTCTGGCTCCAAGGGAAAAGTTGCGTCTTATTCAGAGATTTTGAATTGTAGATATGAAATCTTCTTTTGAAGGCTTTTTTTTTGAGAGGATTTTTAGCCTGAAGCAGTACCTATAGTAGTGGATTCACATCAGCAGAACAAATAGAGTATACCACCAATTATTCCCAGTGGCTGCTCGCCCAATGTACCTTATTCTAGAGCTCTCTATCACCACTAAGGTTGATGGATTTGTAAATTGAAAAAAATAATGTGACTGCGGTTTATTTTGCCTTTGGAGGTATATTTGTCCCACAGCAATATGCTGTGCTTAAGTAGACTATGGACTCCTTAACTCTGAAGGAACATTTTATCTTAAATAAAAATAAATATCCTTCAGCTGCAGATGAACTGAAATCAATAAAGAAAGAATATCTCTTGGACTGTTGCTAAAGTGTAACTGTTTATTTCAGATATGTATTTAATGATTCTACTTGCAGGTATGTTAGTAAGACCAGGGGTGAATGGAAACACAGAACTCTGGGATAAATGGTTAAGTTTTGTACTAAAAACCAATGCTGGAAAAACTCAGCTGGGCAAGCAGCATCTGTGGAGGCAAAAAGCATAAGTCAACATTCGTGGTGAAGACCCTGCAGCAGGACTGAGGGAAAAGAGGAATATTTGCCAGCATTTGGATCCTATAGAAAGGGTGCAGAGGAGATTTACAAGGATGTTGCCTGGATTGGGGAGCATGCCTTATGAGAGTAGGTTGAGTGAACTTGGCCTTTTCTCCTTGGAGCAACAGAGGATGAGAGGTGACCTGATAGAGGTGTATAAGATGATGGGAGGCATTGATCATGTGGATAGCCAGAGGCTTTTTCTCAGGGCTGAAATGGCAAAAACAAGGGGGTAAAATTCTAAGGTTCTTGGAATTAGGCACAAGAGGATGTCAGAGGTAAGTTTTTCACATAGAAGAGAGTGGTAGGTCTGTGGAAAACACTGCCAGCAAAGGTGGTAGAGGTGATACAATAGGATCTTTTAAAAGACTCTTAGATAGGTAGATGGAGCTTAGAAAAATAGAGGGCTATGCGGTAGGGAAATTCTAGGCAGCTTCTGGAGTAGGTTACATGGTCAGCACAACATTGTGGGCTGAAGGGCCTGTAACGTGCTGTAGATTTCTATGTTTCTATGCACCAAGAGTGGGATAGTGGCTTGTATATGATATGTGGAACCAGACAGAGAGGGCAGATAGAACTAGATGGAAGAGGAAGATGGGAGAAATGAAGAGAAGGAAAAGAAAACTAGGGAGAAGGGTGAATTTGTGTGGGAGGAAAACAATTGCTAGTTTAATAGGCACATTTAATGTCAGAGACATATATACAATATACATCCTGAAATTCTTTTTCTTCACAAACATCCACAAAAACAGAGGAGTGCCCCAAAGAATGAATGGCAGTTAAATGTTAGAACCCCAAAGCCCACCCTCCCCAGCTCCCCCTCCCACGCACAAGCAGCAGCAAAGCAACAACCCCTCCCCTCCCCCACCAACAAAAAAGCATCAGCACCCCACACCGAGTACTCAAGCATGCAGCAAAGCATCAGGGAGAGTGGGTTAGTTGAAACTGGAAAATTAAACGTTAATACCATTGTATTGTAAGCTACCCAAACAGAATCTGAGATATTGTTCTTCCAGTTTATATCTGACATCTTCGTAGCAATGGAGAGGATCCAGCTCAGACAGGTTTGTGTGGGAGGGAAGAAGAAATAAAATTATATCCAATTGGAAGCTCAAGATGGCCTTTGTGGACAGAGCATAGGTTCTGTATAAAGTAGTCACTTCTATTGTAAGGGACAAGGAAGGGTATTGGAGGGGGATGACCAAACTGGGGAGTCACAAAGAGAGTGGTTTATGTGGATGGTGAAAGGGTTGGCAGGGAGGGTGTGCAGGGAAGAAGGAAAGATGTGAACAATAGTGGGATCATGTTGGAATTGATGGAAATAGTGGAGGATGATGTTTTGGATACACAGATTGGTGAGTTGAAAGGTGAGAACGAAAGGAACCCTATTCCTGTTCTGTCTGGAGGGAGGGGGTGAGGGATGGGATTTTAGAGCAGACATGCAGGAAATTGAGGAGATACGTGTGAGGGGTCTATCAGTGACGCGGAGAGAAAACCACAGCTCCCAATGAAAGAGGACATTTCAGAAGCTCTGGAGTAGAAAGCTTCATCGTGAGAACAGATTTGACAGAGGGAAAAATTGGAAATAAGAAGAATGCATCCTTACAAAAAGCAGGATGGGAGGAGTTATTTCTGATGTAGCTCAGGTTTATAGAATGGTCAATTGAAATCCAAATTAGGAAAGCAATAGAAATATTGTATTCTTTCAACATTTTGATACATTTTAATTATTTATTTTGTTACAAAGTTAGCAAACTAAATTTTATTTCCGTTCTGATTGAACTCTGAGGAAATTTGAACTGAATAGCCGTTTTAAATTCAATCAGCTGGATTGTGAAATTGGGCAGAGTGCAAAACAGATATCTGGCCTGAGCTTATTCTTCTCCTGGGTGGGTAGAATAGTTTAAAAATACAATAGTTCTGTCTGACAGGAAAATCTCCCTCCTACAATAGCCATATTTGATGTAAGTATTTTGGAATATAGAATTCTTCTGATAGATTATCAGTTACTCTGTTATAACATTTGTTGCAGCATTAATTATATACTGCATGCTGGGTTAGAATCACACACAATAATTAAAAACTCATGACCAAAGTACTACCTGTTGATCCAGCCCGCATTGAACAGCAAGAAATTGGCATCAAAGTGGCATATAACAAGGGTTTGGCAACACATTATCGGAGACACATGATGCAAATCCCCTGCAGACTGAAATTTTTAATCAAAAATCAGAGCTTATTTGAAGATGATGAGATAATCCCTCCTGCAGCATGAACTGATGCAGGACAAATCTCACCAATAAACTCTCGGGGATTGTGCTCAAACTGGCCATCTGGACCAGAACTCATTTTTATTTCAACACAACCATAAATGAGGCATCAGTAACAATCTGATCCCTTATTCCAGTCAACATCTTTTTTTCACTCCAAGTTTTAAATGGAAGAACAGATGGAATGACAGACTGTGAAAAGTTTACATGTTGTCACTGTTCTTGTTAAATCCAATAGTTATTCTCCACTATAGAAAAGGTGAGAAATTGAAACTACAGTAAAAAAAAACTTGTGAGGTTGCTTTTAATTATGCTAACACTTTCACTTTCCTATTAACCTACTGTTACGGGCAACTCACCAGCTCTGAATTAATGATAAAGTGGGCTTGTCATCGAGAGAGTTGGATCTTCTCATCAAAATAGCTGTGTTATGCTATTAATCCAAACTTGTTGGTGCTCCATGTTCCAAGTTATAGAGTTAGGTTGTAGGATGACCAGATGCTCTGAAAGAACATGATCTGTATCTGGTGGGGGAGCAGGTAGTAAGGTTGTGTCATTGGTACTTGTTTAAAAAGAGAAAGCCACATATTTATTTATTTATAATCAAAATTTAGCGTTTCTTTCACAGAATCCCAAATAGCTTTAGAGCTTTTGAAATACTTTTTTAAAAGAGGCTAGTCTCTGTAGTCATGTTGGGAAAAACAGCAGTCAGCTTCATGTTCACAGACAGCAGTGTGGTAATGACCAAATAACCTATTTTAGAGATGTCAACCGAGGGATAAATATTAGCCACTACACCAGGGTTAGGTTCAATGTTTTTTCTTCATAACTGTTCCATGGAGTCTACCTAAGAGAGCAGACAGAATCTTGTTCTATAGTTTCAAACAAAATATATCACCTCCTAGGAATGACAGTGCCTAATACAGTCATATAGTTTTCTCAACAATATACCACACCATTTTGTCATGCCACTGGGGATGGCAGGCTCCAACCTTCTGATTCAGAGGTAAACATGCTCCCGACTGACAGCATGCATGGCTGCAATTGGTGATTGGTAGGGAGTCAGCAGGCCTGAGTGTGGTTTTGGAATGTGCAATCCAAAGGTCTGGGCGGACAAGGGTCTTGCTGCAGTGGTGGAGAGCATGTGAAGTATTTACACTTAATATTCAGAGTGGTGGGAATTGGATTTCTAAGGGATAACCATTTCTAAGATTGTCTGCTTCATATGTGACCAAAGAACGTCATTCATCTATCTGATCAATACCAAGGGGCATCCTGCGAAACGTACATGAACATCTTAAACTCCATTTCTAATCCTTCATTTGGTACCTTGAAACAGCCCCATAACAGGTAATGTTGGGGCGAATGATTTTGTGTCGTTAAGTCTAATGAATGACTAATGAGGAATATGAATACCAGAGCATCTTCTTTGCTCTATATTTCACATAAGGAACAGAGGCTTAGAGTATAGTAGGAAGAAAATTCACTTAATATCTCTGGAATGTCATAAAATCTCAAGCAGTAAATAAATTGGCTGTTGTAGAAATTAAGACATATTTATCATGAGATTATATGCTGGTTTTTCTAACTCCAGAGGACAGTGTAAGGATTTTTAGCTTTGTTTTCTCTGGCAAACACAGAGAATAAAATGAAGGTTATAATTTTCACTAATGCATGTAGGAAAGTGTGAAACTGAGTGGAGGGAACTTTAAATCACCATGCCATATCACAGGTGGGTCTCAATGGGCCGTATTCCAGACATCCCACCTCTCCCGGAAGTTCTGGGAGTCTCCCGCATATCGATAGTGGCTCCCTGATGCCCGGAAATTATATACAATATCCTGGAAATAGATTTTTTTGAGACGGAGAGGGAGAGGGAGAGCGAGCATCCTGATTGGTCTCTTTTCGTGCTAAGAGTGGTCCCCAACCACCGGGCCACGAGGAAACAATATGATTTGGCGATATGAAACGATATGAATCAGCTGCACCTTTCCTCATTCCCTGTCACGCACTGTTGAATTTTAACGCACGCGAGGTCATCAGTGACCCAAGACTGCAAAGGAATGGGTCTGTGGCCCATTTGTGCATGTCCCCGGTGAATTAACCAGATCAGCGCAGGAAAAAGATCAACTCCTCGAGCTTGCAAATGACGGTGGGCTGAAAAGTATGTTTTACGTAACATCTTTGCCGGCATTCTGGATCAAAGTCAAAGCTGAATATCCTGAGATGGCCATGAAAGCACTGAAAACGTTGCAACATATCTCTGTAAAGCGGAGTTTTCTACAATGAATGCAACAAAAACTAAATTGCGGAATAGACTGGAACTTCCTTCGAGTATCGCTGTCTCCCATCACCCCTCGATGGGACTGTCTTGTTGCAGGGAAACAAGCCCGGGGCTCCCACTGATTCAGCGATATTGGCGTGTTGCGATAATTTTATATGTTTATACGGGGAAAATATGCGCTGTGTGTTTAATATCCAAATGCTACTTAAAATGTTATGATGCTATTGACCTATAAATGACTTATAATTCAGTGGTCCCCAACCTCCGAGCCGCGAAGAATACAGCGGTACAGCGGTAGCCGGGATGCACCCAGCATATCTTTAAGAACAAAGCCGAAATAAACAAGCTAATTAATTAGGTGCTGCCCAGCACGTATATGTCGGCCCAGATCAGAGGCGATTGCCGATTGCGTTGTCTCTGATCTGGGCTGACATTTACGTGCCGGGCGGCACCTAATCAATTAGCTTGCATATCTCGGCTTTTTTCTTAAAGATGTGCTGGGTGTGTTCTGGCTACCGCTGCATTCTTCGCGGCCCGGAGGTTTGGGACCACTGTTATAATTGACTTATCACTATATTCATGCGAGAAAAATATGCACTGTGTGTTTAATATTAAATTTGTTAGATAAAGCCCTTTAGAAATGAAATCGAGTGTATTAGCTACTTACAAGTGACTTATAGTTGACGTATCACCTATATTCCAGTCGCATTTAACAGACCGCCCCCCCCCCCCCCCCCCCCCGGGGTCGGACAGTCCGCAAGAATATTGTCAATATTACACTGGTCCGCAGTGCAAAACAGGTTGGGGACCACTGATTTAAACTAGCTGGCTAGCTACCAAGGAGCTACGCTATTGATGTCCTACGTGATGAGGCCAAACTCCCTGTAGACTTGCTTAAAGTTGTAATAGAATAAACATGATAATATAATATAAGTACATATTTTAATGTCACATTTGCTGCATATACCCAACTTGGTTTACAGATTAGACATAATCACTAAACAAAGTATTACATACACCCTTGGAGGTCGACGGGGGGGGGAGGGGATATGGGGTTGCGGGGAGGCAGGGGCACTACCTCCCTGAAATGGTGGTGCTACCTCCCTGAAATGAGTTTTTGCAGGGTGGGATGTCTGTTATGCAGTCGATTTATATAAAAGGACTGCCATGATTCACTAACACTACCAGCTGAAGGAAAGCAGAATGGAAGTAAAAGCTACCAGCCCTTCCTTCTGAGTGTGTTTCTGCACTGCACGTGGGCCAGGAACAGCAGGAATGTTTCACTCCTCAAGTATAAAGATCACAATTTCTTTCCCTCCACCCCCCCCATCTCCTGATCCCTCATCCCCATGAACTCTCAACTCTGTAGTCCCAATGCTGAGACAATCCCTCTCCCACTCCTTAATATACAGAGTCTATTACTGATCATGGGTTCACATGAGATTTAAAATTTCCCAGCATTGATTTTTTTACATTTCTGAAACCCTTTAAGTATTTTAGCTCAAATACTCCTTTCTGTGTGCTCAGAATTGTAACAAACAATTGCTTTAACTGTTAATAGATGAATCAAGAACACTCCAAATATTAAAATCTCTTGTGCTGATGAATTGGTGGCTGCAACAGAAAATTGAATCACCTGATAATCGAACTTTCTTCAGACGATGGAATTAGCCTTGGTCTGGTGTTTATTAAAAACACTAGTGGTCCAAGCAGATGCTTGATGGATCAGGGCAAAAAAAACCTGTGCCATTTGCCACAATACTACGGCAGAATGCCCATCTCTACCTTCACTCACCTATCATTAAAGTTGTTTACTTTTCACTGACTTATAATAGCAAAATTAAATAAATAAACATAGAATATAAACTACAATATTACAATATCAAATGAGTACCACAGGGTATTACACAAAAAGACTTGCTGTGTTGCATTGACGAGTGCTTATGAGTGCAGACTTCCAACAATTATTATTGAACTAGTGTTACTGGTAGCAATACATTCAACATCTTCCCAAAAAAGCAATCCATTTCTAATTTCATTGTATCAGAAGATAATCTTATATTGTCATAAAAGTTGGTATAGTTTTGAGAAACACACATCAAAGTTGCTGGTGAACGCAGCAGGCCAGGCAGCATCTGTAGGAAGACGTGCAGTCGACGTTTCAGGCCGAGACCCTTCGTCAGGCCTGAAACGTCGACTGCACCTCTTCCTACAGATGCTGCCTGGCCTGCTGCGTTCACCAGCAACTTTGATGTGTGTTGCTTGAATTTCCAGCATCTGCAGAATTCCTGTTGTTATAGTTTTGAGAAGCTTGCCAAATCCTCTGCTGTATTTGATAGCTGCCCTGTCACCTTTGATTATAATGAAATTGCTTATTCTATTCAAGGCAGATAAAGTACTGGGAAGATTATGAATTTAGCAGACCTCTGCACCCAGCAGTCAAACAATATGTCAATATATGCAGCTGCTGCGTGGGATCTGAAATAAAAAAGATATTCTAATAAAAGTTCTATCGTCAATTTTGGCAGAGGAATATTTATCGGCATTTACAGTACTGTATTCCCAGTTTCTGATTCCTCTCCCTCCCTATAAATAAATAAATAATCCCACTATATGACAGGGCATCATCAATTCACGTACAAATGTTCACCAATGGTTACTGTGCAGACATAATTAAAAACTCTGACATTTGTGCATTGGACTTAGGTATGAGTTATTATCTACTGTATCTATAGAGAGAGAGTATTTACAAAACAATCACAATAAATGCTAGAGTAATTGAGGGATTTGGTGTTCCCATATTCCATAATTCTTTATAATGGGCAGTGGGTGAACCTATTTATGAAGAGAAATATGGTGAGCTTTCACCCTATTGCTTTGCTAGCTTGCCATCAACATCTAGCATTGATTTAGGCACTGAGTTTGTACACCATGGAATTGCTCAGTTCTGTTTATTTGGACTCTCTAAGTATTTAGTAGGCATGTGTACTTTCCCTGTTATGTGCGTGCTAACTGGAGGAAAAAGGGATGAAAAGGTGGCGGCCTTATTGTATCGAATTTGATAGTAAAGTTGATGGGAAAGTTACTTAAACAAAAGAAAAACATGTTTTTGTTGTTTGGGCATTAACAGGAATCGCACTAAGTCCAATTAGCCTTACAAATTCCTTCTCACAAACACCTCAGCACTGGTGTCTAAATTGGAAGAGTTGTTTAATTTACATATTAAACATCAGCCTAACATAGTTATCCTCACAGAGTCATAACTTAAAGAGAATATTCCAGAATCCTCCATTAGAATCTCTGGATACATCCTATCCTTCAAGCAAGAAAGACTACAGGAGGGGCAGTACAATGCCATACAGAGATAAGGGTGTGGCCCCAGGAACTTGCAAGATTGGCCCAGACCTCATGAAGCCTCATGCCATCAGGTCAAACTTCATGCCATCAGGTCAAAGGAAACCTCCTCCTGATTGCTGCCTGCCATCATCATTTTGTGGATGATTCAGTATTTTCTTCATATTGAACAGTATTTGGAAATGGCACCGCAAGTACGAGAGATTTATTGAAGGGTATTCTAAGGGACAGTATATATATACTAAAAACATTTTTGAAGGAAAGGCAGTTGATATTATGTACATTGACCTTAGGAGTACTTTGACAATGTCCCGTATGGGAGGCTGGTCCAGAAGGTTCAGTTGTTTAGCATTCAGAATGAGGTAGTAAATTGGATTTAGCATTGGCTTCATGGGAAAAGCCAGAGAATGGTAGTAGATGGTTGCCTCTGACTGAAGGCCTGTGACTAGGGGTGTGCCGCAGGGATCATGCTGGGTTCATTGTTGTTTGTCATCTATATCAATGGTTGATATGATAATATGGTAAACTGGATCAGCAAATTTGCAGATGATTGGGATGCATAGTGGTCAGTGAGGAAGCTCACTGAAAGCTTGCAGCAGCAGCTGCTCCAGATGGATAATGGGCTGAAAAACGGCAGGTGGAATTTAATGCAGACATGTTTGAGGTGTCACAAATTGGGAAGACAAACCAGGGTAGGACTTACACAGTGAACGGTCGGCCACTAAAGAGTGTGGAAAAGAGTAGATAGGGACATAAAGAGAGAATTTGGCACATTGGTTTTTATAAATCAGAGTATTGAGTACAGGAATTGGAATGTTATGTTTGATTTGTATAAGATGTTGTTGGTGAGCCAAATTTAGTGACTTAAGTGCAGTTTTGGTCACCTACCTACAGGAACGATATTAATAAGATTCAAAGAGTACAGAGAAAATTTGCAAGGATATTGCTGGGGTGTGCAGATCTAAGTTATAGGGAAAGATTGAATAGGTTAGGGCTATTTTTTCCCTGGAGCGTAGGAGAATGAGGAAGTATTTGGTAGTTGTACACAGGATTGTGATTGGTATGGATAGTGTAAATGAATGCAGGTTTTCATTTTTCCACTGAGGCTAGGTGAAACTAGAACTAGAGGTCATGGGTTAAGGGTGAAAACTGAAATATTTGAAGGGTATTTGAGGGGGAATGTCTTCACTCAGAGAATGGGCTGAGTGTGGAATGAATTGCCAGTGGAAGTGGTGGATGTGGGTTTGATTGCAACATTTGAGAGAACTTTGGATAAATACATGGATGGGTGGAATATGTATGGATATGGTCCAGGTGCAGGTCAATGGTTCAAAGGTTCAAAGTATACAACTCTGAAATTCTTCTTCACCAGATAGCCACAAAACCAAGAAAGAAAAGAACAGCACCACGATTATCGACCCCCAAATCCCTCCACCCCAAGCAAAAATGAACAAATATGGAACAAGCACATCAACCCCCATATCCCCCTCCTCCACACAAAAAAATGAGAAAGATTGGGTGAAAAACATAGTATATAAAAAAACTATAAGACAGAAATAGTCTATTGTCCAAATGCAGAAAACCTGGGTAACATTCTGTGGGCACAGTGGCAGTCCTTTGCCTCTGTGGCAGCAGAGCGATCCCACCTCCAATCAAAAGGCAGTCTCCCCTCCCCAGTAGAAGAATGATTCCCCAGCAATCAAAAGGCAGAATCCCCTCTCTGGCAGCACAGCAATCTCACCACCAATCAAAAGGCAGTCTCCTCTCTCCGGTAGCAGAGTGATCCACCAGTGATCAAAAGACAGTCTCCCCTGTCGAATAGTAGAGTGGTCCCCAGCAATCAAAAGCCAGTCTCCTCTCTGGCAGCAGAGCAATCTCACCATCGGTCAAAAGGCGGGCAGCTGGTGCTCACCTTCCACATTCGCCTTGATGTTTCGATTTCCCTCATCACTTTAACCTGCAAACAATGGAAGCTTTAATCGGTCGAACATCCGCAGCTGTCCTGCAGTCACCTGCCAAGAGGTTCATGCATGCTGCCTCTGCCTCCCGGAATCCTCTCGGAGACTGCAGAGCACTGAAACACCCAAAAGATCCCCAGAAATCACAGTTATTACAGTTTGGACTCCTACCCCGGGTGATGTGGCCACTCACCGTCTATGAGGTCCCACTAGCAACCGTGAAGAAACTCGAGCGAACCATCATGTCATTCGTAAAGAAGTGGCTCGGTGCCTCAAGATGTATCAGAAACTTCAGTCTCTCTGATAAAGGAGTTCACTGGCCTTACAGAGGAAATCATGTGTTCTAAGGTGCGTCTACAGATGCCACTCAAAGACTCTCATGATAAGCTGCACGGACCTTATCAACTGGGCGGAAATGGACTTCAACTGATGTGATGCAGCAAGCAACAGCAGCCCTTAGGCACAGAGACATTGCAGAGCAAATCCAATGGGGGGGAGTAGCTTTGGTCTGGTAGCAAGTGGAGCCACCTGGCACAAGGCCACGGTTCCAGAGTGAAGCAAGATCGTTGTCGAGGAAGTGTGGCAACAAGAAGAGTCAGACAGAAGTGCAAAGGCCGTCTCCCTGGCTAAGCAGGGGCAATGGATGTGGTGGGAGAGCACTGAGAGGAGAAAAATCTGCTGGAAGGACATATGGGAGATGGGAGCAAACAGACTTAGTTTTCTCATCAGAGCTACACATGATGATAATCCCTCACTAAAAACCCCGCCAGTGGTTCAGTGAGGACCCAACTGGTACCCCGTGCCTGATTCCAGAAACCCTCAAGCGTATCCTGGCAAGCTGCAAAACCAGCCTCACACAAGGCAGATATACGTGGCATCACAATGAGGTTTTGAAGAGTCTGGCAGTGGCAATCGAGACCAAGAGGATAGCAACTAACTCCTTGCCACCTAGAACTACTAATGCTCTGACACCAGCAGCATTCATCCGGGAGGGAGGGCAAAGACCAAGCCAGAAACAGGACTGATAAACATGGCCTGTGACTGGAGAAGGCTGGTGGATGTCAATAAACAACTCACCTTTCCACTGGAAATTGCCACCACCAACCTTAAACTGGACTTGGTTCTCTGGTCCAATTCATTACAGATCATCTATATCATGGAACTCACAGTCCTGTGGGAGGATTCAGTGGCTGAGGCATATGAACGCAAGAGGCTATGGTATGAAAAAACTAGCAGCTGAAGCTTAGCAACGGGGCTGGAAAAACAAAGTTTGTCCCATGAAAGAGGGTTGTAGGGGATCCACCACGAAATTGCTGAAGGAGCTGGGGATCCATAGTCAGACTCTACGGCAAACCATCAGAGCCATATCAGAGACCGTGGAAAGAAGCAGTCACTAGATTTGGCTCAAGTGAAAAGATCTCTCCTGAGCTCCAAGATAGCATCAAAAGAGTAGGAAGACACAGTGGGGTGTGACTCTGGGAAACACAAAGTCATCGTTGATCCCTCTGGAGATGTGGTGGGCTAATTGATGAAACTGAGGAAGGAGGGTGCCACTTGGAAACTCCTGTGTGTCAACCCTGTGCCACTCCCAACGTTGAGGCAGTCTCGAGCAAGTGCGCACAACCCATTGGCATGAGGGATATTAACGTCTTACTCAGTGATTTTTGATTTTTTGTAACAAGCTCCAACAGTTCCAGAATCACACTCAAGATGAAAAACAAACCTAAAAGACATAAAAGAAGTGAAATATATGGTTTCATGATCTATCCAGAAGATAGCGACTGAAGAAGTATTGTATGCAGGTGCCATCTTGACTGGAAGGATATACTAGGCAGAACAACAGTTTGGCATGGACTGTTTTAGACCAAAAAGCCCATTTCAGTGCTGCAGTGCTCTATGACTCGATGACTCTATTGCAGGGGTCCCCAACCTTTTGTGCACCGTGGACCGGTTTAATATTGACAATATTCTTGCGCACCGGCTGACAGGGGGTGGGGGTGGGGGGTTCAAGTTCAACAGTGCATGACAGGGAATGAGGAAAGGTGCAGCTGACTCATATCGTTTCGTTTCGTTCCGGTGCGGCCCGGTAGCACATGCTCACGGCCCAGTGGTTGGGGACCACTGCTCTATTGCACAGAATGTAATCGAATTGGAGGCCTTCAACGTCCATCATCAAAATTGGCACAGAGTTACCATCACCATCACTGGACATACCTGCCAGACTAAGTCTGCAGCAGGTAATTTGCAAACGATCATGAGGGTTAAACCTACTTGATCTGACTTACAGCAGGAACCATCAACAGAATGGAAGTGTCAGGCAATTAACCCCTTCAACAGGAGAAAGTCTAACCAACTAAGTTTGAAATTCAAAGATGCACATGCAAATATGGAGTATATTGTTTTCCAGAAGACATCTAATTAGATACCACTTAAATGTGACTGAGTGATACAAGAATGACTGGGGGTAATATATTGGCATGAGTAGCGTATGTCTATAAGTAAAACAAAATGTTAGCCTAAGCTGTTGTTTGTGAGTTGGTAGTTAGTAGGGTACCACAGGAAAAATTACTAGAGTGGAGTCTCCGTGGAGTTATACATATGGGTGTTTTAGACAGTTTTATTTTTATTTTCTTGTTGCATACTGCCCATTCCATTACAGGCTGATCACTTCCTTCCATACAGTCCATTTTTGCCATGTGTTACATCAGGAAGACTAATGGTATCTTCAAAGCTATCTTTCCCTTTCCCTTTACTGTTTTCTCTTCTACCTTCTGGGGGATGACGCAGGAGCTTAAACGCTTGGATGACCAGTCTTCAGAAAATTTCTTTACAGGGCTTTCAGAATTCTGAACCATTCACCTCTTTCATATCCCCTTCCCGGTGGTGCTGCCATCTTCACAGGCCCTTTAATGCTACCTCCATTATTAGTTCCATTATTGTTGCTTTAGCACTTATTTTGGTGCAGCTTCATATTGTCTTTGCATCATTTTGTTGTTCTGTGCTCCCTATTGCATTTATTGTTGTATCTATTATTATCATCTATGGTGTTTATTCTGTGAGCTTCACACCAGCAAGGAATTTTATTGCACCCTGGTAACTATGGCAATAACCCAATCCAAATCTGAATCTAGTATTTATCTGAACAGGTACAGTATTCTGAAGCCCACACTCAATGTTTTAGGAACAGCTTCTTCCCCTCTGCATCAGATTTCTGAATAGTCCATGAACCCATGAATACTACGTCACTATTCCTCTTTTGCACTATTTATATATTTTTATTTTACCATATAGTAATTTTTATGTCTTGCATTGTACTGCGGTCACAAAACAACAAATTTCATCGCATATATATGTGTGACAGTAAACATAATTCTGATTCTGACACATCCTGATGTGTTTCCCTGCATAATATGAAACCTGTCTGAATTTAATGAATCAAAGTTAATAGATTCTGTAACTGGGCAGCTAGATAACCGGACTGGGGCTAAAATACAAACGCCTTTATTTTTCCTGTTCTGTTGTTAATCTAAGAAGCTCTTTTGACCTTTCAGAATAATGTTGGCCTGTAATGTTGCTGCAACAGGTGACAGCATAATATCCCCAGACTTTCTTAAGCTTCCAGACCTAATCAAGTTGACTGACAGCTCTTGGTTCTAGAGAACCATCAGTCATCATTCATTCATGTCTCAGATTGTCTCATACTGTTTCATCCGATCTTCTGCCTTACCGCTGGATTCCACGCAATGATGAGCTAGAGAGGGGGATCAAAGAACGTTGTACGTACTTCCATTCTGGAGCCCCATTCATTTGAGTGGAGTCACAGATCCTGTGGAATTGGGTAAGTCAAGGTAAACTCTTGAGTTATTTTAGTTTATTTTAGTTGTTGTCAGTATTTTAAGGTGTTTTTATTTGTTACAATCCATTTGAAGAGTTTTTAAATTCACCTACTTTGACTCAAAAGGTCAGCTTATTTGGCATTTTGAGATAGTCTAGGAGAGTGGGCTTGGTGGTTGATAAATCTCAACGGCAAGCCAAACTCAGTAAATTCTGGCTCAATCCCAAATGTGCATTGTTTGACAGCCCTTGACTTAAAATCTGCCACAGAATTTCATCTGGGCCCAGCTGTGAGGTTTCAGCAGTGAGTATAGGGTCATATTTCCAAATTATAAATTCAGACTCAGGAGAAAGAAAAGCAACAGAAAAGGGATATTGAAAATAATTCCCTATCTGCTATCTGAAAGTAAGCTAATTCTCCTGGAAACCACCTGGCTAGTTTTGAGTCACAGGATGTGGCACGGTCGCAGATAATATAACTGTGATTTGATGAATTGGGCTTCTTCTTTTTTGAAGCTTTGTTCCTCAACAATGGAACTGTGTATAAGTGGAGTAAGAAAGTTCACAAGGTCATTCAATTAAATCTCTGAATCTGCAAGCTATTCAGAAGTACAAAATGACTTGTCTAAAACAAATAATGTAACTAGAATGGACAGATAGATGTCTATCCCGGCATGTGAAGACAGACTCCGGCGGATTGAGCGGACGAGACCAATGGAAGGTCCAACGGTCAAGAAGGCGGTCTCTGCAAGCGTCGTGGAACGTGTAGAGCAGGACAAGACACAGAAGACGTCCTGGTCATCCACTGCGCCTAGTCCCATCTCCAGCTATCTCGACTCTGTCTTGCCACTGGACCCAGATGGGAATTGGGAAGAGAGAGTGAGGCTGACGCTGCGCAACTCTCCCTCACTTAAATCCAAATCACGCGCTAGTCTCGACACCATCATATGGTGTCGTGGTCCTCATCGACGTCAACGATGGACGAACAACAACAACAATTAGAATGGAGCTCATTAAAGTTTAATGCAAACAATGTGAAGTCCTAGTCATGGAAAAATAAATGAATTACATAAATACTGTACACCATCAGTGATGTTGAAGTGATTAAAAATAAAAGTACAAGATCTGGAGATTTTAATCAACTGTCTGATTTACACAGTCAATGCTAAACAGCCATCACCAGAAAATCTAGAGAGGATGAATATGGTGCTCTGTCCCCAAGACATAAGAGGCTTATTCAAATTTTGGGAGAAGTTCTGCAAAGAGCCATGAGACTTGTTATGATCAAATGACTCACTGATAAGAATAGTTGTGCTTAAAAGAGGTGACTTTGCATGAGGAAGTATATATTGGGCCCCTTACCTAAGAATGGGTGTGCTGGCATTGGAGAGTGTCCAGAGGAGGTTCATGAGAATGACCCTGGGATCGAAAGGGTTAATGTGGGATAAGCATTTGAAGGCTCTGTGCCTGCACTTGCTTCGAAGAATTAGGTTGGGTGGAAGGCATCGCATTGAAATGTATCAAGTTTGAAGAGCCTAGAATGAGTGGACATGGAGAGGGTGTTTCCAATAGTGAAGGAGCCTATGATCAGAATACAAGGACATCCCTTTAGAACAGAGTTGAGGAGGAAATCTTTAGCTAGAGGATGGAGAATCTGTGGAATTCATTGCCACGGGAGGTTGTGGAGAACAAATCATAGAGTATATTTAAAGTGGAGGTTGATAGGTTCTTGGATAGTATCAGTTTCAAAGGTTACAGGAGGAGAGAAAATAAATCAGCCATGATCAAATGGCAGAGCAGACATGACAGGTCAAATGGCCTAATTCTGCTCTGATGTCTTAAGGGCTTATGGGAGTAAAATGATTGAAGAGAATAAAATATAAATAAAATTAAATAAAATCATGAGGATTGGACTTGGATTTGGAAGACAAATTGAATGTTGATATTTAGAATTTCCCATAGAATGGTGCTGCTGTTAGTTGAGGGGAAACAGAACAAAGAGATATTGTGATTTAAGGCAGGAGAGATAACGGAGAAACCTTCTGGATAGTTGAGTGGGATGAACCACGCGGCTTTCCTATCTTGTAATCTTGAGCTACTTCAGAAACAGAAATAAACTTGTTAAACAATTTATCCTTCTGGACAAAGCACAAGTAATTAGATTTTTTTTGAAACCACAGACTGCTCAGCCTGGATTCTGTGAAAGTGAAGTGAACAGGTGTCACTGGAGAATGACAAACCAAGTATCTTTTAAGACTTCACTGATGGCCATGAGGCATTTAGTTGTTGAATTGAAATACCTAAAAACACTTCTGTGTCAAAACAATTTATAAAACCAAGGTGATTGGTGGAAATGGTGAGGAATGACCCTCATTCTCCATTTTAGCTGTACAGGGGTCAGGCATTTCAGTGTGCTGCTGGAATCTTGAATGAAAAACTTAAACAGTAATTGCTTTTACATTATATTGATAATAGAATTCCAACTCAAGAAATCAGTTTTGCAAAGAAATGTATGTACAAATATGTGCATGTACCAGTCAATAATTGACTTGTAAAATATTATACTGTATATATTTAAAAATAACAATACATTAAATTGGTTACCATCTGGGATTTTGAATGACATGTGGGATGAATTTTAACTCTCAAGGATGGATTAAGATGACTGAATTAAATATAAAAAGAGTGTTCCTGACACCCAGAACTCACTATGTGAAACAACCACCCCTGATATCTCCTGTAAACTTTCCTCCAATCACCTTGAACAGTTGCCCTCTGGTATTGGACATTTTCTACCTTGGGAACAGGTGCTGACTGTCCACTCTATCTATGCCACTCATAATCTTATACACCTCTATTAAGTCATCTCTGATCTTCTTTCTAACTAAAGAGAAAAAACCTAATTTTCTCAACCTTTCCTCATAAGACATGCTCTCTAATCCAGGCAGCATCTGGTAAATCTCCTCTGCACCCCCTCTAAAGTTTCCAGTTCTGGTCACCTTATTACAGGAAGGAGGTAGATACTATAGAGAGAGTGCAAAGGAGATTTACAAGGGTGTTGTCTGGTTTGGAGAGTGTGTCTTATGAGAATAGGTTCAGTGAACTTGGCCTTTTCTCCTTGGAGTGACAGAGAATGAGAGGTGACCTGATAGAGGTGTTTAAGATGATGGGAGACATTGATTGTGTGGATAGCCAGAGGCTTTTCCCCAGGGCTGAAGTGGCTAACACAAATGGGCATAGTTTTAAGGTGCTTGGAAGTAGGTACAAGGAGGATGTCAGAGGTAAGTTTTTCACACAGCGTGGTGGGTGCATGGAATGCACTGCCGGCGATGGTGGTAGACACGGATACAATAGGGTCTTTTAAGAGACTCTTAGATAGGTATATAGAACTTAGAAAAATAGAGGGCTATGCAGTAGGGTAATTCTAGACAGTTTCTAGAATAGGTTACATGGTCGGCATAACATTGTGGGCTGAAGGGCCTGTAATGTGCTGTAGATTTCTATGTTCTACGTTCACATCTTTTTTATAATGAGATGACCAGAAATGAACACAACAATCTTGTGGTGTAACCAGAGTTTTATACAGCTGCAACATTACCTGACCGCTCTTGGACCCAGTCCGCTGACTCGTGAATGCCGGACAGCATATGCCTTCTTAACCACTAATTTAACTTACGTGGCAACTTTGAGGAATCGGTGGACTTGGACCCCAAGATCCCACTGTTCCTTAACATTGTTAAAAACCCTGCATTAACCTTTAACTCTGAACGTTGAGTTGTAGAAATATTAAAATCTCAGTAGGGGCAGATCAAGGGTCAGATGTGGCTTCCTAATTCCTTGCTCCATCACTGCTTTTGAAGGTTTCTTAGCACTGAATGCAGCCTGACCTGATGTGCTTCAGATTTAGATTTACTTATGTACATCAAAACATACAGTAAAATGCATCGCTTGTTAACAACCAACTCACCGAGGGATGTGTTTGGGGGCAGACCACAAGTATCACCACACATTCCGGTGCTAACATAGCATGTCCGCAAGGCTCAGCAGAACAACACAGAACCCAACAAAGGAGAGCACAGCAAGTAACAAAGCAACAATGAGTCTCCTTCCTCTCTCCCACCCACTCAGGTACAAGGACAGTCCCCCTACTTTCGGACAGGTCCCCAACCTCCATTCTTTGGCTATCAAGCTTCGACTTCCGTACTGCCAATCGACCTTCTGGCTTCAGTCTTTTGGTAGAGGCCCATACTCTAGCTGATGATGGGACCCCGAACTCTAGACCAGACCTCGCACCTCATTGTGCCTCCTTTTTAAGATTAAAGTCTGTCACGAGCCTTGTGGCCCATCAGGCTGGTGCTTATGCCAGTTTCCGTGGCGTGAAGTGACTGAGAGTACGAGACTACCCCCACCCCCCACCCCAGATAGGACGCCGGTCTATCACGAGGTTAACCCCCATTCTCAGCTGGGTAGACTGGAGCATTGTGTGGTTAAGTGCCTTGCTCAAGGACACACACACTGCCCTGGCCGAGGCTCAAACCCACGACCTTCAGATCGCTAGTCCAACGCCCTAACCACTTGGCCACGTGCCATATATCGTGCCTCCTGTTCCATGGATATCTGATCCCAGGACCCACTGAGCTGAGACAGACCAACATTCATGGATGTCCATTGTCTCCCGTCCATGTCGCTGGCCTAGGAGCACGGAGTGGAGGCCTAGACATTGGAAGTCCTTTGTTACGTGTCCACTTTGGTGGGCTTTGAATGTGGAGTGTGTAGTGGAGGCCCTACCTCTAACTCCTCCACATTCCTGTCCCTAAACCCTAACATGACCTCTAAGTGCTTCTCGCCTGACTGAATGTTAAGGTAGTCAGTCATGCTAGCCTCCTCTAAGGGAAGGGACGGGTGGCTGCCTTAAAATTAGCATGGTATAGATTAAAGTACATGGGAAAACTCCTCTGAATCAGCCTTCTCCCTCCCCGCTCAGAAAACAGCTCTTGTTATATTACAACGATTTGTTTCTGACATTTTGCATATTTGCCTTAGATTTCCGGTTTTTGTATTTCATCATTATTTGTACTTACATTCTATGCTTGGAAGCAGACATTGAAAGCATTGTGCAATAGACCATTGACATATTTTGTTTTGTGTTGTTATCCATGGTCAAATTGCCTTCTCATCAGTTATCAATAGCTTCAAACTTAGCACCAATTCTGAAACTTCTGACCCATGAATTTCCTAAACTTTCCTGTGTTTTTTAATGTGAAAGAGTCTGAATTTATGTTAAGAATATTTGCTCTACAGCTTCTTTAATGGATTCCCTTAGCATACAGCTAGGATATCTTTCAATCTGAACGTTAATAGCATAACTATTTTGTTAGTACTGTGAGTCATACAGATCATTTTTGCCTGATTCTGAATGTTGATATCAGGTGTACATGCAATACAGAGGCTGGTATGGTTCTGTTGTCATGGTGACTGGAAGAAGGAAACTTAAATGCATTTGCGTTACTGATTTTGGCCTGAAATGCAGTCTTTGAATAGCTACTGTTAGGATTCATATTGTTGATAATGATATCCACATATTAGGCCCTAATAAACTATCTTCCCTCCTTTCCTTGCAAAATCATTGCAGGGTATCTTATTCATTTAGAGATACAGCATGGTAGCAGGTACTTTCGGCCCAATGAGCCCCCACTGATCGATTACATCCAAGTGATCTATTAACTTATTAACCCTTACTTACCTCTTTGGAGTGTGGGAGGAAACTGGTGTACCCAGTGGAATCCCACAGGGTTACAGGGAGAATGTATAACCTCCTTACGGACAGCAGCTGAATTGAACCGAGGTTGCTGGTGCTATAATGGCATTACGCTACTATGCCACGCACTTATGGGCAAAGACTTTTACAGCAAAGTGATTAATCATCATTACGGAGACAGAAATGTCACCTCTTCTTTCTTTTCCAGTGACAGCTTTCAAAAATGGTGCACGTGTTAAAGGTGAAAGCAATTAAGTATTCTGGTTTGAAACCACTATCTCTAAGATTTGTGCTGGAAATTTAATGGAACCAGTTAATTCCTTTAAAAGCATTTTACTACTTTTCAAAGACTTCATAATATGTTAAGCTTACTGGTTTGAAGAATTTGAGTTTTATCCTTTTGGATAAACAAAGAATATTTTCTAATTTTGCCTTCAAGGCAAGGAGAATGATTTCCATCTGATTGTTTTGATAGTTATGATAGATTATCAAGTAATCATCACTGGCATCAGCATTACATATTGAACCCCACAGTAAATCGTGATAATGTAGTATAATTGTCATTGCTTCCTATATAATGTTAAGGAAATATTGCATGCATCTAGGAAAGTTGCAAATTTTTAAAGCCTTGAGCCTGAATATGTCTATGAAGGTTCTCAGTCATCCAGGTCATTGTATATCAAGCAGTAGTAAATCAAGGTAACTGGACTTGCTGTGTTATCCAGAAGATGTTTCATCACTCATCCGAGAGGCTTTTTCAGTTCTGATCCATGATGGGTAGTTTTCCGGCTTATAAACTCTGTGAGTTGTTTAAAGGTTATAGCAATCACATGAGGGTCGTTAAGTGTTGTAGAGGTGATGAGAGGGTCATTACTCTTATCTTTGCTTGAATGGAGGTGTGACGGTTGTGGAGATGTTGGGACTGCATTGTAAGTAGCTGATAGCTGAAGATGTACCCCACTCGCTGTGCTCAAGGGTGGATTTTCCAGTTTGGCAAAAGTGGTTTCTTCAACCCCGCTTTCAAACTTCCTGCCCTCCCTGTCCAAAATGTGCACATTGTTATCATCAAAGGAATATCCTTTGTCCCTTAGGTGTAAAGATACAGCTGAGTCTTGAAACACACATGCCTTCTGCTCTAGACCTCATTGATTTCAATCTTGCTTTGCACTTTAATATACAGGATCAGTGAGAAATGGAGTTGGTCAAGGGCTCACGCGCTGTTTCCAGGCTTCTTGGCGAAATTTGTTCAAAACCTCACCGAACTCCCTCGGAAGCAGCAAAGCACCATATCGCTCAATCGGCCCAAAAACACAATATCAAAATGTAGATCACTGTATCACTAGATCACAATTGTAGCAGAATGATATTTAAAAGAAATAGAGGAAGTAAAAGAAGTAGTTTCATGAACTGTCTGAAGAATGTCACCATTGGTTGCATTGTTCACCGGTGCCATCTTCAAACTTTACGTGGCACATTGTTAAATGCCTTTTTAGAAATCCAAACCCCTTGCATTTACAGGTTCCCTCGACTAAATTTGTTACTTTCTTGAATTCGTCAAAGCTGATTTACCTCTCATGTTGATTTTTTCTGATTACATTGAGCTCTCTGAATGGTTCTTTCTTGATTATAAACTCCAGTATCTTGCCAACTAGAGATATTAAGCAAACAGTTCTGTAATTACCTGCTTTTTTTCTGTCTTCTTCCCTTCTTGAACAATGGAGTCACATCTGCAGTTTTCTAATCCATTGGCACCTTACCAGAATAAAATGTCAAATAATGGCACCGCAATATCTGAAGCCATTTACTTTAATCTGGTGTTAGCCATTGAGTCCTGGTGACTTGTCTGCTTTGTGTTCCATTACTTTTTCCAATACCTTTGTGATAGTGAATTAATTTTTGCCATCCTATTTGAAACTGTCCCATTAGGTAACACTGGTTTGTTTTCAGTGTCCTCCACTGTGAAGACTGATACAAAGTATTGATTTAACTTATCTATCATTCATTGGTTTCCTGTTATTAGTTCCACAGTCTTGCTCTCTAGTGGTGTCACACAAATGGTATCCTAGCAATCCTCTTCCATTTCTTATATCCATAGAAGCCTGTGATGGTTTATTTTGATATTATCCATGTGTTCACCTCCACTGTATTTTCCAAGTCTGTTAAATGATCCTATTTCCACTTTTCCTTTCCCTCCCAGAACCAGGACAGTATTCCCATTATCCTCACTTTCCAGACCAGCAGTCTTTTCATTCAGAGGGTTATCTATTACCTCCACTGTGATGCCAGCATCAACTTCCTTCCCTTCCTTTTTGAGAAGGGACCTCTCTCTCCATTACACTCTGATGCATTTTTTAGTCCCAAGCTCATGCACAACTTCCTCCAGCATCTTCCAATGCCTCATTATGAACATTATACAAACAAATATATTAATTATGTGCTGTACTTTGTGGCCCTTATAATGTGCTTCACTACTCAATGGCTGATCTGATTGTAATCTCAGCTCCACAGTCCCATCTCATGTCGATAACCTTTCACCCAGATGTCTATTAAGAATTTATCTACCTCTGATGTAAAAAGTCATGGAAGAACTGAGTTCAAAAGGTTTGATCTCTGAAGAGAAAAACAAAATCTGTTCACCTCTTTCTTGAAAGGCGCCTCTTCTTTTAAGCAATGGCAACATATTCTAGATTCTCTTCATATCTACCTTTTCAAGATTCATCAGAATCTTCTGCATTTAAATTAATTCTCTCCTTGCTCTTCTAAATTCCAGCAGGTAAAGTCTACCTGTCCAATATTTCAGCATCAATTTGCTGCCATCCAGTTATTTCCTTAATAATTTATGAGTAATAATCTATAGTAATTTCCAATATCTATTAAACCTATAGGAGGCCTTAAGGCTCTCTACTTCCTTCTAGATAACAAACATAACCGGTTTCCATCTACCATCACCATACTCTATCAGGCAGAACTGGTTCTTACCCTCAACAATTTCTCATTTCAGTCCTCCAAACCAAAGGTTTACACTTCCGTGTGCCCCAGCTATTCCTGCCTTTTTGTTGGCTACATGGAACAGACCATGATAACACTTCCTAACTTTTTCTGCACTACATTGATGACTGCATTGGCGCTGCTTTCTGCATCCATATTGAGCTCCACAATTTAATTAACTTTGCCTCCAATTTGAATCCTGCCCTCAAATTTACTTGGTTCATCTCTGATATCTCTCTCCACTTTCTTATTTCTCAGTCTATATCTCTCGAGGCAGTCTACCTACTGATATCTTTTACAAATCAACTGACTGTCACAGTTATTTTGATTATACTGTTATCTTTGCTAGAGCTGTTGGGAGTAATTTAAACTAATGTGGCAGGGAGCTGAGGATGAGCCAGCAGGTTCACAAGTAGATGATGGGTGTAACATGAATGTAAGGATGGACAAGCCAATGATTGGGTACAAATGCAGACAGATCAAAGAGTTAAATTGTACCACAGAGGCAAAATTCAAAAGGGCGAAGAATGCAGGACTGAAAGTACTGCATTTAAATGCGCGTAGCATTCGGAATAAGGTGGATGAACTGGTGGCACAATTAGATATTGGTCAGTATTACATTGTGGGCATCACTGAGTCGTGGCTGAAAGAAATCCATAGATGGGAGTTTAACATCAAAGGATATACTTTGTATTGGAAGGACAGACAGGAAGGCATAGGCAAAGGTGTGGCTCTGTTGGTAACGGATGATATTGCATCTTTAGAAAGAGGTGGTATAGGGTTAGAGAAAGCTGATTCTTTGTGGGTGGAGTTAAGAAACTGCAAGGGTAAAAGATCAATTATGGGAGGCATACACAGGCCTCCAAATAGCAGCCACGATGTGTGTTGAGATTGCAAAAGGAGCTGTAAAAGGCATGTAATAAAGGTAATGTCACAATTGTAATGGAGTCTTCAAAATATAAGGGTGTTGATGTCGGATTGCAAGAGAAGGAATTTGTTGACTATCTATGAGATGGCTTTTTAGAGCAGTCTGTGCTTGCGCCTACTGGAGGAAAGTCTATCTTAGATTGGGTGTTGTATAATAACCCAGATCTTATTAAGAAGGGAGGAAGACAAAAGAGAGGAAGTTATAGGCCAGTTAGCCTAACCTCAGTGGCTGGGAAAGTGCTGGAATCCATTATTAAAGATGAGGTTTTGGGGTACATGGAGACTAATGATAAAATAAGTCAAAGTCAGCATGGGTTCTGTAAAGGGAAATCTTGCCTGACAAATTTGTTAGAGTTCTTCGAGGAAGTAACAAGCAGGGTGAACAAAGCAGAGGTAGTGGATGTCATTGACTTAGATTTTCAAAAGGCAGTTGAAAAAGTGCGTCACATGAGATTGCTTAACAAGATGAATTTTTAAAAATTTACTCATTTATGGGATGTGGATGTCGCCAGCTACGCCAGCATTTATTGCCCATCCCTAGTTGCCCTCGGGAAGATGGTGATGAGCTGCCCTCTTGAACAGCAGTTGAGCTGCAGTTCTTGAGGTGTACGCACATCCACAGTGCTGTTAGGGAGGGAATTTCATGATTTTGACCCAGCAACAATGAGGAACGGTGATATGTTTCCAAGTCAGGATGATGAGTGACTTGGAGGGGGATTTCAAAGTGGTGGTGTTCCCAGGTATCTGCTGCTCTCGTCCTTCTAGATGGTAATGGTAGTGGTTGTGGGTCTGGAAGGTGCTGCCTTAGGAAATTTAGTGTGTTGTTGCAGTGCATCTTGTAGATAGTACACACTGCTGCAACTATTTGTTGATGGTGGAGGGACTGGATGCTTGGGGAAGGGCTAACAATCAAGTGGGCTGCCAAGTACTTATCAAGCTTCTTGAGTGTTGATGGAGTTGCACTCATCTAGGTGAGCAGCAAGTATTCCATTACACTCCTGACCTGAACCTTGTAGATGGTGGACAGGCTTTGGGGAGTCAGGAGGTGAGTTACATGCCATAGGATTCCTAGCCTTTGACCTGCTCTGGTAGCCATTTGATAAGGTGCCACACATGAGGCTGCTTAACAAGATAAAATGCTATGGCATTACAAGAAATATACTGCCATGGATGGAGGAATGGCTCACAGGCAGGAAGCAGCAAGTGGGAATAAAAGGAGCCTTTTCTGGTTGGTTGCCAGTGACTAGTGGTGTTCCTCAGGGGTCAGTATTGGGACTGATGCTTTTCACATTGTTTGTCAATGATTTAGATAATGTATTTGATGGCTTTGTGGCAAAGTTTGTGGAAGACACTGAGATAGGTGTAAGGGTAGGTAGTGTTGAGGAAGCAATGCGACTGCAGCAGGACTTAGACAAATTGGAAGAATGGGCAAAAAAGTGGCAGATGGAATACAGAATTGGGAAATGTATGATAATGCATTTTGGTAAAAAGATCAAAAGTGCAGACAATTATCTAAATGGGGAGAAAATTCAAACATCAGAGGTGCAAAGGGATTTTAGAGTCCTCATGCAACACTCTCTGAAGATTAATTTACAAGTTGTGTCTGTGGTAAAGAAGGCAAATGCAATGTTGGCATTTCTTTTAAGTGGAATAGAATATAAAAGCAAGGAAATAATGCTGAGGGTTTATAAGATAATGGTCAGGCCATGCTTGGAGTATTGTCAACAGTTTTGGGCCTCATATCTCAGGAAGGATGTGCTGTCTTTGGAGAGAGTCCAGAGGATGTTCACGAGGATAATTTTGGGAATGAAGGGGTTAACCTAGGAGGAGCGTTTGGCAGCTTTGGGCCTGTACTCACTGGAATTTAGAAGAATGTGGGGGGGATCTCTTTGAAACCTATTGAATGCTGAAAGGACTAGATAAGGTGGATGTGCCCAGAACTAGAGGACACAGCCTCAAAATTGAGGAGCAACCTTCTAGAACAGAGGTAAGGAAGAATTTTTTTAGCCAGAGAGTGTGAATCTGTGGAATGCTCTGCCACAGACTGCAGTGGAGGCCACATCCCTGGATACTTCTAACGCAAAAGTTGATAGTTTCTTGATTGGTCAGGGCATCAAATGATATGGTGAGAAGTCAGGTGTATAGGGTTGAGTGGGATCCAGGATCAGTGATGATGGAATGTCTGAGCAGACTCGATAGGCTGAATGGACTAATTCTGTCTTAATATTTTATGGTCCTATACCTCTTCCTATCCTGTCACTTGTAAAAATGCTATTCCCTTCTCTCCGTTCTTCCGTCACCAGCTTTGTTCTCAGGATAAAACTTTCCATTCTAGAACATCTGAGATGTACTCTTTTTTTCAAAGAATGGGATAATGGGGTAATCTATTGTATCTGGTTCTCCCTGTGTGGCCTCCTCTAGATTTGTAACACTCAACGTAAATTGGAGAACTTCTTCAACTACCTTCACTCTGTCTGCCACAAAAAGCAGGATCTCCCAGTGGCTACCCATTTCATTCTGACTCCTCATTCCCATACCAGCATGTCTGTCTGGCCTCATTGACCGATGAGGTCACATTTAGGAGGAACACCTCATATGCCGTCTGGGCAGCCTCCAAACTGATGGCATGCTCTTTGGTTTTTCTAACTTCCTGTAATCACTTTCCACTGTTTCCTAACACCCCTACCCCCTGCAACCTTCTTCACTCTTTTTCCGTTCCGCATTCTAGTTCCGCTCTCCATAAGACCATAAGACAGAGGAGCAGAATTAGGCCACTTGGCCCATCGAGTCTGCTCCTCCATGGCTGATCCTTCTTTCCCCTCCTCAGCTCCACTCCCCAGACTTCTCCCCATAACCTTTGATGCCATGTTCAATCAAGAACCTATCAGGCTCTGCCTTAAATACAGCTAGTGACCTTGTTTCCACAGCTGCCTTTGGTAATAAATTCCACAAATTCACCACCCTTTGGCTAAAGTAATTTCTCCGCACCTCTGTTTTAAATGGACACCCTCTATCCTGAGGCTGTGTCCTCTTGTTCTAGACTCCCCCACCATAGGAAACATCCTTTTCAGCCTTATCTTCTCCTCCCCTGCATTTATGATCCTCCTATAACCTCCATTTTGTTCCCCACCTTCTTCCTTTCACTTCATGTTCCACTGTTTGTTTTTATTAGTTTCCTTCTTCTTCAGCCCTTTGCCCCTTCCACCTATTACCTCCCAGTTTATCACATCACTTCCCTTCCTCTGCCCACCTCCCTCCCGCCCCCGCCCTTCAACTGGTCTCACCTTCCACCTGCCAGCTTGTACTCCTTCCCCTCACTCACCTTTTTATTCAGCGTTCTGCCCCTTCTCTTTCTAAAAGGTCTCAGAATGAAATGTCAACTATGCATTTCCCTCCTGAGATGCTGCCTGAGCTATACTGAGTTCTCTTGAGCATGTTGCTCAAGATTTTGAGCATCTGCGGAATCTTGTTTGTCTATTAAACCAATGAGCAGTTTTCAACACGTCACTCCTCTCCTCTCACTTTCCAGAGTCCCAGCCAGAAACAGTGATATGTGCTTCCTGCGTCTCAGTGTAAAATTTTTGTTGGTTATGATGAAGTTTCCCCTACATTTGACAGGACAGATGCATATTAGATGAATACTTTATGTTACCCTTTAATTCATTACAACTAAGGATTAGAAAATTGATTTCATTCTAAAAAAGTAACTTGGGTTCTCAGTCTCAAACTACTTAGATTTGCAAACACAAGATAATGCAGATGCTGAAATCTTGAGGAAAAAACAAATTGGTAGAGGAAATCAGTGGGTCAGACAGCATCTTGGAAATGGACAGCCGGATTTTGGATCAAGACCCTTTATCTGGACTGAAAGGTAGAGGGGAGATAGCCAATATAAAGAGATGAGAGGAAGAGGTGCAGTAAGAGACTGCAAGTGATAAGTGGGTTCAGGTGCGGAGAAGTGATAGGCAGATGGAGGAGGGATGAGTAGAAATAGTGACAACGATTGGGAGGTGGTAGGTGGATGCAACAAAGGACAGCAGGTGATGGAATCTCAGAAGGGAGGGAGTATGGAACCAAATTCAGAAGGTGGGAACAGATGGGAACGGTAGGGGGGAGGAGACCAAGTGAGAGAAGTGCTGGTGATCGGCCGATTGAATAGAAAGAAATTGAGTTATGGGTGGTGGGGGGGTGCTAGGTAATCCTCTGTGTTTCTTTTCACCTGCCTTAAGGCTTGGGACTGTGGTTGAGGAGAGAAAGCATTTGTCTTTTTATTATTGTTCCAGAGGTGTGATTTCTCCAGTATGGTAAACCGTTGCACTTAACAAGTCAGAGACCTGCTATTAAGATAAATTGGGAGAGATTTATTGTCTGATCATGTATGGATCTATCACATCAGTTAAATGGCATCATCTAAAATTAAGGAACAGCCATCTACATATGAAACCTTTCTGGACAGGTGGTATGGGCGGAAAAATTCTTCCATTTGTTGTTTGACTTCTATTTGACTTCTTATCTACTTTGAGCTAATCAGAATGTTGGACCATAGTCGGTATTGATTTGTTCTGAAAAGCTCCTCTTCTCCCCAACCGTGCTGACTGAAAAATCAGTTGCTTTATATACAGCTCTACCTGCATCACATGGGAAGGCTCAGCAGATTCTTATCCTGGGCGTCACTCAGAAGGTGGTCAACTCTGCCATTCATTTCTTTGTTTCCTCAGCAGATCCATATATTTTTGTGCTAATTCCAGCTCTAATACTTGTTCTGCAAAACTTACCTTTCATTGTCTCAGCTGGTTCCTTCCATTTCAAGTCTTCTTGTTACAGTTTGTCAGTAAATAGCACATCCATCATTTTACTGCATTCCTGTAAGAATAGTGATGTCTGCTCAGAAGTATTTTTAACCTAATGAAAACCTCCTGACAACACTAAAAGGAAAAGAAGATTGGCTGGTAAACTGAGGAAATGTTCAGATGGAAGAAAAGCAGAAATGCAAGTGGATAGCAGAAAATTAGTGAGAATGTAAAATGGAAAATGGAGAAAAAACCTTAATTGAACTCAATACAAGGGATATAGTAAATAGGGCATGCATATGACATTGTGACTACTACAGAACCAAGATTTAAAGAAAAGCAGTAATGGAAGCCTCATGTTCTGTGGTAATAGAGTTTTTTAGATGAGATAGAATATAAAGAAAAGTGGCGAGGGACACACTTAGTTAAAGAGATAATCATGGGTGCACGCAGAGATTTAATGTGAAATAGATTACTAAATGACATAATATGAGCTGAAATAAAGGATAAAACGGGACAATCACATGGTTGGGAGTGAGTCTGAGGGAGAGCAAATTTGTAAGCAATTTTCAAATCAGTGCTAAGACACTAAATTAGAAGTTGTGGTATATTTCAATGGCCATAATTTAATTTGATTGAACAATCAATGTGAATTATATATATAAAGTACGGAATTCCTAAACTATCGAACCAAGGTACTAATCCTGGTCCAATGAGAAGAGAAGAAGGGCATACTGGGAGCAGCATGAGACTTACCTAACAATAAAACAACAACACCAATGTCTGATGAATTTTATTGTGTTTTTTGAAGACTTATTCAAGAAGATTGATGTGGGCAAGTTAGTAGATATAGTCTATACAGACTTCAATAAGGCCATTCATAAAGTTCCTATTGGTAAGCTGCTATGAAAAGTTAAATTGCATGGAATCCTAGGAGAGCTGCTAATTGAATACACACAACACACATCAAAGTTGCTGGTGAACACAGCAGGCCAGGCAGCATCTCTAGGAAGAGGTGCAGTCGACGTTTCCACTGCTCTTACTAGCTCTTCCTTCAGTTAGTCCTGACAAAGGGTCTCGGCCCGAAATGTTGACTGTACCTCTTCCTAGAGATGCTGCCTGGCCTGCTGCATTCACCAGCAACTTTGATGTGTGTGCTTGAATTTCCAGCATCTGCAGAATTCCTTGTGTTTACATAATTGAATACACAACTGACTTGGTGATAGGAAGCAGAGGGTGAAGGTGGAAGATTGTTTATCAGATTGGAAGCCCATAATTAACGCTATGCCTCAGGGGTCAGTGCTGTTTGTCATCTACAGTAATGATTTGGATAAGAATGTACAAAGCATGGTTTGTAAGTTTGCAGATGACATTAAAAATAGCTGGTGTTTTAGACAGTGAAGGTGGTTCTCAGGGATTTTGATCTACTGGGTAAGCAGCCCAAGGAATGGCCGATGGAATTCAGTTTAGATGAATATGGGGTATTGCATTTTTGGCAGCATGGTAGTGTGGCAATTCGTACAATGATTTATAGCACCAGCGATCAGGGTTTTGTTTCCACTGCTGTCTGTAAGGAGCTTATACTTTCTCCCTGTGACTGTGTGGGTTTTCACTGGGTGCTCCCGTTTCCATCCACATTCTAAAGGTGTACAGGTCGGGGTTAGTTAGTTGTGGGTGAGCTATGTTGATACCGGAACATTTATTCCACCCAGTACACCCTTGGACTGTGTTGTGCATTGACAAAAATTACACATTTCACTGTATGTTTCAACATACTTGTGACAAATAAAGCTAATCTAATTATGGGGGTGACATGGCAACATAGCACAATCACTTAACAGCGCCAGTGATCATCGATCGGGATTCGCTGTGTATGAGGAGTTCGCACGATCTCTCTGTAAATGCAGGGGTGTCCCCCAGGTACTCGGGTTCCCTCTCACATCCCAAAGTCACATGGTGAGGTGTGGGCATACGAAGCTGGTGCTGAGAGCGTGGTGACACTTGCAGGCTGCCGCCAGCACACCCTCGAACCGTGATGGTCATTGACGCGAAGCGATGCATTTCACTTTATGTTTCCATGTACGTGACAAATAAAGCTGATCTTGAGGGTCCGCCGTAGCGTAGTGGTCAGCGCAATGTTATTACAGCTCAGGTCATTGGAGTTCGGAGTTGAATTCTGGCACCATCTGTAAGTAGTTTCTACGTTCTCCCCATGACCGTGTGGTTCCCTCCAGGTGCTCTGGTTTCCTCCCACAATCCAAAGACATCCCGGTTAGTAGGTAAATTGGTCATTGTAAATTTTTCTGTGATTAGGCTGGGGTTAAGATAAGTGGGTTGCTGGGAGGCATGGCTCATTGGGCCAGACAGACCTGTTCTGCGCCTTATCTCTAAATAAGTCAAGGTAGGACTTTCTTGGGAAAGGTAGTGTTGTACAACAGAGGATCCTAGAAGTATAAGTACAAGGTTCCCGAAGGTAGAGAGATTGGTGAAGAAGTCATTTGGCATGCTGACCTTCATCAGTCATGGCATTGAGCGTAGAAGTTGGGATACTATGTTACAGTTATGCAAGACGTTGGTGAATTTGGAGTAATGTATCAATTTTGGTCACTCCGCTGTTATAAATATGCCATTAAACTGAAAAGAGTGCAAAGAAGATTTACAAGTATGTTTCCAGGACGAGGGATTAAGTCAGTGAAAGGGGTTGAGCAGGTTGGGACTTGATTCATCGGAGCATAGAAGAGCAAAGGGTTATCTTATAGAAGTGTCTGGACTCATGAAGAGCATGCAGTCTTTTTCCCTGGGTTGGAGAATCACGAACTAGAGAGCATCTATTTAAGGTGATAGACGAATATATAATATTAACCTCAGAGGCAACTTTTTCACCCAGAAGGTGATTCGTATGAACTACCAGAGGAAGTGGCAATATTAAGTGGTGAGGCAGGTACATTAATGCCATTTAAAAGACACTCGGACTGGTACGTGGATAAGAAAGGTTCTTGGACCTCTTGGACCTTCTTGGACCTCTTAGTTAATGGTAGGTGTCCATGGCATAAAAATGGTTGGGAACCCCTGGTCTGTGGGCCAAATGCAGGCAAGTGGGACAAGCTTAGACGGCATCTTGGTCAGCATGGATGAGTTGGGCCGAAGGGCCTGTTCCCTTGCTGCAATGGAATCAACTCGTTGACACGCTGAAGCTGCAACACAGAAATGCATTTGCGTTAAGCATGCATGTTGCAAATCCTAGACAACATGTAACAAGTAAAACGCACGTCACGGCAGTGTCTGTCATGAGAGAGAGTAAGTCTAACCAGCTCAACCTATTCTTATTCTGTGAATGGTGAAGGTCTGGGGTGTATAACCAATGGTAGTTGTGGCAGGTTCAATAGTATGGAGGCTGATTCAATTGCAGTATACTGAAGGGCCTCAAGGGATAAAAATAACAGCACAATAGTGTGGGAAGGGTGAATTGAGCTGGCATGGGCTGGGGGGCTTAAATCACAAATCACTGTTTGGTGATTCTGTGATTCCTTTTTAGTTTGGTCATCATCTCTCCTGCCATCCATCCCATTGTAGGTCTTGCCCTTCATTCCATTTTATTTTGTGGTGTTTGCAGTATTCTCTACCTGCCCATTATTTATTTTTCATGTTTTTGACTTTAAGATCTCCTGTCTCATTGTTTCTTCTGCTCGATGCCCACCCAAACTTGCAGCCCTTCTATCTCCCTCGATGTTTCTGTTAGAGCACAGGCTTTGTGCTGCAAGTGTCAGAAAAATATCCAAAACAATATAACTACACTAACAGGTGACATCAACTTACAAACTTCAGAAGAGGACTGGCAGTATGAAGCCCACCGTGAAGACTTCTTAAACACAAATGCTCAAAGAGAGAGATACAGTAAGAAACAGGATACTGATGAGAGCATTCAAAGGAGATAGTAATCCAAAGCATTGTATTTATATTTAGTTGGATAAATTATTAGAAATTCTGGTAAACGTGAAACAGACAATAACTAAAAGCATGAATGCTTGGGTAAATAAAAAAATCCTGGTGTGTCCCTTGTAAGTCTTTATAAAAGGTATTCTGGTGACAGTTATTGTTATACTAAACAATAAATAATTCTCTGGAAGTGAATCAGATTTTTTGAAAGGATTCATTGATGACAAAATTGTAATGAAAGAAATATAATTTGTGCACTGATGAAATTTTTGAATCTTTACAATATAAAAGATTGCTGGTTATCACTTAGTCATTCAGTGGGAATTATTCAAAAAGTTTAATTGTACATCTTGAAATTCAAAAGCACCGAAGTAACTTTATTTCATTTATCAAAGCAGCAATTTAGTTTAAGAGCCTCTGGGGCAACATTTCAACTAAAGAGAATATTTGATGAATATGAAGTAGACTGCCAATTCACCATGGTCCACTTTATACTACCAGAAATGACAAATGTTACCGACTCTGTGTGCTATTTTATGTTATTGTATATTGTGCCTTTTACATTATGAGTACACTCCAAAATGTTTTACAACTAGCAAAGATATTTTGAAGGGCTATCTCTACGTCAATGTAGTAAATTTTTAAAAGATATTTAATACCATTCCAGTTGATCCATTTAAGGCTGACTAATCAGGTTATAGATAGGGCTAGAATAAAATAAGGGGCTTAAATATTTTCACCAAATCTAGTAAGCATGAAGACTTGAAAAGTTTTATTTTTATTTTATCTTATTGAGATACAGAGTGGAGGAGGCCCTTCCAGCTCTTTGAACCGTACTGCTCAGCAACCTCCAATTTAACCCTAGCCTTATCATGGGACAATAGAAAATGACCAATTAACCACCTAACCGGTGCGTTTTTGGACTGTAGGATGAAACTGGAGCACTTGAAGAAAATCCAGGCATTCCAAAGGGAAGTCTGTGGACTCCTTACAGATTATGTTGGAAATGAACTTCAAACTCTGACACGTCGGGCTGTAATGCCATCGTGCTAACTGCTACGCCACCATAGCGCCCGACGTTTTAGAGAACACCAAGTAATAAAAAAAATTGAAGAAATGTGAATATAAGATTAATCATCAAGAAATGTTGGAAAAAGTTTGTAAGAACTTTTACAAATACAGTAAGTGAAAGGAATGTGATTAGCAGAAATAAATGCATGCTCTTTAGAGGTAACATCAAGAAATAATAATGGGAAATAAAGAAATATTTTATATTTGCCCTCAATGCAAAAAAAATGAAAGGGAAGAACTTTGAATAATTACTGTAATATCAACAAAGAGAAAGTACTAGATCAATTAGGAAAAATAGCAACCAAACAAATCCTCTAGATCTGCTTGTCTTTATCTCAATGTCCTATAAATAGAGATGGCAAAAACAAAAGTGCATTAGTGATGATTTTTCAAAATTCATCAGTTTATGGAATGGACCTAGAAGTTTGTAATGCACATGGAATATGTAGCTATTTAATAAGTATGCTGAGAGAGTTAAAGAACAGGCTGAATAATTAAATTGGCATCAAATATCAACAAGGTGTGGATATTTATCATTAAGAGTTTGAAAATAAGGTGCTTAGAAACAATTTTGTTCAGACAAGATCCACATAATTCACTGAAAGAAAAACTGTCTTTTACAAATCTAGGGGGAGTTTTTCAAAGTATAACAGCTAGAGTATCCTGACTGGTTGCATCATTCCCTTATATTGGTATCATTGGTATCATTCCCTTACATTCCCTTATACTGGTTGCATCATTCCCTAACACCAGTGCCCAGGAACAGAAAAGTCTACAGAAAGTGGTGGATACAACCAGCCCATCACTAACAAAACCCTCCCCAACATAGCCTGTATTACAAAGAGTGCTGCCATAAGAAATCAGTTTCTATTAGCAAGGACTCCTGCCATCCATGCATTCTTCTCACTGCTACCATCAGGGAAGAGATACAGCATGTCGCAACCACGGATTCGGCAACGCAGTAGATACGGCAATTACACCTGTGAATTTGCATGTGTCAGCTAATTATTATTTAATTGCGATAGTATTTAACTCCATACTTGTCATCGTAGTGCTTGTCGAGACCTGGACAGAGCACAGCAACACTTCGCTTTTATTTTGCATCAGCCTTGCCTGAGAACTTGGACTGTGGAGTCAACTGGCTCTGAACACTCGAGCTATTGGTTTAATAATTAGATGTTCTTTTCAGCCGCAGTGTAGCTTCATTTCCTGTTTGAGAGTTTTAGTTAATGGCCCTGTTTTGGCCTAATGTTTATTGTTTTATTTTTATTTGAACACTAAAGTTCAAACACTAAAACATTAAAGTTTTGTGAACTATCAACACGTTTCAGTGTCTTTCGCTCCGCCCTTGGGCCATATCCAAACTGTGGTGAACTTGGTTCCCATGTCCCAGCTTCAGGAACAGTTATTAACCTCCAACAATTAGGCTTCTGAACCAGCATGGATAGCTTCACTCAGCTCAACCCTGAACTGATTCCACAACCTATAGACTTGTACAACTCATGTTCGCAGTATTATTTATTTATTTTTTTAATAATTTGGCAATTTATCTTTTTTGTATATTGGTTGTTTGTCTTTGTGTATAGTTTTTATAAATTCTGTTGTATTTCTTTAATTTCCTGTAAATGCTTGCAAGAAAATGAATCTCAAGGTAGTACACAGTGACGTACATGTATTTATTTTGATAATAAATTTACTTTGACTTTGACTTCAGAGGAGGAAGAACCTATAAACGTGGTAAAAATCAAATTTTTGAAAGGCATATATAAGTTTTGCAAAAAATTTGACACCTAAAATAAGTTCCACCAAGTTTGAAGGGATAAGACTAGAATATAAAAACAAGGATGTAATGCTGAGACTTTAAAAAAACTCTGGTGAGGTCTCACTTGGAGTATTGTGAGCAGTTTTAGACATCTTGTCTATGAAAGGATGTGCTGACATTGGAGAGGGTTCAGAGAAGTGTTCACAAAAATGATTCTGGGAATGAAAGGATTATCATATGATGGCTCTGGGCCTGTACTCACTGGCATTTAGAAGAACGAGGGGGGATCTCATTGAAATCTATTGTTGTGAGCAATACTGCATGAAGACAGACGAGAAAAGCTTGTTTAACTCAACTGCTGTTTTTATTGCAATAAGCACAACAGCAGATCGGGCACTCAGTCCCACTCAAATGGGGGAGATGATTATCACACACCTTGGTTACAGTCAGGGTGACCCATATACACATAAATGGATAACTGCATAACCCGAGCTAAAATGTAACAATAAATGAAGTTGAACATCCCACCATCACACCACAAATGCATTTTAAAACAAGAGTAATAGATAGCCCTGTCTGCCTGGAATGTTGGGGCGAGCTGTCGACCATGACCCTGAAACCCCGGAGCGCCACACTGCTTCTCCTGAGGGGCCAGCCGCCCACCGCGGCCCCAGAACCCACAATAAATCCAAGAGTCCTGGCGGTGGTCGACTCCACTGCCTGGAGCACTGTGGGGCGTCTGGAGCCCTCCTGGGGAGACACTGTTTGGTGAGGCAAGAGCCAGGGCACCCAGTGTCTCCCTTCCTTCAGCCTCGCTGGGTTGGTGGTGGCGACGGGTTGATATGGTGGCCGCTGATCCAGGTGGAGCATGACTGCCTTCCACTGCTCAGGCAACCGCACACGATATACCACATCAAAGATGCTGTCGAGCACCTCTCCTGGCACTTTCCAGTGGTTTCCCAGTTTGGGGGAATAGTCCCTTCTTCTGGGAAGGGCAGCAGACCCATACTTGATCCCCCCCTCCCCAGTAAAGTCTTGTCCCCAGCTGCAGGTGTCATAAGTCTGTTTTTGGCGGCCGCTGGCTGGGCTTTGGCCCTGCCGAGCTGCATCGTGAGCAGCCGGCGTGCACCTCCTGAGATGCTTTAGGTACTTCATCCCAGCCTCCCCAGGGATCTTTGGCTCAGGAGGAGAGGGGGCCAAACACTAGGTCCACTGACATGTGCAGCTCCCGCCCAAACACGGGCACATCCGGTGTACATTTGGTGAGCTTCTGAACTGCTGTCCAATATGCCCACAGTACTAGGGGTAGGTGGCGATCCCAATCGTACTGGTGCTGGCTTACAAGGATGGTGAGCTGTGTAGCCAGGGTGTGGTTAAAGAGCTCCACCAGCCCACTACTTTGCGGGTGAAAGAGGTTGGTCCGCATTTTGGTGATTTCCAGCTGTCTGCAGACCTCACCAAACACCCGTGCTTCAAAGTTGTGCCCCAGGTCACAGTGGGTTTCCTCAGGGGTGCCTAAATGGCATACAAACTCCTCCACGAGTCTCTCAGCAGTGGTGATGGTGCTCTGGTCTGGGACAATGCACACCTCTGGCCACTTCATGAAATAATCCACTGCCATGAGAATGTAGAGGTTCCCAGCATCTGTGCGGGAGAGGGGGGTGCAGGATGTCCACCCTTACGTGCTCCATTGGTGCCCCCACTAGGTACTGGTGCATTGGTGCCCTAGACTGGCGGCCTGGCCCCATCACAGCTGTGCACAAATGGCTACACGTCCGGCCTGTGCCCAGGCCAACACAAGTGTTCACGGAGCTTGCAACCCCGAAATGACTAGCTCTCAGCATCCTGTGTGCTAACCACAGCACCATAGTGCAGAGCCCCCCGGGGGGACCACCAGCTGCAGGAGATGTCTGTTGCCATCGGGAAGCATGCCCCACTGAGAGGATAGGGCTTCGGTCTCTGGATCCGGAGGGGGGGGGGCGGTGATCTCCCCCTGCTGCAGCCATTGTCCCACGCTCAGCCGTCCCCAGCACGGGATCACTCACTTGCTCGCTGGGCAGCTGCTGGAGGTCCATGGTGGGGAGGTTGCTGACGGCAGTCACTTGAAACACCGCTACCGCCACTTGCCCCTGGCTCTGGTGTTCGAGGCAGTGACAGTAGTGACTTGGTGGCCTCACAGGGATGATGAGAGAGGGCATCAGCGTTGCCGTGGTGCCTTCCGGCACGGTGCTCTATCTCACAATCGTAGCCTGCAACCACTGTGCCAGCTGCTCCTCCGGACCGCAGAAGCTCAACGGCCAGGTCTGCGATACATGGTCCGTGCGAGGCTGGAACCGTCAGCCGAAGAGGTAGGGGCAGGTGGCAGTGGCAGAGGGCGTGGACAATGGCTAAGAGCTCCCAGCGGCTGAAACAATAGTTCCATTCAGGGCGGCTCAGGGTGAGGCTGAAGTACACCACAACACGTTCACCTTGCTTACCCTCCTGCAGCAGCAGTACACAGTGCTGGCGTCGGTGTTAACAATGAAGGGGCGCGCTGGATCGGGGTACACCAACACTGGGGCCTGAGTGAGCACAGCTCGGAGCTGATCCAAGGCGGCTGTGCATTTATCGGTCCAGGTGAAGAGCCTTTCCTTCTCAGAGAGCTGAACACCTATAGAACTTTGTTAGAGTTTTACATCTTCGCAAACTCCTAAGGAAGTAGAAGTGCTGCTGTTCCTTCTTCATAATTACACTTACATGCTGGGCCCAGGACAGTCCTTTGAAATGATAATGCAGGAATTTAAAGTTGCTGACCCTATCCATCCCTGAGCCATGATGAGAACTGGCTCATGGACCTCCGGTTTCCTGCTCCTGAAGTCAATAATCAGCTCCTTGGTCTTGCTGACAATGAGTGAGAGGTTGTTGTTGTGGCTCCACTCAGCCAGAATTTCAATCTCCCTCCTTTATGCTGATTCATCAGCACCTTTGGTTTGGCCAATGACAGTGGTGTCATCAGCATACCCGAATGTGGCATTGGAGCTGTGCTTAACCACACAGTCCTTAGTGTAATGTGAGTAGAGCAGAGGGCTAAGCACACAGCCTTGTGGTGCAGCAGTACTGATGGAGATTGTGGAGGAAATGTTGTAGCCAGTCCGAACTGACTGGGGTTTGCAAGTGAGGAGGTCAAGGATCCAATTACACAAGGCCAAGGTCTTGAAGATTATTCGTTAGATTTGAGGGGATTATAGTGTTGAATCTTGAGCTGTAGTTGATAAAGAGCATCCTGACGTATGCACCTTTGCTGTCCAGATGTAGCAGGGTTGAATAAAGAGCCAACAAAATGGCATTTGTTGTGGACCTGTTGTGCCGTTAGGCAAATTGGAGCTGATCCAAGTCACTTCTCAGGCAGTAGTTGATATGTTTTATCCTTAACCTCTTAACTTTGGAAAATCATTTCTGCCTGGTCATTGTCTCTAAATCATGGAACTATCTACTCAAAAGCACTTTGGAAGTACAGTATATTTATCAGATGGACTAAGACAATTCAAGCTGGTGGCTCATTGCAGCTCTTTCAAGGACAACACAATATTGGACTTGCAAATAATTTGACATCCTGAAAAAATGAATATACTAGAAAAAGTCAAGGACTGCTTGGACAATATTGTGGAGTGACTCCTGTCTTGTTGAGGTATTAAAACTTGTTAGGCATTCACAGTGTGTATTGGTCCAGCTTCTCTGCTGTTTTGATTGAATTGTGTTGCTTGGTGTGCTGCTGTGAGTTGGGATGTCCACGCTTACTAAAGTTGAGTTTTATTCCTTCACGACCGCTTGTGAGTAGGGAAGTTATTCATGTGCGTTTAACTGAGGCCTGGGAGTTACAGCAAATTAAGTTGATTTATAGCATTTCGAACTCAGCACCCTTCATGACCCACTAGGAATTAAAATTATAGCCTTCTGTCTAGTTAACAATGCCCAATGCTAATAATAAACCTGTATAGATAATGATATGCAACACATCAATCTGCTTGATCTTGAAATGTAGCAATCCTTTCTGATGCTCTAACTTCCTTAGAACAATAAAATAACAACTTCATCATTCTGGTGAGCATCAAAGAATCTGACTTTTTCAGAAATGGAGTCAGCATTTTTCTCTTCTCTCTCTGAGCTACTAGATCAATTCAAGAAGTATTGTTACAGATGTGCACTAAGCAAAATGTTTAGGGCTTGAGGGCATTTTATATTTAATCAATGAGTATCAATAGAAAATTAGTGTTCCATATCAATTACTTTGTTTTATTCTCCATTCTGTTCTATATTGTTGACTTTAATCATCAATTAAATTAACTTGCAACCTGCACTCTGATTTTTTGCCTGTAATTCTTTATATGGCAATTTCATAATGACAACAGTAACCTCAGGAGATTCTAATCAAACATACAGGGACTCTACACAATGAGCTGGATGCAACCATAGATTCTCAGAAAGGTTACCTCACAGAAGGGGTTATTTAGCCCACTGAGTTCATAATGCATCTATGCAAAAGAAATGTGGCTTGTCCTACTCAACTGCTCTCCCCCTACAGCTCTACAAATGCTTCTATTGATGAGAAATTTTGGTAAAGTGGATAGATTGGAGAAGTTTGAAGTTTTTTTTCTTGGAATAAATAAAAATTATCTGGATTCCAGATGAATGTTCAAATCTGCCTCTATTATCCCAGACAATGTATCTTACACCATTATCCATTAGCTTGGTGAAACAAATTATCTTCTTGTCACCTTTTATTATTCTGCTAATCATCTTCTTTCTATGTTACCCAATCCTTAGTCCCTTCACCAATGAGAAGAGTTTCTCTCTATCTATCCTGCCTCTCGCCTTTATGATTTTAAAATCTTCTGTTAAGTCCCCTCAAGACCAACTCTCTTTCGTTAACAACTTCACTTCTCTAAGCAAATAATAGAAGCCCCTCATCCCTGTAAACTTTCTGCATCCTCTATAAAGAGCATTCAGCAGTTTAAATGTTTGGTGGTGAGAAGTGAACACAACACTCCTATCGTGGCTTATAAGAAGTTCCACAAAAGTTCATCAATATTTCCTTGCTCTTGTGCTTTAGGCATTTTCTTTAGGAAAATCCCAATATGTTTTTAATCACTTTCTCAAATAGCCAAGGCCACCTACTATGATTTATGCATATACAGTATATCCCAGATCCTTGTGAACTTGTCTTCCTTTGAAAATAATAAATTCTAGTTTATATTGCCTCTTCTCATTCTTCCTATCAGAATCAGAATCAGAATCAGGTTTATTATCACCGGCATGTGTTGAGAAATTTGTTAACTTAACAGCAGTTCAATGCAATATGTAATCTAGTAGAGAGAGAAAAAAATAAAACATAATAATAAATAAACAAGTAAATCAATTACGTATATTGAATAGCTTTAAATAAATGTGTAAAAGCAGAATTATTGTACTTTTAAAAGAAGTGAGGTAGCTTCCAAAGCTTCAATGTCCATTTAAGAATCAGATGGCAGAGGGAAAGAAGCTGTTCCTGAATCGCTGAGTGTGTGCCTTCAGGCTTCTGTATCTTCTACCTGATGGTGACAGTGAATAAAGGGCATTCCCTGGGTGCTGGAGGTCCTTAATAATGGACGCTGCCTTTCTGAGACACTGCTCCCTAAAGATTTCCTGGGTACTTTGTAGGCTAGTGCCCAAGATGGAGCTGACTAGATTTACAACCGTCTGCAGCTTCTTTCGGTCCTGTGCAGTGGCTTTCCATACCAGACAGTGACGCAGCCTGTCAGAATACTCTCCATGATACATCTATACAAGTTTTTGAGTGTATTTGTTGACATGCCAAACTCCTAATAAAGTATAGCCGCTGTCTTCCTTCTTTATGACTACATCAATATGCTGGGACCAGGTTAGATCTTCAGGGATGTTGACACCCAGGACCAAAATGTAACAGTTTCTTCTTCTCAGTATTTAATTTTATCTACCTTTTACCTGGCCATTCCACCAGTCTTTCTCTGTCTCCTAAGGTGATTACAATGCTTCTCACTATTCATTAGGTCTCCAAATTTTTTGACTTCTACAGATTTGAAAACTGTGTCCCGAATATCCAAGGAAATTAGTGGTTCTCATTCAAAACCCTAAGGATTTCCACTTTATACTTCTCTCCAGACGAAGATGCTATCTCACTATCAATCTTTGAGGGAGGATATTGCAAGTGAGGGAATAAGATCCTGAATAGTATTAATGCAGAGCCTAAGAAAGAAGACCTGTTCTTCTTCACCATTGTTTGCCTCAAGACACAGAGCAAAGCAAAAAGCAAGAAGAACATTTTTAAATGGAAATCTAGAAAATTCATATGTATAATATCTGTTAACCTCTGCCTTTAATAATCACTAAGTTATTTGATGATAATACTGAATGTACAATGAATTCATAATGCAACCCAGAATGAATTCAGAATTTGTACGATTTTAATGTATTCTTACATTAAAATCTTGAAAGAAGTCAAAAGTTTTTCACCTGTTTAGATGAGTTTCATATTTTGCAATTCAGTTTTTTTGTTTTTTTAAGTCTTTGTTAGAGTGATTCGTTTTATTAACCTCAGTGAAGCATCTGTTCTTCTGCCAAAGTGTCATTCTTTAGCACACAAATATGCCTCTCTTTACATTGCCTGCTGTAAATTTCCCCTTATGTGGAGGTGAGAGGCAGAATCCCCTTCCTCATGCTACCACTAATGTACAACCTCTTTCCTCATACAGAGACCAATCACAGGTTGAAAGGCTACTGGGAAGCTCACTCAGAATAATTCCCCTCCATTTGGGTTTAAAAGGCCTCTCCTGCAGGAGAGGTCCCTTGCAAAGAGAAGGCTTCATCAGGGCTTGCTTCCACATGGGTAGAAGGATCAAAGAGTTGCACATCGTTTCTTGAGCAGCAGTTGTACCTGAGCAGGCAAGTGTACGCAATAAAAATCATTCAGTGGAATTACTGCATTGCCTTTGGGTTGATGAAAGGCAGACATTCTTGCTAAATCTATGCTGCTTCATTTCCATAAAGCTGTTTTAAATACACATTACAAATGCAGCAATGTTCTGTATTACTTGTTGGTGTTTTGGTATAATGAATTCTCACCACCACTGTTTAAATGTGCTCTGTTTAATACAAATAACACAGTTCAGCATGCTTATGTAAGTCAGACTGGTGTGGCAGCTGCTGGATTTGCTGTATATTCTACAAAGCCTCATCTAGAAAGGTTGTGGATGTTATGTGTGTCATATGATGGTGTTTGAGCTATATCTTACTTATGACTCAATATAAAGTGCGGCTTTCTCCTCAAAAATTGCAGCTTCATAACAGTGAAGCACATGATTGTGAAATAATTGGACTCAGGCCATAACTGCCATGTCATTTTGGCAATAAATACTTACGCTGTCCCTGGTCATTAGAATTATTCTCCACTGCTTTTTCTGCTCTTACAATATTTATTATTTCCACTGTTGAGTGAGGCACTCCTCTGAGAGAAAGGCAGGTATGAAAGAAGTCACATGGTGAGATAAAACATGTGCTCTGTTTGCCCCTACATTGGGATCAAAAGCAACCGGAATTGAGCAGTGTGGTGGTGCAGTTACTGGGGTGGTTATTTCAGAGTCCCAAATACCCGACTACAATCCCAAACTCAAAGCTGTCCATGTGAAATTTTCATGATCTTCCTGTGCTTCATGGGCTTCACCCAGATGCACCAGTTTCTTCATTCATGCCAAGGTTGTTTGGGTTGCTAGGTTAAATTTCCCTTAATTTCTCCTAATGTTGAGGTGAAGGAAAATAGAGATGGGTGGATAAAAAAGGATTAATGTAAATGAGTTTTTGAGAAACAACACAGTCTCATTTGGCCTAAGAGCCTGTATCCATGCTGTATGTCTACATGATTCTCTGATTTTGTGATTAGGTGAGAGTGCATTAATAAACAGTGATTGCTTGTGCAGTAAAGGACGACACCATATTAATCACATACAATAGTGAGCTCACTGCAATGCGGATCTTACAAAATTTATTTTTCATTAGTTATGCCCCAGTGTGAATCTTCAAATGCCCATTTGGTGCATGGCTTAAAGTTAGTTCATTTGGAGTTTCATTAGGGATTTCTCACCGCTGAATGTATGTGTGTCGAATTGAAATTTTGGCCCTTCAATCCATCTCCCTACCTTTTCAATATGTTGCTTTGTGCATTGATTACAATGGTGATTAGCCTTCATTGCTGTTGGCAACATTCTAAAGAGTTCAAGATACAGCTTTGTGTGGTGCTGACCTGGGGCAAGTTTATCTTGGATAGAACTCACTGTTGCTTCAGCAAGGATATACTGATATTGTGTATCAAGGCATTTATAATATAGGGCTGGGGAATCATTTCTTGACACGTTAAATTCTGTATCCATTGGTTCCATAATCCATCCTGCTTGGCAGTGGCAGCAAATGAAAGTGCCCTGGAGGATGGACACCCTCAGGATGACTGGGTCACTTGGGCTTCCCAGAAACATAATGGATAATTCTTCTTGCGATCTATAATGACTTTCACAGTGAGTGGAAATAATTTCTCTTCATTAAAAAACTACATCCAAGGTATTAAGGAAGCCTATATCACAGCCTGACTCATGAGAAGCCAGCAATACTGCCAGCTTGCTAGGCAAACCTAGCACTTGCCACCAGGATCAAAACAGATGAGATGATTTCTGCATGAAGCAGTTTCTGAGTGACCTTGCAGAGGTGGGCAGCACGTTGGAGGAGATTGTTTGAAAAGATACTGTGGTTAGAATGTTGAAAGCAACAGTGACTTTCTCCTCCACACAGACGGGATTCTGGGCATGAGATCTAGGTTCATGCCTTCCTCTGGAATGTCTCAGAGATGTGGTATCCCCGAAGCTCCCTGAGAGTAGGCTCTTCATAGATAGCCTTCGGTCCTAGATCCACCCACCGTAGCTTGATATTGCCATTCCATTGCTTTTGTTAATGGATTGCTACCTGCTGTGTCTATAAGGCACTAATTGAGTGACTATCTCAACAGCTCAATGTTGCTAGACACTCTCTATAAAAGCTGTCAGAACAACCCAAGACTATCTTTTCAGGTCACCCAATGTCAATAGATTTTTCCTATAAAGAAGAAAACTACAACAATTCATCGTAAATTTCTTCAGCTTCAAGCAAGACAACTCCATAAAGGATGTAGCATGGAGTTATAGTTTATGACACTGTAAATAATGACATCATTAGATGCATGTCTGATACCAGTAAATGTCAAATGCATGAGCACTAAGTTAAATAATCATGTACAACTGAAAGAGTCAGACCAATTTTTTGATTTCATCCAAAAAATACTGATAGCTCTTACACAGAGTAGAATAGATTTTTGATTGCAAAGTGATGAAAAAAAGCACTTTGCAATCAAAACTATTTTCCAGGATATAGAATTTCATTCGTTTTATAGCCCCAACTCTTTGATCCAAATACTCTTCTCCTCTGCATTTGCTCCTTTCTATTTTATATTTAAATGTAGATAGGAGGATACGATTATTCAGCTATTAAAATTCCATATGCCTTCAGTTCTACTTGGTTGTTCCTGGCTTCAAAATAGAAAAATATATATATACCCACTAAAATATCTTCCTCAGTACCTGTTCAGCACATCACTCATTTATAATCATGCTCTTCTTCTCTTCTAGTCTTTGGACTAGAACATGAAGGAATCAAAGAAGTTGCCTGTCAGCTATAAAAGTTGACTTGGACATTCTAGCTGGTGGTGAAAGTATGTTTCACAATGCAGATATTGAAGAAATATTTAGTATGCTCTGTCCCATTGATTTCCAATATTCCAACTTGACTTTCAGACATAAAACCTAGAGGGGATGGGTGGTCCAGGAGCAGTGAATCCATCAGTCAGACTGAGCAGATCATCAATGCAAAATACCTCAAGGTTAACAAGTCAGGAACTAAACTGTTTTGAGTTTGATCATGCTAGGTCCAAACTGTTAGCTGCACATGCCTCCGCCCTAACAAATCACACTGATACCCACATTTGTACCTTTAGAGGACTTAGATGTATGACAGTTAGCCCCTTCATCTAAGCCATTGACATAAATTGAGAACTAGAGGCCATGTGTTAAGGGTGAAAGGGGAAATCTTTAAGAGGAACATGAGGAGGAACTTCTTCACTCAGAAGGTGGTGAGAGTGTGGAACGAGCTACCAGCAGAAGTGGTAAATGTGTGACTGATTTCATCATTTATGAGGTTTGGATAAGTATATGGATGGAAGGGTTATGGATGGAAGGGTTATGGATGGCTGTGCTCCAGGTGCAAGTTGATGGGATAAGGCAGAATAAAAGTTTTCACAGACTGTTTCTGTGCTGCAGTACTCTATGACTTTAACCAATCCCCAATCAATGCTGGTTTTATATCCCCAATACCATGTGCTATAATTTTGCTTCATAACTTCTGTGAACACTTAACAAAAACATTTCAAGTGTATAAACAATCTATCCACTGGCTTGTCTTAATCATTTCTTCTAGTTAGAGTCTCAAAACCTCCACAGATTTGCCAGACTTTGATCTACCTTTCATTACCCTTGATTCTGCCTAATCTTTTTCTTTATTATTTTCAAGTGCTGTGAACCATGTCATTAAAAGCATGGTGGCTGTGAACTAAAGAGTAGAATATGTAAAGAAAAATAGCAGGCAATTCCCAGAGTAGGACCTGTGACGGCAGCTTGGCTCCACATCAGAAGTCTGATTGGGATATAAGCTGGGAATCTGAAGTTTCTTTGGGACATGGAAGTCCATTGGGAGTGCTGGAAAAATAATGCTTCATGCTTAAATTCTAGGCCAATATATTTAAATATCTTTTCTGAATATAGGGAATTTCAAACAAAAATAGAAATGCTGTAGGAATTCAGGCTTATCCATATAGCAAATTTCTTCTAGTCTACTCTTGCACTAGATGTATTACTTTGCAGAATCTGATGATATGCATGATGAAATGCCAGTAGATAAAGAACAGTTCTCAGAGATTTCCTGACCACAGTGTCTATTCCAAACCTGTCAGCTTTAAGAAAATACAGTAATACCTTCATCTTTAATAATAAAAAAGTTCCCTCACTAGCAATTTAATTTTGTTCTGCTTCAATGGCACTTTCTGATATTATTATGTTTCTATCCTAATGTGATATCTGCTGCAGTGTGATTTATATTTTCTGAATCTGAAGCTTTAGTTTATGCAGCTTTTCAGAGCAATTTCATAGTACATCAAAAATACAAAACAAACAAGCTGCACAAATTATTGCTGAAGAACACTAAATATTGTTAAGCTGGGATCAATTTTGCTTGGCTAATAAAAGTGGAAATGCCATTAGTGCACCTAATGTATTGTGCAAAGCAATTTGCTGTTTAATCAGACATCCTGGAGTTTGATGCATGGAGTTTGACTAATAAATTGTCATATTGCACCTGAAATCAAAAATGTGCACAGCTTGACATCACTGTATGAAATTACTTGATATTTGGAATTACTTGATATTTGACCTCATTGCAGCGTGGACTTCAAGTGAATCACAGAATCACTTTGTACAGAGAGCTGAACAAGCTATTCAAATCAAGCCAGTGTCATATAGATTGGAAACAAGCCCTTTGGCCCATTGTGTCTGTGTTGACCATTGAGCATCCATTTATCCTGCCCTACATTAGTTCTATATTATTCTCCTTCCATTCTAATGAACTTTTCTCAGATTTTACCACTCACCCACACACTAGGGGCAACTTATTAACCCACCAACCTGCATGACTTTGGGATGTGGGAGGCAACTTGAGCACCTGGAAAAAAACTTACATGGCCCCCAGGACAAAGTGCAAATTCCACACAGGGAGCACCAGAGGTCTGGATTGAATCTGTGTTTCTGGAACTGTGTAGCAGCAGCCCTACGGGCTGTACCACTGTGCTTAGTTTTGGTTCTCAGAGCTCTCCCTATATCCCTGCAAATCTCACCACATTAAATGCACAAACAAGTTTACTTTGAAAGCCATGAGTGATTCTGCATCTTCAAGCACTTCCAGCGGGACATTTAAGATCATACAAGTTGGAGCATAAAAATCCAGTCTCTCTAGGTGAGCTGCAGGAACGCCCCAACAGGCAGTTGCACCTTCTACTGAAATAAATTAACTCCAACCTCGGGATTTGGAATAAGTTCAACCAAATGGCCCAGAGCTTGTCACACAAGTTGCCTTTGGATGGGAACCCAGCTTAAAACAACAAATTACTGGATCAAGTAATTGGATGAGGCTATATATTTCGATGAAATTATCAACTTTGATTCTTAAATGAAAGTAATGGCTTCTGAATTATATAATACATTAGGTTGGAACAGCGGGGGTTCAGGAGGCTCAAGAATCCATGGTCATAGGTCACTGGTATTAGATGGATTCAAAGGTAATTGAAAAGAATATTGAAATGCTGATTTTTCTTATCTAGAGTATCGAAATGCAAAGGAATTATTTAATGCAAAGGACTACTCCTCAATTGCAGTTATTTGTCTTGAGATCCAAAGCTTTGAAAGCAACTATTGGCCATGGATAAAGCACAACACACTATTACCATTCTAAACTATAGGATCATTATCTCAAATATACAGTTGAGTTTTCAATAGTGAAATTTGAAAGCATTTCTACACAGTAAAGGTGACAGATGTTTGAAAACTCCTCCAAAAATCAAAACTAACGCTGGGTCAGATTTAATCTTTTCTATGAATTATAAAGCAAAGAAGATGATTAGAAAGCTTTCAAATACCAACAACAGGCAACTAAAAAAGTCATTAAGATGGTAAAGCTAGAATATAAAAGTAAGCTAGGCAATATATTAAAGAGGATACAAAAAGTTCCTTCAGATACATATAGTGTAAAAGAGAGGTGAGGGTGGATATTAGACCACTGAAAAATAATGCTAGCGAGGAAGCAATAGGAGACAAGGAAACGGTGGATGAACTGAATAAGTATTTTGCACCTGTCTTCACTTTGGAAGACACTAGCAGTATGGTGGAAGTTTCAGGTGTCAAGGGTCATGAAGTGTGTGAAGTTACCATTATTAACGAGAAGGTTCTTGGGAACTGAAAGGTCTGAAAGTAGATAAGTCACCTGGACCCAACAGTGTACACCCCAGGGTTCTGAAAGTGGTGGCTAAAGAGATTGTGGAGGCATTAGTAATGATCTTTCAAGAATCATTAGATTCTGGAATAGTTCCAGAAGACTAGAAAATTGTAAATATCACTCCATTCTTAGAGAAGGGAGAGAGGCAGAGCAAAGAAGTTATAGGCCTGTTTGTCCAACCTCAGTGGTTGGGAAGCTGTTGGAGTCAATTGTTAAGGATGTGGTTTCAGAGTAGTTGGGGGCACATGGTAGAACAGGCCATAGACAGCATGTTCTTCTCAAGGGAAAATCTTGCTGATAAATCTGTTGGAATTATCTGAAGAAGTAACAAGTAGGATAGACAAAGGAGAATTGGTTGATGTTGTGTATTTAGATTTTCAGAAGGCCTTTGTCAAGGTGTCACACATGAGGCTGCTTCACAAGCTATGACCCCATGGGTTTACAATGAAGATTCTAGAATGGATAAAGCAGTGGCTGACTGGCAGGAGGGAAAGAGTATGAATAAAGGAAGCCTTTATTGTTTGCCAGTGACTAGTGGTGTTCCACAGAGTCTGTGTAGGGATAGATTCTTTTTACGTTATATGTTAATGATTCAGTTGATGGAATTGATGGCTTTGTTGCAAAGTTTGCAGGTAATACAAAGATATGTAGAGAGGTAGGTAGTTTTGAGAAAGTAGAGAGGCTACAGAAGACCTAGACAGATTAAGAGAATAGGCAAAGAAGTGGCAGATGGACTACAGTGCTGGCAAATGTATGGTCATGCATTTGTTAGAAGAAATGAAAGGGTTGACTATTTTCTAAATGGAGAGAAAATACAAAAAATGAGGTGCAAAGGGACTTGGGAGTCCTTGTGCAGGATTCCCTAAAGGTTAATTTGCAGGTTGAGTCTGTGGTGAGGAAGGCAAGTGCAATATTAGCATTCATTCCAAGAGGACTAGAATATAAAAACAAGGATGTACCATTGAGACTATAAAGCACTGGTGAGGCCTCACCTGGAGTGTTGTGAGCAGTTTTGGACCCCTTATCTTTGAAAGGATGTGCTGAAACTGGGAAGGTTTCAAAGAAGGTTCACGAAAATGATTCCAGGTTTCAATGGCTTATTGTATGAAGAGCATTTGGTGGCTCTGGGCCTGTATTATTTGGAATTCAGATGAATGAGGGGTGACCTCATTGAAACCAATCGAATGGTCAAATGCCTTGATAGAATGGATGTGGAGAGGATATTTCCTATGGTGGGAGAGTCTAAGACCAGAAGACACAGCCTCAGAAATTGAGGGGTGTCCTTTTAGAACAGAGATGAGGAGGAATTTCTTTAGCCAGAGAATAGTGAATTTGTGGAACTTCTTTCCACAAACGGCTGTGGAGGCCATGTTAAGTCAGAGGTTGATAGATTCTTGACTGTTCAGGGCATTAAGGGATATGGGGAGATGGCAGGAAATTGGGGCTGAGTGGAAAATTGGATCAGCCATGATGAAATGGTGGAGCAGACTTGATGGGCCAAATGGCCTAATTCTGCTCCTATGTCTTATGGTCTTATGATATCCTCCTCATTCTTCTGAAGAATCCATTTAAACTGCAGTTTTATGTCTACTACTTTGAAAACTTCCTTAAGCTATTGTTTTCCATCTATCCAGTACAACAGGCCCATCCACTATAACACCAGTGTATCAGGATGGCTGGTAATATTAGTGTTAATCCCCACGGTCATGCTTTTTGACTCTAGTATGGTCCTTGTAGAAAAGCAGAACGAACTTTTTCATGTCCAAAGGAATGGAAGAACTGTGAAAAAACAAGACATAAACAAGTTGATTGTTGATTCATATCATTAATGTTTGTGTGGCATCTCTAACTAAATAGCAATGATAGCATTCAAAAATAATGCATTATCTGTGAAACTTCCTGAAGTATGTTTTAATACAAGTTCTTTCTCATCCCACAGATTGCCATAATATTTAATTCAACCATACAAAATTTATGCATTATTGCAATTGGAATTTTCTTCCTCATTTCTTGTGTAACGTTCCATTATATTGGCTCGTATATGTCTAGGGGAATTCCCACCCAGCACCTGCCTCAACGCTCCCCACAGGGTCGGTCGCCACCCGAATCAATCCCAAACATCAATCATCAGCTAGCACACCCAGTAAATTTTAACAAATACACTTTATAGATATTACTAATTCTATGACATTAATATAAATTTGATACAGAGAGGAAAGAAATGAAAAAAAAGGCGCCAACACTTATCAAAGTCGAAGTTCTTCGTGCGCTACCGTTGGAGCTCAATGGAATCCAGACGACCACCCGAATTCTGTCGACTCACGGCTCGGGACCACCCGAAGTGATCCACCGGAGCCTCTCCGCACGTCCGCGGTCCACCTCGTCTCTCCTCCGACTCCCCATCTCTCCTCCTACTCCCTGTCTCTCCTCCGACTCTCCGTCTCTCCTCCGACTCCCCGTCTCTCCTCCGACTCCCCGTCAAAAACCCCCACACGTCCGCTGTCCTCCAGTCTCTCCTCCGACTCCCCACCAAAACCCCGTCCACCGTCATATGATACAGCATGGTATCCGAAAACAGAATGATAAATGACCACCCATTGGTTAATAGCACCCTGTTATCTCTAATAACCCAAGCAACTGTCTAGTTAGAGACTTTCTCAGTATTCCCCAGTATAACATAACAAAAGAAGCCATTTTAAATTTAACAAAAAAGGAAAGACCCCGTACACTCTCCCCCCACCAATAAAAGTCATGCCCTCATGACGTTAACAGAGTTCACCAGTGCTCCTTGTGAAACACAAAACCCAACCCAGGTGCATAAAACAGTGACATAGCTTCCCAGGGCAGTAGAGATCACACCCTGCTCTCCCGGCGCTGTATACGTCAGTATCTCCGGGGGATGCCTACTCCTCTGAGACCTCTGGACTTCCTTTGCTGACTCTCCCTGTTCAGACACCCCAGGTAACCCCCGGGCCTATTTGTCGGACCCTCCTCCTCACCGGGACCCCTCGGCCGCTGTGAGCCCTCTGGCTCAGGTTCTGGCTCCACCATCTCCTCCCCCAATTCCACCAGTACCTCTCGCACCAGTACATCTGCTGGAATGCGATAATCGACCCCACTTAGCACGCACGCATGATTCACTGGTACCTCCTCCAATTCACACCAACTTACAATCTTATCTCGATCCATCTTCGCACCACTTAACGCGACGACTATTACAGCTTTACCGAAAATCCAAATCCAGGACGGTAGCCCCTACTTGAAACGTTCCATTATATTGGCTCGTATATGTCTAGGGGAAATCCCACCCAGCACCTGCCTCAACGCTCCCCACAGGGTTGGTTGCCGCCCGAATCAATCCCAAACATCAATCATCAGCCAGCACACTCAGTAAATTTTAACAAGTACACTTTATAGATATTATTAATTCTATGACATTAATATATATTTGATACAGAGAGGAAAGTAATGAAAAAAAAGGCGCCAACACTTATCAAAGTCCAAGTTCTTCGCACGCAACCGTTGGAGCTCAATGGAATCCGGACGACCACCCGAATCCTGTCGACTCATGGCTCAGGACCACCCGGAGTGATCGACCGGAGCCTCTCCACACGTCCGCGGTCCTCCCCGTCTCTCCTCCAACTCCCCGCTAAAAGCCCCGTTCACCGTCCTCCCCGTCTCTCCTCCGACTCCCCGTCAAAACACCATCCACAGTCCTCCTCGTCTCTCCTCTGACTCGCCGCCAAAAACCCCCGCACTTCCGCGGTCCTCCTCGTCTCTCCTCCGACTCCCTGTCTCTCCTCCGACTCCCCGCCAAAACCCCGTCCGCCGTCCTCCCCGTCTCTCCTCTGACTCCCCACCAAAAACCCCTGTCCACCGTCCTCCTCGTCTCTCCTCCGACTCCCCGTCAAAAACACCGTCCCCAGTCATATGATACAGCATGGTATCCAAAAACAAAATGATACATGACCACCCACTGGCTAATAGCACCCTGCTATCTGTATGAACCCAAGCAACTGTCTAGTTAGAGACTTTCTCAGCATTCCCCAGTATAACATAACAAAAGAAGCCATTTTAAATTTAACAAAAAAAGAAAGACCCCATACACTTGCTTCTGCTTTCCTACAGTTGAGCAGGCATTGAGAATATATTGCAATCAGCAACCTTCTAGCTGTGATATAAGCTCCTGCAACCACTGACGAGGAAACTGCTTCCTTTATCTCCCCTACGGTGCAAGTTTAATCCTTCTGAGAATGAAAATGGTGGTGGCATTAGGTGTGCAATCAAAAGTTCTGGATCCTAAACCAAAAGATCATGTTGGCCAATAATGGGGGTGGGTAGTAGTGGATGCAGTTCGAACTGAGCATCATTCACCAGTTGAGTGTTTGGTGTTGCCAACTGAATTTCTGCGCCTTGTGGTGCATCAGCAGCAACATTTTGCATTTCTTTAGCATTTGTCTGTTTTCTTTATGAGATCAAGTTGCTAGCTTGATACTCAACCCAGCATGGATGGAAAGTGTGCAAGGAGCCGGCCTGGTGCCAGATTCAAACCCAGGACCACCTGCCTCGAAGTCCAGTGTGAATGCTGCTACATCATCAGCTCGCTGGACTGTATATTTAAAGTCAACAATCTAAACTCTAATTACATGGAATGAGTACCTCTCACATGATTATTTGGTTAGCCAAATGCGCAGTCTCCCAATGGATAGCTATGTACAATCCTCTTCTTTGGAAGGAGTACAAATGATCCTTGAACTAAAAGCAAGATACTATTGCTGCTGCAAATCTGAAATTAAATAGACCATTGAAAAGTCATCAAGCTAAAAGATTAACTATTTTTTCCTCTCTGTAGAGGCTGCCTGGCCTGCTGAATACCTCCAACATTTTCTATATTATTTCATTAGTATGTGGGGGCAAAAAAATTGGTCATCCACAGAGCTATACGCAAAACACCTTATTTTAAAATAGAGCTATTGACTGTGAGGCTTCATCTAATAAGACAAGAAGTTGTAGTAGTAAAAGAAATTAATCACTTTACAAACAATGCATCAATATTAAACTGCCTATCCTTGTTTCCATTATGCCCTCACCCCTCCCTGTCACTCAAACCTTCCAAGATATCAAAGAAAGATACTACAGAGGCTGGGAATATGAAATAAGAACAAAAGAAATATTAAAAATGTTTAGTAGTTGCTCAACATTTGTCTAGAATCAAAATCAACACTTCAGGCTCATGGACCTTTCAGTTCTGATGGAAGTTTGTTGGCATGAATGTTTACACTGTTCTCCCTCCACTACTGCTATCAGAAGTAACTGTACTCTTCCAATTCTGGCCTCTTGACTATCTTTCAATGGGAGCATCTAGACATGACCTCAACTCTCCAGGTCTCAAGCCCTTGTAGCTTCATCTCTTGATTTCTTGACATCTATATATTTAAATGTTTTTTTTAATATGGGATTTGTCTAACAATAATATAACTAACATTTTTTATGTGTAAGTTCATTATTGCTATTTAGGTAACATTATTTGTATATCTATGACCACCTGAAATCTCACTATCACAATTGCACTCCTTTCTTTTGCTCGTTGCTATTCCTTCATTATCTTGAAGATAATTCTTGAAATTAAGATTTGTCATTTGCTCAGTTTCTTCCTTTATGACTTTATTTTTGAATATTTTAATAATATTCATGAGAAAAATATGATAATTGCAAGTTGTTTCTGGCAGTCTTAAAATTATGTGTAATTCTCGGTATTTATGTGTGGTCTAGTGCTTTATAAACTGCATATCAAATATAGCAAAATACTGCAGGCCTGAGCCATATTCAGCACATTGCTTTAGTGGGCATATTGTGTTAGTAGACAGGTACAGTAATGCCTGGGCGAATACATATTTGGAAGAAAAAGCCAATAAAAGTATGTCCAGAATTTATTGATAGTAAAGCACAATGATGAATCACAAATTAAAGGTTCAGTACATCTTTCCTTAATCTGTTCTGAAATTTAAAAAGATTCAATTAAGTGAAATAATGGCAATCATTTCATGAAGCTGTGATATTGAGATTCCTTGCTGTTACAGATATTTAATAATGCTAATTAAATGCTAAGTTAGTTCCTCTCGAGCCTTGCGGCACATCAGACGGCAACTTTCCCGTTTGTTTAGCACTTGTCTGTGTTTTTTACAAGGCTGAATTGCTAGCTCGACGCTCACGGCAGCATGGATGGAAAGCGTGCAAGGAGCCGGCCAATTTGAACCTGGGATCACTTGCCGCAAATTCCATTGCAGATGCCACTATACCATAGGCCAGCTATTATATAGCAAAGGAGAATGTATACATGTAAATATGATCATTGGACCATGGTTTGGAATGTCCCATTATACAAGGAAATTTAAAGGTATAGCCGTTAATAAACATACATCAATTATTTTCAATGCAGACAATTTACAGAAGAGGAATAGAGTATGTTGCTATTGCTGTGTGATGCATTTAGCTCTTTAAAATGGACACGAATTTCTATCTCAAGTGGTGAACATCATGAGTGTGATTTCTTTGCTAAGAAATTGGTTATGAAGAAAGATATGATGTAGTGAGACGTGGCCACTGGAGGAGAAAAGTCAAGGAATAGCAACACACATAGAATGCTGGAGGAACTCAGCAGGCCTCCTCCCATCTTTTAACTTTACTCCTCATCCTTTTCTCTCCAGTTCTGCTGAAGGGACTTGGCCCGATATGTCGACTGTACTTTTTTTCCATGGATGCTGCCTGGCCTGCTGAGTTCCTCTAGCTTTTTGTGTGTGTTGCTTGGATTTCCAGCATCTGCAGATTTTCTCTCGCTTGTGATTGGAAGGCATTGATTGAAGATTTTATTGCAGTTATGAAGTGCTTTGATTGATTACTACTGAAAAAATATTTCCCTTCACTGAGGAGTATTGAGGGAATTGTGAAGTTAAAATTGTCAAGGGGATAGACTAATTTGGGAGAAGCATCTTAATCTAGTTAGCATTAGCATTTGGAGTACTGGTACTACATACAGTAATTGTGGTGAAAGGCATGGGGGAAACTGGGAAAAATAGTTATGTTCAGAAGAAATGGGAGGGGTTATAATTTTCCAATGAGGGATGAACTAAGGTAATGCATTCATTGAATTAGACACGGTGTGACTAATAGTTGATACACTTTGGAAGATTTCTGTCAGCTATTAAAATTAGTATGCTCCTCAAAAGCAACATACCTCAATAAAATCAGGCACCTCTTTCTAATCCCTCAGCTCTGATGTACAGGAATGCATGTTTAATAAAAAAAACTGTTTCATTTCAAGATTACAAGAGCTCATTAAGAACCTTTATGAATTGGACTGGAGACACTTCTGCAGGTAAAGTATTGAAATTATATCAATTTGTCAAAACCTAGGGAGTTAGCGGCTATTCAACTGCTACAGCTGCTCACATGAGTGACAGAAGAATGAGGAATTTTGAGCACAGTGGTGGAATTTGCCAAATTGTGTGAGTTCTCGGTGACGTCAAAGTCTCGGGTATGATTCACCTCCCAGTTCTAAGGATCCAAGTTTGATTCTGAGCATTGCTGCTCTTTGTGTGCAGTTTGAATATTCTCCCAGATGATTTGATTTCATTCCAGGGTTCTAAGATGAGCCAGTTCATACGATTGTGAGCTGCTATATTGTACCTGATGCAGGTGAGTGGCAAGAGAACTGGGGAAGTTGCTTGATGTGTGAGAGAGAATATTTTATAGGGATACAAATGAGGGAATGGGATTGATGGGATCGATTTAAAGTAGCATTTACTTCATACACTGAATGGCTTCTTACAGTATATCATGACAAATAAAAAATGCTGTCAGAAACCTTTGAAAGAGTCTAGAGAAATGGGATTTAAATTCAATAGTGTTTGATGGCAATCTGATAATGAACTAAATCATAATTTAGTAGCTGAAATAGTCAAGCAGAAATGAAGTGAAGAGTGGACGTGTGGACATCTGTGGAAAGAGCATTAATACTTCATATCAGATACTCTTTGTCAGAATTGTTCTGATGAAAGATTTTAAGCCTGAAACTTTAACTCTGTTTCTCAGATATAGCCTGACCTGCTCTGTATTTCCAGCATTTTCTGTTTTTAGTTTAGATATCCACCATTGACATTTTTTCCTTTTCTCTTTCTGGACATGTTACTTCACCCAGGAAGTTATTTCTAAGGTGTTCTGTTTTAATTACATATTTCCAGCATCTACAGTTTTGTCTTTGATTTTCACTTGCGTCCAATTTGCATTAAGATATACAATGTTCATCTTAAAAGGAGGAACAACACCTTATATTCCGTCTGGGTAGCCTCCAACCTGATGGCATGAACATTGACTTCTCTAACTTCCGCTAGACCCCACCTCCCCCTCGTACCCCATCTGTTACTCATTTTTATGCACACATTCTTTCTCTCACTCTCCTTTTTCTCCCTCTGTCCCTCTTGAATATACCTCTTGCCCATCCTCTGGGTCACCCCCCCCCCGTCTTTCTTCCCGGACCTCCTGTCCCATGATCCTCTCGTATCCCCTTTTGCCTATCACCTGTCCAGCTCTCGGCTCCATCCCTCCCCCTCCTGTCTTCTCCTATCACTTTGGATCTCCCCCTCCCCCTCCAACTTTCAAATCCCTTACTCACTCTTCCTTCAGTTAGTCCTGACGAAGGGTCTCGGCCTGAAACGTCGACTGCACCTCTTCCTATAGATGCTGCTTGGCCTGCTGCGTTCACCAGCAACTTTGATGTGTGTTGCTTGAATTTCCAGCATCTGCAGAATTCCTGTTGTTTGCGTTTAAATTCACTACTGCGAAGCCTCTTCCGGTGATGCCTACACCGAAGAAGTTTAGATCCTCTCTTCGACGGGAGTTCAGTGAAACCATCTCTCACTGCTCCCCATCTGTAATTTCTTCGGCTATTCAACTTTTCGACCACACTTTGACTCAAACTCGCTATCACAGCCATGTATCCTTTCTTGGAACGTGCCTCCGTCGCCAACTTACTCCAGTTGGCTTTAGGATTCGTTTCCAAGCCTCTCAATTTGGACCTTCTGAGGATCCCAGGTACTCACATTTTATTGACTCTGCCTCTCGCCGCTTCTCCCGTCAAGCTCTGAAGGCGACGCTCTCCGCCATGAGGAGGTACTTGGTGTCCCTATCCCAGACCCTTCCACACCTTCGGGACACTTTCTTCGCCGTCTGTAATGGTCCTACCCGCTATTTCATCCTCCGTCGGATCCACGCCTGCAATCGCCGTTTTTTTGACTTTGTCATGTTAGGCAAAGATCGCAAGATCTTACATCTACGGACTCCAGAGCCTGCCGGCCCCGACGCTAGCAGGCATGAACTTTCAATTGCGGCCCCTGCCATTGATCTCGGCGGCTCTAACACCTCAGGACATATTCAAAACCCGGACTCCAGCAACGACCATGGACACATTCGAAGTGATTACGCAACCACCAACTGCAACTCCAGCCTTGAACACCAGGCCGGGTCTTTATGTGCTGCTATTGTGACTCCCGTCTCCCCTTCCCCCACCACCACTCCGTAGCCCCGTCTTCCTCAGATCCCACCGTCAGCTCCTGGGCCCTCAGAGGCTCCATCTTTCTCTCACCCCAACCCTCCCCTCTCCACTGACACCCCCAGCCTCCCCCCTCCCCCCTCTGATCCCAGCTCTCATCCGTGCCGGGTCTTTACCATCCCCTCCGACCTTCAACTGTCGGAGGCAGAATGCTCTGTTCTCAGTAAGGGCCTCACCTTTGTCCCCCTTCGCCCACACCTCAGTGAGTTCCGTGTTCGCCACGATGCGGAACTTTTCTTCCGCCGTCTCCGTCTCCGAGCCTACTTCTTCGGCAAGGACTCTTCCACCCCCACCGATGACCCCTTCTCTCGTCTTCAACCCTCCTCTTCTTCATGGACACCCCGCTCTGGTCTTCTGCCTGCTCTCTTTATTGCCAACTGCCGACGGGACATCAACCGTCTCGACTTCACCGCACCTTGTCCCCATTCCAACCTCACTCTTTCGGAACGCTCTGCTCTCCACTCCCTCCGCACTAATCCTAACATTATTATTAAACCCGCTGATAAAGGGGGTGCTGTTGTAGTCTGGCGTACTGACCTCTACCTTGCCGAGGCACAGCGACAACTCGCGGATACCTCCTCTTATTTACCCCTTGATCGTGACCCCACTAAGGAGCACCAGGCCATTGTCTCCCACACTATCAACGACTTTATCCGCTCAGGGGATCTCCCATCCACTGCTACCAACCTTATAGTTCCCACACCCCGCACTTCCCGTTTCTACCTCCTACCCAAGATCCACAAACCTGCCTGTCCTGGCCGACCTATTGTCTCAGCTTGCTCCTGCCCCACCGAACTCGTTTCTGCATACCTCGACACTGTTTTATCACCCCTTGTTCAATCCCTTCCGACCTATGTTCGTGACACTTCTCACGCTCTTAAACTTTTCGATGATTTTAAGTTCCCTGGCCCCCACCGCTTTATTTTCACCATGGATGTCCAGTCCTTATATACTTCCATCCCCCATCAGGAAGGTCTCAAAGCTCTACGCTTCTTTTTGGATTCCAGACCTAATCAGTTCCCCTTTACCACCACTCTGCTCCGTCTAGCGGAATTAGTCCTTACTCTTAATAATTTCTCCTTTTGCTCCTCCCATTTCCTCCAAACTAAAGGTGTAGCTATGGGCACCCGTATGGGTCCTAGCTATGCCTGCCTTTTTGTTGGGTTTGTGGAACAATCTATGTTCCGTGCCTATTCTGGTATCTGTCCCCCACTTTTCCTTCGCTACATCGACGACTGCATTGGCGCTGCTTCCTGCACGCATGCAGAACTCGTTGACTTTATTAACTTTGCCTCCAACTTTCACCCTGCCCTCAAGTTTACCTGGTCCATTTCCGACACCTCCCTCCCCTTTCTAGATCTTTCTGTCTCTGTCTCTGGAGACAGCTTATCCACTGATGTCTACTATAAGCCTACTGACTCTCACAGCTATCTGGACTATTCCTCTTCTCACCCTGTCTCTTGCAAAAATGCCATCCCCTTCTCGCAATTCCTCCGTCTCCGCCGCATCTGCTCTCAGGATGAGGCTTTTCATTCTAGGATGAGGGAGATGTCTTCATTTTTTAAAGAAAGGGGCTTCCCTTCCTCCACTATCAACTCTGCTCTTAAACGCATCTCCCCCATTTCACGTACATCTGCTCTCACTCCATCCTCCCACCACCCCACTAGGAATAGGGTTCCCCTGGTCCTCACCTACCACCCCACCAGCCTCCGGGTCCAACATATTATTCTCCGTAACTTCCGCCACCTCCAACGGGATCCCACCACTAAGCACATCTTTCCCTCCCCCCCTCTCTCTGCATTCCGCAGGGATCGCTCCCTACACAACTCCCTTGTCCATTCGTCCCCCCCATCCCTCCCCACTGATCTCCCTCCTGGCACTTATCCGTGTAAGCGGAACAAGTGCTACACATGCCCTTACACTTCCTCCCTTACCACCATTCAGGGCCCCAAACAGTCCTTCCAGGTGAGGCATCACTTCACCTGTGAGTCGACTGGGGTGATATACTGCGTCCGGTGCCCCCGATGTGGCCTTTTATATATTGGTGAGACACGACGCAGACTGGGAGACCGCTTTGCTGAACATCTACGCTCTGTCCGCCAGAGAAAGCAGGATCTCCCAGTGGCCACACATTTTAATTCCACATCCCATTCCCATTCTGACATGTCTGTCCACGGCCTCCTCTACTGTAAAGATGAAGCCACACTCAGGTTGGAGGAACAACACCTTATATTCCGTCTGGGTAGCCTCCAACCTGATGGCATGAACATTGACTTCTCTAACTTCCGCTAGGCCCCACCTCCCCCTCGTCCCCCATCTGTTACTCATTTTTATGCACACATTCTTTCTCTCACTCTCCTTTTTCTCCCTCTGTCCCTCTGAATATACCTCTTGCCCATCCTCTGGGTCACCCCCCCCCTCTTTCTTCCCGGACCTCCTGTCCCATGATCCTCTCGTATCCCCTTTTGCCTATCACCTGTCCAGCTCTCGGCTCTATCCCTCCCCCTCCTGTCTTCTCCTATCATTTTGCATCTCCCCCTCCCCCTCCAGCTTTCAAATCCCTTACTCACTCTTCCTTCAGTTAGTCCTGACGAAGGGTCTCGGCCTGAAACGTCGACTGCACCTCTTCCTATAGATGCTGCTTGGCCTGCTGCGTTCACCAGCAACTTTTATGTGTGTTGCTTGAATTTCCAGCATCTGCAGAATTCCTGTTGTTATAAGGAAACTTCATTGTTTTGTAAGAAATGTCTTCCCATGTCCACTGTTCACTTCCTGTATAGTAATTCAGATATTCAAGGGACTTTCCTGTGTTCAATTGTAATTTAGGTTTGAACTATCAAGAGTAATTTTATGATATAATGTACTTTAATCTCTGTCCTAACCCCTAACTAATAACATGTGTTCAAAATCATGTACACAGTTTCCAACCACTGAATTACTTGGATTTCTGTCCTGTAATACCAACTGGCAAAGCATCCTGCAGATTGGGAAAGATCCTTGTAAAATTCCATTAAGGAACATAATCTAAAATTCTCCTTGTGCTTCTATCTAAGTATATTCTTACTTGTAAAATTTTGCTGAAATCGTGCTCTTTTCAGTTACAGTACGAGTTAAAAGTCACCACTTCACAGCCTGAACCTACTCTGGGGTGATTGCCATCTGCTTGGATTCAGGTATCAGGTCCTTTTAAAGCATCTATGACAACATGAGGATATGAATGCCACTTTTAGGCTAACCTGGTATCACCTGGTGGCAGGTCTAACAGGAGGGGAACGTCGACTCAGACCATGAGAGGCCTGTGTCAGGCATGTCAAAAATGAAGATAAGAGGTGAGAAAAGTAGAAGAATTGCATATGTTGGAAATTAAACAAAAACAATTGTTGTTGGTATCTCTCAGCAAATCAAATAGCATCTGTAGAAGGAAAAATAATAAATACTTCATGCCTGGAACCCTTTGTTAAAACGTTTTTCTTTGTACAGATGTCTGACTAGCTAAAAGGTGAGGCCCTGTTCCCTTCTGGGTGGTCGGAAGTACTCCTGCCTTACAGAGTAGCCTGGAAAACCATGACTCTGACTTTGATTTGTCTGTAGATAGTAATACCCAGTTACCCAACATTCTCTGGTCTGGAGAAGGGCTGAGTTTTCTTATACCACGGCAGAAGCTGGAGCAGGCATGTGGACCCAGAGCATCCACTGATTTGATGGGAAACCAGGTGACCAAGTGTTGGATCTCATGATCTCCCATTGTAATTATAGTGGAATCCCAATATATGAACTATGTTTTTGTTTCTCTTCCAATTCTTTGAAAGAAGTGAAAGTTGGAGATGAAAATATCTTTGAACATTTTGGTCTGATATAAGGCCTGTGATCTTCATGAATCTTGATTGTTTGCTCATAGGTGGTCTGGGTTGTGATTCATTCTTGAAATATACCCAACTTTAATAAGTCCTTTGAAACTTATTCCAGATATCTTTTACTAAGGTGTAAGCTGCATGCAGATGAAAGCAATTTGAAGATCTAACCGATTTGAAGAAAATTAACTACTATAAATTTCATCCTCTGTCAGGTTAGTGATGTACATTAAGTTTCACACAATTCTCTGCAGCATATATTGCTTTTGTGACCTTTTTGATTAATGAATTCAATTCATTTTCCTATCACTTGTGTCCTCGGAATCAATTTTTTTGAAGAAAAAATGTCAAGCATGAATTTCATCCAAAGGTAAAATAACTTTATATGCAAAATCCAGATGGGTACTCAACCTTTTCAGTTAAAAAGGGAATATGGCAAAATCCTAAAAAATACAATGCGGGAATTCTGGTATGAAAACAGAAAACTGGCCATATGGAGTCAAAAAGTAATAGAGTCATTCTGCAGACAAACAAGCCCTTTGTCCCAGCTCATCCACGCTGACGGCATTGCCCAGCAAACTAGTCCCATTTGTCTGCATTTGACAAATAGCCCCCTAAAGTTCTCCTATGTATGTACTAACCTAGATGGCTTTTAAATCTTGCTGATCTGTTCACCTCAACCACTATTTCTGGCAAGTTAGTCCTGACGAAGGGTCTCGGGCCGAAACATCGACTGTGCCTCTTCCTATAGATGCTGTCTGGCCTGCTGTGTTCCACCAGCATTTTGTGTGTGTTGCTTGAATTTCCAGCATTAGCAGATTTCCTAGTGTTTGACTATTTCTGGCAACTCATTCCAAATAAACACCTCTCTTTGCATGAACGAGCTGCCCATGATGACTCTTTTAAATTTTTCACCTCTAATCTTAAACATATGCCCTCTTATTTTTGCTTCCTGTAGGGTGAGTAATGTGCATGCTGTGCGGATCTCTGTGGGATTCACCTTAGTGTTATTTACTCTTTCAAAGTCTGCTTAAAGGATGACCTTGTGTTCTCTATATTGGAGGGCAACGTCAGAACATCCTTCAGGATGATTCTCACAAGGTACAGGCCCCAATGGCATACGTGATGGGGTACTGAAAATCTGTGCCGACCAAGGGCAGGTTCAACCTCTCACGGATGTAGTCAGAGGTTGCCACCTGATTCAAAATGGCATCTGAGAAGAGCACGGTGAGCTGCCTCAGCAACTATTGTTCAGCAGCACTCACATCTACTGTGGTGAAGTACTTTGAGAGGCCTAAGCAAAGACCAGGAGCACCTCCATTTTACCTACTGCCACAACAGGTTTATAGTGGATGCGATCCCACTGACTCTCCACTCGGCCTTGGATCACCTGCATAGCAGCAAGGCCTATATGAGCCACTGTTTATTGACTACAGCTCAGTGTTCAACACAATAATCCATCACTACTGGTCAACAAGTTTCAAAACCTTGGCCTCTGTACCTCCCTCCAAAACTGGATCCTCAATTTCCCTATCAAGAAACCATAGTCAGTGTGAATCAGTAATAACATCTCTTCCTCATTGTCAATCAATACAGGTGCACTTCAAGGATGAGTGCTCAGCCCTCTGCTCTACTCTCCCTATGCATGCAACTGTGTGGCTAGGCATAGCTCAACTGCCCTTTATGAATTTGCTGATGACTCTACATTTGTTGGCAGAATCTCAGATTGTCTACTGCAGATGTGCAGAAGTGAGATAGATCAGCCGGTTTCAACAACAAACTTGCACTCAACATCAGCAAGACCGAGGGATTTTTGTGGTCTTCAGGAAGGAGAGTTCATAAGAACATGTGGAAAGGGTGAGCAGCTTCAAGTTCATCGGCATCAGCATCTCAGAGGATCAGTCCTGGGCCCAAAACATTGATGTATAGTGATAATGAAGAAGGCAGACCAACAGCTCTGCTTCTTTAGGAGTTTGGGGAGATTTGGTATGCCAGTAAAGCCTCTTGCAAATTTCTACAGATGTACGGTGGAGAGCATTCTGACTAGTTACTGTATGTCACAGTCTCATAAGAGGCACCAGAGGGCTGTAGATTCAGCCAGGTCAATCACAGGCACAATCTTCCCCTCCATGGAGCATATCTTCAGTGTCTCAGGAAGCTGCCTTCCATCTTGAAGACACACACTCAATATTTTAGGAACAGTCTCTTCCCAGCTGCCTTCAGATTTCAGACTTGTCAATAAACCCAGGAACACTGCCTTACTATCCATGTTTTGCACCATTTATTTAGTTTTATTCTAATTGCAGTAATTTGCACTGTACTGCTACCACACAATAACAAATTTCACAACACTAAACTTGTTATGCTAACCCTGATTCTGATACCGATTTTAGTGACCCTTTCTCTGGAAAAGGACTATGTGATTTCACCCTGTCTATGGCCCATGTGGTCTTAAATAAGTCTAACAGGTTACCCCTCAACCTCTTACACTCCAGAGAATAAAGTCCTAGTCTTTACAACCTCTCCTTGTAACTCAGAGCCCAAGGTCCAAGCAACATCCAGGCAAGTCTTTTTTTTGCACTCCTATTTTAATAAATTTTGCCTGTAGCAGGACAATACTCCACTCTCAGTCCTGATGCAGGTTTTCAAACAGAAGCATCGACCGTTCCTTCCCCCCCACAAATACTGCTCGGCCTGCTGAGTTCTTTCAGCTTTTTGTTGAATATGTTAGAAACATCCAGCGTACTTTGGCCTGAAATGCTAATACTCTTTCTTTGAACATAGCACACTGTTGTGTATCAGCACAAAATTAGAAGTGAGTAAAGAATGGTATATATCTATGAATTAATCATCTGCGTTTTATTCCGTTCTAAATATTCCTATGTCACCAAGGTTTCTTTAACTAATTTTTTTCGGCTACTATTCACACTATTCAAGTAACTGGCTCATCTCAACCTTAAAACTCAAAATGTTATAGTTAAGGTAATAAATAACGTTTGCCTAAGATACCACATGATAAAAGTAAATGCCACATCACAAAATGCTTTTTGTTATTGCTGTGACTCTAATTGGCCCAGGGGCTTGTTTATTTATTTATTTAGCGATCCAATGTGGTACCGGGCCCTTTGCCCCAACGAGCCTGTGCCTCCCTATTACTTCCAAGTGACTAATGAACCTACTAACTCATACATCTTTGGAATATGGGAGGAAACTGGAGGACTGGGCAGAAACGCACACAGTCCTGGGGAGATCATACAAGCTCCTTGCAGGCAGTGGCGGAAATGAAGCTAGATCACTGGCATAACACTAACCACTAAGCTACCATGTATTATTTGTACTTATTTAACAAATAGGAAAAATCCACAAGCCTAGTTCTTTTTTTTTGCATGTGCGTGCGTACATGTTTATCTGTGCCTGCATCCGTGCATCTGTGAGTGTGCGATGTTGGTGGGATGATGTCTTTTTCATGTCTTTACAAGGCGCACAGCGAGAGAGAGAGAGAGAGAGAGAGACTGTGTGACACGCCACCCTTCACACAGACATTTCGCAGTATTTTTCCCTTTTATTTTACGAGGTCGAGTTGCGATCTCGATTCTCAACCCGGCACGGATGGAAAGCCTACTCGGGAGCGGACCTGACTGGGTTTGAACCCGGGAACCTCCGTTCCAGAGTCTGGCGCTGATGTCATTGCGCCACCAGCCAGCCCATCATGAGCCTAGTTCAAAAACAAATATTCAAGTCACCATTACACATGGGTCACCATATAGCTCTAACCATCATCACTTAAATCATGTCAAAGAATTTTAGTGTGCACATGTAAAGTCTCTGCTACACTCAAGTTACATCGATGGCTGAAAGTACTTCTGAGTAAATTCCAATACAACATTGAAAAGCGGTCAACATTGATAAAAGACCTTGAAATATTACCTGCCACTGGATAATTAGATTGTAAGAATGTAGATTGTACTTTTCTCTAAAATCTCAGCCTATGTTTAGAATGAGAAGAGGAGTCAACAGGAAGGTCATGCATTTATATGGCATCTTTAAGTTAGCAAAACCACCAATGCTCTACTTCCTTCTCTGCGTATATATTATCTTGTGTTCCTTGATGTGAAACCATGAACAATACCTCATTATTCCTTTTCTTGCTCTAGTTATTTATTTTTTTGGGTAATCAATAGTAATTTTTATGTCTTTGCACTGTACCCATCATCATCATTATGTGCTGTGTCAGATGACGTGGGTAATATGGTCTAAATTTTTCAGCAGAAGCGGTTTGCCATTGCCTTCTTCTGGGTAGTGTCTTTACAAGGCAGGTGACCCCAGCCATTATCAATACTCTTCAGAGACTGTCTTCCTGGCATTAGTGGTTGCATAACCAGGAGTTGTGATATGCACCAGTTGCTCAAATGACCATCCACCACTTGCTCCCGTGGCTTCACGCAGCCCTGATCAAGCAGCTAAGCTGGTATACACCTTGCCCAAGGGTGACCTGAAGACTAGCAGAGGGAAGGAGCACCTTACACCTCTAGCATTGTACTGCTGCTGCTTAACAACACATTTCACATCATATAACTCAGTGATAATAACCTAATTCTAATTCTGGTTCTGACTCTGAATACTTCTGTAGCTGTCCCCCAGTAGCATTCTTCCTGTTAAAACCAAACTGCAGTAGTGGTCCCCGTTAAGAGAGGAACACCATTCAATCTGGAATGAAACACTAGATTTTTTTATGTACGCATCAAGAGAGTAAAGACTCGTATCAGCTGCTTGAACCACAGAATTGTAAGGGCCTGGCTCTCTCCATGAGCCTCATCAAAGGGGTAGGAAGGTGTTCTGGAAGGATATATTCCACCAAGAAGGCAGTTGATTCCACAGTGGAAGAAACTGGTTGACACTGCTTAAGGCACCCTCTGTAGAAATGAAAGAGTTCTTAAGGAGCTAAAGATGTTTGATGGTCCTTGGTTTTACCATCCAAGTACTTGGTCTATGTAAGGAAACTCTTTTAAATAGCACCTCCAATTATTCCCTCCAAGAAATACTTTCAAGTTGATTCAAGCTCTCTGTTAGGTGGTCTGTATTTTCCCTAACCTGTCTAAAGTATTTTGCTTATCTTTTAAAATAGATTGCCTCTTAAGTATTGAATGTTAAAGTAGTGCTGCCATTCATTGGTATCTAGTCAGTAAGTTAGAACCATAGAACTATAGAACACTACAGCACAGAAAACAGGCCATTCGGCCCTTCTAGTCTGTGCCGAAACTTTATTTCGCTAATCCCATTGACCTGCACCCAGTCCATAACCCTCCAGACCGCTCCCATCCATGTGAACCTCTATCCAATCCCCCCTCATTCTTGTATGTTCCAAGGAATAAAGTCCGAACCTGTTCAATCTTTCCTTTTAACTCAACTCCTGCAGACCCGGCAACATCTCAGTAAATCTTCTCTGCACTCTTTCAATCTTACTGATATCCTTCCTATAGTTAGGTGACCAGAACTGCACACAATACTCCAAATTTAGCCTCACCAATGTCTTATACAACCTCACCATTACATCCCAACTCCTATACTCAATACTTTGATTTATGAATGCCAGGATGCCAAAAGCCTTCTTTACAACCCTGTCTACCTGTGACGCCACTTTCAAGGAATTATGTATCTGAACTCCCAGATCCCTTTGTTCCTCCACACTCCTCAGTGCCCTACCATTTACTGTGCATGTCCTACTTTGATTTGTCCTTCCAAAATGCAACACCTCACACTTGTCTACATTAAATTCCATCTACCATTTTCTTGCCCATTTTTGCAGTTGGTCCAGATCCCTCTGCAAGCTCTAAAAGCCTTCCTCGCTGTCTACAACTCCTCCCATCTTAGTGTCATCAGCAAACTTGCTGATCCAATTTACCACATTATCATCTAGATCATTGATATAGACAACAAGCAACAATGGTCCCAGCACAGATCCCTGAGGCACACCACTAGTCACATGCCTCCAGTCTGAGAAACAATCATCCACTACCACTCTCTGTCCTCTCCCACACAGCCAATTTTGAATCCAGTTTACAACCTCTCCATGGATACCTGGTGTCTGAACCTTCTGAACTAACCTCCCTTGTGGGACCTTGTCAAAGGCCTTACTAAAGACCATGTAGACAACATCCAAGCCTCTCCTTCATCTACTTTCTTGGTAACCTCCATGAAAAACTCTACAAGATTTGTTAAACTTGATCTACCAGGCACAAAGCTATGCTGACTATCCTTAATCAGCCCTTGGCTGTCCAAATACTTGTATATCCTATCTCTCAGAACACCTTCCAATAATTTACCTACTACAGATGTCAGGCTCACCGGCCTGTAATTACCTGGTTTACTTTTGGAGCCTTTTTTAAACAACGGAATAACATGAGCTACCCTCCAATCCTCCGGCACCGCACCCGTAGCTAAGGACATTTTAAATATTTCTGCCGGGGCCCTGCAAATTTCTACACTAGTCTCTCTCAAGGTCCGAGGAAATATCATGTCAGGCCCGGGGGATTTATCTACATTTATTTGCTGTAAGGCAGCAAGCACCTCCTCGTTAATCTCTATGTGTTCCATGACACTGCTGCTTGTTTCCCTTCCTTCCATATACGCTATGCCAGTTTCCTGAGTAAATACTGATGCAAAAAAACTGTTTAAGATCTCCTCCATCTTGTGAGACTCCACTCTGATCTTCTAGGAGACCAATTTTGTCCCTTACTATCCTTTTACTCTTAATGTACTTTTAGAAACCCTTCAGGTTTACCTTCACATTATCTGCCAAAGCAACCTCATGTCTCCTTTTTGCCTTCCTGATTTCCTTCTTTAGTATTTTCTTACATTTTCTATACTCTTCAAGTACCTCATTTGTTCTTTGTTGCCTGTACCTGCTATACACCTCTCTCTTTTTCTTAACCAGATTGCTAATATCCCTTGAAAATCAAGGTTCCCTATGCCTATTAACTTTGCCTTTAATCCTGGCAGGAATATGCAAACTCTGTACTCTCAAAATTTCACCTTTGAAGACCGTCCACTTACTGAACACATCCTTGCCAGAAAACAACTTATCCCAGTCCACTCTTCCTAGATCCTTTCTCATTTCCACAAAATTGGCCCTTCGCCAATTTAGAACCTCAGCTCAAGGACCAGACCTATCCTTATCCATAATTAACTTGAAACTAATGACATTATGGCCACTGGACTTAAAATGTTCGCCTACACATACTTCTGTCACCTGACCTGTCTGGTTCCCTAATAAGAGGTCAAGTATTGCATCCTCTCTCATAGGTACCTCTATATACTGATTTTGGAAACTTTCCTGAACACATTTGACAAACTCCAAGCCATCTAGCCATTTCACAGTGTGGGAATCAATATGTGGAAAGTTAAAATCCCCTACTCTGACAACTTTCTGTTTCTTACATTGGTCTGCTATCTCTCTACAGGTTTGCTCCTCCAATTCTCTCTGACTATTGGGCAGTCTATAATACAATCCTATTAGTGTGGTCACACCTTTCTCATTCCTCAGCTCCACCCATATGGCCTCTGTAGACAAGCCCTCAGGGCTGTCCTGTTGTGGTGGCTGATGGATTGAATGTTTGGTACTGAACATATAACGTATAAGATCCTAAAGGGATTGGACAGGCTAGATGCAGGAAGATTGTTCCCGATGTTGGGGAGGTCTAGAACGAGGGGTCACAGTTTGAGGATAGAGGGGAAGCCTTTTAGGACCGAGGTTAGGAAAAACTTCTTCACACAGAGAGTGGTGAATCTGTGGAATTCTCTGCCACAGCAAACTGTTGAGGCCAGTTCATTAGCTATGTTTAAAAGGAAGTTAGATATGGCCCTTGTGGCTACAGGGGTCAGGGGGTATGGAGGGAAGGCTGGGTTCTGAGTTGGATGATCAGCCATGATCATAATAAATGGCGGTGCAGGCTCGAAGGGCCGAATGGCCTACTCCTGCACCTATTTTCTATGTTTCTATGTTTCTATGTTTCTATGAACCAATGCAGCCACTGGCAGGTTTGGTTGTGTGGGTGGAGTCATGTTTCTGAAACCTGAGGGGCTGGGGTTATAAACTGCCAGACTGCTGGGATGGGACACATCTGTGGTCTGAAGAACTGAATTCCAGAGCTGATGTGAGAGCTGTTGACATCAAAACAGCATCTGACCAAGCATGGAATCAAGAATCTGGAAAAATACTCATAGGTAGGCATCTGGAAAAACATTCCAGTGATTGAAGTCAGATGCCCCATAAAAAAAAAAGACGATTGTGGTTTTTGGAGGTAAATTATTTCAACCCTAGGACATCACTGCCAGAGTTCCAGGCCCATGCATGTTTTCTGCTACATCAGTTATCTTCGTTTCATCATCAGGCAGACGTCCCACCTCTCCCGGAAGTTCTGGGAATCTCCCGCATATCGACAGTGGCTCCCTGATGCCCGGAAATTATATACAATATCCTGGAAATCGATTTTTTTGAGAGGGAGAGGGAGAGGGAGCATCCTGATTCGTCTCTCTTCGTGCTGAGAGTGGTCCCCAACCACCAGGCCACGAGGAAACAATATGATTTGGCGATATGAAACGATATGAGTCAGCTGCACCTTTCCTCATTCCCTGTCACGCACTGTTGAATTTTAACGCATGCGAGGTCATCAGTGACCCGAGACGTGCAAAGGAATGGGTCCGTGACCCATTTGTGAATGTCTCCAGTGAATCATCCATGTCAGCGAGGGAAAAAGATCAACTCCTCGAGCTTGCAAATGATGGCGGGTTGAAAAGTATGTTTGATTAACTTCTCTGTCGGCATTCTGGATCAAAGTCAAGGCTGAATATCCTGAGTTAGCTACGAAAGCACTGAAAACGTTGTTTCCATTTCCAACATATCTCTGTGAAGCGGAGTTTTCTGCAATGAATGTATCAAAAACTAAATTGCGGAATAGACCGGACATAAGGAACCCTGTTCGAGTATCGCTGTCTCCCATCATGCCTCAGTGGGACCGTCTTGCTGCAGGGAAACAAGCCCAGGGCTCCCACTGATTCAGCGATATTGGTTGCAGTGATTTTATATGATCATACGGGGAAAATATGCACTGTGCTTTTAATATCCAAATGTTACTTAAAATGTTATGATGCGATTGACCTATCACCTATATTCCGGTTGTGATTAACACCCCCCGCCCCCGGTCGGCTGGTCCTCAAGAATATTGTCAATATTAAACCGGTCTGCGGTGCAGAAACGATTGCGGACCCCTGCTAAGTAGACCTATCAGTTTTCTCTGTGGGCGGGCTTTACAGTCGACCTCAAAAATAATGACCGTGTTGCTCACTGCACTGTTCGCAACAGTGACTTTTCTATTGCCCATGGTGGGTTAAAATGTAAAAGACATATTGAGGTGAGTTTAACAGGTGTCGTTACAGCATAGCTAATGTTATTTAAACTAACTGGCTAGCTGCTAAGGAGCTACGCTATTGATGTCCTACCTGATGAGGCCAAGCTCCCTGTAGACTTGCTTAAAGTTGTAATAGAATAAACATGATAATATAATATAAGTACATATTTTAATGTCACATTTTCTGCATATACCCAACTTGGTTTACAGATTAGACAAAATCACTAAACAAAGTATTACATACACCCTTGGAGGTCGACCGTGGGGGGTTGGGGATATGGGGTTGCGGGGGGCGGGGGTGCTACCTCCCTGAAATGAGTTTTTGCAGGGTGGGATGTCTGATCAGGTCAAAATTGCAGATGTTTGTTGATGATTGCACAATGTTCAATTCCATTCAGGATTCCTTCAAAAAAACATATAAATACTGTGCCAATGCAGTGGATTCTGGTTGATAGTGTCATTGATAATCGGGCCTGTGGTTAATCTGAGCAGCCACTTACTTGGAGCAATTCTTAAAGAACAAAAACTAATCAAAAATTAGTCAGGATTTATTTATTTGAGGCACAATGCTGCTTAATTGGGGCAGGAGACTTTGCTGAACAGTTTCTAACTAGCGTTATATGTATGCACTTTTGGGGCAGTTAGACACTACCCTGTGCTTAGAGCGAACAGTTGTGTGTGCTTGTGTTCAAAAAGCAGTGATTTTGTTACTGATGGTTGATAGCTGGTTCCTTAAGGTTGTCATAGCAGGGGATGCGGTGATACGGTGGGGGGGGAGGTGGTAGTGGGGATAAGCTCCCACTACCTATTAAATGCTCCCAATGGTGTGCATATCAAATAGACTCTGATAACCAAATCTAGCTCCTGGCTTTCATTTGTGGCTTAGCTACTAAGCCAAATGGAACAATTTCTACTGACAGGAGAAGGAGCAAAGGAAGGTTACTGGCGCCTTAAAACCAGTCGCTTTGGGCAGTTGGGGCTCGTCAGCCATGGTTGGCAGCTCATCTAGGAGAAGGAAAACTCTGATCTCAAAACTCTGTTGCCTTATGGCTATAGCCACTCGTGGGGAATGCTTCGGGAGTAAACCCTGAGGAAAATTCTGGAGCTGGATTCTTTGAGGCAGTCCTATTTTGAGTTTAGTGCTGACCTGCACTTCCTGCAATGCCACTTATGCCAAACTGTACGGGTCTCTGCCGTTCCTTTGGTTTCGTCAGCTGTGTGGTTAGGGGGAGTCTGCTGCATGGGTAACAAGTTACTCTCCATATCGTACTGCCCTGGCTTGCATATCACATTGGCAACCAGGACCACAACGTCCATGGTTGACCCCGACCAACAGAAGGCCTCAAAGACAGTGAGAAGTAAGCAGTAAGATAATTCAGAAGCGTTTTTCTCTCTGCGGTTTCAAGTATTCAGGCTCAGAGATGCCAGAGATGGCCAGCAGTAAAAATGAAACAATTTCACTACTTCTACAAGTTAAGAATTATGAAGAATTTAAATTTATCGACAATCGTCTTGAATGTTACAATGAAAATGAAGATTTGGAGGATGCAAACATTGAAAATTGTATGAAGGCAGTCCATTATGTACCCCAGCTGTCTGTGCTGAATTTGTTCCATGAAACTTCAGCTAATTTGGATTCTGCTTAATTGGGTCAAAATGTACTGGTCCCGATGTGCCCCAGTTAACCAGAATTCACAGTACTAGATGGGAGCATGGACTGAGTAATCTTTTGATTAACTCACTTCCTTATAGTCCAAAGCTATTCCAGCACATACAAGGTGCAAAGCAGGATTCTGATGACTTTTCTGGGTGAGTGCAACTCTTAAGATGTTTGTCATTATTCTGGACAAAACAGCCCATTTGACTGGTGCCTCATGCACCTAAACATTCATCATTTACATCATCAGAAAAATGGATTAAGTCATTTAGACAAGAAGGATAGTATGTCAGCGCCTTGCAACTGTACGACCCTTGAAATTAGAAATGCTTTAAATGATTTATTATTGCCACATACTCTGAGACAGTGAAGGGCTTGTCTTGTGCACTGTTCATACAGATCAGATCATCAAACAGTGCACTGAGGTAGAACAAGGTAAAACAATAACAATGCAGCACTTAAGTGTATCAGCTACAGAGAAAGTGCAGTGCAGGTAAAAAATAGGTGCAGGCTTATTGTGAGGAAGATTATGAGGTCAAAAGTTCATTTTATTCTGCTAGGGAACTAGTAGAAGTTGAGCCTACTTGAGCCTGTTGGTACGTGCTTCAGCCATTTGTGTTTTCTGCCTGATGGGAAAGAGAAGAAGGGGGAATGTCGAGGGTGGGAGGGGTCTTAGATTATGCTGGCAGCTTTACTGGGGCAGCGAGAAGTAAAAGCATCCCTGGCTACCTCTCCCCAGAGCACCCTGACTTAAAAGTAGATCAATATTCCTTCATGTAAATCCTAGCACTCACTAATTCAATTATGCTGTTGAAGTATATTCCCCAGAGGGACAGACAACAGCAATCAGAAATGCTTTCATCTCCAAACCATATTATTTTTAATATAATTACATCTCCTCCTTTGAAGCCCACAAAAAGAAATTTAACACCTACATTAGTTGTTTCTGTTGACCTGTGTAAATACTGAACCTTACTAATTCCAACCTAAAGTTTCAATTATGTTTGCTTCTACTGTAAAAACCTAATTTCCATTTTAAATGAGTCCATCGATTGGAATAAGTGGGCCTCTTCAAGGCATGGTGGGAGGTCTTCTATAAAATAGAGCCAGCCCACCGAAATGGTGTTAATGGAAAGGTAAGGCACCTAACTCCATTTTGATGTAATTGCTACTCTATCAACTCTCATGCCCAAAGTAACGTACCAAAATTAGCTTCATGTTTTGCAAAGGCTTCCACCGCTGCAGAATTTATAGTTATCAAGCAGATTTGTTTCTTTTTTGGTGGGAGGATGGTGTAAAATATGAATTTTATCATACAATGCTATCAGCTTTAAATTGAATTGTGAGGAGAACTGTGCCATTTGGACATAGAGTTATATGAAAATTTATGTGTGCAGCTTCATAAACTTTATTAGATGCATATTGCTGAATAAAGTGATTGAACTAAACAGTGCAGAACATTCTTGGGAGACAATGTAATTTAGGTTATCGTAGCTTTTATGACAAAGGTGAAATGCCTTGATCTTTTGGATGTTACTTAATGCATACTTTTCTCTTTGATAATTGTGGTTAAGCAAGAAAGATGAGCTGTCAGAACCAATAATTTCCAAACACCACAGGAAGTCAAAGTTCCTCATTTGTCCGTCATGTGCTTTCTCTGCTTCTCTTTCAATCCAGATTTCTCTGTGATCTATTCTTCAGGCTTAGTCCATTGCTGTTTTGACATACTTGATAAGCTTTACTAAATTCATAGGTAAGCATGTGATTTAATCTTGAGTCCCTGAGGTTCTTGACAAACAGAATCACCAACTATAGTGGAATACAGTCAAAAGGCATTAACCTGCTCAGATAAAAGTCCCTATCACTTCATCTGTGTTACTCTACCTTTTCTTAAAAAACATAGGATTTATGTACCCGGGTGACCATCGGATCTTATTCAGTATCATTAAAAGTGTACTTAGGCAGCCATCCGGGTAATGCTAGAATAGTTGTCTGTGCCTTTAAGGGAGATGGTGATGTCATTACCCATGCGCGGGATAGTGGAGAGACCATTTTGTTTCTGCTGAAGACACTGTTGGGGCGTTGGAATTGAGTTCCTCCCGAGACTGGGCATGGTGAGGAAAGGTGAGCATTATTGACAATATCTATGTGAATTCGTTTATACTTGTTGACGGATCGAGGATATCAGTAATTTGACATGTTTTACATGTGGATGCTTTAGATTTCCACGAGTGAAGGAATCGACGCTGCGTAGCGTGGCTTGTACAAAGTTCCTCACCATCCAACTAGGTCAGTCTTCCTGTAATTTAACTACCAGGCAATACCTTGTAAAAGTTGTCCCAAAGTGTACCTTTTGTCTAACTTTATTGTATCAGGACTGATTGTGCATGTAACTGCGTAACGTGAATGTTTAGTCTCTGTTCGGAAGTTCAGCACGTGTGTACATCTTAGATGAGATGTATTCGCTTACATTTTTCACTGTTATGTGTAAGATGCAGGGTGGGTGGGATTCTAATGTTGTTTGTATTGTGTTCCTTCAGGATTGCCACTACCGTATTAGTTCTGGTATTTTTATACTACATACGCAATTCTGTCCATACACGAGGGTATGGATGGAAAGTTAGACTAAGATTGTAACAGCAAGAACTGGTTCTAAATTCGTTTGTTTTGTTTTGCGACCCTCTTCTGGCACTTAAACATCTAAAACAGATAAAGGAATTAAAACCCAAAAATTATTTGTTGTCCTGGGAGTGTGTACTTTTCCCCAGGCTACGTTTATTTCAACAAATTTAGTAATGCTAGCTACTTATTTTCATTTGTTAAATTAACCACAAAGCTTCAAACAGCAGTGATGAGAAATGATCCACATTCTCCTGATTATTTAATGAAACCTCTGAAATAAGTGTCCTGTAATGTAATCACTGCATCCTGTCTCTGTAACTTGATATCCTAGCATTGTCATTCTGTATTGATTCCATTTATCTGTTCTAATATGTTCCCTCAATGAACAATAATTTGTTATGAACATGTAACATGAGTCAGGATGGATGGCTTCAACCTGAAAGGTTGACTGTCCATTTCCCTCCACAGACTCTGCCTGATCTGCAGAGTTTCTCTAGCAGTTTAATTGTTGCTCCAGATTCCAGTATCTGCAGTCTCTTGTGTATCCATGCAAATCATATGTTATGTGCACTTTAATTGGAGTTATGTCATACTGTTACCTTTGGAGTCCTCAAAGACTTGTTCTCATGTCTTACCATAAGATTAATAAGACATAGGAGTAGAATTAGGCCATTCAGACCATCAAGTCTTCTCTGCCATTCAGTCATGGCTGATTTATTATCTCTCTCAACCCCATTCTCCTGCCTTCTCAATGTAACCTTTCATACCTTTACTAACCAAGAACCTATCAACCTCTGCTTTAAATATACCCAGTGACTTGGCCTCCACAGCAGCCTGTGGCAACGAAATCCATTGATTCCTATTTGTCATCATCTGTCACCGGCATTATTGGTAAATATATCAGGTTCTATATACATACCGAATGAGTACCAACTCTTGTTCATGACCAGCTTCCTTCACTTCCCTTCATCTTTTGAGTAATTTGTCCAACATTTGGCACAGAATTAGCAGAAACTTTCTCCAAAGAAATATCAGGAAAATTGAAGCCATGACTTATATTCCCCCCGTCAGGAATTCTATTTCCATCTGCATCTCATTGCACAACATGGAAGCGAATTAACCTCCCTGAACATAAACTGAGCCTCAGACTCCACATATTTTCAGTCAGATGAGAGCTTGTAATATTTCTTATTTCTTCCTGTTTTTCAGCATATCTATTACTGAAAATCTCATTCATACCTTTGTTCCATTCCAGTATCCTCCTGGCTGGCCTCACAATTACAATTCTCTTCCAAAATTTTACTGTCTACTTCTTTCCTCACAAAAGTTGTTTTCACCTAATACCCCCTCTTTCAGTAAGTTTCTTAACTTACCTGCACATCGAAAGCCATTCCCCCATGGGAGGCAGGGATTGGCCAGTGTAAGGAGCACTACTGCCCCTCCCCCCACTTCCCATTTAGTCGATGAAGTCACAGCTCCAGTAGAGATTAAATCTAGCATGCTGTAACCACGTGATCTCTTTTCCTTATCAGGGTTGCCGTGGACCAGATAGACAAGGGTGCCACAGATATGGTAGACAGTCGGGGTGTGCTGCAGTGTAGAGGGCCCGGGTGCACACTTTAGATAAATATTTACTATTGTGAGTATGTTTAGTTTCTGTTTTGTCCTGCCACTTCAAGTGCTCAGTTAAGTATCTGCAACTGAGTTTAGCTTGAAGGGTTTACTTAATATTTAAAATAAGTCTTGAAAATAAGTAACTAACTTACTTACAGTTAGTAGGTGTATTCTGTCCCCACTCACCAAGCCAGAAAACCTAACTTCCCACAACACCCTATACTAGTTGGCCTACATGGCTCTTACTCTCGCAGAACTACACTTAAATTTGTCCATCTTTGTTTACAAGTACCTGCACAGACTTACTCTTCCCAGTCTTTGTAACCTCCATTCCCATCATCCACTGAGGTCTGGAGGATGATTCAGATAGAGGTATGTTCCTCCATTCCTATCTTCTTGCATGCGCCTAGGATTTTCTACTATGGACAAATGTGCCTTTATCCCCCTATGCGTATTATATGAAAAATCTGCTTAAATCTCATCATTTAATAAATATTTAAAGTGCTCCTCAGAGTGCACTTTAATTAAACCATCTTAATATCTTTTATAGCCTAGTTTTAATTTTTCCCCTTATTACATTCTTGCTGAAAACACTGGGATTATTTTAGAATATTAAATGCACTTTTGAACTATTACAATAACAGGTTTGGGTCTCCAAAGACATTCTGCTTATCTACCTGAACTTTGGTGGAAGTGTTTATGAGCAACAGATAAATGTTAATCGGTCTGTGTCACTAATATTGTGGCTAATTAGCAGGAGAGCTCTTGTGATCATTTTAACTTATATTAAATTCTAACAAAAGCTTTAGGTAACAACTCAAAACAAGGATAGTGTGTAAATAGCTAAGCATTTTTGAAGGATATTTCTACCTATTGTAAAGTGATGTTTCTATGAGGCTGCAGTTAAATAGAGGAATGTGCAGTCAATCTGACCCATAATATTGTTTTGCTCAAGCCAAAGAAATTCTATTAATCCATTTGTCTAATTGTTTCCGAATACGATGCAAATATTTTCTTGTTGAAGTACTTGTCCAATTTCTTCTGTATTTCACATCATAACTGCTCTGTGTAAAAAAGTGTTTTACCACTTTACCATCCTTATGTCTTTTGTACTCTGATTCTTGAACCATTTTGTTGATGGAAAGAGCTTCTCTCTACGTATTCTATCAAATCCAATCATGAATACTGCATGTACCACTCTGTCAAATCTCTTTCCAAGTGTCTCTGCTCCAAGGAGAACAATGCCAGCCTTTCAGTTTTAATTTATAGCTGGAATCATTCATCCTTGAAGCCATTATAGTCAATCTTTTCAGCTATCTTCTAATCGCTGTTGTAAGGCTTCATGCAAACTTGGAAGCACTATATTATTGGTTCAAGAGCTTAATTGAAATTGAAGTTTGTGCATTGATTTTTGTGTTTTCATGTAATAATCTAAGAGAGGTAGAATTTCTCTGCATCCTAATTGGAAAGTCTTGGACTAGAATTAGTCTACTGTCCTCTCCGACCAGATTCTTTTCTCTTCAGTCCTTTACCTCTTCCACTTATCGCCTCCCACCTTTTTACTTCATCCACCATCCTGATTCAAACCACCTTCCCCCTCACCTGGCTTCACCTGTCACCTGCCAGCTCCTTCCCCTTACCCCTCCTTCTTTCTCTGGTTTCTCCCCCCTTCCTTTCCAGTCTTGTTGATGGGTCTCAGTCCAAAATATCGACTATTTCTCCCCATCTACAGATTCTCCCTGATCTGCTGAGCTCCTCCAGAATTTTGTATGTGTTGGTCAAGATTGGTCAAGATTTCAAGATTTCCAGCATCTGCAGAACCTCTTGTCTGTCAACACTTTGTTCCTCTCCTCCCACTGTCCAGGATTTCAGCTGGAAACATTGATCTGTGCTTCTTGCAACACTGTAAATTCTATGACTGTTCTACTGAGATAGTCCTTATGATGGGACTCAACCTGAAATGTGGACTGTTTATTCCTCTCCATAGATGCTGCCTGACCTGTTGAGTTCCTCCAGCACTTCATTTAGGTTTCCAGCATCTGCAGAATCTCTTGTGTTTTGATGATGGGCATTACCTTCTTGAAGCGGTATCTCCTGTAGACACTACACATAGAAGGGAGAGGTGTGCCTGGGAATTATTGGGCAGAATCCATGATCACCTGCAGCTTCTTGTGTTCCTGTACAATGAACTATTGTACTAAACCATAATGTGACCAGTCAAGACACTTTAATAGTACATCTGCAACAGCTTGTTTGAGTGTTTAGTGACAAGCTGGACCTTGTTAACTTCTTAAGAAAGTAAAAACATTGTGCACTTTCCTTGTGATTGCATCTATGTGCAGGATGCAGGACCCATGTCATCTTATATGTTAATGCCCACAAGCTATCTATTTGATAGCAGGAGAGCAGATTCAACTGAATGTCTATTTCAAAGAGGTAAACCATTTCAAAGGGCCTAACAATATAACAGGTTTAACAAGGGAATCATACCGACAAATTATTGAGAGATCCAAAAAATAGAAATTAAGTAATTGTGCAAAACAGCTGAGAAATAGATGGTTTTCATTTTGTGTATCTGGTTCTTCTGTAGACCTGGCATATCCACTAGTTTATGGTTTCAAGTATTCATATCTTTAAACTGATTTTCTCATCGACCACCCGTCTTCTTGTTGTTTCTCTGTCCATGCTTTTGCTTAAATATTTAAAAATAGTCTGTTCCCAATCTCATCTTTGTTTTCAACGTTTGCTTTAATTTCCTTTGTATCCCCATGTGTTTTATGATAAAATAAAATTTCATTTTGTCTTATTCTCAAATGTATTTATCTTGTCAGGCTGATGCATTTATCGGCACTCTTTAAAATTGTTCAGCTGTTCTCTGTATCTTATTCTCACTTTTATGCTCTTCAGCCTATTACCCCTTTGCCTGAGTATTAATTGGTATTTTCACAGTTTCCCTTTGTAACGAGCTTCAAAGCTTTCAAGTTTTCCCTTATTAGATTCACCAAAATGGTGTCTCATCATTTATACCTGACAGCTGCAGATAAAAGGTAGGCTGTGCTGCACCAGTGATCTACAAATAGAGCTCTAACTTCTGTCTACTGCCTCAAGGCATCAGCCTAGTTTATAGAAAATACGCAACAATATTCATGAGCGACAGCAGTTGTGTTAGCTCAGTATTTTTGCAATTTCTGTAAACAACCTAATTATTTTGAGATATCATTGTCAATTGTTGCAGAACATGTAAACGATACTTTTCTTTCATTGCTCCATTCAATGTTAGCTATTTTTATTGGCCAAAGGGATTTTCACTGAGTTGGCAAGATAATATTTCTTTTATCGACTGATCTTTCATCTTGTCCATTTTGCACACCAGCCATCAAACTGGCAGTCATCTCCCTGGGGTCTGAGGAGTGAGTTATGGGGAAAGACTGGAGATGAGGATTTGCTGTCATGAAGGAGAAAGTAACATGTCATGACCCATTATGTAAACAGAAAGGGAATACTATTCTGGAGCAAAAGTAAATTAGACGGTGCAGCAGATGGCCTCAAGTTTAAATGAATAGAGAAATGCAGTTAATGTCAGCAGGGTCTTTTCATGTAAAAGGAAACTAACCCAAGGAATTGCCTTCAGTCATGAGGGAGAAAATATCTCTGTTATTTCAGAAGTCAGCCTTCTTACTGTGGTAGAGCAGACTGAGCTCTGTTCTGCATTTCACTGTGTTATTTGTGGTTGGGAGTACTTGAGGCTGAAATCTGCAGATTTGCATTCCCCAGTGAAACACTACTCACCTTGCAGGAAACAGAGACCATGAGAGGACACTATAATTTACTTGCTAACATTACAAAATGTCAGTTTTTAGGATTCTGGCTTCAGGCTTTCCTACACTGCAATGTTTATTGCTTCTACATAATGCTTTAGCCTGTAAATGTATGTAGAATATAACAGCCCAGAACTTGCAGCAAGCAGTGAATGGATGGTGATTCTCGGTGAGCTGAAATGAAGATCCGCAAAGATCCAGCAGTATCTGGCCGTAAGAACTTCAACCGCTCCACTTGTCAAGTATCAGTCATTAGGATCCCTGGTTCCAGCAACTGTAACGTTGACTGTTCATCCAGTTTGACAATCCCGTTAAATAATTCCTACAGTAGCAAACTCTGGAACAATGCTTAAGACATCATACAAAATGCTAAATAAATCTGAAAAATACATGTTCGATTCAAGTAATATAAATGAAGGTCCATTTATCATCTCTTTTGACGTTCATTATATTTTAAAATAGTCATAGGTAGAAATTGTATTCTGGATTCATAAAATTAATTATTCTCTAGATAATTTACAGTAAATGGCTTCAAGTTTCAATGATCTCATGCAAATAAATTTTAGAAGGATACATAAAAGTCACATCAGTTGGAGTGACTTCTATTTAATTGCCTTAAAGAAGGCCATAGGGCTTCAGGGTGATTTATGCTGTGAACGTGTGTGAGGTCACCAACAGTACCTTCAGGATTCTGGCTTTAAACTGCCCATGCTTCAAACAGTTTGTCCTTAGTTCCACAACATAAAGATGTTGAACAGAAATAGCTTTGTCATTGTTAGTGGTGCAAAGTCGATAGGATAGGTGGTGTTACGGAGTCTGAACATAGAACATAGAATAGTACAGCACGTTACAGGCCCTTTGGCCCACAATGTTGTGCCAACCCTCAAACTCTGCCTCCCATATAACCCCCCACCTTAAATTCCTCCATATACCTGTATAGTAGTCTCTTAAACTTCACTGATGTATCTGCCTCCACACTGACCCAGGCAGTGCATTCCACTCACCAACCACTCTCTGAGTAAAAAACCTTCCTCTAATATCCCCCTTGAATTTCCCACCCCTTACCTTAAAGCCATGTCCTCCTGTATTGAGCAGTGGTGCCCTGGGGAAGAGGCACTGGCTATCCACTCTATCTATTCCTCTTAATAACTTGTACACCTCTATCATGTCTCTTCTCATCCTCCTTCTGTCCAAAGAGTAAAGCCCTAGCTCCCTTAATCTCTGATCATAATGCATACTCTCTAAACCAGGCAGCATCCTGGTAAATCTCCTCTGTACCCTTTCCAATGCTTCCACATCCTTCCTATAGTGAGGCGACCGGAACTGGACACAGTACTCCAAGTGTGGCCTAACCAGAGTTTTACAGAGCTGCATCATTACATCGCGACTTCTTAAACTCTATCCCTCGACTTATGAAAGCTAACACCCCATAAGCTTTCTTAACTACCCTATCTATCTGTGAGACAAGTTTCAGGGATCTGTGGACATGTACCCCCAGATCCCTCTGCTCCTCCACACTACCAAGTATCCTGCCATTTACTTTCTACTCTGCCTTGGAGTTTGTCCTTCCAAAGTGTACCACCTCACACTTCTCCGGGTTGAACTCCATCTGCCACTTCTCAGCCCACTTCTGCATCCTATCAATATCTCTCTGCAATCTTTGACAATCCTCTGCACTGTCTAAAACACCACCAACCTTTATGTCGTCTGCAAACTTGCCAACCCACCCTTCTACCCCCACATCCAGGTCTGAGGGGAAGGTAGGCCCAAACTGATCTATAATCTAACAGCCCAAACCACCCTACCTTCGGAATAAGAAATTGGAACCAACATGGTAGTTGACAAGAAAATTTTCAGTAACATTCTTGAATGCCTTACATGCGATTTACTCTGATCCCACTAGAAGTTCTTCAAATTGCCAGTCATTAATGACCTGTTTGATTTGTGGACCAACAAAAATGCCTTCCTTAACCTTGGCATCAGTTATTCTGACTTGAATGATAAATTGCAATACCAAATATTGGCAATTTCAAAAAAATAGTGTGTGATAGGGAAATTTCACGGTGATTTTCATGATCAAAAGCTCAAAATCCATATGATACACCCAAGAGTATTCAGGAAATCTGCGTTGTCCAGTGTAATCAGATTGTTATCGGATCTAGCTTTCTAAAGGTTGTTCCAATAGGTAAAGAAGAACAGGTTGTTGATCTTGTGCCCTAGTAAATATTTTCCTTTCAACCAATAGTGGCCACAGTAAAAATGTCATTTCCATATCATCCTATAGTGAATTGAACCGTGTATGAACAGAATAAGCTAGTACTTATTGGGTCCTGTACCCTCAAGCATATCCCATTTTACAATTAACTCTGCAATTGTACATTCCTATTCAGTACTGACTTTTTCTTTGGAGAAAACATGTCTCCCAACCCAGTCAACATCGTCTGTGACTATTTCTTTTAAGCACAGCACATGGGAATTAATTAATTACTTGGCATAGTCCAGTATTGCTAGAAGCTAGTGTACTGTGCAGAAGTCTTAGGCACATATGCAACGTATATATAGCTAGGGTGCCCAAGTCTCTTGCACAGTACTGTAAATGGCAATGAGGTTTGCTCCCTGATATGGTTAATGCATTTTTTGTTTGCTTTTAGGGAGTATTCTGGAGTTATGTGAGTATTACAGATATTAATTCAAGCAAGAACCAGTCTTCAGATCTTAATGTAAATTGTAAATCATAAGCAGCAAATTCAAGTTACAGTACTGTGCAAAAATCTTCAGCACCTTAGCTATATATAAGCGCCTCATACAAATATTGAGGAAATCAGTGGACTTTTTAATTTGTAATTTGAATAAACTTTGAATCATTATTATCTAAATGTTGTTGTTGGACATTCTTGTAGAAGAGATGAATATAAAACTATTAAAGATCTTGCTGTGTGTAAAATCAATAGCTGCAGTGAAAAACACGGCAAATTTATCAATTGATATACACTATCTCAAGCCAAGGGGGGCGGGGGGTGGGAGGGGAGAACCTCTCCTTTGTACAGAGACGTGTTCAGTCTATAGACACAAAGCAGAAGAAAGAGGGGGTAATCTTCTGTGTTGGATCTTTCCTCCCTTTCTGTTGCCCAGCGTTATTCTCAGGCTCAATCTCGAATGGGAGAAGCAGTTGTACTTGAAGATGATGCAGAATGAAGCTGGTAGATTGCACTAAAGACCCATCTAATGCCTCAATCAGTTATTGCAAAAGCTATCGACCTCCTGAACATTCATTGTCCTCGTAATCTTTTCCATTTGTTTTATTACCTCCCTACCACCATCCTACAATCTCTGCTGCTGGTTTTCCCTGAGGAAGAACATCTGTTTTAAACAATCCAACAAAATACACATACAGTAACTTAACTGTCACATATTCACTTGAAAGCTGTTTCAGTTCATCATGAAATTATTCCAGTCTGCCAGGACATTGAGATCCACTGGCATGTTTAACTATCATTTTAAAAGGTATTTTTTGAAAAAAAAACCTACAATTTCCCTTGCAAAATATTTCAACTTTTTATTAATGTATTATTATTTAAATCACATCTGTACAATACATGTGATTTCTATAAGTTGTATGGTTAAATATGACAGACTATGGGATGGGAAATCACACACCTGGCTTTGCAAATGGCACAGAAAGGTAGCATTACAATCAATGCAGATGGAAGCATTTTCACTGATGATGCTTTCATCTATTTCATATATTATAGAATGGTATTAATAGATTAATCTCATTGCAGATGAATGTGGAATTACCCACCTTGGGTCTAAAATGTATTAATCAAGGTGCCCTCTAATTGGTGAGAAAATAAAGGTTTAAGTCCAAAGTGCGAGAGATCTCTGTGTATCAAGCATCTGCGTGTCATGGACAGGAAAAGTAAGGAATCAATTCAACTAATGAAATACTGTTCTTCACGCCAAACAGAAGTTACACTATGGCTGCCTACATGCCTGGTTATCCATTACTCTGAGCAGTTCTGCGCATCATAAATTGGAAAGGATTTATGGTCTTCAGAGGAGAATTTCCCAGGATTATATTCAAACTTCAAGAGAATCTAAAAGTTATTTGGAGGAAAGGATAGTGGTTTTAGGAGTGGAGGGAAACTTATTTCACTTAAAGGAGAATATAGGACCAGGGAACCTGCTTTTAAAAAGAGAGCTAGGACTTTCAGGAATGAAATGAGAAAACATTTTGACATGGCAAGCACAATAGAAACTTGTAATTCTATTCCATACACTTGAATTAGTTGTGAATTTAAATTTGACATTGAATTTTTTGATAGGCAAACTATATTAAAGAACGTGAGGTAAAATGTAAATGGATTTAAGTCAAAAAGAAGGTAAGATTTACATTGACTGCCAGCTCAGGTAGTGTCATTGTCATACTTCTCTGCTTCTGGGTCCAGATAACAGGAGATCCATGCAATAGGGAAACCTGAAATTATTCCACTATATTACTGCTGCTGCTTTCTCAGCATCTATGGCACTTGAGTGCATCGTAAACTTAATTTAATGTTCTGTTAGGTACAGGCAGTGTAATCTGGGAAGCGTTAATTTCAACCTATGATTGATTTCACACTTCAGTTTAATAGTGTACCATATAAAATAAAAAAAGGCACTGTGCATTTGGATTTCTGGGTTATCACTTCCAGAGTGAACGATGATGTTTTATTACCTGGGGGTGTCCATTCAGCTAGGGAGGACATCTTACAGATAATTCTAATTCAGTGCTGTAAATAAGATATGTTAGTTGTTGACACCACACTATGTATTGGTTTCCACAATGGGCATCTGGGTAATAAAACATCATCCATCACTCCAGATTTGATGACCCAGAAATCCAAGTGCACAGCACATATTTTTTTTTGTTTAATATGGTACATGATTGAATTGAAGGGTAAATCACAGGTTGAAATTAAACACTTCCTAAGGTTACACTGCTTGCACCTGAGACAGCATTTCAATAAGCACACAATGCATCTGGATGCTCGTGGAGTGCATGTTTGATGCTACTGCTGCAACACTGGAGCATGAATTTGTGTCAACAAAACAATGAATGCTTTGACCAGTTTAAAGTATCTCTCTTTTGTGGTCTTTAAAGGGACAGGGCTCATCTACATTCCTATAGGAGAGTTAATTATTGATGTCAATTGTGCATTCACCTTCAAAACTTGACATCACTCAGCAATATGTTCAGTTGTTTGGAACCTGTGACTAACTTAGTCCTCCCCAGAAGATCACTGCCACCAAGTTCTCTATCCCTGATGAAGTTGGCGGGATTTATCATCGAAACATCGGTTAAAATTTGACACCTATACCCAGCTGGAAGCCCAAGAAGAGTTTATGCGTCATATGTGCCAGGAAAGCAGTAGATCATTTTTCTCTATGACCGACGTTTTTCTTTCATTCATCCTGTCAAAGTGGAAGGAATTTTTATGAGAGTGTTCCCAGGACTTGAGGGTCTGAATTATAGGAAGAGTTTGGGCAGGATGAGATGTTATTCATTGGAACTTAGACAACTGAAGAATTACCTTATAAAGAGGTGTGTAAGATCATGAGAGGCATAGATGTTGTCAGAATCAGAATCAGGTTTATTATCACTAGCATGTGCCATGGAATTTGCTAACTTAGCAGCAGCAATTCAATGCAATACATAACATAGAAGAAGAAGAAAAATAAATAAGTCAATCAATCAATCATTTACAATGAACATATATTGAATAGGTTAAAAATTGTGCAAAAACCAAAAATAATATATATTAAAAAGGTGAGGTAGTGTTCACAGGTTCAATGTCTATTTAGGAATTGGATGGCAGAGAGGAAAAAGCTGTTCTTGAACTGCTGAATGATTGCCTTCAGGATTCTGTACCTCCGATCTGATGGTAACAGTGAGAAAAGAGCATGCCCTGGGTGCTGGGACGCTATCTTTCTGAGACACTGCTCCTTGAAGGTGTCCTGGGTCCTTTGTAGGCTAGTACCCAAAATGGAGCCGAGTACATTTATGAGCCTCTGCAGCTTCGTTCAGTCCTGTGCAGTAGCCCCCCACCCCCACTCCCCCCATACCAGACAGTGATGCAGCCTGTCAGAATGCTCTCCATGGTACGTCTATAGACGTCTTTGTGTTTTTGTTGACATACCAAATCTCTTCAAACTCCTAATGAAGTATAGTCACCGTCTTGTCTTGTGCATGGCATTGCGAATACACACAATTTTTTTTTCCAGAGAAAGGGAACCAAAAACTAGGTTTTAAGGTTTAAGGTGATGGGGAAAGATTTGAAAGGGACAGGAAGAGCAACTTCTTCATGGAGAGGGAGGTGAACATATGGAATGAGCTGCTATTGGAAGTGGTTGATGCAGTACAATAACAACAGTGAAGAGACACTTGGATCGAAAGGCAGATCTCTCTGTAGTATTACCCTGTGACTCTATGATTCAATAAGAACACACCACAACAAATCAGCTCATTATCTCTGGCAGCTAATTCTCCTGAGAACTGCCATCTTAGGAGTTCCAGCTGTGACAGGCTATGGTCGGTATGTTCCTGCTTCATCAATATGAGTCACTGAGCAAAAGACCTGAGATCCAGTGGTCTTTGCGCATGAAGCTCGGCAAGTGCACAGCGATAGATATCAAAAACTCCCCTGGGCTGGATGAAATGGGCTCCATGACCCTTGCAAAGTCCTTTGTTTAGCATGAGCTTCGATAAAAGTATAGTTTCACAATTTTAATCTGGTGATGCTGAAGGATTTAAAACCTAGTGAAAAAAGATACATTGATGACCTGAGTTCAAGTGAAATACTATAGATTACATTAAGAATTGATAAGTAGTGGTCAGCGCAAGAGAGGTGAGAATTGAATACAATGAATGCAAACACAGCCAACATCGTTATCTATTGCTTGAAAATGTCTATTTGCCCTAAGCATCGTACTCTGATCAGATGCTTCTCTTCAAATGGATCCTTTTTCCATCTACCCCCTTCCCTTCGTCTAACTCTGAAATTGGATATGAGTTTTTGATATATATAATTGAACACACTTTCTAACTTGGTCATTCTGAAGGGGTGGTGGGTAGAGCACTCCAGACATCTATACTGTTACAGGGCTTTCAACAAAAGAAAGCAGGGTGATTAAGACAACACACACAAAAAAAAATGCTGGTGAACGCAGCAGGCCAGGCAGCATCTATAGGAAGAGGTACAGTCGATGTTTCGGGCCGAGTCCCTTCATCAAGTCTAACTGAAAGAAGAGATAGTAAGAGATTTGAAAGTGGGAGGGGGAGGGGGAGATCCAAAATGATGGGAGGAGGCAGGAGGGGGAGGGATGGAGCTAAGAGCTGGAAAGCTGATAGGCAAAAGGGATATGAGGTTGGAGAAGGGAGAGGATCATGGGATGGGAGACCTAGGGAGAAAGAAAGGGGGAGGTGGGGAAAAACCCAGAGGATGGGCAAGGAGTTATAGTGAGAGGGACAGAGGGAGAAAAAAGAGAGACAGTCCATAGCAGATGTGACTGATATCCAATACATGGTGTACACACCGAGGGCCCAGCAGGAACAAAGGCTTCCCTATGTACATTAAGAAGGGAGTATGCAAATAGGAATATGTTTCTGTTTAAAGTGCCTCTCTAAAAAGTAACCAAATTTAAATTCCTGCAGATAACTTTGATACAATTAGTTTTTGATACAGGGAGACATTTATTGCAGTACAAAGTTCAGAGTAAATTTTATTATCAAAGTACATATATGTTACCATATACAGCCCTGAGATTCATTTTCCTGTGGGCATACTCAGCAAATCGGTAGAATAGTAACAATAACAGGATAAGTGAAGGAGCATCCAGAGTGCAGAAGACAACAAACTGCAAATGCAAATGTAAATAAATATTGAGAACATGAGATAATAAGATAATTAATCCTTAGAGTGAGGTAATTGGTTGTCGGAACATATCACTGATGGAGCAAGTGAATGTCATTATCCCCTTTTATTCAAGAGCATGATGGTGGAGGGGTAGTAACTGTTCCTGAACCTGGTGGTGAGAGTCCTGAGGCACTGGTACCTTCAACCCGATGGCAGCAGTGAGAAGAGAACATGGCTTGGGTGGTAGGGACCTCTGAAGTTGCATGCTGTTTTCCTATGACAGCGTTTTATGTAGATGTGCTCAATGGTTGGAAAGGCTGTACCCGTCGTGTATTGGGCCAAATCCACTGCCTTTAGTGAGATTTTTGGTTCAAAGTCTTTGATGTTTCTATATCAGACCATAATGCATCCAGTCAATATACTCTCCTCTACACATCTATAAAAGTTTGTCAAAGTTTTAGATGTCATGCCAAATCTCCGCAGACCCTTAAGGAAATAGAGGTGCTGCTGTGTAGAAGACAGACCAGGGTTTACTTTTCCAGTTTTTCTCAGGACATCCTTCACATGTCTCTGCTCTCTGGGTGGCAGAGAACCTGGATGAAAATAAACATGTGCTTGCACATCTAGTAGCCATTTTATTAGGTACCTCCTGCACATAATAAATTGGCCACTGAGTGTATGTTCATGGCCTTTTCCTGCTGTAGCCCATCCCCTTCAACATTCAATATGCGCTCTTCTGTGCACCACTATTGTAGTATAAAGTTATTTGAATTACTGTCACCTTCCAGTCAGCTTGAACCAGTCTGGCCATTCTCCTCTGACCTCTCATTAACAAGGCATTTTTTCCCACAGAATTGCCACTTAACTAGATTTTTTTTTGGTTTTTGCACCGTTCTCTGTAAACTCTAGAGACTTGTGTGTGAAAGTCCCAGGAGATGTTTGATATTGTTTGGTGTTCTGATGTTTGGTCCGAACAACAGCTGAAGCTCTTGATTATGTAAGCACAAGGAAATCTGTAGATGCTGGAATTTCAAGCAATGCACATAAAAGTTGCTGGTGAACGCAGCAGGCCAGACAGCATCTATAGGAAGAGGTACAGTCGATATTTCGGGCTGAGACCCTTCATCAGGACTAACTGAAAGAAGAGATAGTAAGAGATCTTGATTATGTCTCCTGATTCTGTCGCCTTTCCCCTTCCTTTCCAGTCCCAATGAGGGATCTCAGCCCAAATCGTCGACTCTTTATTCATTCCCCTAGATGCTTCCTGGCCTGCTGCTCCCTCTAGTCTTTTGTGTATGTTCCTTTGGATTTCCAGCAACTGCAGAATTTCTCATGTTTATATATTGTACACATCTGCATGTTTTTATACATTGAGTGGCTGATTATATATTTGCATTAACAAGCAGGTGTACAGGTGTACCAAATAAAGTGGCCACTGAATGTACATGAAAGTTATAACTTCATAGTTAGTTGATTCAAATTACCTTGTAGAACTTCATATGAAGTGAAGGCTGCTGAAACAGTCCTAATGATGTATATTATTATTCAAGTTACTTCTTTCTCAGTATCTTATCTTGATTGATAGCTTGTAATTCCTCGTCCATTTCCATTTTATATCTAATAAACCATGCCCTCTTTTTAAATTGGTAACATTTTTGAGTGCTGGGGTAAGACTGATGGAAAATTTCAACATTGTAATTATACTCATCAGCACCTATGTCAAACTTTTAGGCTGAAAATTGAAAAAATGCAGATACTAGAAATCCTAGCTGTTGAGCTCAATCCTGTTCCCTCCCCCTCCCCACTATTGAAAGCCAACATGCCATACACAAATTGCACAGCATCTTTGAGAGATCCCTCTGTTCCTTCCCACTGCTAAGAATCCTGCCATAAACCCTGCATTTGCCTTCAAGTTTGACCATCTAAAGTGTATCACTTCACACTTTACCGGATTGAACTTGATCTGTCACTTCGCTGCCCAGCCTATCACACTTTATGTCAACCTGTCAATTCTCAAGCCATGTCCCATCGACCACCTTTTACACTATCTACAACACCACCAAACTCTGTGTCATCTGCAAACTTACTAACACACACAGGACTTCCTCATCCAAGTCATTTATAAAAATCACAAAGGGCAGGGGTCCTGGACCAAATCCCTGCAGAACATCACTCGAAGTAGAATTCTATCCACCTTCTGCCTTCTATGGGCAATTCAGTTCCATATCCACACAGTCATGTTTCTATAGATACCATGTCTCTGATTTTCTGAATGGGCATAACATTGGGATCTTTGTCACAGGCCTTACTAAGATCCATATACACCACATCCATTGCTCTGCCTTCATCAATTAGTTTTGTTACTTCCTCAATGAATTCTATCAGGCTTGTGAGGCATGACCTACCCCTCACAAAGCCTTGCTATCACTTACCACAATATGCTTCTCTAATGCTCATAAATTCTGCCGTAAGACTACTCTCCAATTTCCCTCCAGTTTTCAAATCCCTTACTCACTCTTCCTTCAGTTAGTCCTGATGAAGGGTCTCGGCCTGAAACGTCGACTGCACCTCTTCCTAGAGATGCTGCCTGGCCTGCTGCGTTCACCAGCAACTTTGATGTGTGTTGCTTGAATTTCCAGCATCTGCAGAATTCCTGTTGTTTGTCTCCAATTTTTTCACTGGTTAATATTTTCTAGGATATACTACAGCCTCTTCAGTGATCTATTTCTGACTACGGTATAGTTAAATCAAATATTTATGTTTGTTTTCTTGTCATTATTAAAATAGTACCACTGGAATTAACATTGAATGTTAATACAGATTGAGCACCCCTTATCCAAAAATTAAAAATCTGAAAACCTCCGAAATCTTTTAGCACTGACTTGATGCCACAAGAGGAATTTCAACAGGGTGCTGGAACGATTCCCAGGTGATGTGCTGGACCCTGCGCACAAAACTGTTCTTGCATACCCTCAGTGGGGCCCTGTTAATGGTAGCTTGTTTTCAGCAGTCATCATAGCCAGACCTTCATATATTACTCACAGTGATTGCAATGTGTTTCCCATGATTACCATGTACTGTGTAAGCTTTTAATTAAAACACAGCATTGAAGGTGGAGACTGAAAGCCTGCCATTGTTTCTTGTTCAATAGCTGATTCAAGTATTCTTTGATACTGTTGTGCTGCTTTTGTTACCGTACATGCAATATATGAAGTAACTTTAGCCTTTGGCCGGGTGCAGATGTCATCAGGTGTTTCGACCCTTAACCACGACACTCTCCAGTTGGTGGGTCAGCTGTGGTGGCCAAGCCACTGCCCATCTGCTCCTGACTTACAGCTCAACTGCTCTCGCCTGCTCCATATCCAGCAAGAGGCTCGCTCTGCTTCCTCCCCCATCCCGCGAGCTGCTTGGTTCTTGCTCTTTTCATCAAGGCGCAGTGCAGACAGCAAACTCCATGCCGACTTTGGCCTGAACCATCTACAGCCGATCTCCATGGGAAATAGCCACGTCCACCATCCTTTGTCCCTGCACTCCTGGACTAAGGACCGGTACTTCAGGGCCTTCCTCTAGTGAGCCTCCTCACATATTTCTCCCATGGTGCTGTGAACTCCACCAGGATGGTTTTCCTGTCTTTGGAGGACCACTGTATGATGTCTGGTCTGAGTGTGGTTTGCATCACCTCTGGAAACTGCAGCTTCCTCCCACAGTGACCCTCAACTCCAATGATTTGCAGTAGATTGGATTTAGGTCTTTTTGATATGACTGGTGTGGCCCTCCCCTTGAAGAAAATGATTGCCTTGTTTGCCTCTACCAGGTGGGCTCTTTTCACGCCTCTCCCGCTCCAGTGTGTCAGCAAGGGGCAGCAGGACTTTGTCGTGGCATCACCTATACCGTCCTTGTGTTAAACCTGTTTTGCATCATGGCGGTATGTGTGCAAGTGAACACTGATGACCACAAAGCTTGCAGTTAGGGTCCTCTCTCAGCACCGCTCCCCCCCCCCCCCGTGTGCAGCTGTGATGGTGTAGGGAGAGTGTCATACACAGACTGCAGGAGGAAAGAAATATGGAAGGGCTTCAGTCTCCAAAGTGCTGCCCAAGTGTTCTTGTACTCGGGAAGATCCCAGGAGCTGGTGGTAGACCTGAGGAGAGCTAAGGTACCGGTGACCCCTGTTTCCATCCAGGGGGTCAGTGTGGACATGGTGGAGGATTACAAATACCTGGGGATATGAATTGACAATAAACTGGACTGGTCAAAGAACACTGAGGCTGTCTACAAGAAGGGTCAGATCCGTCTCTATTTCCTGAGGAGACTGAGGTCCTTTAACATCTGTCGGACAATGCTGAGGATGTTTTACGAGTTTGTGGTGGCCAGTGCTATCATGTTTGCTGTTGTGTGCTGGGGCAGCAGGCTGAGGGTAGCAGACACCAACAGAATCAACAAACTCATTCGTAAGGCCAGTGATGTTGTGGGGATGGAACTGGACTCTCTGATGGTGGTGTCTGAAAAGAGGATGCTGTCCAAGTTGCATGCCATCTTGGTCAATGTCTCCCATCCACTACATAATGTACTGGTTGGGCACAGGAGTACATTCAGCCAGAGACTCATTCCTCCGAGATGCAGCACAGAGCGTCATAGGAAGTCATTCCTGCCTGTGGCCATCAAACTTTACAATTCCTCCCTTGGAGGGTCAGACACCTTGAGCCAATAGGCTGGTCCTGGACTTATTTCCTGGCATAATTTATATATTACTATTTAACTATTTATGGTTCTATTACTATTTATTATTTATGGTGCAACTGTAACGAAAACCAATTTCCCCCGGGATCAATAAAGTATGACTATGACTATGACTATGACTTTTGCCCAGACACCCCGTGACCTCAACTCCACTGCCTTCGATACTTGCTTTTCGTCCTCACGGTTCCGTACCTCTGCCTGGAGCATGTCACGCCTACCCCTTGCACTTGCTCTCCCCCATCATTGGAAGTGTGCAGAACCGAGGCCTTGCTGTCCCAGGTATGGGTTGCCGATTGTGTCTCTCAATTTCGAGGAGCTCACTGCCTGGCACATGGCTGAGTCGGCGGCCCACTCTCAGCCTGATCTTGTTGTGACTCCTACTTGGTTTATTAATTTATCATCGGAGCCCCTCAGTGTTAACACTACTCTACACTTTGCCACCTTGAACTCCTCCACCACCGATGACAATGGGAGCTGTAGCTGGCCTGATCATATGTAGAGCCCCACTGAAGAAAAACTTGGAGGGTGCTTGTTGACTTTCCTCTCAATGCCTTCTACAGTGGTCATGGGGAAATCATACCCTGTGAAAAGCCAGAGCTGCCTTGGTAGAAGACCATGTTGGTGCAGCCATGTCTTAAATTAACCAGGGAGTCTGGTTTTGTTGATCTTCTTCAGCCACTCTTCAGTCTGCTTTACAGTGTTGGTAACGTTGGTACTGTCCATCATTGCTGCATTAAACTACTTTCCAAGACACTTGGTTGGAAGAACTCAGCAGGCCAGGCAGCACCTATGGAAAAAAAAGTACAGTCGATGTTTTGGGCCGAAACCCCTTGGCAGGACTGGAGAAAAAATGCTGAGGAGTAGATTTAGGAGTAGAGAGGGAAAAGGGGATGGGAAATGGTGAAGGGGGAGGGGTGATGGGGGACATTACCGGAAGTTTGAGAAATTGATGTTCATGCCATCAGGCTGGTGACTACCCAAAGGGAATGTGAGGTTTTGCTCATCCAACCTAAGTGTGAATTGGAAAGTGGAATTAAAATGGGTGGCCACTGAGAGATCCCACTTGTTCTGGTGGACAGAGTGTAGATGCTTGGTGAAGTGGTCTCCCAACCTACTTCGGGTCTCCCGTTTTCCCTCTCTCACCTTATCTCCTTGCCCGCCCATTGCCTCCCTCTGGTGCTCCTCCCCCATTTTCCTTTCTTCCATGGCCTTCTGTCTCTTTCACCAATCAACTTCCCAGCTCTTTACTTCATCCCTCCCTCTCCAGGTCTCACCTATCACCTGGTGTTTCTCTTTCTCCTCCTCACACCTTTTGTACCTACTCCTCAGCTTTATTTTTCTCCAGTCCTGCTGAAGAATGTTTTCCATAGATGCTGCCTGGCTTGCTGAGTTTCTCCAGCATTTTGTGTGTGTTGCTCGGATTTCCAGCATCTGCAGATTTTCTCTTGTTTCCAAGACACTTACTGAGTTGTCCTCTACGGATGTTTGGAATGACTTCTCCCTGTACTTGAAGACTGAATTTGCTAGTAACCTTGCCCTTTTTTGATCACCAGGCATTTGGACTTCCTGGCCTTGAAAGTTATCCTAGCCCAGGTAGCTATGTTGTCCAGGGTTTCCAATACCCATCTTGCTTGGACATGGGTTGCAGTATTTTCTGTGGTGTCATACACGATCCCCTGTATTGCAAGTTGTCGGATGCCGGGCTCCAACACTGGGCCTCAGGTTATGTCTCCTGCTGCTGATATGAGGAGGTTCATACCCATGACAAACAAGATGGGGAAGATGGTACAACTGGTTGGAATCCCTTTTTGGAGGTCTTGCCACCTGCTTGTAAAGTGGGCTGAAATGAAGTTTAGCTTGAACCCTCCTAGGTAGCTGGTGATCATGTCTCATGTTACAGGTAGGATATGATAGTGGTCCAGGCCAGCCTGGATGAAGATCCATGGAATTGACCCACAATCGTGGCTACGTTTAACCAGACAACTGTTTGGCTGCCTTCCTTCTGCCTGGCCTCACGGATCAATTGGCTGATTGGGGTGTATTTGTGATACCCAGAAAAAACAGGGATACCACCTCTCTGGACAGATGTGTTGGTGTAGTTGTTCTCCATTAAGTAAGAGCTCCAACTTCTCACAAGAATCAAGAAGAATATCTTGCACTTCATGCTAAGGAAGGAGATTGTCCTAAACTGGGTGATTATAGAGGAATCTTGGGAACAAAGCATCCTTCAGACATTTTCTAGTTTTGTGGAATAGAGTCTTTGGTACAAATCTTCCTCTTAACTTCCACAACTTCTGGAGGAGTTTTGGGCATTTCTAATGTATCTTGTAGGTTATACCACCTGATCCTGGGGTAGCAGATGATTTTGCTCTCTTGATTATATTCTGGACCTCCTGCCAAGTGGGCTTAGCAATGTTCAGACCAGTTTCTGGGGTTCTTGGTTGGTTGGGGGACTTTTGGATTCAATTCTAGTCCCTGATTCCTACAGGGATCGCTATGTGATTCCCACAGAAATTCTTCCACTTCCTGCTTTGATCTGGTTAGGGTGCCAGATTTTCGCTGGCTGAGAAAAGCCCTGGTGAACCTGAATGGGTTTTTAACAAACTGTGCTCTCCTTCCCTCCTTCTCCCTTCTTCACCTTCGCAGCCGCTCCACCCTCCTGAGCTAGCGCAGCTGTTCCTGCAGTTTGCTGGTTAGATCTTTGACACCTTCTTTTTCGACATGTGAACTGTTTTTGAATTGTTTGTTCAGGGGCTATATCTCACTTCTCAGGTGGTGAATCTCCCCTTCCCTCCTGTTTGGTTGCTATGATGGTTTGAGATCCTTTTTCTTCTCCATTGGGCCGAATCACTCTTTAGCAAAGTTGAACACAATGACTGTGAGAGAGTTGATTTTCCTGTAGACAGGTCCTACCAATGAGGCTCCCAAGATGCAATCCAGGTCATCACTGAACTGCTTTTAAGATACATTATCTAATGATCTAGGCCATCTGATCCTCTCTTTCCTCGATGAATGGATTAGGGTTTCAGAGGGGGCAGTCATTTGGTCTCTTCTTTGGCTCTGGGGCAGCTCAGGTGCAGAGAGATCTTCAGCTCTGTGGGGTGTTTCCTGGCTGGAGTCTCCATCGTCTCAGCAGATGCTGAGTCCGTGCGTTGCACTTGAGTTGCCATCATTCCACAGCTGGACCTGCTGGATTTTGAAACCTTTGATGTTTTTGCAGACTTTGCTGCAATGGCGCTTTGCAATGAATGCCTCCCTGGTCAGTATTGTTCGTGTGAGCGTTCTTGTTATCTTATTTCCAATCCTGACCATTGCCATTATGTCTGTCCTATTAATGGTATGTAATAATATACATATATGTGACGAACAAGTGTAGGACAAAGACTCCTTACCAGAAGCACATAAATTCAGAGTCGGGAATGATGGTGATACCAAACAGCCACTGACTGTCCACCTGGGTGGTTGAGGAGGGACTGCTTACCTTTCTGATGGTCCAATCACTGTTTTAATGCACAAAACTATTAAAATATTATATAAAACTACCTTCAGCCAATAAGCATAAGCTGTATATGTAATTTAAATGGATTTTCTTTTTAGACTTGTGTCCCATCCCTAAACTATCTCATTATATAGATGCAAATATTCAAAAATCTGAAAAACTTCTGGCCCCAAGAATTTTGAATGAAGTGTGATCAACGTGTAATACTCTGTCAGACATTCTTTTGTTTTTTTTCTCCTTATATAAAAACTAAAATGAACAGGTTCCTATCTAAAGTAATTAATATTGTATTGACTTGTTCATGCTTGAACAAGTCAAAAATCTTGTTAAGAACACAACTGAATGGCTAGGTAAAGAGTGTGAAAATTAAATACTTAGCAGCACTTCTTTTTCTGCGAAGGATTGCCAGCGGCAAGGGGAGAGGTAAGATCAGAAAATCGTTGCTAAGTTTTAATCAATGATAGTAGATTAAATAAGTGAAGAAGAAACTTTGATGAGAGAAATCAGGCTGCCTGTGGATAGGCTGCATGGCTTCTACTGAATTCCCTACCACCAACTTACTTATCCCCTTCCCCAGGCCCACTGGTCACATTTTACCCCCTATTACTGCTATTTCACCTAGTTACACTACTGCTTGTGTTATTTAATAATAGTGCCAGTAACGTTATCTTGTCTTACATAATCATGACCATAATCATAATCATGTTTTATGTCAACCTGTCAATCTTCAGGGTCTTTGCTAATATTATTTTGTGATGATATGAGCAGCATCGTAACTAATGTGTTGTGTGTGATTATAAGTACTGTGTTTTGCAACTTAGCCCCAGACAAATGATGTTTTGTTTAGCTGTACACATGTATATGTTTAATGTCAATGAACTTGTCTTTTGATTTCCTGTGATTCTTTTGGTGTTGGTGGCATCCGTTAGTCTCGTGAGACCATGGATCTGCACCTGGATTCTCCAGGGTGCAGGCCTGGGCAAGGTTGTATGGAAGACCGGCAGTTGCCCATGCTGCAAGTCTCCCCTCTCCATGACACTGATGTTGTCCAAGGGAAGGGCAAGGGCCAGACCAGCTTGGCACCAGTGTCGTCGCAGGAGTTGCCAGAACGAGGTTGAAGGCAATGTTGGACTGCCTTAGGGACTCCAGCTCCGGATTTTTCCTCGGGGTTTACTTCCGAAGCCTTTCCCGTGAGTGGGTATGGCCGCAAGGCAGCAGAGGTTTGGAATCAAAGTTTCCCTGTCTTATATGGACTGCCTTCCCAGGCTGATGAGTTCCATCTACCCAAAGCACTGGTTTTAAGGTGCCAGGATCCTATAATTCTACTGTCAACAATAAATAGACACTTCCTGACTCAGTAAGGAAATACACACAGCAAGTTCCATTTCACATCGTTGATGCTAATGGAAAACTTGTATGGGGAGCACAATGATTAAGATAGCAGAGGTGTATTCCTATTTATTAACAATTAAAACTCTTAGTTTGTCTGCATTGCAACTTTGTGAGCACGATGAAGATTAGATTTTGTAGAGAACTTGGTAGAGCAAAACTAACATTATCCCATAATATCTGGCTCAGTATGCACTCACAAGCTTGCGTTACAGAAAGGCTGAGCATTTTGAATGCAGGATAAGCTGGAATTGAATTGAATTGACTTTATTACTTCCATCCTTCATCTACATGAGGAGTAAAAATCTTTACGTTACGTCTCCGTCTAAATGTGCAATGTGCAATTTATGGTAATTTATAATAAATAGTATGAACAACAGGACAGTCAGTATACCATAAAAAATAGAATTGTATCAGCATGAATTAATCACTCTGATGACCTGGTGGAAGAAGCTGTCCCGGAGCCCGTTGGTCCTGGCTTTTATGCTGCGGCGCTGTTTCCCGGATGGTAGCAGCTGGAACAGTTTGTGGTTGGGGTGACTCAGGTCCCCAATGATCCTTCAGGCCCTCTTAACACACCTGTCTTTATAAATGCCCTGAATAGTGAGAAGTTCACATCTACAGATGCGCTGGGCTGTCTGCACCACTCTCTGCAGAGTCCTACGATTGAGGGAAGTACAGTTCCTATACCAGGCAGTGATGCAGCCAGTCAGGGTGCTCTCAATTTTGTGAAATTAAATTTCATTAACTTCAGTTAGTGTCAGATAGTTTGGGAGTCCAGAGGCTGAGCACAAAGTTGTGTTATTTCTTTGGTACTTATGCTGAATTTATGCAAACAGTTCAGTCCAGGTTTCCAGTAAATTGGAAGTTAAAAGTTCAAAGTAGGTTTATTAACAAGGTATCATATATGTCACCCTATACTGCTCTGAGATTCATTTGCCAGGGTGCCAGGGTTCCCGAGATACGTGTGTGGTATCCCATCTGATCTGGAAAGCGTGCAAAGGAAAGGGAGACTTAGTCATTTTATGGCTAGACCTTGCCAACGCATATAGGTTATTGTCACATACGCTGGTGAAGATCGCGCTGAACCACCATCATGTTCTGAGGACGATAAAGGACCTCATCCTTGACTGCTACAGGAACTTCAGATAGAGAGTATCCTCAGAGATGGCCGCATCAGACTAGCACTGGCTCGAGAAGGGTATTATAACCAGATGTACAATCTCAGTGATCCTCTTCTCCCTGCCTGATCAGGAATATGCTGGTTAAGGCAGCCACAGTGGAGCGTAGAGGCCCTCTGACTAAGACAGGCATGTGGCAGTCCCCAATCAGAGCCTTCATGGATGACATCACGGTGGCAACTACATCACTTCCATGCAGCAGATGGATCCTCCAGCATCTAGAGAGGATTCTCGTGTGGGCAAGGATGAGCTTTAAACCAGGAAAATCCAGAGCTCTGGTTTTAAAGAAAGGCAGACTCATGGACAAGTTCAGTTTCTCCTTGGATGGTATTGCAATCCCAACCATCTCTGAGAAATCAGTCAAGAGCCTGTGGAAGGTCTTTGACTGCAGCCAAGAGATGCAGCTGCCAGCCAGAAGATCACTAAGGAGTTGGAAGTTTAGCTCACCTGTGTGGACATGTGAGGCGTGCCTGGTAAGTTCAAAGCCTGCATCTACCACAATGGCATACTCCCCTGAATTCTTTGGACAATGCTGGTACATGAGGTACTCATGTCAACAACTGAGGCTTTTGAAAAAAAGATCAATTGCAACCTTTGAAGATGGTTGGGCCTCCCAAGTACTCTGAGCAGTATTGCTTTGTGTGGGAAAAGGCATAAGCTGCAGCTTCCTTCAGTAGCCTGAAAGAGGAGTTTATAGATTCCGACCCAAGAGAATTGCTGTTGTACAGGGATTACAGCGACCCCAAAATCTCAGCAGCTGGCATTGAGGTTGGACAGGCAGGAAGAGGAAGGTCCAGGATGCAGTGGAGATGGCTGAGTCACGCCTGGTAGGGACAGTGGTGTCTGGTCAGATGGTGATAGGCAGCTTCACTTCACCGCACTTCGACAGGTCCCAGGTCAGGGACATTCTCAACTGGTCCAGGAAGAGGTGTGAGCAGCTGTCAAAGTGCGTACCATGAGGATGGTAGGAATGGGGCAGCAGGGAGGGTGGACAAGATGAGAGAGTGTGCTGAAACAGAAGATCTCCTGGTTCAACATCTGACAGGGAGAACCCCAGCGCATCAAGTTCATGATCCAGGAGGGATATGACGTCCTGCCTAAGTCTACTGAACATTTTTGCTTAGGCGAAAACCGAGACACTGTCATGTCCTTTATGCCCTGCCAGAGGGACCCTGGGACATATCCTCAGCAGCCACCCAAAAACTCTAGGAGAAGGAAGCTACTGCTGATGCCATGACCAGGTGCTGAAGGCAGTGGCAAAAAATATATCCTCAGCCATTAATGGCAGAAAGCATCTCCATCAACTCAGAAAGTCCATTGCCTTTCCGTAGTCCAATCTGGAGACCGATCACAGCCTCAGCCCAGATCACCAGCGGGTTTGCTCACCAACACCATCTGACTGGCAACTGAAAGTTGATCTTGGCAAGCTCATCATCATTATCACTGAGGACTGACATGGTCATTTTGTCAGAAACCTCGAAGCAGGTGGACATGGTAGAAATGATAGTGCCTTGGGAAGACTGGATTGAGCAGTTCTTCAAATCTTCAAGTGTGAGAAAGCTAAATATCAGGAACTCATAGAGCGGTGTCAGAGATACAGGTGGAGGCCATGTTGTCAGCCTATAGAGGTGGAGTGTAGAGGTTTTGCAGGCTGTTTGCTCACAGAACACAGAACATAGAAATCTACAACACATAACAGGCCCTTCGGCCCCCAATGTTGTGCCGACCATGTAACTTATTCTAGAAACTGCCTAGAATTACCCTACCGCATAGCCCTCAGATTAAAGTCTGTCACGAGCCTCGTGGCCCATCAGGCTGGTGCTTATGCCGGTTTCCATGGCGTGAAGCGACTGAGAGTACGAGACTCCCCCCCAGATAGGACGCCAGTCTATCGCGAGGTTAACCCCCAGCATTTTTGCCGGTACCCATTCTCAGATGGGTAGACTGGAGCATTGTGTGGTTAAGTGCCTTGCTTGAGGACACACACGTTGCCTCGGCCGAGGCTCGAACCCACGACCTTCAGATCGCTAATCCAACACCCTAACCACTTTGCCACATGCCACACGTGAGCGTTTCTTAAAAGGAGTCTCTTAAAAGACCCTGTTTTATCTGTCTCCATCACCATCGCCGGCAGTGCATTCCAGGTACCCACCACTCAGTGAAAAACTTACCCTTGACATCTCCTCTGTATCTACTTCCAAGCATCTTAAAACTATGCCCCCTTATGTTAGCCATTTCAGCCCTGGGGAAAAGCCTTTGGCTATCCACATGATCAATGCCTCCCATCATCTTATACACCTCTATCAGGTCACCTCTCAACCTCCGTCACTCAAAGGAGAAAAGGCCAAGTTCACTTAACCTATTCTCATAAGGTACACTCTCCAATCTAGGCAACATCCTTGTAATTCTCCTCTGCACTCTTTTTTTATAGTATCCACATCCTTCCTGTAGAGAGGTGATCAGAACTGAACACAGTATTCCAAGTTGGGTCTGACTAAGGTCTTATATGGCTGTAACACTACATCAACTGATCTACATTCATCAATGTGATAGTTACATCCTCAAAGAATTCATTCAGCATCATTCAGCCCTTGACAAAGCCATGCTGATTATCCTTAATCAGATTATGTCTTTCCAAATGCTCATAAATCCTGCCTCTCAGGATCTTCTCCAACAACTGCCCACCACTGAAATTAGTCTCACTGGTCTATAATTTTCTGGGTTATCGCTACTCCCTTTCTAGGACAAGGGAACAACATTTCCAACCCTCAGATCCTCCAGTACTTCTCCCGACCCTATTGATGATGCAAAGATCATCGCCAGAGGCTCAGCAACCTCCTCCCTCGCTTTCCATGTAGCCTGGGTCTGTATCTCATCCGGTCCCAGTGACTTATCTAATTTAATCCTGTTCAAAAGCTCCAGCACATCCTCTTTCTTAATGTTTATATACTCAAGCATTTCAGTCTGCTATAAGTAATCCCCACAATTGCCAAGGTGAATACTGAAGCAAAGTATTCATTAAGCACCTCTGCTACCTCTTCCAACTCCATGAACCTGATTGGTCCTATTCTCACGTGCCTCATGTATGTTCAAAGTTAAAAGTCAAAGTAGATTTATTATCAAGATATGTTTATGTCACCACATATTACTTTTCAGGTTTATCTTCCTGCAGGCATTCACAGTATGAAAATTGAAATATTACAGATAAAGGAATACAATAGGATACAGGAAAAACTACACACAAGCCAAGACTGACAAACGACCTATGTGCAAAAGACGACAAACTGTGCAAATATAAAACAAAGACAAACAAACAAGCAAATACGTAAATAATTCTGTGAACACGAGTTGTCGAGGCCTTGAAAGTGAGTCCATAGGTTGTGGAATCAATTCAGTGTGGAGGTGAGTGAAGCTATCCATGCTGGTTCAGGACCCTGATAGTTGAAAGGTAATAACTGTTCCCAAACATGGTGTGGGAACTAAGGCTCCTGTACCTTCTTCCTGCTGGCAGTTGTGAGAGGAGAGCTTGGCCAGGATGGTGTGGGCCCTTGATGATGAATGCTGCTTTCTTGTGCTTGTGCTTGTAGATATACTCAATAAGAGGAAGGGCTTTTCCTGAGATGGACTGGGCTGTATCCACTACTTTCTGTAGACCTTTCCATTCTAAGGCATTGCTATTTCCATGCCAGATTGTGGTGAAACCGGTCAGGAGACTCACCACTGTGCGTTTATAGACATTTATCAATGTTTTAGATGACATGCCAAATCTGCTCAATCTTCTAAGAAAGCAGCAGTGCTGCCATGCCTTTTTTGTAATGGCACTTATGCATTGATCCCAGGACAGATCCTCTGAAATGAAAAGGGCTAGGAATTTAACATTATTATCCCTCTCCACTCCAATCTAGGACTGGCTCATGGACCTCCAGTTGCTTCCTTCTGTAGTCAATAATCAGCTCTTTGTTTTTTCTGACATTGAGAGAGAGGTGTTATGGCAACATTCAACCAGAGTTTCAATCTTGCTCCTATCTAGTAGCTTAGGAACAACAATCCCTTCACTTGAGTACAGAAGAACAGCTGCAAGGAACAAAATGTTTATTGGTTTACATCTGTTTTAAACGTTTTAGCTATTTTTAAGATTTTGATCTTTGAATCATGTTTAATTTTTTTATTTTGATAGCTTGTTGAATTTTTAATTTGTTGGAATGCTTTGGAAGGCTTCTCAATGTTAGAAACTGAAATGGCAAGTTTTGATCGCTTTGACAGCCAGTTGTTGGTGCATCTTATGGATGGAGTACATTTTGCGACCCCCTGACCATCTCTCAAATTCACTAATCCTTCTCCCATTCTACTTAAGCTGATTGATGGTAGATTTACAGCACACAAGGTCATGTTATGTCTTAAATCTTGATGCTGAGAATTGATGCAGCTTTATTCAGTAGATTGTTCTTCAGAGACACAAATATAGACTTTAGTGTTCTGATCAATGTGTTGGGCAGCTTGCCAATATCCAAGAATGTTGGACCTATTTTTATACTGATTTAGTTTGAGGTAAAATGAAGGTGACAATTTTTTAGTTTATTGGCCCATTTTAATAATTCTGTAATTCTCTCCAACCAGCAGAGAAGGCATACAGAAGAACATAGCCAGCCAGGAAGAAGAAGAATGTACTCCTCATTTTCCACGATATCTGCTTACAGCTCCCTGCTGAGAGTGCAGAATTGCCTCTTATGTTCTTACTATAGAAGAAGCATCATTATAATTAGTACAAAACTGTGACATGCTGATGTACACTGAAATTTCTGTAATTTGTTTTATAATCACTTCTGTGATTGTAATAATTTGAAGAGAGCCTATGAAATTCAGGAGTTATTAAAACATAATACCTTAACATAAATTGTGGAATTAGCAAGCACAATTGTGTTTGATTTTATATGTTTAAAATTCTGTAGCTAATGGATGGGAAATTACAAACTAGCGTGTGACAGGTTGGTGACGTGCAGTGGAAGCGTACATCAGGAATACAGAGTGATCATTGACATCAATGTGATTGTTTCTGTGAGTACACAGCTAACGTTGTATTCCAGGTAACCTTTGGAAGGCTTTTCTTAAAATCATTTTCAAGAAAATGCCTTTCTCTAGCAAGTTATTCATTTATACAGCCTAACATACTAACCTGTCCTTTTCATCTTGATGAAGTTGTTGGAATTAAAAATTGAGGTAGTTATAAAATCTGCTTTACAATATGCAATCTTAGGAGAGAATTTTTAGCAGCAGTTGGATTTGACAGTCATAAATTTATTAAACTCATTTCTATTAACTCATAGCTGGCATTTAGCTGTTGTCAAAATGCATTGCACTCATTACATATTTCACATTAAATTCATTAAGATTTTCAAATTTCTTGGCTCATTAACAGTTCTGAATTGAACTCAGCACAGATACCATATCTTTGCTGGAAATCTATTTGAAATTCCGTTGTGTTTGTACAGACAGGATGGAAGCTTATATATCGTCAGTGTTAATTAAGTAAATTATTGGCCAGACTTAATTATTTTGAGTGAGTCTTGCTTTAATTTGTATATTAATGTGTCATACAGTTTGATTTATAATGACTCACAGTTTATCAATGGTACTGATGCAGGGTCTTGACCCAGAATGTTGACATTTCTTTGTCTACACAGGGGCTGCTGTTCCTCCAGTAGGATGTGGTGTTTTGCTCTTGATTCCAGCAGCTGTGGCTTCTTGGTCTCCATTCATGAAACATGCTTTTCCATATGAGCTCATGAAATGGGTTCATCCCCAAATGGAAGTACTAAATGCCCAATATAGAAGCTGTAACCGATTCAAAACATGGACAGCAAAGATCCACATTGATATAGCTCTGTGAAGGTAGTGAACTACCTCAGTACACGTCAAGTGATAGTTCAAAGGTCAGAAGTTTAAAGGTCCAATTTAATGTCAGAGAAATGTATACAATATACATCCGGAAATGCTTTTTTTTGCAAGCATCCACAAAAACAGAGGGGTTCCCCAAAGAATGAACGACAGTTAAATGTAAGAACCCCAAAGTCTCCACCAGCTCCTCTCCCTCCCGTGCAAAAGCAGCAGCAAGCAACAATCTCCCCTCCCCCCAGTAGCAAGAAAAAAGCATCAGCACCCACCATCGAGCACTCAAGTATGAGCAAAGCAATAGCAAAGACACAGACATGCAGTTACCTCAAAGGCTCCGCGTTTCACCTGGCGTTCGATATATCACAGGTTCTCTCTCTCCCTAATAAAGGGGAAGGCGGTGTCTCCATTTTCCCAGTGAGCGGGAAAACATAACAAATAACTCGCTGGTTTACAATGTTAAAAGTCTGTTACGTCACTTTTTCCAAGCTCTGTTCCCAAAGATCTCAAAGATCCCGGGTCTTTGGCCACACAGCAGAAGATTTTCCGACTCCCCTGACAACACACGGGTCTCCTGACGTGACACCGACCCTCGATCTGCCCATCTCCAGAGCCCCAAGATCTTAGGTTTCCAAATCTGAGCTGGACTCTCAGGCCGAACCCTTGGCATGCCGAACAATGACCAGTCCTGAAACCCCGAGAATGGGTCCCATTCCTGCAAAGAACCAAAGTCAGCTTGTAACTCCAGGTCACGTTCTTCACGTTCTTCAAAAGAACCCTGAAAGGGAAAAATAAAGATATTAAAGATGGAAACAGAGCTGTTTCCGAAGATGCAAGCAAAGGAATCGCCGTAAAGCGCCATCTTGACTTCAACGTATTGCAGTGGGTGATGTCTGAACGCTTAGTGACTAAGCTGGACTTTTAAAGGAGGGAAGAGATGCAAAGAGAGAGATCAAAAGACTTAGAGAAGGTAATTCATAAGACTTGGCAGATATCTCCAAAGGACTGTATGGAATGTAGAAATACAGAATTATTTGGAAATTAGAGTGGAATATCAAAATTGATATATCCATTAACTGAAAGCTGAAAGAGATCAGTGAGCATCAGCATTTTTTTTTGTTTAGTAGAAAGTTAGACGATTCCAGATTTACAGAAGGCACATGAAGGTGTAAGTATGTGGTCTGGAATAAGGTGCTTTGATCTAGTCCAGAATTGCAAAATGTGAAATAGGGCATTTGGTATATAATGCATAAAGATACTTGTTCGTACTGAATGATGTTATAAAGGTGGAAATAAGTAGCCATTGATATGTGGCTGGTTAAGGGCAGTCTTATTTACTGTCAGATAGATTTCCATATGGAATTGGTAGCTAAGGAACAAGGAGCTGCATGAAGAGCTTAATTTTGTTTTCCCAATGTTAAGTTAGAAACATTGAAAACCTACAGCACAATACAGGTCCTTCGGCCCACAAAGCTGTGTCGAACATGTCCTTACCTTAGAAATTACCTCGGGTTACCCATAGCCCTCTATTTTTCTGAGCTCTATGTACCTGTCCAGGAGTCTCTTAAAAGACCCTATCGTATCTACCTCCACCACTGTCGCTGGCAGCCCGTTCCACGCACTCACCACTCTCTGCATAAAAAACTTACCCCTGACTTCTCATCTGTACCTACTTCCAAGCACCTTAAAACTGTGTCCTCTCGCGCTAACCATTTCAGCCCTGGGAAAAAGCCTCTGACTATCCATACGATCAATGCCTCTCATCACCTTATATACCTCTATCAGGTCACCTCTCATCACCCGTCGCTCCAAGGAAAAAAGGCCAATTCTCGTAAGGCATGCTTCCCAATCCAGGCAACATCCTTGTAAATTTTCTCTGCACCCTTTCTATGGTTTCCACATCCTTCCTGTAGTGAGGCGACCAGGGTTGAGCACAGTACTTCAAGTACGGTCTAACCAGGGTCCTATATAGCTGCAACATTACCTCTTGGCTCCTAAACTCAATTCCATGATTGATGAAGGCCGTTACACCGTATGCTTTCTTAACCACAGAGTCAACCTACCTAGCAGCTTTGGGTGTCCTATGGAGTCAGACCCCAAGATCCCTCTGATTGAAGAAGGGAGTTCAAGTAGATTTTAAAGTATCCATCTCTGAATGTTATCTGTTGAGGAGTTTTTCTACCATCATCTTGGTAGCAGTGTACCTCCAACCCCTGGCCAATGCCAGGCAGACACTCTGAGCTGCAGTCATGAAACAGTGCACCCTAATACTTCCTCAATCTTTGCAGGAGGATTTCAACCAGCTTGAGGAAGTCTTTGAACAATCACCACCAACATATTACCTGTGGAACCGTAGGAGCCAACACACTTGAATAATGTTACACCACCATCAGGAAGGCTTACTGTCCCATCTCACGCCCATACTTCAGCAAATCTGATCACCAGGCTGTACTTCTATTCCCAACATACAGACAAAGGCTCAGGACCAGAGCTCCAGTGGTGAGGACCACAAAGGGAGATCAAGGGAGGTGATGGAGCGCTTACAGGACTTCTTTGAACTGATGGACAGGACAAAATTCAGGGATTCATCTTCGGATCTGAATTGATAATGCAACAGTTGTCACCAACATCATCAAAACTTGTGTAGATGAGTGTGTGCCTTTGAGATCATACCAGACATACCTGAAACAGAAGCCGTAGGTGAACCAGAGTTCGCTGTCTGCTGACAGGTAGATTTATAGCATTCAAGACCAATGATCCAGCACTATGCAGGAAGTCTAAGTATAACATGCAGAAGGCTATTTTAAGATCAAAAAAGTAATTCTAATTGAAGTTAGAGATGGAATCAGATGCACATCAGCTTTGGCAAGGTTTGCAAGCCATCACTTCCTACAAGGCAAAGCCTAACATTATAAATGGTTGTGATAATTCACTCCAAGATGAGCTCACTGCCTTTTATGTGTGCTTAGAAAAGGAGAATAAAACTAAATTTGTGTGAACTCCTACACAATCTGGTGACCCTGTGATCTGTCTTAGAGGTTGATGTCAGACTATCTTTCAAGAGAGTGAACCCCCTCAAGACGTCAGGCCAATGTTATACCTGGAAGGGCACCGAAATCTGTGTCAGCCAGCTGGTGGGAATATTCAAGGACATCTTCAATCTCCCACTGCTGCATCCAAAGGACATCAATCATAGTGGAGCAAGGTGAGCTGCTTGGACAACTATCGCCCAGTTGCACTCACTTTTACTATGACGAAGTGCTTTGTGAGATAGGTCATAGCTAGAATTACCTCGTGCCTAAGCAGGGACGTGCACCTGCTGCAGTTTGCCTACTGCAACAATAGGTCTACAGGGGATACAATCTCACTGGCTCTCCACTCAGCTTTGAACAACAGCAATACCTACGTCAGGCTGCTGTTTATTGATTACTGCTCACCATTCAACACCATCATATCCTCAGTACTAATCAACAAGTTTCAAATCCTGGGCCTCTGTACCTACATCTGTAACTAGATCCTTGACTTCCTCATCAGGAGACCACAGTCAGTGTGATTAGAAGTAACATCGCCTCTTCACTGACAATCAACAGTGACACACCTCGGGGATATGTGCTCAGCTCACTGCTTTGTACTTTATACTTTATTGTTGCCAAATAATTGATACTAGAACGTACAATCATCACAGCGATATTTGATTCTGTGCTTTCCGCTCCCTGGATTACAAATATTAAATATAAAAATATTAAAAATAGTAAAAATTAGTAAATATAAAAAATTAAATTATAAATCATAAATAGAAAATAGAAAAATGGAAAGTAAGGTAGCGCAAAAAAAAAACTGAGATGCAGGTCGGGGTATTTGGAGGGTACGGCCCAGATCCGGGTCAGGATCCGTTCAGCAGTCTTATCACAGTTGGAAAGAAGCTGTTCCCAAATCTGGCTGTACGAGTCTCAAGCTCCTGAGTCTTCTCCCGGAGGGAAGAGGGACGAAAAGTGTGTTGGCCGGGTGGGTCGTGTCCTTGATTATCCTGACAGCACTGCTCTGACAGCGTGCAGTGTAAAGTGAGTCCACGGACGGAAGATTGGTTTGTGTGATGTGCTGTGCCGTGTTCACGATCTTCTGCAGCTTCTTTGGTCTTGGACAGGACAACTTCCATACCAGGTTGTGATGCACCCTAGAAGAATGCTTTCTATGGTGCATCTATAAAAATTAGTGAGGGTTTTAGAGGACCAAGTAACTGTAAAAGTAAGGCCACTAGGAAGGTGGTGTTAAACAGTAACTTTTACTGTTTCGACTCCCTGACTGTGTGGCTAGACACAGCTCAAAAGCCACCTATAAATTTGCCAATGACACAACTGTTGTTGGCAGAAGCTCAGATGTGACAAGGGGGAGTACAGGAGTCAGATAGATCAGCTGGTTGAACGGTGTTACAATGACAACCTTGCACTCAATGTCAATAAAACCAAGGAACTGACTGTGGGCTTCAGGAAGGGGAAGTCAAGGGAACGTACACCAGTCCTCATTGAGCATTCAGCAGTGGAAAGGATGAGCAGGTGCAAGTTCCAGGGTGGCAATATCTTTGAGGATCTATCCTGGGCCCAACACATACACGAGACTAACACAAAAGGGCACAGTTTTAAGGTTCTTGGAAGTAGTTACAGAGGAGATGTCAGGGGTAAGTTTTTTTATGCAGAGAGTGGTGAGTGCATGGAATGGGCTGCCTGCAACTGTGGTGGAGGCAGATACGATAGAGTCTTTTAAGAAGATCCTAGATAGTTACATGGAGCTTAGAAAAATAGAGGGCTATGGGTAAACCTAGGTAATTTCTAAAGTAAGTACATGTTTGGCACAGCATTGTGCTGTAGGTTTTCTATGTTTCATACAAAGAAGGCGTGTTAGTGGCTGTATTTCATGAGAGGTTTGAAGACATTTGGTATGCCATCACTCCAGCATATTTCTGCAGATGTATCATGGGACACATTCTAATTGGTTGCATCACCATCTGGTATGGAGGGGCCACTGCACAGGGTTGGAAAAAGCCGCAGAGTGCTTCAACCTCAGCCAGCTCCATCAGCTTCTTCTCCTCCTCCGTCAGATTTCTGAATCGACAATAAACCAACCCATGAACACTACCTCACACGAGGAATTCTGCAGATGCTGGAAATTCAAGCAACACACATCAAAGTTGCTGGTGAACACAGCAGGCCAGGCAGCATCTCTAGGAAGAGGTGCAGTCGATGTTTCAGGCTGAGACCCTTCGTCAGGACTAACTGAAGAAAGAGCTAGTAAGAGATTTAAAAGTGGGAGGGGGAGGGGGAGATCCAAAATGATAGAAGAAGACAGGAGGGGGAGGGGTGGGGTCAAGAGCTGGACAAGTGATTGGCAAAAGGGATACGAGAGGATCATGGGACAGGAGGCCCAGGGAGAAGGAAAAGGGGGAGGGGGGGAAAAACCCAGAGGATGGGCAAGGGGTATAGTCAGAGGGACAGAAGGAGAAAAAGGAGAGTGAGAGAAAGAATGTGTGTATATAAGTAAATAACGGATGGAGTACGAGGGGGAGGTGGGGCATTAGCGGAAGTTAGAGAAGTCGATGTTCATGCCATCAGATTGGAGGCTACCCAGACGGAATATAAGGTGTTGTTCCTCCAACCTGAGTGTGGCTTCATCTTTACAGTAGAGGAGGCCATGGATAGACATGTCAGAATGGGAATGGGATGTGGAATTAAAATGTGTGGCCTCTGGGAGATCCTACTTTCTCTGGTGGCAGAGCGTAGGTGTTCAGCAAAACGATCTCCCAGTCTGCGTTGCGTCTTGCCAATATATAGAAGGCCACATCGGGAGCACCGAACGCAGTATATCACCCAAGCCAACTCACAGATGAAGTGTCGCCTCACCTGGAAGGACTGTCTGGGGCCCTGAATGGTGGTAAGGGAGGAAGTGTAAGGGCGTGTGTAGCACTTGTTCCGCTTACAAGGATATGTGCCAGGAGGGAGATCAGTGGGGAGGGATGGGGGGGACGAATGGACAAGGGAGTTGCGTAGGGGGTGATCCTTGCGGAAAGCAGAGATGGGGGGGGTGGGAGGGAAAGATGTGCTTAGTGGTGGGATCCCGTTGGAGGTGGCGGAAGTTACGGATAATAATATGTTGGACCCGGAGGCTGGTGGGGTGGTAGGTGAGGACCAGGGGAACCCTATTCCTAGTGGGTGGCGGGAGGATGGAGTGAGAGCAGATGTGCGTGAAATGGGGGAGATGCATTTGAGAGCAGAGTTGATAGTCGAGGAAGGGAAGCCCCTTTCTTTAAAAAAGGAGGGCATCGCCCTCGTCCTAGAATGAAAAGCCTCATCCTGAAAGCAGATGCGGCGATCTTGGCTCCATCCCTCCCCCTCCTGTTTTCTCCTATCATTTTGGATCTCTCCCTCCCCCTCCCACTTTTAAATCTCTTACTAGCTCTTTCTTCAGTTAGTCCTGACGAAGGGTCTTGGCCTGAAACGTCGACTGTACCTCTTCCTAGAGATGCTGCCTGGCCTGCTGCGTTCACCAGCAACTTTGATGTGTGTTGCATGAACACTACCTCACTATTTTTGCACCCCTGTTGCAATACTTATTTCTTGTTGTAATTTATAGTTTATTTAACATATTGCACTCTACTATTGAAGTGGACGGCAATGAGGGAGAGCTGCTGTCTCATTTTGGTGGCAACTGATTCTATTTTTTGGACAGAGTCACTCAGGGAAAAAAATAGATCTGGAAGAAAAACTGAGGCCTTGGGGAAAACCCAAGGTAATATTGACCCATCAGAAAGACCAATCCAAAATTGTTCTCATTGTAAGTTGGCAGATAGTTACCATTTACAAGATTTATCCATCCTAGATGTTCAGAGATTCAGAGCTTATCTAGAGGTTCAGAGACTTCAGTTCAAAACCTGGCATGTCATTTGTGACACTTAAATTCAACAAATGATCTGAAGATTAAAAATAAAGTTAGTTTTGTATGATGATTACAAATTATTGTAATATTGTAAATAATAGATTGGTTCCTTCATATCATTCAGGGAGGAATTATGACATCCTTACCTAGAGTTGTCCTGCTTGTGTCTCCAGCTGTTGTTGACCTTGATATGCTTCTGTAATGGACAACAAGCTGCTCAGTTGAAGGACAATCTGAAAAGGCAATATGTACTGGTTTTGCCATCCTTGTCCAGGTCCGGAAACATAAATAAACAAATAAGTCCTCAAGCTATGAAAGAAAGAACCAGTGAAGTTTGCTTCCATCAAATGGATACTGTAGAAAAATTTGGTGCAGTATTTCACAACAAAGGCTGCAAGGACTGACTTGGAGGTTGAATGTGGTGGAGGAATAACTGAAGTTTATTCTAGCTATTGAGTATGTTTGTGACCTTGGTAAAAGATATTTATGCTCAAAAGAAGAGGCAGAAATAATTGGAGAGCCTGCATCAAGAATTTTGGAAAAACAGTATGAATTTGGGTTGACTCAAATTCTCAATGTTATTGTGCAGAAGATTCAAAAGTTGGTGATGTATGCACTTAAGAAAATAAAAAAGGGCACTCTGTCACAAAATGATAACATTGTAACTGGAAATATTTCTCTTGTCTATCCGCACTTCCTTAAATACGCTATGAATAAACTACATCTGAGTAAAGCACAATATTTCATTAAGACAAGTGATCTACCACAGTTAAAAACAATTCATTAAGATAATGGATTTCAAAATAAATCTTTTTACTGAAATAAACCTACAGCAGTGACTCAGATTGAGCAAGCATTATCATTCAAGTTCCAATTCCTTATTTCATGGAAATAGGTTTCACTAAAATGTCCAAAAATATTTACTTTTGTTTTCAAACATTGGAAGCAATTTACATTTTGAAGATAACTTGCCAAGTAGATTTTTGTTCTTCTTTTTTTAATTTCAGAAGGCTCTGAATAGTTTCTTGCATGTCACATGATATTTTTCCATCCCTATGAGTTAAAAAACACAGCATACCAATACCATACTATTTTGACAGCTTCTCTTCTGCATAAGTTTAAATGTTAATTTATTCCCAAGGGTAAGAAAAGAGTTAAATGTGATTCCTTTTTGGTATATACCAAAATAAAACGGAAGTTGTGAGAGAAAATGGTATTAGCTTCAAGTGAGATTGTTTTGAGAAAGGCGGGGAAGTCTCCAGCTATAATAGTGGGGAGAGGTGTCTGTGCTAAAGATCATAAGAGATAAAGGGGTGCAGTTGGTACCACCAAGTGATGAAGAAATACTAATGTAAGGAGTTCTAAATGGAATGAAAAGGGCGGCCTTGTACAGGTGGGGAGCTATGTCTTAGGCTAGATCATAGTATGAGAGAGAGGGAGAGAGGTTTAAAGTAAATTTATTATTAAAGTACATACTGTATATGTTGCCATATACAATTCCGAGAATTATTTTCTTTTGATAATCATTAAATCCAATAACTATGATAAAATCAATGACAGATAGGACCAATAGGGTGGACAACCAGTGTGCAAATTCAGAAAGAAAAAAAATTAAGGAAATAATAATACTACTAATAAATAAATAAGCAAAAAATATCAAAAACATGAGAAGAAAAGTCCTTGAAAGTGAGTCTGTAGGTTGTAAGAACAGTTCAGAGATGAGGCAAGTGAAGTTGAGCTAAGTTATCCCATCTGGTTCAAAAGCCTGATGGTCGATGAGTAACAATTATTCCTGAACCTGGTGGTGTGAGCCCTGAGGCTTCTGTACCACCTTCCTGATGGCAGCAGCGAGAAGAGAGTATGACCTGGGTGGTGGGAGTTCCTGAGGACAGCTGCTACTTTCCTGGGGTAGTGTTTCATGTAGATGTGCTCAGTACTGGGAACGTCTTCACCAGTGATGGACTGAGCCATATTCACTACTTTTTGTAGAATTTTCTGTTCAAGGGTATTGGTTTTTCCATACCAGGCTGTGATGCAGCCGATCAATACACTCTCCACCATGCATCTATAGAAGTTTGTCAAAGTTGATAAAACTTGTTAGCAAACAAACAAACAGACTGTGTGAAAGATTGCTGGGTCTGTTGCTTCTCTCTGACAGTGCAGAGATTGGCTTGTTTTGCCGACGATAAGTATTATTTTGATTTCTGTACTGCTACTACCGTAGACATATATTTTTTTTTTCTCTATTGCGCTTTTGCGACTTCTAATAAAGTTTTTTCTTGTGGCTTAACACATGTGAAGTTTCTTCTTTGTTTGTGAGATGCCTATGCAAACACCCTGAGCTCAATATGAAAAGAACACAAAGAATTTTAAAATAATTTTTGCTACACCAAGGGGGCTGTCTGGCCCACAAATAGCAAAATAATGTGCTGCCATTTGCTGATAAATACTATCAAAACTCGGCAGATCATAAGGACCAGCCTAGACTTTAAAACTCAGTTGAACAGCAGTGTTACTAGATATAAATAGAACTTGATCCGATTTTTTGCATCATGTTTGCAAGTTGTATGTGAAATGTGATGTGTATTTTAACTCTTGCAGTGTCTCAAACAATGATGAGACAGAAAACAAGGAGATAGAGACTCTAGTGGCATGCTGTCAAGACAATAAACTTTCCCTCAAGATTGACTTCAGGAAGCATGGTAGAATGCAAGTCCTTCTCTGTATTAATGATGCCTTCGTGGAGCTAGGAGAGAGATCCAAGTTCTTAAGTTCGAGTATAACTATATAATATAATTTGTCTAGGTCCAGCCAGAAGAACTTTATAGCCAAAAAATCACACCAATGGTTCTATTTCCACTGCAGTGTTTAATACATTTTATTGGTGCACCTAAGAGAGCATTTATCCAGACACATCTTAGCTTGTTATAGCAACTACTCTGCCCATGGCCACTAGAAATTTCAGAAGCTTATATATACAGCCCAGTCCATAATGCAAACCAACCTCCACTTAGTTAACTTATTCTATACTTCCTGCTGCCTCTAGAGAGCTGCTAATGTAATCAAAGACCGCTCCAAACCTACTTCTTCGCTCTTCTCCCTTCCCACATCAGGCAGAAGATTTAAAAAAATCCTGAGTACAAGAACACGACTTTCTCTGTAACTGCACTGAACCATTGTTTAAATATGCAAACATGAGAAAATCTGCAGATGCTGGAAATTCAAGCAACACACACAAAATGCTGGTGGAACACAGCAGGCCAGGCAGCATCGATAGGAAGAGGTACAGTCGACGTTTCGGGCCGAGATCCTTCGTCAGGACTAACTGAAAGAAGAGATAGTAAGAGATTTGAAAGTGGGAGGGGGAGGGGGAGATTCGAAATGATAGGAGAAGACGGGAGGGGGAGGGAAGAAACTAAGAGCTGGAAAGTAGATTGGCAAAAGGGGTTAGATTATGAGAACACTCAGTCCTCATTTGTTGACATTTAAAAATGCATGCATGCATTCAGAAATGATACAATGTTCCTCCAGAGTGATATCACAGAAAAACAGGACAAACCAAAGACTGACACTGACAGAACCACATAATTATAACATATAGTTACAGCAGTGCAAAGCAATACCATAATTTGATGAGGAGCAGACCATGGGCACGGTAAGAAAAAAGTCTCAAAGTCCCTGAGTCGATCAACTCCTGAGACCCCGACAGCAGGCGGCAAAAGGGAGAAACTCCCTGCCATAAACCTCCAGGCACCGACAACTGTTGATGCATTGGAAGCAGCCGACCACAGCCGACACTGAGTCCATTCGTCTGAAAACTTCGATCCTCCGACCAGCCCCTCCGATACAACCTCCCAAGCGCCATCCTCTGCCGAGCGCCTTTGACCTAGCCCCAGCCGCCGAAACAAGCAAAGCCGAGGATTCGGGGCCTTCAGTTCCTGAGATTCCGGTTACCACACAGTAGCAGTGGCAGCGAAGCGGGCATTTCAGAAGTTTCTCCAGATGTTCCTCTGTATCTCACAACTGTCTCCATTAAATCAGAATTGTGCACGGTCCCCTACTTGACAGATTACAGGTATTATTCACTGGAGGGGCCACACACACTGCGTTGCGCTGCTATCTTCTCCTCCTCCTCCTCCTCCAATGATACAGAGTTGGAGAAGGGGGAGGATCTTGGGATAGGAGGCCTAGGGAGAAAGAAAGGGGAGGGAAGCCCAGAGGAAGATGGAGAGCAGGCAAGGAGTGATTGTGAGAGGGACAGAGAGAGAAGAAAAAAAAGGGGGAAATAAAAATAAATAAGGGATGGGGTAAGAAGAGGAGGAGGGGCATTAATGGAAGTTAGACGCAGGCTGGGAGACCGTTTCGCTGAACACCTACGCTCCATCCGCCAGAGAAAGCAGGATCTCCCAGTGGCCACCCATTTTAACTCTACATCCCATTCCCATTCTGATATGTCAATCAGACATGGCCTCCTGTACTGTCAAGATGAAGCCACATTCAGGTTGGAGGAACAACGCCTTATATTCCATCTGATGGCATGAACATTGATTTCTCTAACTTCCATTAATGCCCCTCCTCCTCTTCTTACCCCATCCCTTAATTATTTTTATTCCCCCCTTTTTTTCTTCTCTCTCTGTCCCCCTCACAATCACTCCTTGCCTGCTCTCCATCTTCCTCTGGGCTCCCCTCCCCCTTTCTTTCTCCCTAGGCCTCCTGTCCCATGATCCTCCCCCTTCTCCAACTCTGTATCCCTTTTGCCAATCAACTTCCCAGCTCTTGGCTCTATCTCACCCCCTCCTGTCTTCTCCTATCATTTCAGATCTCCCCCTCCCCCTCTCAAATCTCTTACTACCTTTTCTTTCTGTTAGTCCTGACGAAGGGTCTTGGCCCGAAATGTTAACTGTACTTCTTCCTATAGATGCTGCCTGGTCTGCTGCGTTCCACCAGCATTTTGTGTGTGTTGCATTGTTTAAATTTGTTGCCTGTGAAAAAAAGAGAAAGCTCTTTGACAATTTTGACAATTCTGCATTTTGTTTTCTTTTTACCTCTTTGTTGCAATTATATGTGGCATGATCTGTTTGGATGGCGCACAAAACAAAAGCCTTTCAATGTATCTCAATACATGTGACAATAATAAACTTATGCCACTGCCTTAGTACTTTGTTTCTATGAATGATTGAATAATATCCTTAACAAAAATTAATTTTGGATCTAGAAATATAATGCAGATATTTAACCATGATTACAATTTTATAAACTATTTTCCCACTGTGAATAGACCAGTAATGACAGAACAAATTTCAAGTCTTAATCTAATCTGGGGATGTTGTCCCATATTATTTAAATCTTCATTTCCGACCAAGTTAAATGTTGGGTAGAATTCAAATCTCTTGTTGGGAACGTGCTGAGTAAATGCTGTGTTGGGTGAAGAAAAGCAGGAGGTGTCCTGAATAACTTGGCAAAGTTGGGGATGGGTGGTGAGGTGCAATGGTTACAACCTGCTTGAGAAACTTCTCCAGCACTGAGTTGCCCGAAGGACATCAATGCTACTGTGATCACATTCAAACAGCTCAATCCCAGGAATTGTCTGCAATAAAATGGAATGTAGTTGAACAGCTAACAGCTCTTCTTGAAATGAAATTAAGCACAACCTCAGTTAGCAACTTCCTAAACTATGATTCTCCCTACTAGCATTTGACTTGACCCGGCCATTGACCTTCAACTCCAATCCATGTTAGCCCGTGGTTACTACTTGATTTTTAATCCTTGGTTGCTAATAGTAAAACCTCTGATTAGCCATGCTCCCAACCTGCTTTATCTGCCAAAGTTTTAGACTTCATAAACAAAGTGTCAAGCAGATGTGTTAATACATGTAGTCACAGGCACTTTTAAGAGAAAGTAATAATATGATTTTCTTTTGCATTGAGAAAACATGATTTAGACTACAGTAGTTGTTCTGTAAGAATATAGGAAATAGAGACAGAAATAGGTAATTTGGCCCTTTGAGCTCATTCCACCTTTAAACAAGTTCAAGACTCACCTATTGCTTCAATGCAAAGTTCTTGCACTATTCCAACATCCCTTATATAAGAACAGAAAATGCTAGAGAAATTCAGCAAGTCCAGTTGCATCCAGGTATCTGAGGAAGGAGACATTGCGTTAGCACTTCAGGTCACCAACTCATATATCTCTTGATTCCTTAATATACAGAATTGATTGAACCCTTTTATGAATTAAATCAATCATAGAAACTCCACAACCTTCAGGTGGAGAGAATCCACAGATTCACCATTCTCTGAGTGAAGAAATTTCTCATCAGCTCAGTCCTAAACAGCCTAAAGCTTATTCCGAGACTTCTCGGTCAGGGAAAGCATCCTTCCTGTATTGAGCACATCAAGCCCTGTAAGAACTTTGTAACTGGAATTTGAGACTGGCTTGGTTCTCTTTCAAGTAATTTTTTAATGCAATCTCTTGCCCTCAATTTACTAATTTAGTGAGTTACGTTTATGTGCATAGTGCAAGAAAATACTTGAAAGGAAATAATTTAATTTTTGATTGTTTATTCCCGATGTTGTTCAATACTCTTGTTACATCAAGGTAATCCTCTTCACATGCACCCTTTGTAAACATGAACTCAGTCAAAGCTTATCTGTAATTGGCTCAACTGGCATGATGTTCCAGTCACACATCACTAAACAATACCTTGCTTCTGTATTTTACATTTATTTTCAGATAAATGTTATGACCTTACCCCTCCTTAATCTCTATAAATGCTTCCAGATTTACCACTGACTTATTTGACTAAAGTCTTTGGACACCTGTCCTAATAGCTCTTTATAGATGTTATGGATTTTGGTGTAATATTTTGCCAAATAATGATGCTGTAGAGTGCCCTGGGACATTCTTCAAAATTAAAATTGCTATATAATTGCAGTGGCTGTTGTTGACATTTCAATGAAATGGGTATTTTCAAGCAAAAGTGTTAGCATCTATTTTAAATGAAATCAGGAGGTAGTCACAGTGGATGAACAGTCTAAATAAATACATAATCTGTTTACCTTCATTTACCTGAAGTTAATTCTGTTACCTCCTCCTGAACAATGACTAATGAAAATGTACACTAATTTTACACTATGGTTTAAGAATAGGGAATGAGAATTCGGATCAGGATGCAAGATGCATCTTTATCTCTTTGTTCTGAGCAAAATATACACAAAATTCAAGCTTCCACTTCTTATCTTGATTTATGCAGCCAATTGATTCCAACTATTCTGTTGAGTGCCTTGGGGCACGCTTCTGCTCTTGGTTTTCTGAACTGTCAGCAACAGGTGAAGTGAACTGATACCTAGACCTCCTGAAGGATAGATGTTTAGTGCCTGTAAAGGGTGACAGATGTCAGGTCAAAGGCTCTGGGGTAGTTGCTATGGTAGATTATGATCAAGGGTGGGATCACTGACTTTCAGGTGTGATGATAGACTCTTTCCTCCATTCTCCATTCTGGTTATCCTCTCACTCCTTTTCTTCTCCTCACATGTACATCACATTCCTCTGGTGCCCCTCCTCCTTCCCTTTCTTCCATGGTCCACTGTCCTTCTCCTTTTAGATTCCTTTTTCAGGCCATTACCTCTTCCACCTATCCTCTCCCAGCATCTTCTTCCCCCAGCCACCTACATTTCCTCTCACTTGGCCTCTCCTATCATCTCCTTCCTTTCCTCCAACTGCTTGTTCTGGCTTCTACCTGCTTCCTTCCCAGTCCTGATGAAGGATCTCTGCCTGAAGTGTCATCTGTTTATTTCCCTCCATAGTTGCTGCCTGACTTGCTGAGTTCCTGCAGCATACTTTGTGTGTTGTGGTGACAGGCTACCTAAGAAATGAAGTGGAGGAGAGACGTCTTTTTGTAACAGGGTCCCAGGATGTCTCCCAGATAAGTGATCAAGTACAACTGGAGAAGGTTACCAACAGACTCACAATCAGAAGAGAAACGACAACAACATGGGTCACAGTTTGAGGATAAAGGGGAAGCCTTTTAGGACCGAGATTAGGAAAAACTTCTTCACACAGAGAGTGGTGAATTTGTGGAATTCTCTGCCACAGGAAACAGTTGAGGCCAGTTCATTGGCTATATTTAAGGGGGAGTTAGATATGGCCCTTGTGGCTACGGGGATCAGGGGGTATGGAGGGAAGGCTGGTGCAGGGTTCTGAGTTGGATGATCAGCCATGATCATAATAAATGGTGGTGCAGGCTCGAAGGGCCGAATGGCCTACTCCTGCACCTATTTTCTATGTTTCTATGTTTCTATGTTTAATTGTACCAAAGATTAATTGTATTCAAGATGAGTGAAAGCATCAGCAGGTACCTAATCCTACAAACAACTGGAGAAGGTTACAAACAGACTCAAAATCAGAAGAGAAACAGCAACAACATGAGTTAATTGTACCAAAGATTAATTGTATTCAAGATGAGTGAAAGCATCAACAGGTACCTAATCCTACATTGGTGCTCTATTAACCTTTCACACAGTTCTATGTTATATGCACCCTGAACCAATATGTCAGTCAGGGCTTCTACATGACATTGAGCATCTTCACCCTCACACAACTAATATTACTCTGAACCTTATGCTCGTGTTTTATAGCTTTGTACTCTGTAATATGTTAAGCCATCAAATGCATATCACATCAGCACATTACAACACAGTCATGAACACACCTTCTCACTTGCTGATGATGATGTTACATTACTAGTCCCAACAACAAGTATACAGACACAAGAAGACAGTAACAGGATTATGCCTCCTTCAACCTTCCCCCACCACTCAATTCAATCATGATTGACCTACTCCTCTGCACCAGATCTCCATAGCTCTCAATACCGGTTTATAAAAAGTGTTCACCTCTAACACAAACAATTTTCATGAAGCAGTCTCCACAACTCATTTTGAAATAAGCAGCCAGCTCACACCCTGAGGAACGGAGTGCTGTCCACTACTAGAGGAGCTACAACAGAGTTTAGCCAGTACCTTTGCAAAGCCAATCTAAATGCCAGTACCCTCAAGGGCAGTAATCTCTGGATTCTGGCTTCTACCCGCTTCCTTCCCAGTCCTGATGAAGGGTCTTGGCCTGAAATGTCACCTGTTTATTTCCCTCCATAGTTGCTGCCTGATTTGCTGAGGTCCTCCAGCATATCTTGTGTGTTGTGGTGATAAGCTCCCTGAGAAATGAAGTGAAGCGGAGAGTTATCTTTTTGTAGCAGCCTATTGCTTCCGACATGAAAGTGTTGGCCAACTCCATTCTACCCACATGGACCTAGTCATCGGAGAGTAGCTGGTGGCCAATGTCTCCACTTCCATTGTAACTGCACTCAGAATCGAGTGTTGTGGTCAACATTCTGGCTGATGCTGTTATAGCTCAGTGTGTAAATGTTGAGAGTATCAGTGGGACTCCAGCAATTTGTCCCATTATTGACAGCTCCATCTCTACAAGTGCAATCACCAGCCTGCAGTGACCTTGACACTGGGATAATGCAAACCAAAGCAGAAGCAAAGCTGTCCCTATGCTCTTTCGGCCTTCATATCACACTACAGCATGGGAATAGGAGCTTCAGCCCATAATGACCGTCAAATCATGATGTCAAGTTAAACTTATGCCATCAGCTGGCACGTGAGCCAAATCATTCTGTTCCCTCATGTTCATATGTCTGTCTAATTTCATCTTAAACTCAACTATTGTACCTGCCTGTAACACCGAACTGGTGGTGTATTTCAGAGAGGGTAAGAAAAGGATGATTTGGCAGATGAATGTGTGGGTGAGGAACTGGTGCAGGGGGCAGGGTTTCAGACTTCTGGATCATTAGGGTCTCTTCAGGGGAAGGTGTGATCTGTACAAAAAGGACGGGTTACAGCTGAAACTGAGGGGCCAATATTCTCATAGGCAGAATGATTCTGTGAATAGAATGGTGAACTTATGAGGAGCGTTAAAACAGAGCAAATAACGTAGAAAATCTACAGCACATTACAGACCTTTTGGCCCACAATGTTGTGCTGACCATGACTAGAAACTGCCTAGAATTTCCCTACTGCATTGCCCTCTATTTTTCTAAGCTTCATGCACCTATCTAAGAGTCTCTTAAAAGACCTATTGTCTCCGCCTCTACCACCATCGCTGGCAGTGCGTTCCATGCCCCCACCACGCTGTGTGAAAAACTTACCTCTGACATCCCCATTGTACCTACTTCCAAGCACCTTAAAAGCCCCCTCGTGTTAGCCATTTCAGCCCTGGGAAAAAAGCCTCTGGCTATCCTCACATTTGATGGTTCTGGGCCTGTACCTGCTGAAGTTTAGAAGAAGGGGGAACTCTTTGAAACCTGTCAAATATTGAAAGGTCTGGATTGAATGGGTGTTTCTTATTGTGGGTGAGTCTAGAACAGAGGGCACAACCTCAGAATAGAGGGACATCCATTTAGAACAGAAATCAGGAGGAATTTCTTTAGTCAGAGGGTAGTGAATCTGTGGAATTTATTGCCCCAGATGACTGTGGAGGCCAAGTCATTGGGTATATTTAAAATGGAGTTGATAGGTTCTTGATTAGTCATGGTGTTAATGGCAATGGGGAGAAGGCAGGAGAATTGGGTTGAAAGGGATAATAGATCAGCCATAATAGAATAGCAATGCGAATCCGGATCAACCAAATGGCCTAATTCTGCTCCTATGTATTATGGTCTCAAGGTGTTATGCTTTGCTGTATCCTGGGAAGATGAGCATTACTGAAAAAAGTTATGTCAAGGACAAGGTGATAGTGAAGGACAATGGTTTATTATTCCCCTCAACACCATTCTCCTGCCCTCTCCCCGTAACATTTGGTACCCAGGCTAATCAGAAACTTATCAACCTCTGCTTTAAATATCCCCAATTACTTGGCCTCCACAGCTGTCTGCAGCAATTAATTCCACAGATTCACCATGCTCTGGCTAAAGTAATTTCTATTCATCTCCACAAACACGAGGAAATCTGCAGATGCTAGAATTTCAAGCCACACACATAAAAAATGCTGGTGAACGCAACAGGCCAAGCAGCATCTTTAGGAAGAGGTATAGTCGACGTTTCGGGCCGAGACCCTTCGTCAGGACTAACTGAAAGAAGAGCTAGAAGAGATTTAAAAGTGAGAAGGGAAGGGGGAGATCCAAAATGATAGGAGAAGATAGGAGGGGGAAGGATGAAGCCAAGAGCTGGACAGGTGATTGGCAAAAGGGATATGAGAGGATCATGGGACAGGAGGCCTAGGGAGAAAGAAAGGGGGAGGGGGGAAGCCCAGAGGATGGGCAAGGGGTATAGTGAGAGGGACAGAAGGAGAAAAAGGAGAGAGGGGGGAAAAATTAATAATAATAATAAATAAATAAATAACGGATGGGGTACGAAGGGGAGGTGGGGCATTAACGGAAGTTGAGAAGTCAATGTTCATACCATCGGGTTGGAGGCTAACCAGACAGAATATAAGGTGTTGTTCCTCCAACCTGAGTATGGCTTCATCTTTACAGTAGAGGAGGTCGTGGATAGATATATCAGAATGGGAATGGGACGTGGAATTAAAATGTGTGGCCGGTGGGAGATCCTGCTTTCTCTGGCGGACAGAGCATAGGTGTTCAGCAAAATAATCTACCAGTCTGCGTCGGGTCTCGCCAATATATAGAAGGCCACTTCGGGAGCACCGGACGCAGTATATCACCCCAGCCGACTCACAGGTGAAGTTTTGCCTCACCTGGAAGGACTGTCTGGGTCCCTGAATGGTGGTAAGGGTGGAAGTGTAAGGGCATGTGTAGCACTTGTTCCGCTTATGATAAGTACCATGAGGGAGGTCAGTGGGAAGGGATGGGGGGGACGAATGGACAAGAGAGTCGCATAGGGAGCAATCCCTGCAGAAAGCAGAGAGAGTGGGGAGGGAAAGATGTGCTTAGTGGTGGGATCCCATTGGAGGTGGCGGAAGTTACGGAGAATAATATGTTGGACCCGGAGGCTGGTGGGGTGGTAGGTGAGAACAAGGGGAACCCTATTTCTAGTGGGGGTGGCGGGAGGATGGGGTGAGAGCAATTGTGCGTGAAATGGGAGAGCAGAGTTGATGGTGGAGGAAAGGAAGCCCCTTTCTTTTAATAAGGAGGATATCTGCTTCATCCTGGAATGAAAAGCCTCATCCTGAGAGCAGATGCGGTGGAGACGGAGGAATTGCGAGAAGGGGATAGCATGTTTGCAAGAGACAGGGTGGGATGAGGAATAGTCCAGGTAACTGTGAGGGTCCGTAGGCTTATAGTAGACATCAGTAGATAAGCTGTCTCCAGAGACAGAGACAGAAAGATCAAGGAAGGGGAAGGAGGTGTCGGAAATTTTGACTGATGCTGATATGGCTCAGTGTATAAAGGTTAAGGGTGCCATTGGGACTGCAGCAATTTGCCCCATTATTGACTGCCCCGCCTCTACAAGTGCAATCACCAGCCTGCAGTGACCTTGACACCGGGAAAATGCAAACCAGAGGGACAAGCGAAGCTGCCTCTATTGTCTTTGGGCTTTCATATCATACTACAGCATGGGAACAGGAGCTTCAGCCCATAACGTCTGTCAAATCATGATGTCAAGTTAAACGTATGCCATCAGCTTGCATATGAACCAAATGATTCTGTTCCTTCATGGTCATGTGTATCTCTAAATTCATCTTAATCTCCTCTATTGTACCTGCCTATAACACTGAACTGGTGGTGTATTTCAGCTATGTACCATTCTTTGTGCAACATCTTACTGGATATAACTTCATTAAACCTTTACCCTGTCATCTGAAAGGTATGCACTTTATTCGAAATTTCTACCCTGGGGGTAAAAAAGAACTCTGACTACTTATCCATGCCTCTCATAATTTTATAAACTTCTGTAAGGCCTTTGGCACTCCAGAGAAAATACAAGTTTTTCTCATCTGATAGCTAATACTCTATCCAGACAGCATCCTGGTGATCATCTTCTGCACCCTCTCCAAAGTCTCCACATCCTTTCTGTAAAGGAGTGATTAGAACTGCACTCAATAACATAATCTTAAAACAGAATGTTAACTTGGGTGGAAACCTCAATAAATTTGAAATATTTTCTCCTTGTTACACATTTTCTCTAACCAACTTTACTTTTAATTAATCAACAAACCTGTAATTCACTGAAGATGCCTTTGGTGGTTGGGAGGGATGGGATTAGAATGACTAACAGATGTTTTAGCTCATTTGTACAGTCTGGTTTGCAGCACAGAAGCCAAATCAGCCTTGTGCAAAGGTTTATATCATTAGCTGTCAGCCCCACATACATCTAACCTGGGCGTGTTTATCATTCTGTGCTCCTGTGCTGACCAGTTGGTCACCACTATGTGCTGTACTGTAGCAGAGAGCTGCAATTCAGTTGAACAAATGGAACCAAAGTGGTACTTGTAACCAGGGCAAACCTCATGGAGACTCCAGAAATTTGACAACACCATCCCATCAGACACTAATAAAAATTTAAAGATTTCAAGTATATTTATCTTTTTCTCATGTTTGCATGCTTCAAGATATTTTAATTGCATTTCACAGAAGTATTTTCAGTCATATGTTTTACTGGGATTTTGCCTTTAAATTACTGCTCAATTTTTGCTATAGCTCTTATACAGCCTAATGACATTTTCAGATGTGACTGCTATTTAGTAGTGAGGCAACTTGCAATGTTTATCTTTACAAGAGTTGAGACAGTTTCATTTATCATCATGTAAACTCAATCACGAAGATATATTGGTTGAGGGATCCCTTCAATTGGAAACAATCCCTAGTATACCTCAGAATTCTGTTTTAATTAGTTGCGACAGAAACATATTTTGTACATTATTTTTGGGACAGCTGTAATGACTACAAATACATTGATGTCACGCAGCATCCAATACAAATTGTCTGATTGTGATGAATGCCATGCTCAAAGCCTGGCATGAAAAATTCTGAAATTAATGTGCAATAAAGTTAACATATGCGAGGACACATGCAGTCATTTTTGAAAATAGAAACAGAAGATTCTTCTAATGCTCAGGAGGTACAGTAAGCCTGCATGCCAAAGATTGAAAAATCTTTTCTTTAGGTTTTTATCTTGATAGAATTAGATTGGATATTTAACCCTTTTGTAGTTTTTGGATTTCGGATTTATCTGAAGGGAAGATTTTGTTTCTTTGTTTCGTGTAACAAATTTACAATTTGACACACATATTGTCCAGAGGGGATCCATGTCACATTATATATTCCAATTTTTATTGTGTTTTAAATTCCTAGCTTTAGTATTTCTTTTGCTTTTGTTTAATAACAAATATTTATACTTCCTAAATTCTTTCCATTGTTTTACACACCAGGACAATCTTCATTTAATGGAAGTACTCTAACTTAACCACTCACATGCATGCCGTTATCCCAGTTACTAAGTGTAACTTCAACTGGAGATTGCCAAAGTATCTGGAGAGATAAGGGGAATTTCAACATGTCAGGAATAAAGCTTGGGTAATTTGCTAGCACAGATCGTGACAGATTGCATTCATAGATGCCAATTCAGAGCTTTCAAGTGGTGAATTATTTGTAATCATAGAAAAAGAATGATCAAAGGAGAGCCATTTAGACTGATCTCACTTTCAACTCTCTGTTCCATTGTAGATTAGGGTCCTTCAAGAACTCATCATTTAGTCTTTTAATAGGACGGGGTCCATTATCATTTCAGGCAACGAGGTTCAGATGCTCTTCGCTCTTTGAATGGATTTTTTTTTCCCTGAACTCTCCTCTCTTCCATCTGATATTAAACTTGCATCCCCTGGTTGCTAACTACTCTGTTAAGGGAAATAAGTCCTTTTCATGGAATACACTGGGATTCATGTAAGCTTGGATATGTTTCCCTTGATCTAATTTACTTCAAAGTAAACAAAACTAGTTTCACCAGTCTCTTCTGATAACAAACATTCTCTAGGCCTTGAAGACTCCAAAGTGCCCACTGAAGTTGCGGTCTATTTTTATTTTAATTCTCATAGCGATAAACGATATTGTTCCATTATCTTTTCCAATTATATGCTGTACCTGCACACTATCCTTTTGTGAATAATGCACAAGTGCACCCAAATCGCTCACTCAGCCATTTGGATAATATGCTTCCTTTCCATATTGTTCTGCCAATATCACATATTTCCACATAATATTTCATTTACTAGATCTGTGCTCACCCAGTTAAACTATCCGTATCGCCTTATAGCCTCCTTTCAGCAACTCACTTACCTGCCTGTCTCATGCTGGAAAAAAGTTCACTGAAATCATGTTGCGCATTTGCCTCCGTCAATCTGACTTGGTGTAGGTCACATAGTGGGAGCTGTTGTAGAAACATTATCTAATGAGACTAGTAATCCAAAGTCCTTCCCTAATGATCTGCAGACTTAAGTTCAAATCATACCACATCAATAAAGCAATTTAAATTCAGTTAATTAAATAAACTTGGAATTATAAAAAGCTGTCATCGGTAATGATGACAATGAATCTGTTACTCATTAAAACCTAGTTTGCCAATGTCCAAGTTTGTCAACGTCCTTCAAATATGGTTCTTCATGTCCTGTCTTACATGAATTTAGAGGCTATTTGTCATGAATTACAAGTAGGAAGAGGTTATTAACAAGATCACTGACAGGGGTGGTTTAATGAACCATCCTTTGCAAAAAGCATGAACAAATCCCAGCAATTAATTTCACATACAGCTCAATGCTATGCATCCCTCTTGCTCACCAAACAATATTCTCTGTCAATCTCTGCTAAGCTGTGACCCAACTCACCCTCAAATACTGTGATGGCAAAAGGCAATTTCAACATTTTCTGCTTGGATCTTTGGTCTGTGCACAGATTGATCAGTACCTGCCACCAGTTTGAGTTGGCTTCAGGGGTCCAAGTCACACAAAGGAACAGCACGGCCACCTGGCCAATGTCACCTACACCACCAGGTCTGTCTACCTGAAAGTGTAGGGGATCTGGGTCAGAGGGGCTGAGGCATGTAACAAAAATTAGCCGGAGTGACTTGGCAAGGTCAAGCAAAACCGTGTCTGTTTTTTTTGTTTTAGATTCCAATGCCTGTAGTTTCTTTAGTCTTTATACCAGGATCTCCTGTCATCGTTAAGCAATAGCTTTGTGAAGGGCAGATCGTGTCTAACAAGCCTGATAGAGTTCTTTGAGGAGGTGACCAGGCATATAGATGAGGGTAGTGCAGTAGATGTGATCTATATGGATTTTAGTAAGGCATTTGACAAGGTTCCACATAGTAGGCTTATTCAGAAATTCAGAAGGCATGGGATCCAGGGAAGTTTGGCCAAGTGGATTCAGAATTGGCTTGCCTGCAGAAGGCAGAGGGTCGTGGTGGAGGGAGTACATTCAGATTGGAGGATTGTGACTAGTGGTGTCTCACGAGGATCTGTTCTGGGACCTCTATTTTTCGTGATTATTAGTGACCCGGATGTTGGGGTAGAAGGGCGGGTTGGCAAGTTTGCAGACGACACAAAGGTTGGTGGTGTTGTAGATAGTGTAGAGAATTGTCAAAGATTGCAGAGAGACATTGATAGGATGCAAAAGTGGACTGAGAAGTGGCAGATGGAGTTCAACCCGAAGAAGTGTGAGGTGGTACACTTTGGAAGGACAAACTCCAAGGAAGAGTAGAAAGTAAATGGCAGGATACTTGGTAGTGTAGAGGAGCAGAGGGATCTGGGGGTACGTGTCCACAATCCCTGAAAGTTGCCTCACAGGTGGATAGGGTAGTTAAGAAAGCTTATGGGGTGTTAGTTTTCATAAGTCAAGGGATAGAGTTTAAGCGTCGCGATGTAATGATGCAGCTCTATAAAACTCTGGTTAGGCCACACTTGGAGTACTGTGTCCAGTTCTGGTCGCCTCACTATAGGAAGGATGTGGAAGCATTGGAAAAGGTACAGAGGAGATTTACCAGAATGCTGCCTGGTTTAGAGAGTATGCATTATGATCAGAGATTAAGGGAGCTAGGGCTTTACTCTTTGGAGAGAAGGAGGATGAGAGGAGACATGATAGAGGTGTACAAGATAATAAGAGGAATAGATAGAGTGGATAGCCAGCACCTCTTCCCCAGGGCACCACAGCTCAATACAAGAGGACATGGCTTTAAGGTAAGGGGTGGGAAGTTCAAGGGGGATATTAGAGGAAGGTTTTTTACTCAGAGAGTGGTTGGTGCATGGAATGCACTGCCTGAGTCAGTGGTGGAGGCAGATACACTCGTGAAGTTTAAGAGACTACTAGACAGGTATATGGAGGAATTTAAGGTGGGGGCTTACGTGGGAGGCAGGGTTTGAGGGTCGGCACAACATTGTGGGCCGAAGAGTCTGTACTGTGCTGTACTGTTCTATGTTCTATGTTCTAATAGCACCAAAAAGACACTTCATCACGAGGCAGATGGTTGTGGCCACCAGCTCAGATTTTGGTAGCTAAGGCAGGACAAAAAGATGGCCCAGATTCTCGTCCATTGGAAAAAAGAAGTAACTAAAATGACGGCTAAACATTTAAACACAAGAGGAGACAAATAAGAAGTTGTTCAGGGTAAGAACAAGGTCAGATAGGCAGATGATTGGGCTGGTGGAGGGGAAAAGGTTGGACCTTTGTTGGTGTAAGGGTTGAATTCTGAGTCTTTCCTGTTAGTGTGTGAAGGTGTATAAAGACTAGATGTCCATGGTGAAGGTGAGGTGGGGGAGGTCATGGAATCAGACAGAGGGCATACGAGGTGTCCTGAGTGTAGCTGAGAAGGGACTGGACAAAGAGAGTGAGGATAAAGTCAAGATATCAGGAGATAAATTCAGGGGGTCAATAGCAGACAGAAACAATTGGCCTATCAAGACTGTCCTGTTTGTGGATCTTGGTTCTCTTAAAGTATTGTTCCTTCTGAAGTGAAGATCAGAAGAATCATTCCCATTGTTAATGGTTCTCCAGTATAGGCCCCTTCACTCACTGTTCTTCCTTTATTGAGTATGTGGTCTTCACTGCTAGTCCTCTGCTCATTCTTCCTATTTCTGGGGAATTGTCACCTGTTCGCCCATGCCTGAGAGTATTAATACTTCATTCACGATTGTCATCAATATGTGCTCCCTTTCCTCTGCTAAACCAGTTAATAAGACTACTGAAAGGACTCTGAAAACTTAGAAAATACTAACTTGCAACCAACACCATCCAACACTCTGTAAATCAACCTGCATCTGATGCTTAAACTATTTCAAATGGCACACCTATGGGATCCTTTTTGCTGCAGAACATTGAATATTGAATGGCATCACACTCCAATCTATCCATGTACAGGATTATTCTCACAATATGCAAGAGCATTGCATGACACAATGTCCTTCCCAACTTGGCTGATGACATGAGGAAAGCTAAAAATGTGTGCACATACAATTTGTGGGACTTCAGCACGGATTTTGTGTAAATCAATAACTGTTGTTTTTGGAGATTCAATGAACTATGGCAGCATTCGTACAACTAGGGTTATGGTGATGAATTAAAGATCCAGCCAATGATTTCTGGATGTGCTAAAGCTAACAGTTTGGACCTGTTCTATGAGCAGTAATTTTACTGGAATGAGACAAAGTTCAAAATTAATCAGTTTTTCAGCAGATGATAGACTGGAATTGAGCCAAGAAGGTTAGGTTTATTAACCTTAATGACAAATGAATAATGATGCTGTACTCTGTACCAGTCTGCTACAACAGTTATTGATTTACACAAAATCCGTGCTGAAGTCCCACAAATTGTATGTTTCTTGACACTGCAGGTACATGGTGTGGCCAGTGTAAACCTTTCCTCAGATCAAACTATTTTGACTCAATTTCTCAAAAAGAGCAGATGGCTACATTGGCTTTAACATATAACTTACATCTGTATTAAAGAAATCTTGAAGCATTTCCAGGAGATCTTGGTGTCTGACAATGTCAAAAGCTTTTGTATAGTCGATGAAACATAGGTAGATTTCTTTTTGTACTTTGATGGCTTGTTCACAATCATCCGTAGCATGAACATTGCATTTCTGGTTCCAGTGTTTTGCACAAAGCCACATTGTTCTTTACTGATTTCTGGTTTTATACAGTGTCTTGCTCTCATCATGATTACTCTGAGAATAATCTTTGTCACGTGGCTCATCAGCCTTATTGTACGATGTAACTCACATTCTGTTGCTCTCTCTTTCTTTGAAAGTGTGATGAACACTGATTTACTTAAATCATCAGGTATCTCGCCATGGTCATAGATTTCATTTGCTATTTCTGTTATTTTCTCTATTCCAAAATCTTATAAGGCCAGTATTATTTCAACAGTGATGTCGTCTGGGCCAGTTGCTCTGTTATGTTTTGTATTATTTATGACTGCTCGAATATCTGATTTTAGAATCCTAGATCCTTCAAGATTCTTCTTTATGTTCGGATTTAAAAACAAGTCAAACATCAAAATACAAACATCAAACAAGTCAACAAATTGAGATATCTTGCAGCCTATAACAAGTAATGGCAGGTGCAACACAGATATCAAATACAGAATAGCAATGGTGAAAGAAGCTTTCCAAAAAATGAAGACTATATTAACAGACAGAAAGATGAGCACGTACACTAAAAACAGAATACTGCGGTGCTACATTTATTCTATCCTGACTTATGGAAGTGAATGCTGGACCATTTCCCCAGCAATGGAAAAGAGACTGGAAGCAGCTGAATTATGGTTCTACAGGAGAATGTTAAAAATATCATGGACCACACACACATCAAATTAGGAAGTTCTCAGAACAGCCCAAGCAGTTCAATCACTCATACCAACAATAAGAGAAGGACAACTCAGATTCCTAGGACACATCATGCGGAAAGATGAACTAGAAAAACTCATACTCTCTGGAAAGATTGAGGGGAGTAAACCTAGAGGAAGACCTCAGCTTATGTACACCAAAAGCATAGACAGATGGCTACACATCGAGGAAATGGAAGTCATCCAAAGAACGAAGGATCGATCTGTATGGAAAACCATGGTCACTAGTGTCCACATCAGATATGGTACCTAGACAGACATTAAAGAAATCATTCACATGTTGATACACAAGGAAGTAAGATCATTGCTTACCAATCTGGTAGTGTATTTCCATAAACTCCTTCCTTTCACCTTAAATGCTACATTATAAAAAAGAATCTGACTATCTACTCTACTAGATAAAGGTACATAAAATGCTCTTTATGATTTTTTTGTATCTTTATCTGGTTATATTCAGCTTATTTTCTCTCAGAAAAACAAGCCCTGTCTGAAATCTCTCTCCATAACAAAAGTGATCCCATTTAGGAAACATCCTGATGAAATTCCTCTGCACCCTCTGCAGCACAACAACATCCTTCAGAAAGTGTGACAACGACAATTGCACCTAATACTCCAAGTGCAGCCTAACAAATGTTTGCAAACAGTCCCAATTATTATCTTCTTTGCACTGGAAAACAATATTAGCATTACTATAAAAGCAATTTGATCGAGGTGTGTAAGATTATAAGAGGCATAGACAGTGGACAGCCAGCGCCTTTTACCCAGGTTGGCACCGGCTAACCTGCGTGTGCACAGCCCTCCGGTGAAAAATGATATCGTATCTGTTGAAAAGGGGCCGTGAACAATTCTGATTTGATGGAGAATGGACGTGAAAGCACAGAGGAACATCTGGAGAAATTTCTGAAATGTCCGTTCGCTGCTGTCGTTACTGTGTGGTTGGGAATCTTTCGGAGGGCAGGCCTCAAAATCCCCGACCCTGCCTGATTTTGGCGACCGAGAAGGAGGTCGTATCGTTCGGACAGAGATGGCGCTCAGTACTCGGTGTCGGAGAGCTGATCAGAGCTTGAAGTTTTCGGATGACTCAGAGTCGGATTGTGGTCAGCATGGCAGGGAGAGTTTTTCTTCCTTCTCCCAACTGTGTGAGATGTGGGACATTTGAGAAACTTTGAACTTTACTGTGCTCACGGACTTCTCCATCAAGTTATGGTATTGTGCACTGTTGTAACTATATGTTATAATTATGTGGTTTTGTCAGTTTTTTCAGTCTTGGTCTGTCCTGTGTTTTGTGATATCACACTGGAGGAAATAATGTATCATTTCTTAATGCATGCATTACTAAATGACAATAAAAGAGGACTACGTGTCTTCATAATCTAATACTAGAGACCATGCTGTTCTAGTGAGTGGAGGTATGTTTAGGGGAGATGTCAGAGGTAGGTTTTTTATAGAGACAGTAGTAGATACCTGGAGTACATGGCCAGGGGTGATTACAGAGGTTGATATATCAAGGACATTTAAGAGATCTTAGAAAGGCACACAGGTGAAAGAAAAATGGAAAGCTATTGGGTATGTAAAAGTATGTGGAGGAGGTTTATAAAGTTTGGCACAATATCACGGGCCAAAGATCCTCTACTGTGCTGTATTATTCAATGTTCTATTAAGGCAGGAATGTATCGTCAGCACAAGGCCTTAAGGGATCATCTAGTCACAGCAGTCTGGGTGGAGTAACATATTTCCATCTGTTTAATGAACTGACAAGCAGGTGAAACCCCATAGAGGAAATGTGACTTTGTCCACATGAAGCTCCCCTCTGCAGAGTACCGATATATTGTGAAAATTCTGCCCAATTGTGTCTGTGTTCACATGCTGCACTGTAGACACCAATGCATCAGATTTTACAATCACTCCCTAGTGCGTATTGCTTTAAAGAAGTCAATGCGTGCTTCAAATATCGGTAGTGATATAAACGCACAAATAAAATTGCTGCATTATTTTTGTTAGTTGCGCATGCACTATCCGGAATATTCTCCACAGGTTTTCCTTTGTTCTGCCTCAGCTCAGCAAACTTCAGTGAAGCATTACGATGGTTTGTATGAGGAGCTGGAATTGCTGTGTTCTGCCAATTAACTATCTATTTTAGGGCTGATTGGCATATATCCTAGGAAATAATTTCCAAATGTAGTCAGAACACTTGCCAGCACAAGTTTCCTCTTTTTCCACCTTTTGCATGAAATAGTTATTTTCTACTGTATTGTTCCTTTTTACTGAAAAATGAACATTCACCATAGGCACGTTTGGTATGCTTAAGTTCACTGAAGTTGCTTCTGACTTCTGGTGTCATTACTGCAGTGTGAAGAGCCCTCTGCTGGGACAGCATGTTTGCATTACATAAATCTCATGACCACTAAAGACCCAGTTCAGTTTGTCATTACAAATTCATAAAATTCATAACAAACATAACGTGCACTGAGATTTCAGAAGTAATTTTCCTATGAGTAGTTAGTAACAAGCTTAGAAATGACAATGCACAATATTGCCTATGAGACACCTAAGTTTAGAACTTTTTTTTGGTCAACTCCAACTTTTCAATAGTAAATTCAGCAGAAGAATGGAAGAAACACATGTAAATGGGAAGCTCATTGCACATTTGCTAAATCACTGTGGTTGAATAAGGAATTCTAGGATTTAATAGCTTGGTATTAGGAGAGAATGATAACGTGACAGTACTCACCACAAAAAACTATTCATAATGATCTCCCTATCCACTTTCCAGAATCCTGTTGCCCTCAACTGTCTGATCAACCTTAACCCTGATATGCAGCTATGATAACGCCATCAAATTAGCTCAGGAAGCAATATCATTAAGGGATTCAGCATGGATTTGTGAAAGGAAAATCATGTCTGACGAATCTCATAGAATTTTTTGAGGATGTAACTAGTAGAGTGGATAGGGGAGAACCAGTGGATGTGGTATATTTGGACTTTCAAAAGGCTTTTGACAAGGTCCCACACAGGAGATTAGTGTGCAAACTTAAAGCACACGGTATTGGTGGTAAGGTATTAATGTGGATAGAGAATTGGTTAGCAGACAGGAAGCAAAGAGTGGGAATAAACGGGACCTTTTCAGAATGGCAGGCAGTGACTAGTGGGATACCGCAATGCTCAGTGCTGGGACCCCAGTTGTTTACAATATATATTAATGACTTGGATGAGGGAATTAAATGCAGCATCTCCAAGTTTGCGGATGACACGAAGCTGGGTGGCAGTGTTAGCTGTGAGGAGGATGCTAAGAGGATGCAGGGTGACTTGGATAGGTTGGGTGAGTGGGCAAATTCATGGCAGATGCAATTTAATGTGGATAAATGTGAAGTTATCCACTTTGGTGGCAAAAACAGGAAAACAGATTATTATCTGAATGGTGGCCGATTAGGAAAAGGGGAGGTGCAACGAGACCTGGGTGTCATTATACACCAGTCATTGAAAGTGGGCATGCAGGTACAGCAGGCAGTGAAAAAGGCGAATGGTATGCTGACATTTATAGCGAGAGGATTCGAGTACAGGAGCAGGGAGGTACTACTGCAGTTGTACAAGGCCTTGGTGAGACCACGCCTGGAGTATTGTGTGCAGTTTTGGTCCCCTAATCTGAGGAAAGACATCCTTGCCTTAGAGGGAGTACAAAGAAGGTTCACCAGATTGATTCCTGGGATGGCAGGACTTTCATGTGAAGAAAGACTGGATGAACTGGGCTTGTACTTGTTGGAATTTAGAAGATTGAGGGGGGATTTGATTGAAACGTATAAAATCCTAAAGGGATTGGACAGGCTAGATGCAGGAAGATTGTTCCCGATGTTGAGGAAGTCCAGAACGAGGGGTCACAGTTTGAGGATAAAGGGGAAGCCTTTTAGGACCGAGATTAGGAAAGACTTCTTCACACAGAGAGTGGTGAATCTGTGGAATTCTCTGCCACAGGAAACAGTTGAGGCCAGTTCATTGGCTATATTTAAGAGGGAGTTAGATATGGCCCTTGTGGCTATGGGGATCAGGGGGTATGGAGGGAAGGCTGGTGCAGGGTTCTGAGTTGGATGATCAGCCACGATCATAATAAATGGCGGTGCAGGCTCGAAGGGCCGAATGGCCTACTCCTGCACCTATTTTCTATGTTTCTATGTTTCTATGATTTTCACAGGCCAGATATCGTGGAAGAAAAACACAATGTTTATTTAGTACTTTTAACATTATATAGAGCTGTAAAGGAATCACATTGAAGAATAAATTCTCTTAAAACAACAGGTACACAAATACAGCCTGGAATAAATCTTAGAAGAATATGAGATTAATATTACATGCATGTGAAAGATAATGTATATAAACCTGAAAAATTAAATTTTGTTTTTATTATTTTGCAATCAACTTTTGTAAAGTATCTTTAGGGAAATTATAATCCATGTGCATAAAATTGACTGACTTTTCTTACCACTACTTAAAGATTAAATACATTAAAAACTCACTATACAATGCAACAAAGCATGACAATTTCATGATATCCTACAGTGAGAATAGTTTGTAAAGATGCATCTTGTATTCTTATTGATGCACTAATTATTATTGAGAATGTTGGATACACTGATAAACAGTTTGGTCTCTGAAGCAGTATAAAAGAAGCACTTATAGTTTAATCAAGCGATATATTTACAATATTACTCAAATATTACTGAAAATATTAAATATACAACACTCCTACCTGCTTAGTTATAAACTCCAACTCAATACAGAATGCATCTCAACTCAAATATATAACATATTGCTCTCTAGTCAGCTATATATTTATATATTGTATTTGGTTTGTTGGCATCTATCTTTCTCGAGGGACAATAGGTGATCATCATTATCATCCTCACAAGCTTGGGTGGAAGGTATGAGATGCCCAGTTGTCAAGGTCCCCCTCTCAGCTTGTAGTCCAAAGGATAGCTTCTGAAGCAATATGTTTGGCACCAGCTTGGCTGCAGGAGTTGCCGGAAGGAAATTCAATGACGTCCAGCTGCCTTAGGGACATCACTCCGGTTTTACTGTCTGGGTTTACTCCCATAGCCTTTGTCTCTCTAAAGGCTGCCCACAAGGCAGCAGGACTATTTACCCATAGCTGGGGATCAGGTTCACGAGCACCAGGGCATGTCCACATGCCAGTGGGCCCTGCCTACTATGTGTGCAGGGGCCGGATCTCCTGCCCGTCCTCTGTAGTTCAGCCTGAATCCGAAAGGAGTTCAGTTTCTGTGTGTCACCAGTGAGGAGAGCCTTGCTGTTGAAAAAGCTATGTACTGGCACGGAGAGACTTACACATTTAGCTCTCCATTGTTTGCGAGACTGCTAGCCAGCAGTGGAAACTGAAAATGAGAGCTACAAGCACTACCCATTACACTACCACACTAGATGAGTATCATCAACTACCTTGACACCAAATATTGCACATATATAATATATATGTGTGTGTATATTTATGTATATATCTCGCTACGCTTATTTCTAACTTGAGTATCTCACTGCGCTTTAACGGGTAGGTAGTTGTCTTGGGCTCCTCTTGAAGCTACTTTCTTGTCACTGTTATGTTTTCTAACTCCAAGACATAAAAATTATCAAAAGAAAAACACTGAGCCAGGAATACGTGTGCTTAGTTTTGTATTACCTAATGAGTTGCATGCTTATGACGTGGTGGCCTGATGACGTATGCCATTCATTTACTTTTACATATAGGTCGTAATAAATTACGTAAACAACGAAGAATGCTGAATCAAACAATATATGTATAATATTACTCAAATATTACTGAAATAGTAAATACACAACAATAATATTCTAATTTGTGCTGTATTTCATTTAAGTAAATTATTTGTTAATAAGTACTTTGTCCTTTTTTATACATTTTTAACAATTTCCATGAAACTGTAGCTAATTTTTGGGCTGTTGCTTAACTGGGCTAAAACATACTGGTCCCAATGTGTCCTAATTATCTAGGATTCATTGCATTCACCAACATTTATTTTGAAAATTCTCGAAGGAGTACATCTGTGCCAAATGGACCTTTGCAACTTTGGATCTGTAAAACCAATTGGTCATTGGTTGTGACTGTAATGCTCTTGTCCCTTTAGTTATTGTGTCATGTGATCATTTAGTCATGGGGTTGTAACAAAATTTATAAATATTCCATTGCAACAGGCAAAAAAATACGAGGAACTCAGCAGGCCAGGCAGCAACTATGGAAAAGTTGACATGTTGGGCCGAGACCCTTCAGCAGGACTCATATAGAGGGTTATGAGTGTGATCCCAAATTGGTGAAAATCTAAAAAATTCTCTCATGTGCCATGATAATTTTGACCATAGATCATCATTGATTAATTTGCTATTAATAGAAGTATAATAGAGACAGATCAAAATAAATGAAGCATTTTAGAAGACCTGTTCAAAATTTATTAATATATATTTTTTGAAAAGACAAATGAAGAATAACCTCATTTCTAAATAGTATTGTTATTATACCTCATAAGAAATGTGAATGTAAAATTATAAGCTTTGGTACGTATTTGCAAAAGATCAAGGAAAGGATGGTTTGCCCTCCTAAAGTGCAACACCATGTACTTTTCGTCATTCAGCTCCATCTGCCATTTTCCAGCCCATTATCAGTTGATCCAGATCCTGCTGCAAGCTTCGTTAGCCTTCCTCGCTGTGTACTACTTCCCCAATCTTGGTGTCATCCACAAATTTGCTGATCCAGTTTACCCTGTTATCACCCAAATCATTAATATTGATGACAACAACAAAGGACCCAGCACTGATCCCTGCAGCCCATCACTAATTACAGGCCTCCGCTCAGTGAGGCAAACTACGGTTCTCTGACTTCTTCTGATAAGCCAATGTTGAATCCAATTACTACTACATCCTGAATGTTAGAATCTCAGAATCAGAATCAAGTTTATTATCACTGGGATGTGTCCTGAAATTTGTTAACTTAGCAGCAGCAGTTCAATGCAATACGTAATATAGAAGGAAAAAAATAAAATAATAAGTCATAGTCATACTTTATTGATCCAGAGGGAAATTGAATAGAGTGTAAATATAGCAATATAAAACCATAAATAATTAAATAATAATATGTAAATTATGCCAGATGGAAATAAGTCCAGGACCAGCCTATTGGCTCAGGGTGTCTGACCCTCCAATGGAGGAGTTGTAAAGTTTGATGGCCACAGGCAGGAATGACTTCCTACGACGCTCTGTGTTGCATCTCGGTGGAATGAGTGTCTGGCTGAATGTACTCCTGTGCCCAACCAGTACATTATGTAGTGGATGGGAGACATTGACCAAGATGGCATGCAACTTAGACAGCATCCTCTTTTCAGACACCACCGTCAGAGAGTCCAGTTCCATCCCCACAACATCACTGGCCTTACGAATGAGTTTGCTGATTCTGTTGGTGTCTGCCACCCTCCGCCTGCTGCCCCAGCACACAACAGCAAACATGATAGCACTTGCCACCACAGACTCGTAGAACATCCTCAGCATCGTCCGACAGATGTTAAAAGACCTCAGTCTCCTCAGGAGATAGAGTCGGATCTGATCCTTCTTGTAGACAGCCTCAGTGTTCTTTGACCAGTCCAGTTTATTGTCAATTCGTATCCCCAGGTATTTGTAATCCTCCACCATGTCCACACTGACCCCTTGGATGGAAACAGGGGTCGCCGGTACCTTAGCTCTCCTCAGGTCTACCACCAGCTCCTTAGTCTTTTTCACATTAAGCTGCAGATAATTCTGCTCACGCCATGTGACGAAGTTTCCTACCATAGCCCTGTACTCAACCTCATCTCCCTTGCTGATGCATCCAACTATGGTAGAGTCATCAGAAAACTTCTGAAGATGGCAAGACTCTGTGCAGTAGTTAAAGTCCAAGGTGTAAATGGTGAAGAGAAAGGGAGACAAGACAGTCCCCTGTGAGCCCCAGTGCTGCTGATCACTCTGTCGGACACACAGTGTTGCAAGCACACGTACTGTGGTCTGCCAGTCAGGTAATCAATAATCCATGACTCCAGGAAATCATCCACCTGCAACGCTGTCAGCTTCTCCCCCAGCAGAGCAGGGCGGATAGTGTTGAATAATAATAAATAAATGAGTCAATCAATTACAGTATACGTATATTGAATAGATTAAAAGTCGTGAAAAAACAGAAGTAATATATACTAAGAACTGAAGTAATGTTCAAGTGTTCAATGTCCATTTAGGAATCGGATGGTATAGGGAAAGAAGTTGTTCCTGAATCGCTGAGTGTGTACCTTCAGGCTTCTGTACCTCCTACCTGATGGTAACAGTGAGAAAAGGGCATGCCCTGGGTGCTGGAGGTCCTTAATAATGGACGCTGCCTTACTGAGACACCGCTCCTTGAAGATGTCCTGGGTACTTTTTAGGCTAGTACCCATAGCCAACTAAATTTACAACCGTCTGCAGCTTCTTTCGGTCCTGTGTTGTAACCTCCCACCCTATACCAGACGGTGATGCAGCCTGTCAGAATGCTCTCCACAGTACATCTATAGAAGGTTTTGAGTGTATTTGTTGACATACCAAATCTCCTCAAACTCCTAATGAAGCACAGTCGCTGTCTTGCCTTCTTTATAACTACATCGATATGTTGGGTCCAGGTTAGATCCTCAGAGATCTTGACACCCAGGAACTTGAAACTGCTCACTCTCTCCACTTCTGATCCCTCTATGAGGATTGGTATTGTTCCTTCGTCTTACCTTTCCTGAAGTCTACAATCAGCCCTTTTGTCTTACTGACGTTGAGTGCCAGGTTGTTGCTGTGACACCACTCCACTAGTTGGAATATCTCACTCCTGTATCCCCTCTCGTCACCATCTGAGATTCTACCAAAAATGATTGTATTATCAGCAAATTTATAGATGGTATTTAACCTATGCCTAGCCATATAGTCATGGGTACAGACAGAGTAGAGCAGTGGGCTAAACACACACCCCTGAGGTGCACCAGTATTGAATGTCAAGCAGCTCAACCTTCTTGACCTGCCTCTAATCATCAAAACCCCTGCTAATATTTATGTATACAACATCCATTGCCTTCAGCTACTTTCCTGGTAACCTCCTTGAAAAACATTGTAGGATTAGTTAGACATAGCCTACCATGGAGAAAACCATATTGAGTATCCCTAATCAATCTGTCTATCTAAATAGTTATATATATTATCCCTTAGAATACCTTCCAATAACTTACCTACTATATTTTCTCAGCTTATTCTTAGAGCCTTTCTTGAATAATGGAACAACATTAGCTACCTCCAGTCTTGAAAATCTCTTCTGCTTTAAACATTTTCTTTCTTTCCTGGTGCATCTAATATTCTGAACAAACTGAAAAAGGTAAACACAATTTAAATATATCTCACCAATAAATCTAAATAATATACTTTTACTAATATAAATAAAATATGCTTATTGGTAAAAAATAAATATTCATAGAGGTTCTATGATATCCACTATTTACCATTATTATCATTGAATATTGAGTGTTCACTCTCAATGCCAACTGGCCCAACCATTTATTATCCAAATACTGATGGATACACCAGGTCTGTGAGGTTCTCAAGATGTATCGCCCATCATCACGTGTTCTTGCAAATATCTAGCAGGCACTAAGCTAGCTTGTGATGTTTCCTGTGAAAGCATCTGAGTGCTCTTAAATTGTAAAAAAATATTCTCTGCTTCCTTTGGTATTATGTATCTTTTTTTATTATGAGTAGGGTTTAAAGAGTTACAGGGCAATGGTGCGCTGCGTGCCGACAAAAGTTATGTGTGTGCCATCTTGGACACAATAGACAATAGGGAATAGACAATAGGTGCAGGAGTAGGCCATTCAGCCCTTCGAGCCAGCACCACCATTCACTGTGATCATGGCTGATCATCCACAATCAGTACCCTTTTCCTGCCTTCTCCCCATATCCCTTCACTCCGCTATCTTTGATCTCTATCTATCTATCACACTTGCCAAATGTTCATCTCTGCTGGATGAAATGTCTTACAGGTATTTGTTTGCAAGGAACATCATTCAAGTTAGGAACTCAGTGAGCACAAATGTTTCATAGGAATCATCTGGGCAAAATATGATCATCGGGGCAAATGATGATACCTGGCCATCCTGCTGAGGGTCCCTCTTGCCTGCAGGAAGAGTGAGAGGTGGCCATGAGAACATGCACAGCAGCACTAGCTGATACAGGATAGAGGGTCACGAGTATGAAGAGAAGGTCAAGCATCTTCTCACTGTCCAACGAGATCAAATGTTTTCTCCCTAAAGCAAAGAGAAATTTACCTGTATATAGACCTAAGATTAAAGGGCAAAAGTTTACGAGTGAGAGTAAAATATTTCTGGGGATCTGAGGAAGAATGTATTTCACTCAGGGGTAGTTGCAATTCGGAACATGTTTTTGAAAGAGCCGTGTGGACAGGTGCTATCATAACTTTTAAAAAATCATCAAAACAAGCACTTAAATCACCAAAACATAGTTTATAAATGCATGGGGTAGGCCAAAGGGCCTGATTCTGCACTATGTGATTTTAAGATACTATTTATGTAATAGCTCTCGGCACAGACTGTCAAGTATGACACAGACAATATGATAAATTGCTGTGAAGTAGTACTGTAAGCATGGGAAATATTTGGTACAGCAAGCTCGCACAAAGAGTAATACAAGAATGACTGAAAGATAAATGATGGCCAGAACTTCAAGGTTAACTCTCACACACTTGTTTAAAATAAAACCTTGGCATATTTCAAATCCACCCAATATGGAGATGAGTTTTCATTATTATGCTGCAATACAAAAGCTATTTAAAAATTGAACCTGGAGCCAGATGGTCTAGGAAGGCATATAGGCTACTACTTCAGTGTCAAAGACAATTGTTCCCAGCTTGGGTACGTGTACGTACAATTCCTATTCCTAGTTACAGCACCCACCTCACCCTTCCTCTTAGTCATTTAGGATTCTCGTTTGAATTTTTTTGGTGCGCTGGCCCTTCTAAAATACAGAAACAACTCTTATGATATTTACCATTGTCACGTTACAGAATTATGGCAGATGTAAACTGCCTTTCCTCTTTCTTCTGTATCCACTTGCCATCTTTGATATAGTTTCCCACAACATCCTACTCCAATTCTTATCTGCCATTATCCTGGTAGATGAGGCTGCACACACCAGACCTCTGTCTTATCTATCCACAGAAGGCTATAAAATCAAAGTCTTCTCTGCAATGCAAGTAAAGTTCCCTCAGGGATCTTTCTTTGGCCACCTTCTGTTTCTTGTCTGTGTTCTGCTGCTTAGCAATATCATCTGAATACATCCTCAGTTTTCACATGTAAATGAAGACACCGTGTTAACTAAAAACAGAAAATTTACTCAATACTGTAGGTCAGGCAGCATCTGTGGAAAGAGAAACAATGTTCATGGTTTTGATCAAAAATCTCTTATTTCTGTTTTTTTCCCACAGATTTAGAACATCTGCATTTTTATTATTTTCAACACTATTTTACTTGGTTCTTTCATAGAGTGTATCCATGATAATTGACTATTTGTCCAAACTACATTACTAAATGAGCAAAATCATCCTTCTTTTAGAAATTGGGAAGGCCAAATCTATTTTCTTTGATTCCTTTGTGTCTCAAATCCTTTGCCATCAACTCTGTTCTTTTCCTGGTTATCTACCTGGAATTGAGCCTAGCTATTTTTTTCCCATGTTTGACATGAGCTCTCAACAACATATTCCTCTCATCATTGCTATCATCCATTTCCACTTCTATAACATGGTCTTTGTTCTTACCTCATCTTGTCTGCTGCTGAAACCCTCATCTATGCCTTTACCTCCTCTAGGATGGACAATCTACAGTCCCTCCTCTTACAATTGCCTCTCTCCTCCTACCCTCTGTGAATATGAGTTCATCCAACACTCTACTGCCCATGTCTTAATTCACACACATTCCATCCACTCATCCTCCCACTACTTGCTGTCCTCCATATACTTCCAGTAAATAAAGCTTCATTTTAGATTTGTCCTAGGTTTCAATTACCTCCAAAGAGCCCTTTCTTTCCCTCTTAATCTCCTCCAACCACTAATCTTTCATAAGGCTTGGATCCTCTAAATCTGGCTTTCCAATTATCACTGTTTTAATCATTCTACCTAGATGTCTATGCCTTGTGATACCAAGGCCCTTAAGTCTGGAATCTGGAACTCCCTTCTAATAACTTTATTTCTTTCTTTAAAATGTCCTTTTGAACTTACATTTGTGATCAGGCTTTGGATTAACTGGTCATCTGTCACTTTATAACTTGGTGACTTGCTATATTGAAAGGGATTGGACAGTTAGTGTTTTGATTTTTTTTTCTCATTTTCTACAGGATTAGTCCTTGACCCTGATGATCACCTCTCCCTTCTGAGTCTGTCCACATCACCTCGAGGCCTGTCATTGAGATCTGAGTCGTTGAGATGCCAGAGGCATCAGTAGATGTGTGCAGCTTGCAGACTGCAACATCTTATTCCCCTCACTCTACTCATGGCAGATGGTTGCTGTCAGCTGACTTCCAGGCAACTCTCTCTCTCTGCTGATGGATTCCTTTAACATTCTTAACCAGAGTTCTGGGATCAATCCCATAGCTTGTGGGTAAGTGCCATTTTACCCCAGGACTTATCCAGCTCTTCTCAACTCTTTAGCTCTTTAGTTTTGTTTTCACTTACTCAGTTTTAGTCATCCAGCCTCCAAAAGCCCTGAATTATGGAGTGTCAGGAGGATTATAAACCCACTTTGCTGTTACATTTGTACAGAGCATGGAAGCATTGAGAATTGCAATATGACAGCTGGAAAGGAAATTGTACTGTGCGAGCCAGCTGACAGGAGACTTGTCTTCTTATTGAATATCACAGCCACACCGAGAGCAGAATCATATGAGAATTTTCCTCTGTATTGCTTCCTGGTTATCTGATCAAATACAAAAGCGTCCTTTAAATGTAGCAAATGGGCAGTGGATTATCCACATTACAGGGATATATATATATACAGGGAAAATACATATGAACCTTGAACCATTTCATTATGATTACCCAGGAAAGGATCATACAGAAAGATTGCTCTTACTCTCAGTAATAATAGAATAAATTTGAGGTTTTTCAGGAAGATCTAATTCAATCAGTTTATAGGAGAGCTGCATAAGTCAACCTCCAATTTGACTTCATGGTTCACAATGTTTTAACTATTCAAACTGAATTCCATGGAGATGCTTATTGCTTTGATTAAACTATTATTGAGAAACAATGATTTTACATGACACAAATATTGATGATTAATTAACATATTATTAAACCTGCTCTGTGGGAACATGCATAATGTCATTTCATTTTGTTCACACCTGCACATGTTTATTTGTGGAAAAACAAATAGAAGTAAAAACATTTTCTCTTTAGTTGTTTGTTACTTTGCATTATTGATGTACGGTGATGAAAAATGAAAATGATGTCCATAAACATGAATTGCTGGAAATGTATTTACAGCAGGAACTCTCCCATGTTTCACATTGGATACTTCTAAATGAATATTCAGTAAATTACCACCCTAGTGTGAAAGGAACCTTATCATTTCAAATTGTTGAAACCAATATTCCGTTATACAGTACCGCCCATTTACTGAATATATGTTGTAATTAGAATTTTTGCAATCTGACCTTTAATAGTGTTGCCATGAAGGTCTGTAAAGGGTAAGCATTTCACAGAAATATTTAACTGACAGTACATTTGTAATGCTGCTCGTGGGACTTTAGCCTCTATCCTATGGTTATCTTCCCAAACGGCTCCTAGTGCCAAGAAATTGAAGCTTTCATTCAAGACTCCTGACAATGTGAAATAGCAGACACAAAGGAAGAAGTTCCCTGGCAGTTTCTGCCATAACTAAGCATTCAGTATTTTGCAACTCACTGACATCCATCACTGAACTACATTCAGGTTTTGCTCAGCAACTAATTCTTGATGTGAAGATAATATGTTAATATTTCTTAGTTTGTATAAAATTACCATATGAATTTGTAAAGGAAATGGTTATTTCAATTGTGTTCCAGTTACTTAAACAGAAAATTATGTTGTAGGAGGTTTTGCTGTTAAAATTACTCAAAAACATTTCCAGCCTTCAAAGATAAACAATTTCTTTAAAATTTAATGTCCAAAGAATATCCAGCAATGAGTTACTGTATACTTAACATTGTAAAAAAACATTTTAATAAAAATGATTTTGTTATTTAGTTTATTTAATTTATTTTTGTTCTGTTTTACTTTTTCCTTTTCATCCCTGTTTTCACTCTCCATTCAAGCCAAATCCAAGATACACTCTGCTGACATGCTCAGTTGTACTCTGTGAGGGTATTCCAACAATGGCTGCGAAAATGATTCACAGGAACCAAGAGGAATTATTGCAAAAAAAATACCGTTCAGATTATCATGTCTATAGAACATAGAACAGTACAGCACAGTACAAACCCTTTGGTACACACTGGTGTATTGACTTTTTAACCATTTCCAAGTTCAATCCAACCATTCCCTCCCATATAGCCCTCTATTTTTCTTTCATCCAATTGCCTATCTAAGAATCTCTTAAATAATCCTAATGTATGTGTTTTTTCTGCCACCTTGGCAGTACATTCCATGCATACACCACTCACTGTGTCAAAAAAACTACCTCTGACCTTCACCGTATACTTTCCTCCAGTCACCTTTAGATGCTTCCCTCCTGTAATAGCCATTGCTGTCCTGGGAAAAGGGTGCTGGCTGGTCTACTCTCATGCCTCCTCTCATCTAATACAACTCTATCAAGTCACTTCTTTTCCTTTTCTCCAATGAGAAAAGCCCTAACTTACTCAACCTTTCCTTATAGTACATGCTCTCCGGTCCAACCTGCATCCTGGTAAATCTCTTCTACACCATCCCTAGAGCTTCATAGAATGAGGCAAGCAGAACTGAATGCAATACCGGAAGTGTGGCCCAATTAGTTTTATAGAGCCTCAGATTACCTCTTGGCTCTTAAACTCAGTCCCCCGGACTAATGAAGACCAATGCAAAATACGCCTTCTTAACAACCCTATTGACTGCATGGCAACTTTGAGAGATCAGTGGAGATGCACCAAAAGATCCTTTCGTTCCTCCACACTGCTAAGAATCCTGCCATTAACCCTGTACTCTACCTTCGACTTCAACTTTCCAAAGTGTATCACTTCAAACTTTTCCGGATTGAAGTCCATCTGCCACTTCTTAGCCCAGCTCTGCATCTGGTCAATGTCCCATTGTAACCTATTGCAGCATCAACACTATCCACAGCACCAACCTTAATGTCATCTGCAAACTTACTAAGCCACTATTCCAGTCCTTCATCTCAGTCATTTATAAAATTCACAAAGAACTGGGTTCCCAGTACAGATCCCTATGGAATACTAATAGTCACCAACTATCAGGCACAACACACCCCATCTACAACCACCTTCTGCCTTCTGTTGGCAAGCCAATTCTGAATCCACACATATTTGTTTCTCTGGATCCCATGCCTTCTGAATTTCTGAATGAGGTTCCATAGGGAGCCTTAACAAATGCCTTACTAAAGTCCATATAGTTATGTTAAAAATAAAATGGCTTCTCTGTGATGTTAACTGCTGAGATAGTGGTTCTCTCTCTAGCAGCTTGTTTGGGTTACATTACTGATAATGAGAATTGTATTCATTTGCTAACCAATTGGGATTGATGTTATTCATTCTTGTGTGTCTGTAAGCTATTGCTTTCATGGGCTTTGGGGCAGAAGGCATGATGAGGACAGAGAGAGGAGAGAAGAGACGCGATGCTGTACCTGGGCGATAGAACAGACCCCGAGTGGGAGTCCGAGGCCCAGGGTTTTTGGGAGGAGAACCGAAGAGGAAGGACGCGCTGGTCGCGCGCTGGTTGACCACCGTGGTTGGTCCCAGGCAGGGGGTCGAGGGGGTCGGAGGGGATCGATGGTGGAAAGAGGACCCCATTAATTGAGCTCCAACTGTTGTGCATGAAGTGATTGAACTTTGATAAGTTTGGCGCCTTTTACTTTCCTTTTATATTGTATCTCTATTAATTACATAGTAAGATCTATAAAGTGTAATCATTTAATCACGTATGGTGTACTGTCTGTTATTTGGCATGGTGGGGTACATCACACAGCATCTACACAAACTGATTACACAGTTTGGCGGGGCAAAAGGCTGCTTCCCCTAGACGGAAGCGAGCTGAGTGAGCCTGAGGCTTACCAGGGGGCTATACAAAGATTTTCAAAAAGGCATAACAACCCCTTCCCTTGCTTTCTACAGTAACCTGGCTATGTCCTGTCTGGCCCTGGGGACTTATCTACCTTAATATTTCCAAAAGTTCCAGCACATCCTCTTTCTTAACATTGACATATTCTAGCATATTAATCTGTTCTATGCTGTCCTCATAATCATCAATGCCCCTCTCACTGGTGAATACTGGAGCAGACCATTAATTATGGACCTCCCCAACCTCATCTGAGGCACATATTTCCTCATTTATCCCAGATTGGCACTACCTTCACTCTAATTATCCTCCTGTTCTTCACATATATGTATAATACCTTGGAGTTTTTCTTAATCCCACTACAAAGACTTCTTCATATCTTGTTCTTGCTCTCCAAAGTCCCTTCTTAAGCTCCTTCCTGACTACTTTATAACTCACAAGAGCTGGGACTGATGTTTGTTCTTAAACCTTAAGTATGCCTCCTTCTTCCTCTTGATGAGATGTTCCACTTCTCTTCTCAACCATGGTTTCTTCACCCTACCATCCTTTACTTGCCTTAATGGGACAAGCCTATCCAGAACCAAATGCTAGTGCTCCCTGAATAACCTCCGCATTTTTGTTGTACATTTTCCTGTGTACATCTTTTCCCAATTTTATATTCCCACCTTCCTGCCCAATAGCATCATAATTCACCCTTCTCCAGTTAAATACTTATCCATACTGTCTACTCCTATCCATGTTCAAAGCTATGGTAAAGGTGAAGGAATTGTGGGCATTGTCTTGGAAAGGCACACCTACTGAGAGATCTATTACCTAACCAGTTTCATTACCATATACTATATGCAGTATGGCCTCTCCTCTAGTCAGCATGTTGCACCAGCATTCCTTCCTGGACATACCTCATATATTCTGCCCCGTCTAAACCTCTAATACTTTTGCACTGAAGAGATGAATTAGAATCAGAACCAGGTTCGATATCACTGGCATGTGTTGGAAATTTGTTTTTCCCATCTGGTCAACTACTGGATGGAGAACACACAGAGGTAAGTTCCTTCCATATTTGACAATGTGGAAGAATACTTCAGAATTATTATTGACTAGACTATTAGTACAGGTGCTACACATCCTGGGACATACTGCAGGCCAGTGGTCCCCAACCACCAGACCGCGGACCGGTACCGGGCCGCAAAGCATGTGCTACCGGGCCACGAGGAAACGATATGAGTCAGCTGCACCTTTCCTCATTCCCTGTCACGCTCACTGTTGAACCTGAACACACGCGAGGTCATTACCCACGCGAGGACATCAGTCAGTCATTAACCTACAATTACTTGATTAGTAAAAAACAAATGTCGCTTGAGAGTTTCTTTGGAAGAGACGGTAGGGGACATAAAATGCCTAATGATGATGATAACGCAGAGACAGCTGAGGACAAGACTGCAAAAAAAAAGAAAGCTTCCTTCAACAGAAAATACGACAAGTCCTACATAAAATATGGCTTAATTACGATCGGTGACTCATACGCTCCAAGCCCCGCGTGTGATATGTGGAGACAAGCTGACTAATGAGGCAATGAAGCTCTCAAAACTGCTTCGGCACCTTGAGTCCAAGCACCCTGTACCTAAAGACAAACCCGTTAAGTTTCTTGAATGGAATAAACATGAGCAACTGGGACAGAAGCAAGTGCTGAGAGCCACCGCCTCCACAAATGCAGCTGCTCTGAGAGCGTCGTACTTAGTGGCTAGCCGTATTGCTAAGGCTAAGGAGCCTTTCACTGTTGGTGAAGAATTGATTCTGCTTGCTGCCAAGGACATGTGCCATAAACTGTTGGGAGAAGCTGCAGCTAACGAGATGGCACAGATTTCTCTTTCAGCTACCACAGTTTTAAGGAGAATCGATGACGTAGCGGAGAACATCGAAGCACAGCTGTTGGAACGGC